>NC_046331.1:25632946-26314946 GCF_009819535.1 Lacerta agilis | reverse complement strand
ACTTGTAATGGGCAAGTTGTCTCGTAATTGACAAAATCTCATGTCAATTACGAGGCGGAGAAAGCGTGCGCCTTTCTCGACTTCGCTTTCTGAGAGAAGAGAAGGGCGCGCGCGGGGGGTGGGGGGAGACTGAGTGATCCGATCTCCACCTATTTGTTTGCACTGAAGGAGGCCTGTCAGTAAAATGTCAACAGGCCGAAGTAGGGCGGGATCATCCGCAGGTTTTGCAGAAAGAGAGGGGCAGGAGGACCCCTCCCGCCGCCTCCAAAGCATCAAACATGCTGAGATTGGTTTCCAAATAAGGATTTCCTCTCTTATCTCGACCCAGCTAGAGCCTAGCTGGGAAGCAGATGCATAAATCGATAGATCTATATCTATCTATATCTAGCTCACGGGATAGTGCGGAAAGGGTAGGAATATAAAATTTCAGCTGTGAAAGGGGTGGCAGTGGTGACGCTCCTTCTATCCTATCAAGGCAGCATGTGATCCGGTTCTGTCGATTTTCCTATCCCTTAATCCCTCCCCAATCCCTCTTTGCCGTTGTTTTCAAACCGATTACTAGAGTGATTAGGATTTAGGTACACCTGCACTCATTCCTCAATTCTGGGTGTTCAGCAATAATATTTTCACTCAATTACAAGAACTCGTGCAGCATTAACTACGCAGCCTTCGGGTTGTTCAAAGACACCTCCCGCGAATACAATCTTGACAGCGACCCTGAAATGTAGATGAAAATTGTATTCCCGTGCGCGGCAGTTAAGGGAGGCTAGCTAGCCATTTCGTGAAAAAATACCGACCGAGGCAAGATTCGAACTAGGGATTTCAGCATGTTAGAGCGCAATGCATGTTTACCATCTATCGACGAATGAATATAATGCGCGCATACACAATAGTCACTTGTAGTGCAATTTTCACGTTTAGATTGCAGGGTTGTTTGTGTTTTTTGTTCTAAAAAAAGGTGTGGCATTTATTCTTCCAGTCCATAAAGTTTCGCGCACCTCCGGCCCGATACTATGCATATTTTCCCTAGATGTAATCCCCTTTCGATACAATGCGCCTTACTCCCTAGTAAGCTTGTGGAGTATTTAAAGTCTCATTTGAACACAACGAAAAGGGGCCGAGGGTAGGAGAAACGAAACAAGTGAAGGAAATACTGTATTTGAATTCCTCTCGTCGCCGCGTTTCGACGTGACATTTCTTGAACGTGGGAGGGAACACAGGGAAGAAGCTCGCTCGCTCTTTCCCTAATAGCACACAAGTAATTTCAGATTGCATATTTACATCGTGATAACTTTAAGTGGGGGGGGGGCGACTAAGGAAATGAATAAAAGAGATAGCAGAGCAGCATCAACATTCAGCTGGGATTTGCTACTGAATAGTGTCTGCCCTTTACATATCTAAGATCCAGTTCTGCTGGATCAGAGCCCACTTAGTCCAGCATCCTCTTCTCACAGCGGCCAACCAATGCCCGGAGGGTGGGGGAATTGTAAGGAGGACCTGGGCGCAATAGCGCTTTCCCCTGTGCAATACCAAGCAAATGGACATCATCTGCGAGTGGACTTCATTAGTTTCAACTCTGCGTTGTATGAGGAAATACTTTCCGCTTCTTATGGATGCCCCTGAGTTCTAATGTTATTGATTACTTATTATATGCATAAGCCGCTCTTTAACCATAACGGATCCAAGGAGTTTACAATTTTTTTTAAAAAATGTATTCATTCCGAATATTCCAAACCAGGACGTTTTGCTCTTTGCTCAGAGACAAACCCTGGACTTTCATAGTGTCCGCTCAGCAAGGAGCTGTAGCCCAAGCAAGGCTTAGCGGCTGTGTGATACACCTGCTTCTGCTTGTTATAGGAGCTGACCTGCCTAATTCTACCCTTTGTCCTGTCCAAGTCTCTGGAAACCTCCTCTGAGTAAAAGCGAGGTATTCTGTTCCAAACCTTTATCCCCGCGCTCCAATTCGATTCAAGAGCTGCTGTTTTAAAGAACCCTGACTCTCATCACACCGAGCCAAAGGGAATTATTTCTATCCTTCACAAAGTTTCACAAAAGGTAGCGCTCACAATTAAAGCAGAGCCTTTGCAAAGAAATACTGGAAGCATGTACATTTCCATTGAAAACCTCAGAGCATTCCTTGATCATTTCTTTCTTTCTTTCTCTGAGAACAGGCAAGGCTGTCTGTACAAAACCAGGCGATCACGAGGAAACTGAAGTTAAACCGGAGCGCGCGGTAGCGGGTTTGGAGGCGGAGGTGAATTTGGAACTGTTCGGTAGGAAAAGGAACGTTCGATTTTAGAACGTTCCGGGATCTTTCAAGCAAATCGAGAGGGGCGTTTGCCGTTTATCCAGTCTGAAAGAATTGGCTCTACGCTTGGCAGTGATGTTCTTTCCTGCCCAGAAATCGCTAGTCATCTACTAGGTCCTTCTTTTATTTCAGCAAAGGCAGCCTCAAAGTTTTGACCGTGGATATTACATTTGGGAGCCAGCGATTTACATTCAGTGCCTAAGTACATTTAGGAACTCAAGTATCACTACTGCTCATTGAACTGAACATCTAGAGTCAAGCAGAACTGAAAAATCCCGACTCGGACGGGATTAAGATTCTCACTGAGTGGAACCTCTGGTTACGTACTTAATTCGTTCCGGAGGTCCGTTCTTAGCCTGAAACTGTACTTAACCTGAAGCACCACTTTAGCTAATGGGACCTCCCGCTGTCGCTGTGCCGCCAGAGCACAATTTCTGTTCTTATCCTGAAGCAAAATTCTTAATCTGAAGCGTTATTTCTGGGTTAGCGGAGTATGTAACCCGAGGTACCACTGTAATAATAAAAAGACAATACATTTATTAGGCCAATCCAAGTGCCACAAAATAATGTACAAGTTTTTGAGTTCTCCAGAACTATTGATCATGCTAGACAGCACCAACAATAAAAAAGAAGAAGCAGTGGAGAAGTGGCCATTGCCCATTTAGACTGGTAGAGCAGAAGGCAGGGAGACCAACAGTAGGTGGAACCAAAGCCAATGACAGGCAGAGCCAACTGGCAGTAAGAAAGAAGACAGGCAAATGTAGGTTGGCTAATGGCAGCTGACTTGGTGGGGCAATGCCCCATCCTCCACTAGGTGAGGGGAAAGGAAAAGGAAAAGGTTGGCTGCCTGAGGGTGAAGCCATGTGCATTGGCCTCAAGATGGAATGCAAGAGGAGGTAGCAGACATTCAAATGTGGCTCTGTTAGGTGCTATGCAGGCTCCAGGTTGCACCAAAATCTATTTGGGTGGAGGGGGAGGAACAAACAAGGGTTCATCGTCTGGAAGACCAAAGGGGAGCTGAAGTTCAATTTCTGTTGGGCTCCAGGAAGAGTCTTAGAAGCCTTCTCAAACTACTAAAAATTAAGACTGCATGCCACTGTACTTATTAAAGCAACCCATATTTTCACCAAGAAAAACAACAACAACAAATTATGTGACTGAAATTAATAATTAAAGGTATGGATCTATTGGATTCCCTTGCCCTTCCTGGCTATGAGTTAGGCAGTGGCTGCACTGCAGGGGTGGAAGGTGGTAGCATGAAGGCGGTAGGATTAAACTCTCAGGGAGGCATGCTCTGTTTTGCAATATGCTTGCAATAGTACAGGAAAGTGCCTTTGATTTGAAAAAAAAGTAAGTAATTTTAGAGGAGAAACATAGATGTCCAAGTGTCATGGGAGTGGCCAGGCACATTTTGGTTGGTGTTGTGGAGATCTTTTGTGCTGGGTCTTTTTGTGCTTGCCCCTTCCTTCTTTATTACTTTTTTTTTTTTTAAGGAAAGTTGTTATTATATTTAACTCTGCTTGCAATTATCCTTATGTCCCGCCCGAGGGAGATACAGATGATGGTAACATGAGAACGGCCTTTTCACCAGTGACCCCCTGTCTGTGGAATGGTCAACCCAGGGAGACATACCTGGTGCCATTTTGTCAGTCTTTATGCACCAAGCTAACAGCTTTCTGTTCATCCAGGCCTTTGGTAATTAATAGGGTTGCACGTGCATGTGCACAAGTACACACACTGTGGTTCCAATTAAGAGGGGACATCTGGTTGACCTGGGGACCACTTTCTACCATGGATCTGGTCCCGAGTAAGTTTAAGGTTTGAACTAATGTTTAATTAGCATTTAAAAATTCAATTAAACAGATAGCTGGGAGAGGTGTGTGGGAAGGCGATCTGGTGTTTTAAGGTTTTCTAGTCTAAAATTTGTTGGAAGTTTGGGTGCAACTCACCTTGCAGAAGAGGAGCCAGCATAGGGTTAAGGTAAGGTTACCAGATTTTTTCCCCCTCTCCTCCTCACACTTCTCTCTCAGATCTCAAGATGAGAGTTTACCTTGGAACTAACTTCAGAGAACAAAGGAGAAAGAAGGCTGCCTTGTTCTTCTTTAGGCTAGTTACTTAGGCTAGAAATGAAAACTTTTCTATCCAAGTTTTTTTTAAAAAAAATAATAATAATTGTGCTACAAACAACTTTATTATTTTCTTTCCTACAAGCACCTGTCTCTCTGTGTGACTACAACAAGTAAATTCTACTCTCTAACCAAGACTCAAAAGCTTAAAGGCTGCTCACTCTCCATACCAAAAGGATTTCAATAGGTAATTAACCCCGCTATCCCATTAAAATTGGTCTTATTTGTTGTATTTTACCTTGGCAAGTCACTTTGAGACCTCTTCTTTTGTATAAATTATCATATTAGTAGTAGTAGTAGTAGTAGTAGTAAAAGTTGACTGAGCAAATCACAAAGTGCAGTGCTGGTGGGACCTTAGCCACCTAGCACTTTAATTTGCACAGATGCAGTTGTTTAAGTTTTACTAGGCATTAAGCAGCAATTCTCACCAATAGATTGCAGATTGGGGGGGGGGGGGAGCGAATCTTGCAGGACACAGAAAACCCTCTTGGCCCTCCTGTACTCAGATAAAGCCCTAGCAGGCCATAATTCATTTCCTCACCCCCTTCCCACGTCAGTCTAAATGTGAATTTCTTCCTCTCCCTATAAATTAACCTATACACATTTGAGTCATTGGCCTTTCCTCATTATGACTTAAGAAGTGGCATTGCTAGGAGAGAGCTTTGGGGCAGAAGTCCAGGGCCCCACTCAGCAGAATGAACAGGAGCCCCCCCCCAAACATAGCAGACCTGGCTATATTTGAAGTTAATAATGTAAAAAGACAGTGATGGCTGGTGCCCAATGGGATTGTCAGGGCAGAAGGCAGGGAGGCTAACAGTAGGTGGAGCCAGAGTCAATGAAGACAGATCCAGCTACTGTAATTCCAGTTTTGTCCACATCCTTCTCCCTGCTGAGTTCTACAAGGGCAACATTGATAAGGAGAAGGAAGTTGAGAGGCAATGCTTCCACCCCCTGAACTGGATGTAAGCAAGATGGCAGGCAGTTAGGGACTGGCTAGGGATAGATAGCCTGTGTTGGTGGGATAGTGCCCTATTCACCCTAATGGATTAGTCTCCACTGATAATAGATTTCACTGAGCTCCCCAGCCGAACCACGTAAGACCATTAAGTCACAGTCTAAATCTGCCTAAATGCACTACCTGGGAATGATAAGGAGTGCTGGAGCTCAAGCAATAAAATTCCTGTTCATACCTTCCCTGCCTTCTGAGATTTACTTGTGTGCTTTGAAATGTATCAATTTAATCCACAAGGACTAGCAACTTGACTTTGAAAAGAAGTACCAACAAGATTCTCAGGATGCCAAGCAGTGTTGCCAAATTCTGTGATACAATCACAGATGGAATTTGCATCACTCTGCCATAAGGTTTTTGTTCTGATCGTTTTGTTTCCAGGTCTATGTGTTTTAGTTTTAAAATGTAGGAAATGTGGTCATAGGGATTTGGGGGGGGGGGTTTGGTGATGATGGAGTATTACAATTCAAGGATGAAATGTGGGTTTTTAAAGAGTGTACACACTTGTTTTTTTCCTTTGTTCTCTTATCGACTCTAATTGGAGCCAGCTGAGAGTATTATGAAGAAACTGTTATCTCTGCTGAGATGACATGTTATTTAAAAAAAACTATTTCAAGTAATCTTTTATTTCCTTCACACTGCAACACATTTGAAAAAAAAGGAAAAGAAAACCAAAGAAACTTGGCCAGGGATCAACCAAACTTTTTAAATTTCCTATGGTGAAGAATTAAAGAAAAGCAAAACATGATTGAGGATGATATAATCAGGAATGGTTTGGAAGCTTAGGTCATATTAATGCAGTATTATCCCTTTTTCTAAAGAAAAGAAAAGAAATGCAATGAATATGGAAAGCCTTAATCTTCACAGACAGGGGGGCTGAGCCCCTTTGTGTGATCTATTGTCATTTGCAAATTATTTGACCTCACGCCCTGCTCTCCTGTCATCAAGAAATAGAGAAATCATCTCATGGTGATGCTTCAAAGATTCTATTTCTTTGACTTCTTGTCCATAGGTTCAGTTTCTGAATTACCTAGACTTCGCCCCCCCCAAAAAAGTGAAACCAATGTATTAAGGGATTGTCTATTGTTCATTCGAGAACAAGTGCTGTTCTTTATATACTCAAAACAGCACCATCTACACACACAAGAGGGAGCTATCAGAAGACTCCAGGAAACTCCAAGGTTTGAAGAATTGTTTAAAAATCATTAGGACCCCCCCCCCCCCCGCAAGAAGTGTAAGAACACAAGAAGAGCCTGCTGGATCAAGCCAATGGTCATTAAAGCATCCTCTTCTCACAGTGGCCAACAAGATGCCTCTGGAAAGCCTGAAAGCAGGACACTTTACCCACCTGCAATTCCTAGCAAAGTGGTATTCAGAGGCGCATTGCCTGACAGTGGAGGTAGAGCATAGCCACCCTAGCTAGTAGCCATTGATTGCCTTGTCCAAAATAGTCTAGTCCTGTTTTGAAGACATTCATTTTTGTGGCCATCATCACCACCTACAACATACAGGTTCCATTAATACTTCCAGGTTCTAGTATTATGGGAGAAGGAGGAAAACGTTGTTGTTGTTGTTTAGTCGTTTAGTCGTGTCCGACTCTTCGTGACCCCATGGACCAGAGCATGCCAGGCACTCCTGTCTCCCACTGCCTCCCACAGTTTGGTCAGTCTCATGTTGGTAGCTTCGAGAACACTGTCCAACCATCTTGTCCTCTGTCGTCCCCTTCTCCTTGTGCTCTCCATATTTCCCAATATCAGGGTCTTTCCCAGGGAGTCTTCTCTTCTCATGAGGTGGCCAAAGTACTGGAGCCTCAACTTCAGGATCTGTCCTTCCAGTGAGCACTCAGGGCTGATTTCCTTCAGAATGGATAGGTTTGATCTTCTTGCAGTCCATGGGACTCTCAAGAGTCTCCTCCAGCACCATAATTCAAATGCATCAATTTTTTGGCGACCAGCCTTCTTTATGGCCCAGCTTTCACTTCCATACATTACTACTGGGAAAACCATAGCTTTGAGGAAAGCTTACAGCATTTGATGCCTTTTAGTTTAGAGAAAAGGAAAACTTACCTCTATCATTATCAGGTCTTGCTTTCCTTTTCTCTAAATTAAAAGGCATCAAATGCTGTAACCTTTCCTCATAGGGGCATGGCTCCTCCACCCCTTGAACATTTTTGTTGCCCCTTTCTGAACTTTCCCCAACCCTACAATATCCTTTTTGAGTTGAGGCAACCAGAACTGTACACACCAATCCGAATGCAGCTGCACTATAGAAACTCCTCAAACAACCCAATGAGCACTGTGCATGCATCTGTAAGAGGCTGGTAATGTACAACTGGGTGGGTGGGAGAACAGAATGGAGTGTCTTGCAGGAGGGCTTTGTCTGTTTGAAACACTGAAAATGAACACTCCATGCTGCAACATTTTGTTGCAGGTCATGCTTCTTGTTTCATTCCTGGACTCTGCACAAAACACTGTGTATGCAATTTTGCTGCAATCACTTCCCCTTCCTCTACATCCCAAAAGCACACATATAATGTTGAGAAGAGGAAGTGCAGTATACTTCAGTAATTTGCACATTCAGCAACAGTTAATTGGAGTACTTGGCTCAGGGCCAATGCACCTGTAGTAGTAGTAGTAGTAGTAGTAGTAGTAGTAGTAGTAGTAGTAAAAAAAAGAATAATTTTATTATTTATACCCTGCCCATCTGCTTACAGCACATGTCTAAGGTTCAAGGACATTGGGAGCTGAGTTGAGATTAAGGCAATTTGCTCTCAGTTTGTAGCAGGCAGTTGCATTTTGCACTCTGAAGTGAGACATTCAGGCATTTGAGATTGCAGGACGAGCTTGCAATCTGCAGTGAGAGAATGGCAAGGTGGTGAGAAGAACAAAGCGAAAGGATTCTGCTTTTGTACATAGTCTGTCTATCTTTCAATAAATGCTATCAGTATTCAACTGCAGATGCTTTGTTACTGTGAGCGACCTGCTCAACAGTCGACAGTATAGTGGATACAGTGTTGGATTAGGATCTGGGAGACCATGGGTTCAAACTCCCACTCAGCCATTAAGCCCACTGAGTGACCTTGGGCTGCTCATTGTTTTTCAACCTAACCTACCTCACAAGGGTGTTGTGGGGATGAAATGAGGAGAGAGAGAGCAACAGGAGCCACTGTAACCTCCTTAGAGGAAACTCAGGATGTAAATGTAACAAACAAACAAACAAAACACCACAATGGACCAACACTTTAAAACATTTATTTTTTGTGGTTGCATCAAGACTACATTAACAACACCCACACCCACACACCTTTATGCATAACAATTGTGTTGCCAATGCATATGGGAGAAGGAAATATGTAAAGGTTTTAGCAAAAGGCAAGTTGAATTAATTTTAGACATTCTGCCAGCTGAACAAAAAAATTGGGAAGAAGGGCAGATCAAGCCAAAGAAATAGCAACGGAAAGAAATGCAGTGGGTGGGTTGGAAGAGAACCCATTGTTTCTTATGGGGTGTTCTCAAAATTCTCCCCATCCTTAGTTTAGGAGTTCCAAATTACCTGGTCTAGTTTCTAAAGTGGAACCAATGCCCCACACATTCAGTTTCATCCCACATGCCCACCCCACAACCCCCACTGCATGAATGAGGGGCACGTTCCCATTGGCAGAGAACCCTGTGGTTTAGAGCTGTGCACATTCCCTTCTGGGCATTCATGAAACTCTGCAATAAAAAGCAACACTGATGCATTTGTACTTTCCATGATTGCATCATGAGTCAGGGAGGCTGCAGGGGATTGCCTTTGATTGCTTAGAATGGAACTACCTATAAGCAGTACTAACCAACATGAAGTTTGGCCCTAACTTCCTACAAACCCTCAGACAAATATATTCTCAAGCCTCCACAAAATGCAGAATTAACAACACAGACTCTAATACCCTAGCACAAAACAAGGATGCCCACTGTCTCCCTTCCTATTCATCCTGGCCCTGGAATCCCTAGCAGTCCTAACTCAGGCAGCCCCTGACATCAGTGGAAATAAAAGGTAAAACCTATAAATTAGGGCTCTTTTCAGATGACCTGATGGTCATGTCACCAGACCCCACAAACACAGCAACCACCTTAACCAAGGAACCCAACACATTTGCAATGGTATCGGGCCTACAAGTAAACTTTGCAAAATCTGAGGCTATGTGCTTCAACACTCCTTTCCCCCATATCCAAAAAGAATTCACCAACACCACAAAGAGAAAACTCTGCTGCACCAAGTTCAAATACCTAGGGGTACAAATAACCAGAAACCTCAACAATGACAAACCCCTATGGCGACAAATTAACAAAGACCTGAAGAGATGGAACAATACTAACTTAACTCTCTCAGATAAAATAGGCATGATCAAAATGACCACCCTTCCAAAATTAACCTACTTATTCCAAACCCTTCCCACCTGGATTCCACCAACCCAACTCCGCAAATGGCAGAAAAAGCTACACTCGTTTATCTTCTCACATGAAAAGCCAAGAATAAGCCCTAAATACCTGCACCTCCCTATTCAGGATGTGAAATCCCCAACATAGAACTATATTACATTGCCAACCAAGTGCGCCACATAATCCATACATTCTAGAAGATGAGACGGAACAATGGGTATATCTGGAGAGAGACATAATTGAAAACACTCCCACCCCAGCATATACTTTCCTCCAAAACAAACTAAGGAAAATCCCCACAACACTAAACAGGCTCACACAGATCATGCTTAAAGCATGGAAGGAAGAAGTAGGCAAACTGTCCCCAACCCAATCCCCACTAATCCCTCTGGCTCACCACCCACTATTCCACCATGCAGCACAAAATCTCCAGATAAAAACTTGGCAAACCAAAGGCCTATATCGCCTAGCAGACTTCTAAAAATAGCAAACCCATATCAAAACAAGAAATACAAAACAAACTAGGGGACACCCAAATACATTGACTAACACACCACCAACTACATGCCTTCTTAAACAACCCAGCAGTAAAATCAACAGCCACTAGGCCCTTGACCACCTTTGAAAACCTTCTCCTAACAACAACGGGATGTGGCAAGGGGATGGTATCCACAATATATAAAACACGGCTGTGAAAGGCCCCTCCCAAACCCCTTGACTCAATAAAAAAAAACAATGGGAGGATGACATAGGCTATGCAAATAACCCCATCAATTGAATTAGAATGTGGTCTAAATCTCCCTTAAAATCCATATTGTTGTAAGAATTTTACAACAATATCAGTGAAAAGAAAAGAACTCACTCTGAAACTCACATACGCTTTACCACCCCACTCCCTCTCTCCCGACCCCCCTCTTTCCTTCCCAACCCTATACTGCATATAACACCAATGTCTCACAACAAATGTAACTGATCCATAGAAAACACAACCTGAAGAAAGAGACAATGCATGTGCTTTTGTAAACGAGGAAAATCTTTAATAAACATTATTTAAAAATAAAATAAAGGAACAGAAGGGGTAGGGAGGGAGATCCATTAATCTTATGTTGCCTGTTGCAGAAACCAATTGCACCATACAAACCTGGCAGAACCCAGTGAAGGTTGTTGTATACCAACTGCATTTGACAGATTGCACCTTTGATTTTGATGGAGGAACGTTTGGCTTGCTAAGGCTACTTTTTCCATTGAAAAGAGAGAGAGAGAGAGAGAGAGAGAGAGAGAGAGAGAGAGAGAGAGTCAAGAATTGACATATGACTTTTGGCTTACAGTCCAGAGTTACTGGTCACCTGCACTTCATCAGACGCCTGATACCTTTATCTTCTATATCTCCATCTGACATAATACCCTGGATGTATACAGCGCTGCAGTTATAAATCTGATACTAACTTGCCTTCAGTTCCAACATGGAGCTTTCATAAATTGTTCCTTCCAGTTTGAGGAACTCTTAGCAGGGAAACATTTCAGATCTGTTTTTACCATTTGGGGGCGGGAATGGTGGTTGGTTTCATTGCGGCACAATTTATTGTCACATGTAATTACTGTTGTTTATGGGAGATTTGAGCCTTAGCTCGTTGCCCACAGATGAGGTAGCAAACCCCACTGAAATCAACAGGACTTGCTTCCGAGCAGAGGCATATGCCTGAGCTGTAAGCAATATTAGTTTCATTGATTAGGAAAAATGTAAACTAAATTTCAGGCTATGAGCCAAAATACAAACTTCTATATGTCTAATGATCTCTTGCGTGTGTCTCTCCCATCATGTGGTTCTATGAATTCTGGTCTTGCTTCAATTTCTTTTTAAAGGTAGTAAAAACTTGGCAGTAACTTTCCCTAGTAGTCCAGTCTCAGTCATGCCCAAGTTATTTTTCCTTTATGTGCTCAAATGTTAAGTCCCACAGGATAGCTATAATTTCATCCTCCAATTTATCTGGCTCATAATGAACTTTAATAAGCCCCTGCTCCATAAATTCACTAACACTGTAATTAAGGTTATGCCAAAACTATTTAGAGTTTTGGAGAAAACATTTGGGCAGTGTTGAAGAATGTCCCCTTGCCCCCTCTTCCTATTCATCTACATTGCCCTCATTTCTTTTTGCCTTCCCTTTATTTGGCTTCAGTGATATGGTCACCTGGCTAAATAGTATAATGAAAACATCCCATTCATTGCGACAATCCTTGACTCAATGGGGTTCTGTGTGTGACTATTCCAGGAAGCAATACATTCACTCTCAGTTAATGTTGTTTGTCCTCACTGATGGTTTTATGTTGCATAGCCATCATAGCTGTCAACTTTTCCCTTTTCTTGCAAGGAATTCTATTTGGAATAAGGGAATTTCCCTATAAAAAAAGGGGGAAAGTTGACAGCTATGGTAGCCAAACATGGTTGGCTGAAGACCTGCACGATGTCATCCATTTCATTCTGTGATCTCCAGTTGAATTTCCTATGTGGCAAACCCAAGGAAGAGGAAAGGAAAAGCAGCCAGGCAAGGGTGGGAGGTGGGATGGATGTTGCAGAAGCAACAGCATGTACGTAGGGGTAACAGGACAAAAAGGGGAGTAATTTTCACTGATAGGTTCTCAGGAAATGTTTCTTCTGAACATGCACCCCTCACCAGTATATTCGACCCATAAATAAAAATGGAAATCCTAATTATAATCTGTTATTTGGTGCTATTCAGAAAAGTAAGCAAATAATGAGCAATGGATGAAACCATGAGCAGGATTATTAACCATTAGTTCAACCGTTGATAGATCTAATGCTGCAATCCTATGCACCTGGAAGTAAGTCCCATTGAACTACCACTGAGTAGACTGTAATAGGATGCACTTTAAATCTTGAAAATTTAGCCATTCATGTTAAAATTCCAGGATTTTCCTCCTCCATCCCTAAAACTGTTTTTAGATACAAGCTCTTTCCAGATAAAGAGGAATTGTTAGGTGGGTGGGTACATTTTTCAGTTTGTTTTTTATCACAACACAACATAGCATTGGTCCTACGGCTGGATCTGATAGCTGGTCATCTTCAGAGGTATTGGTTCCCCATGCAAGAACTTGAGCCCAGAAGCCATGCCAACTGTTGATTCCAGGTCCGTATGAATATGGACTGGTTTTAACCAAAGGGATCTCAAGTAGATGTTTCAGTGTTTCCTTAACTCCTAACAGGAGCATTCTAACCAGCCAGATGTGTTGGTCATTGGTTCCATCCCCCACCCCCCATGTCACAATTTTTAATTTTTTGCTATTGGCTCTAGACCCACCAATATTTTGCACTTGGCTTCTCCATGTGACAAACTACGGACTACAAAGTAGATGCCACGAACCTGAAATTTGCCCACAACTGCTCCAAAGTGCCACACCACATAATGTAAATTTTACCGGCAGTTTTGAGTATCCATTTTGGGGATGAAAAAACAAGAAAGAAATATGCTTAATAATAATAATAATAATAATAATAATAATAATAATACTCTGCCATCTGGCTGGGTTTCCTAAATGCAAAATAAATATTAATGGTGGAGCAGGGATCCTGAAAATTATTACTGCTTTAGGGCCTCAACTAACTTTAATCAAATAATGGAAAATAATGGGACATACTTTTTAAAACAGCATGTTTGGAGGCGCATGCAATTATATTTTGCTTTTTAAACAAAAGTTGCAAGCATTTCTGGACTCTTTCTTGATGCACCTCTTCAGAGAGTAAACACAAATCATTTTCCTGTTACCCGGCTGACCTTTGCCATGAGATGTTTTGCAATCCCCAATGAAAGACCCTTTCTATTGAACCCCTCCCTCTGAAACATTGCAAAAAGAGACCTAACAGCCTCCCTTTCTCCCATTAATTGAAGGGGGAAATCCTCAACATGTGTTGAATCTCCTCATAATACTTAAAAAAATACTTAAAGAATGTGTAATAATAGGGGAATTAGAGAGAGGGTAAAATTAACCCATATGGTTAAAACTGAGTGGAAAAAAGAGGGGGGTTTGAGTGACATTTAAATGTACTCTGTCCAATTTTACCCTGGGGAGGAGTACTGGAATGGAGAATAATAGAATGTGCTCTTGCTTCCAGGACAGTGTGTGTGTGTGTCTAAGTGAACTTAGGCTCTCACTTGTGCAAATGAAAAAATACTTGATTGGGGTGGGGGGTTACCTGTCACATGTAATGAGGGAAAATCTATCAGCTGTCTAGGTTAGTGTCCAGGAAAATCAAATGGTATTTTTTGTATTTAAAAAGGGGGGGGACACAGAGAGATTTAAGGGAAACCACCTTAAAGAAATTTGCCTAGGCATTTAACACAGAGAGAAAGAGAGAGAGAGAGAGAGAGAGAGAGAGAGAGAGAGAGAGAGAGAGAGAGAGAGAGAGAGAGAAACAATTTTGACTCATTTCCTTTGCTCAAATATAAATCCATACTTCCTTCACCAACCAAAATTGGGTCATTATGGACTGACACCATTGCATATCAGGTTAGGGCTTTGTCCTTCAGGCATAATTTCACCTGGGGTGTCCCTTCACCTTCATGCAATGGGTTAAAATGAACTGCTACATGCACAGCAATCAAACCTGGTAGGAAAAGGCTATGTTTAGATAGGAAATTTATACTTTTCCCTGGCTTGTGCATTGATTTGGTCCATTTTGACCAATAGCTAGAAGGGATGGGTGAACTTGTCGATTTTTGTTTCTCTTACGTTTCTCATTTTTCAGATCTTTTGTTCTCAACAATTCCACATTTTTGTTTATTTAAAGAATCCTCCTGAAAGGGAAGGAACTTGAGCACTAACAAGATGGCGGCATAGGCTGATAGCTCCCTTGTCTATGAAAATCATCTCTGAAACTTGTCTATAGAATGGGGTATGCTATAGGGACCAAGCAGATCTAAGGAACATAACATTCGAGTCCATTTTGTGATGATATACAAAGAACGTCACTTGGGGCCTGAGGGTGATGCGGCAGCATCTAAAATGGCATCAGAACACCCAGCTGGACCAGCCACAAGAAATGAACGAGGACACGCCAGTAACCTCAGCGGCCTTGAAATCAGCTACGAAGGAGGAGGTGGCACAGAAGTTTAAGACTGAAATTTCAAACATCAATTAATAGACTGCTGTGCCACCTTATCAAAAAGGAAGCTGCGGGGTGGGGGGTGGGGTAAAAACCAGAGTAGGAAAAAACCTGAAAATACCCCAGACATAGCCCCAGAAACATTACAGATGTCAATTACTTTAAAGCTTCAGGAAGTGGGGTTCTGATCTTACTAGGGATTTCTCTTTCATTTTGTGGTGCCCCACAAAGGTGCCACTCACACAGCAACCAAGTATAGATTCTACACTTGGAACTACCTGAAGGAATAAGGGCTGGGGGCCTAGACAAAGAAGACAATGATGGTGATTTGGAGGAGGAGGAAGGCTGATAAGTCCTAAGGAGGAATCTCTCCAACAGCTAGGATTAGGGGTGTGTGTGTTATGTATTGGTTTAATATGCATACATTAGTTTCACTGCTAGTTCTGTAACTACCTTTCCCGCTCCAGGGTGATTCTAACGGGTGCGGTGACAGTTGCTATTGGTGAACTTGTTGGCACAATTTGGATCCTTATTCTGATTTGGTCCCACCAAAATCTAAATGTATCCTTTCCCCCAACTCCTGTTCCTGAGAGTATAAAAGGAGCTCGCCCTTTCCCTCCAGTCAGTCAAGTTTCCACTGCAATAAAGGAGATTGTTCTTGTTAGACTTGACTCTTAGCATATCCTTGCTAGAATGCTTAATCACTACCCAGAGCTGATTACACGAAGAGCTGAAATCATATAGACACTGCACCAGCGACTTAACAGGGGGAAAATGGAATTTCGAGTCTCAGAGCTCTTCCAAATAGATATGGCTGGCATTGAAACACATTGGATGCTTAAGAGTTTAAACATCCCACAGATACAGACATGCAGCAAGGCTTAAAGTGATAAAGACTGGGAAATAGACCTAACAGTTAGAGATGTTTATTACAGAATGAACATCTCAAATAACATCTTTACTAACAAAAAAATAGGTAAATATTGTCCTTGCCTCAAATACAACACGGGTGTGGCAAGACTATTAGGTGCAGATTTAGACTGGGGGGGGGGGATTCTTGAGATAAAAATGGCCAACACCTATTTGTTGAAGAAGTCCTGGAAAAACACACAATGGTCATGTTAGTGTCACTATATGCACCGAATGAAGAGACAGCTCGATTTTCTTCATAAAGGGCTTAAGAAATTGGGGGAGTTTACTTAAGCAGAGATTATACTTGGGGGAAGATGTAAATTGGAATTGAATTGAATGGAAAATTAAAATCAGCAAGGCAGCAAATTTCACATATGGCCCATTTTATGCAGCTATTACAAAAATATGACCTTCATTAAATATGGGCAGAAGCAAATTCAGGATGTTTCGTTTCTCAGAAAATTTCAGAAAGTGTGAAGTAGGTACATTTGCCAGTAAGTGCAAATTTAACTGAATTTCTCCTCCATTCCTAGCAGCTAGATAAACTGGTAAATCTATAGGAAGCTGCCTTAAACATCCATTTATCATTCGGTTTACCAGTCTTTCTCATCCTGGAATCCTCCAGATCTTTGGGACTTCAGTTCCCATCAGCCCAGCTAGCATGTTCTTTTACTTTCAGTATCTTTGACTTCTGACTTTGCTGTGTGCCACACCACTGGTAATACCATCAGCTGATGTAACCATGATGTCTGGCCACCATTGGCTCAGCTGTTGTGACATCACAGAAAGCCTGGGTAGCAGAGACTCGGGAAGCTAAGTGCTTAAGTTAGCCTTCTTCATGGAAACAACTGAATATACATTTATTCCAATAGGCTTTTCCAGCTAGATAAATGAATATTTACAACCAATGTCTAGTTTGCATGGTTTTAAAAGTGTTTGTTTGCTTGTTTTTGGTTATTGTATATCAACTTGAGACACTTTTTATATATAAAAAGCAATAAATGGCAATAATTAGTGCTTTTTCCAGGGGGTACTTTAATTGTTAAAAAGTGTGGCACTTACTGTAACAACTTCACGGTGAGTACCGGCACCTATTTTTTCTAGAAAAAAAGCACTGATAATAATACTGCTTATTAGCTAAAAGTTTATGGGGCCTTTTACCAGAAAGAGACCAGCAACAGTTGTAGATCATGTTGCAGAGTTGAGCCTCAGCTATTTCATAAAAAATGATGTATGCAGTCATCATTGCTAAGAAATTAATAATGGTGTTTCTTGAGCTCACAAGGGGCTGCTAGTTGCTTTAATTGTTTGGTAGCCCTGGAGATATAATGGTGTTACATTGTTTAAGTGATGGCTTACATTTTTTAAGGCACTATGCTGAGGGTTGCTGGAAATATTCAAATGATATGAGCATCATTTAACTATGATATTGACTTTTTTTTAACACAGTCAGTACACCCATTATTCCTCCTCCTTGATGCTGAAGCAAAGGAAAAACCCATAGTTCCCAAGCATCCTTAGCAAAAACAGCAACAGCTAAACAGACCAAAGTCAATGTGGTGACCTCCAGATGTTGTGGACTACAACTCCCACAATCCCTGACTACTGGCCATTCTGCTGGGGCTGATGGGAGATGTAGTCCAACAACATCTGTAGGGAATCCAAATTGGCTAGTCTTAAAGACTGCAGTCTTTATGCGGGTGGCGCTGTGGGTTAAACCACAGAGCCTAGGGCTTGCTGATCAGAAGGTCAGCGCTTCGAATCCCCACGACGGGGTGAGCTCCCATTGCTCGGTCCCTGCTCCTGCCAACCTAGCAGTTTGAAAGCACATCAAAGTGCAAGTAGATAAATAGGTACCGCTCCAGCGGGAAGGTAAACGGCGTTTCCATGAGCTGCTCTGGTTCACCAGAAGCGGCTTAGTCATGCTGGCCACATGACCCGGAAGCTGTACACTTGCTCCCTCGGCCAGTAATGTGAGATGAGCGCCGCAACCCCAGAGTCGGACACAACTAGACCTAATGGTCAGGGGTCCCTTTACCTTTACCGTTAAAGACTGCAATGTAGCTATATGGACATAGTTGATGCTCATAAATTGATTGCCTGATTTAATGAAATCCATAGGAATATATTCCCTCTCCACCCATGCCCCTGACTGGATCTTTTTTCCCTTCTGAGACTGGAGATGATGACTCTACTATGCACACCTTTCTTTCTTACCTATGAAGCCAGATGTAGAAGCTAGAGAACAGCTGCAGAAAGTGCTGGAGTTATGATATATCTCCTAATACCCACAGGGACAATCAATTGTGTTTTATAGAGGGGCTGTTTGTGTCTTGCATTGTGTGTGTGTGTGTGCTTGTGTATTTTAAGAGCTTGATGAAACCTTTTCTTTCCAAAGGCCCAACATTTCTCTTTTGCTCAACAGCTAAAACAAGTTGCAGCTGGGTCCATCTCCCTGGAGGAATCTTGTCACTTTCATATGGTGAAAGAATTTCCATTGGTCCAAGTGAGGAGGACTTTCAGGTCCCCTCCACTGCTGACCATTATAGCTGGCAACACATTGAAGCATTCCAAATCTATCTGATTCAGCTGTGTACTGGAGAAGTACAAAAGCCCATGTAAATATATCATGCTATTACTGGTTGGCACAATTCATCTGCCATGGACAGACTCCACACGCCTGGATATTAAGACTCCCTATTAATTTTCATTACTCAACTTTATTTTGTTATTGGATCCTGGCTTGTTCCAATGAATGAAAAGTGGGAAAGGTAACATTATGAGGAGAGGGGAAAGCAAAAAATATGGAAGGTCAATGCATCTTACTTAAAGAACAATAGAATCTGTAGTTAATGAAGCTTTTCCATTGTACTCAGAACCTCCATCTTCATTTTCATGTTAATTTGCTAAGCATTTTATTCAAAGCAACTTTTTGGAAATGCAGCCAGAATGATCGTTTGCACTGCACGAGATCTGCCAATGCAAACATCTGACAACAGGATAAAATAATAATATCTTATTGAAACAAAGAAGGGGGGGGGGAGAACCACCAAGCAACTTTCTGTGGAAAGTGATGTCAACCATGAAGCGAGCTATATATTCTTTGTATTGGAAATTAGAACCGCATGAACCCTCTGTATGAAAACATGAGTGAAAGCATGCTTTTTAAGATAATCCCCTGAGGGGTTCTGGTTATTATTTCCTGGTTTTAATTTTAAAGTAATAAATAAGTGCAAGTGATGGACCAGACACCTAGAAACACCAGCTTATTTGGACAAACGTAGATCAGTGTAGTTTTTGAATACAAATGAGGATGTTGGTAGTTTTAAAATGTATTTCTTTTTATAACATGGATTAATAGAGATGTTATCCTGAAACAGAAAAACCAACTAGAGCTTCAGTGATCAGCAAGCTGTACATTTTCATGAGTCAGTTTGATCACTGGACAGAAAAATCTGTCCCTAAAGTATTATCTCAGTTGCCTCCGGCTGTGCAGATGATCAGACAATGGGCTGTAAATTATCCTGCAAATAATCTTTTGCAATAAGGCAAACACACAATGATTTAATATACGAGCCCCTTAAATTTATGGCCTTTTCAGCTTGCAAAATGGGACAGTTTTGCTCAGATTCGAAAAACATTCCAAATAACCCCCAAATTAGTAAGTAACCATCTGTTCTGGTGGCTCAACACCTTCCATGACCATAAATTTCAATCTCAGCCACATTAACAAGGGATTTACTTGGCAGAAAGAAGCTCCACCTTTGGATCGTGTGGAGTCAAGGTCAGTACAAAAAGGTCCTTAGGTGGTTTTTATTACTAGATGTAGCTGATTTTGACAGGCAAACTCAAGAGGCCAAGGTTAACTAGTGCCTGAATTTTACCGTAAATCCCCTCTCTACTGCATTGCAAATTCAACTCCCCCAACCCTGCAACTTTACTGATTACAAATGAGATCCTTATATTTGTCAGCTTAGGGGAGGTATAAAGAAGGGTCCCACTTCTGATGGTGCTCTGCACTACTGCAGAACACAATTTTTTACACGTTGCTATATAAGATGGCAGAGTGAAGGCTGAAAGTTTAAACATATCAAAGCTGTGATGGGAAAACTGTGAACCTCCATATATTTTATTGATCTACAACTCACATCAACCCCAGGCAGCAGGGCCAATTATCAGGGACTCATAGTCCAACAATCTGGAGGACCACAAGTTTCCTATCCCTGAATTAAACACCACACATACATCCATAAACAGAGGAACCTAGAAAACTGCCTTATACTGAGTCAGACCAATTGGTCCATCTAGTTCAGTTTTGTCTATTCCAACTGGCAGAGGCTCTCCAGGCTTTTGAGCAGGAGCTTTTCCCATCCCAACCTGGAGACAACAAGGAATGAACCTGGGGTCTTCTGTGCCTTTTTCACCTCTCCATAGTCATTTTTAAAAACCCTAAAACTAAAATGTCCCAAACATTATAGCCTTCTCCCAAGGGAAATGTGCCCTCTATCATTTGGGTTGACATAAGATAAGAATGCAAGAAGAGCCTGCTGGATCAGGCCAATGGTCCAGCCAGTCCCCCATCCTGTTTTCACAGTGGCCAACCATATGCCTGTAGGGAATCCTCAAGCAGGGGCCAAGCACCAAAGCACTCTCTCCTCCTGTAGTTCCCAGCAACTGGTATTCAGAAAACGTTACTGCCTCCTACTGCGGCGGCAAAGCACAGCCATCATGGCTAGTAGCCATAGATGAGGTCAGAGGCAGTGGTGATTCCTGCTGGGTCAGTGGTGATTCTTGCATTGTGGGAGGGAAGTGTTGGGTCCCTTACAACTCTACAGTTCTGGATTCTATGAATACCAGTTGCTTATGTTCTTATGGAAGGTGCACTCTTATCATTTGGGTTGACATTTTCCTTCATCTTCCCCATCTCTGCAATGTCCTTTTTTGAGATGGGGAGTGGCTGAAATTGTACACACCACTGCTTATTTAAAAGGCTTCTAGAAATCTTTTCAGGTGGGTTGCCTGAAACAATAAACAACGAAAACACAATGAAATCTAATTATGTCCAAAAAGTACACAAAGCAGCACAATGATAAAAGCAAAGTAGTGCAATCTAACTCCAAATGAGGCTATCCCACAAATTCATACAAAGGCCCAATGCTAGTGGTTCAGTCTCTTTTCTGACAATCCTGAATATGATTAATCATAATTTATATAAAAAGGAATATCTGAGTCTACAGAAGTTGTTGGGCTCTAACTCCCATTAGTTCCAGGCAGCAAGACCAGGGGGCAGGGATGCTGGGAGCTGGAGTCTAGAGGGCCGCAGGGTCCCTGTCTCGGATTTATATGAGTGCTTTTTAAAAGCATATTTTCAACAAGACTCTGTTACAAACAGGAAACTGTAAACAGATTTCTCTACATGAATGGCCAGTTGCCATCACCATCACCATTATTTAACTCTCATTACCCTTTACTACACTGCTCCTACAAAACTCATTTTGACCTTCAGACTACCTTGTGAAGTAGGTCAAGCTTAGAAATGGGGGATAAATTTGATTCAGTTAGTATTTAAAGGTGAACCTAACAAGCTTTCCGAAACAATATATAGACTGAAACACAGACACGTTTTGAAATCAGCACCATTCCAGATTTTGCAATGTTGTTTTCCGAACAAGTAATGTGTACCAAAAATGCACATATCAGTTAAAAATAACATACAAAAATGCATTAGGTATAACTGCTGAGCACAAATGTAGAAATCTCCATTGAAATGCTGATTAAAAATGTGATGTGGAAATTTGGAAAACTGAACTTAAGATTGTAAAAATGAGAGAAACTGACACTGACAGATGTACCCATTTCTAGATTGGCCCAAGGTCATTCATTGAGCTCCAATTGAGAATCAGAACTCTGCTTCAACTACTACACTATGCAACAGTAGTTCCTCCTTCTCTCTGTCACCCAATGGCATTTCTCTGTCTTCTTCATAAAGAGGACTTACTACTTGCTTCTTCTTCCTTTTGCTTGTAATATAGTCAAAGAAACCTTAAAAAAAATTAAACCTCTCTTGCAAGCCTGAGCTTGTTCTGAGCTTTGGCCTGCCTAACATTGGCTACTCATGTATTCCATTTCTTCATTATTTCCCCTTTATTCCATTTGTTATACATCCCCTTCTTAAATCTCAGCCCATTTGTAAGTTGCTTAGGCAGCCATGCCAGTTTATTTACCAGTAGATGCCCCCCCTTTCCTTTCTTGCTGGAATTGTCTGCATTTGTGCCTTCAGTATTTCACCTTTAAGAAACACCCATCCATCTCGGCCTGCCTTCTGTTTGAGTATTTTTGACCATGGGATCTTACCCAGTAGTTCCCTAAGTTTTTTGAAATCAGTCCAGTGTGCATGTCCGACTACACTCAGATTTTCCTTGCCTGCTTATAACGAAATCCAAGAGGGCATGATCACTTCCTCCCAAGGTTCCCAGTACTTCCACTTCATCAATCAGTTCTTCCTTGTTGGTGAGAACCAGGTCCAATAGAGACGACCCCCTTGCCGCTTCTTCCATCTTCTGGGAAATGAATTTGTCAGTGAGGCAATGGAGGAAATTGTTGAACTTTACATTCTTGGCAGAGTTTGAGTTCCAACAGATATTGGGGAAATTGAAGTCTCCCATGACTATTCTATCTCTCCTTTTTGAATGTTTGACAATCTGCTCTAGGAAGGCACCACCGAAGTATTCAGTCTGCCTTGGAGGTCTACAGCAGACACCCACAGTAAGGTCACTGTTGTTTCTGTCTCCTACACGTTTTACCCATATATTCTCAATCTACCTTCCATACTCCATACTCATCTCTTCATGAGTGTGCACTTGTGAACTCACCACTCAGTCTTGCCTCTGGTTTTCTCCTCAGTCCTCGACAACTGACTTGCACCATGGATTCTGATTCAAAATGCAAAAATGCTCAAAGAGGGTATGAAGCAAAGCTGGTAAAGGGTGTGGCTGGTGAGGAAGTTTGGTCGAGTTCTAAGGGCCAGATGGACAGGTTTGGAGGGCTATATTTCGCTCCTGGGCTTGAGCTTCCTCACTTGTGGGCTTTGAGATTGAAGGTCATGATAACTCTTGTGCTTTGGAGAAAACCCAACAGCCAGTGTCTAAAAAGTTCTTGTTCATTTAACAACAACAACAGTTTACACCCACCCCAAGGCTGGAGGGAATGGCTATTCTTGAATCAACAACATCTTAAAAATAGCATGGCACTGATAATTTTATTTTATTTGCATTTATACCCAGCCAATGGGTCATCTGTGTCACAGCAGAGTCAAAGTGAAGTGTGGGTTAGTTTTAAGAAAGCAAACCATCCAAAATTCAAGCAATTTAAGATGAGCGTTTTGCTTTTGTGTGAGAGGTTGTGTGATCCTGCCAAGGTTCAAGGAGATACAAAGGGGCACAGTCAATCTGCCAAAACCTTTGGCAACTGCATGCAAAACGGTTGCAAGGTCTCTGCATTTGAGAACTGATCTAAGCCCGATATGAATGGATGTGAATGGGAAAATTTCTCAATTGATTTTGTTTGCTTTGGCTAAAGCTGTTGGGCATTCATCCAGCAAAACAGTAACAAGGGACTTTTCAAAGTGTTTCAGCAAAACAATCTATGCTGAGTGGAAGGGTGATTTGAGGATCAAATTCCCACTTATATTCTACTTCATTCATGTATTACCCTATTTAGTAGTAGTAGCAGCAGCAGCAGCAGCAGCAGCAAATAACAAGTGGAATCATACCAGCATGGAGTGCTCATAGTAGCCCATCAAATCTCAGACATGCTTACTATACTTACCAAGTAGTTTAGTAGTTTTATTCCCATATTCAGGGAAGGGACAAAGCTTAGTGACAAAGCAATGGCACTGCGTGTGGAAAGTTCCAAGTTCATTCCCCAGCATCTCCAGGTTGCACTGCCAGAGAACCCTGCCTGAAACACTGGACAGCCACTGCCAGTCAGTATAAACAATATTGAACTGCATGGACTGATGAGTCGGACTCAGTATGAAGTAACTTTCTATGTTCATATCCTGGTGAGATGCTACTAGTCAGTGTACTCCAGAAGCAGGGAACATTTTCTGGCCAGAGAGCCAGATCTTTATCTTCTCCACCCCATAGGGCATCATAGTGACATCAGGTGCTTTCCTTTGTTTGAGGTCCAGATTCTTGGTACTTCAAAGCAAGTGAACTGTGGGAATGCTTAGGTAAAGGTAAAGGGGCCCCTGACCATCAGGTCCAGTCGTGTCCGACTCTGGGGTTGCAGTGCTCATCTCACTCTATAGGCTGAGGGAGCCGGCGTTTGTCCGCAAACAGCTTCCGGGTCATGTGGCCAGCATGACAAAGCCACTTCTGGCAAACCAGAGCAGCACATGGAAACGCCGTTTACCTTCCTGCTGGAGCGGTCCCTATTTATCTACTTGGACTTTGACATGCTTTCGAACTGCTAGGTGGGCAGGAGCTGGGACCGAACAAAGGGAGCTCACCCCTTGGCAGGGATTTGAACCGCCGAGCTACCCCACTCCAACTTCTCCTTCAAACCTCTGTAGCTTGAATGAAAAGTGTGTGTGTGTGTGTGTGTGAGAGAGAGAGAGAGAGAGAGAGAGAGAGAGAGAGAGAGAGAGAAGGTGTGCTCTAATCCACCCATCATCTTTACCCTAGTAAATGCATTTTTGTACACATGACTTAGATGGAGAACTGCATTTCAAAATTCAGAGAAATGTTAATTTAGGGTGGCTGCATTTTGGATTGCATAGTGTTTGGGAAAATGAGAATCAGGTAGGCTTGCCTTTTGAATGGAAAATAATGAAAAATTATCCCCAGTACCCAGGCAGATCTTGGTGCAGTCATTCCTGCTTGCATGTTACTTTTGCATGAAGCAGAGTGCCTGAAGAGGGCCACAGTTTTAGCCCAAACAGAATGTCCCTTTTGTCTCTTCCTTCCTTCAAGGGCCACCGCAGAGGCTAATCATAGTGGGTGAAGCCAATCAAGAACCTAAGAGGATGTCCTAGTCTGATGTTCTGCTGGAGCACCACACAGGACAGCTGATAGTCCCAGTGGGAACACCCCTGTGTCAGGAGACAGGAACCACTGGAGCTAGAAATGATATATTATCCTGGCTTGGGCCTGCCGAAGGCATGACATGTTATGTTACCTGGTGCTAAGCTGTTTAGGGCTTGAAAGGCTCAAACCAGCCCTTTTAATTGAAGCAGATGCAAATATGAAGCCAGCTGAACTGGTGTAAAAATAGAGATGTATGTTTGGCCCGATGAGCACCAGAAAAGAAGTTGGCAGCTGCCTTCTGCAATATCGAAGCTTCCAGACTGGCTTCAAAAGGCACTTCCATGTAGAACTGCACTACAACAATCCAGCATGGAAGTACCGAAAGCATGGGTGGCTGAAGTCAAGTCTGTCTTCTCTAGGAAAGACCCCAGCTGCCTTATGAGCCAAATGTGATAGAACCACTCCTAGCAACCACTACCAATTGGGCATCCAGGGATGGCAAAGGTTTAGGGAATACCACCAAGCAAAGGAACCACTGAAGACCAGTATCATATTTCTCCATCCTTATCATTTGGCTCAGAAGGATGTCATGCCTGGTGGTCTCAAAAGCTGCTAAGAGGTCCAGGAGAACCAACAAGGCAGAGAACTCCCCCAATCTATCCTTTGCTGCAGGTGACCCATCAAAGAAATCAAGTCAATTTCTTTTCAAATACCAGTCTTAAAGCCAGGAAGGAATGGACCCAAGCAACTGGTTTAATTCAGAAAACCTTGAAACAGAGGCTAAAGGGAAGGCAGACCCCCCCCACTGTTTCAGATGTGTATTTCCCTCTCATACCATCAGGCTATTCTTGTTATTTTTTTCATTCCTTAGACTTCAGAGCCTTTCCACATATATGATAATGGATTTACTCTAATTTCCCTGGGGGGGGAAACAACAACAACAACCCCAGAAATATCAAATCCCTGATTTTATGAATAGCGAATACATATGGCCCAGGGCTTTGTTTTAAACTTTTCCTTTAAACTGTGGCCTTTGGGATATGCCTGCTGGAAATTGAACAAATAACACAAAACGCTGATGAGGTTTGCAGTTGTACGATGCTATCCCGGAACTGGGGACAGAAAACAATTTAGTGGTTATGCATGTATAAATTCATAGACGTAATCACTTGACCCTGCGTGTTTATTCTGCAGAATTCAGGGTCATGAAGGAAGCAGTCCAGCGTCCATCAAATCTGAAAATAATCACAAGATTTACAGACTTCAGGTTAGTCATCATAGAATCAATGTTTTTTATAGGAAAAGTTTTGTATTTCCCCCCCTCCTCTACCCCCTTAACGCTTAAATTATTACTCCAGTTTTATCCTAGTTTCCTAGAACCCAGAAGAATATTTGCAAATGGAAAACCATTAAGCGTTTGCAAAATCAAAAGAGGGTGTAGTTCTCCATCTAGAGGCACTATGTCATATTCCCAGCCTGCAGGGATTCCAAGTTTTTGTGCACCCTTAAGCAAAATACCTGGCCGGAGGCATCCTAGGTGTCATGCAAAAAGATGGCCTCCATCTCCAGAAGAGAGGACAAAAGAGGCCACTAATTTGGATAAATTGTGTATATGCTCATTTATTTGTATAGACAAACATTTAGAAATTGTTACTGTTACAACATGAACCAGCCCACAGCCTGCAGTCTTCACCAGAGGTTCCACTCTACGTGCCTCGTCCAAGGGGCGTACATGAGAATGGGCTTTGCAGCAGTGGCCCAAAGTTCGTGGAATACTCTCCCCAGGGAATGTAAGAAACAGCCATGGTTTCAAGGGTGCTTCCCAGCCAAGGAATGCACACAGCACAGCAGTAACTTTTTATTGTCAATAAAATCACTTCTGCAGCTCTGGAGGCCTATGCACACCGATCTGGCATATAGGCAGCTATTCCCAGGTCTGCTCTCTATGGAGCAGTTGCAGCAACTGGAGACCATTCCCAGTTTATGTACCTTCTCCTGATGAGCTGTGCATACGTAGCCAGAGACTACATCTGCATGAAAGCTGCTTCGGCTCCTCTCACTTCAATTATCTATTGGTACTGGAAGACAGTGGTGCAGAAGAGGCTGGGGAAGAACCTGGCCCTGCACTTACTTGGCACGCCTCTTCCTCCAGTTATGAAGCTTTGCCTGCCTCTGATTCTTGCCTCCTGGCAGGGACAGGTCCCCACAGACCACTGCCCCCTTCTTCCGTGTCAGACGCCAGCCTCCCTTCCCCTGGTGCAGACACCAAGGGGGATGTATGAGGGCCCAACAGTGTCCATGGGCTCCACATTGGGGATCCAAGCTCAGAAGAGTCAGAATGGAAGCTGGGGGTAGAGCCACTGTATGGATCCTTTTCATCCTGAAGGCCACATTCTCTTCTGTGCAACCTTTTGGAGGTCACATGTCAGGGCAGGGCAATATAAATTTCAGCTTTGTACAAATGGCTTGTTTCTACACACTTACACACCCCTCTCTGTCCTTCATCCAGATAAGCAAGACTCATTCGGAGAGTTCAAGGGCACATTGAAGCTGGGCAAGGACACTAAAGCAATATCTGAAACAATGCCAGCAAGGTGTGGCCTGGGGAATGTGCGGGGAAAAGATGGTGTGGCTCAAGAGTATGTGTGAACTGCGAAGAGTCCCACAAGGGCCACACAGAGATACTTGGAAGGTTGCATTTGGCCCCTGGACCTGATGGTCCTGGCCCCTGTTGAAGAGTGAAGAAGTCACTGTGTGGCAAGCAGCACAAGTTGGTCTGTTAAAGAAAATGGGGCATTGCCACACCAACCTGTCTGCCACCACCTGCTCACCTTCTTACTTAAAATGAATCCAGGAGGTGGCATTGTTTGTCAGCTTCCTCTTCCTGCTTAGTCTCAGTGTTGCCCTTGTACATCTCAGCAGGGAGAAGGGAACCTATAATTAGTCCCTATCTCCACTATACGTTGTGATGAACCAATAGAGATGCAGATAAGAACACCTTCCTACAAATTAAGTAATTTCAGGCTCTGAACTGCTACCCAGAGTTTTAAAGGCCTTCCTGTTTGGGCTGAGCAAGAGTGATCTTCTTGGCTCTGACTTCCTGATTCATTTCTGAAAGCTGTCTATCACCCAGCCTTGACAAGGAGAAGGTGGTCCTTCAGATATGTCAGCCTTCTCCAATTTGATGCTATATAGTCATGCTGGCTGGGACTCATGGGAGTTGTAGTCCAAAACACATTGACAACCCCATGTGCCTATCTTTTGGTTTCTCCAAAACAGCTGAGTGAACACACAAAGTAAATAGATATAAGGAGGAAACAGCTTGAAATGAAGTAGCCCCAAACAGTTGCACGATTCCTTGTCAATGTCCTGTGACTGTGCTCTGGATGTTGACCTTGGAAAACTGTTCTCTTGTTGCCTATGGATTGAGCTGCAAACTTTATTATGTACATCTCATTTGTTTTTCTTTCTAAAAAGGAAAGCACACAGATGAGTAAACTCAATTTAGATGGAATACTGGTAAGCCGTCCAATGTAATTTGATTTAAAAGTACTGGATTATACTAGCATTGTAAGAGTAACCTGATCCCTTTAATTTTTTATTTTTTTAAAGTGAACTTGGTCATTCTTTCTCAAAACCTTTGTATGAAACAAGTTTTATCAACTTGTGACCCAAAAAAAGTTGGGGTTTTTTTTTGCTCATAGCTTGGAAGTAGTTAAATAAATTAAATGGCTTATTATTCAGTTGCTTAATTTTTTTCATACACAAAGACCTGGTTGTTTTGCTCATGTGGGATGGATTCCATCAATAACTTTTCGGTCAAAGCCCCATGGAATTGAATGGGAATTAAATGCTTCCCACTGATGAATACTTTGTACTGTATACCTTTTCTGCTCCACTGCCAATATATTAGCAATGACAGGAGATGGAGGCTCTTACAGCAGTGATGGCTAATGCCCATGAATCTACTAAATCTCCTTTTAAAGTGGGGATGGGAACCTGTAGTCCTTGGGTTCCATCCAGCTCCTACTAGCCCCACCCAGCATGGCCAGTGGTCAGGGATGATCGGAGTTGGGTGTCCAGTAACATCTGGAGGGCCACAGGTTACTTACTCCTATTTTAATTTAAGCAAAAGGCTAGCACTCCATCTTGTGGCAGTGAACTCCATGATTTAAGTATGCATTGTGCAAAGAAGGAAGTGCATTGGTTTGCCCTTTCTGAATCTACTGCTCATCAATCTGACTGGGTGACCCCAAGTTCATAGGGGATTTCTGCACCAGGACTATGTTCACATCTGTGAATTGAAATGCTGCAAGGTCATTTCCCCCTGCTGTGTTTCCAAGTCTCTTTCTCCCATTGCTGTTTGCATGAGAGTAAGGGCAGGGATACCTTCACCTGATGACTTCTTTTTGCATGCCAACCAAAGCTTTCATGTGCACATGTGCAAAAGTCGCCTCTTTGCAGCACAATTCCTTGTGGATTTCAAATCACAAGGAAGCTGGGCTGAGGGAAGGCACATCAAAGAGTATTTTTCTAAAAGCAACAGGATACAGATGGCTTATCATCACTATCATTAAAGAATTTATTGCTCACCCTTCAACTGAAGGTCCCAGGACAGGTTACAACAATCAAAGCACAAGATTATACAATAATAAAAACAGTTTGAAACAACTTAAAATTACAAGAATAGGGAAGCAGGTGCTTCAGTAGGTGCTGAAAAGACAGCAGAGATCGTGCCTGTCTATGCTTTAATGGGAAGGGATTCCAGAAGGCAGATGCCACAACACTAACAGCCCAATTCCTATATTGTACATCCAATCATTGGTGCTGCCCAAATGCCCAGGAAAATACAAACACTAAAAATGAAGGCCAGGATGAGCATTCCATAGATCAGGAGCAGAAAAAGGCAATTCTCTTGTTGCCGGCCTTCAGGCTTCCTTTGCATGTGGCACACAGAGGGTCCAGGCGGGTTAATACAGAGAGAGGTGGTCCTTAAATATCCTGATACCTGTTCCTTTTAAACTGGAAATGACACGAGTTGGACCTGGGGCCTTCTGCGTGCACCCTGGTACTCAGCTATGGAGGCCACACTCTCTTCAGGCCCAGCATTCCTACTTTGGGGAAGAGGCTGTCCTGTCCTTGTCACATAATCAGACCACAGTGAATGGTAATGCAGATGCAGCCTCCCTCATATTGTTCCTCCTTTAGTAGAATTACCTCTTCTCTTACCAAACTCTCACATTATCCTGAGCGGGGTATGGGGGACAGCAAAGGGACCATTGGGAAGAGAAGGGCAGAGGAGTCCACAGCTGCATCCTCTATTGCAGCTGGAGACCTTGTTAAAGAGACACGGTGCTCCTCTGTGTTATGACCTGGCAACTCTGCAAGGAAGAAAAGGACGTCTATAAGGTTAGAAAGAAGTGTGTGTATTTCTCTGTCCTGGAGCTTGGACAGTTGCTGCCTTTCATGATTGACAGTACTAGGGCAGATGGAACACTTAATCTGGTTCGGCAAGTTTCAGTGACATTGCTAGATGATGTGGCAAAATGTCATCTTGGAGTATTGTAGAGATCTAGAAGGGGCTACCTTATGCAGCTCCTAAATCTCTACCATCATCAAAAGACACCCTTGACCTGTGTCATCTGGCAATGCTAGGGAACTTTGCTGAACCAGATTAAGTGTTCCATCTGCCCCAGCACTGTCAGTCATGAATGGAAGCAACTCTCCAAGGTATAGATGAATCTGTCTATCCTTGGTCTGTGTTGCATATGCAGGTGTTCACTCATAAGTCCTTTCCAATCTGTTTATGAGTTAGCCTGCAATGAAAGAAACAACAGATCCACATTAAAGCACACATTTGAATGAACATTTTGTCACATATTTTTAAAGACCTTTCTTTGCAAAATACACATTTCTACAAGTATTTTTTGTTAAATAATATCTGGCCATTGGAGATATAAGGAAAAGTATCCATACACAGTGTACTACCCAATTGCTCAGTAGGAAGCAAACCTGCTCCCGCCTTCCAGTGCCCTGACCAATGAGTGCAAAAGCAATGGGATGACTGACAAATGTTGAACTTTTCTTTATTTCTTATTTTATATGGCCAAGGCTGGATTAAGGCATGCTGAATCCCAAAGCCATGCCAAGTTTAAGAAATCCCATAGCATTATTAAAAACAAAAATGTATAGTATTCTAACAGAAGGGGCAATGAAAATAGAAATGGACACTTCACCTAATTAATTTTTTTATATAAATTATAGTCATTTCTGCACATACTAATAAGCAAAATATGAGAAAAAAATCACAGCCATTAAGTCAAAGGCTTTTGCGTAGTCAATGAATTATTATTATTATTATTATTATTATTATTATTATTATTATTATTATTATTATTATTTAGATTTATATAAAGGTGAACCTACCTAATTTGCATTTTCCAAAGAAATGTGTGAACCAAAACACAACTGTCCTTCTAAAAACTGCACTTCACTGAATTTTGCAGTGCAGTTTTTCAGTCAAGTAATCTGCACAAAAATGCATATAGTGTGCATAAAATGCATATATTTGTGAAAATAACAAAAAAATGCATTATATTAGGGAGAACTGCTTTGCAAAAAATTGTGGCTAGTAAGCAAGAGTTGATGTGTATATGTGGAGAACTGAATTTAAGATTGGAAGAATGAGAAACTGAGAGAATGAAAAAACGACGGATTTACCCATCCGTAAGAGTAGCACCAGTTGCACTAAAGATCAGACTATGTTAATGACACATTGGATAGACCTACATCACAACAGGATTAGCTTGAAGTCCTTCTCAGGGGGGAAACTCCCAACCCCTCCTCCCCAAATTTGAGTGTGCTCCTGTCTCCAGCTGTGCGAAATGTTAAGCGGCATGAAAACCTATCCAAGCAAATTAGCAGAACTTTGGAACGGCTAAACAGCCCCCCAAAGGTCGCCTACAGTATTGTGCAGCTGAAAAGAGGAAGAGGCTGACAGCAGTGTGCAAACTGCCACTGAAATTCGTTTTGGAACTTGAGGGTTATGATCCTCTTAATGAAAATTTGACAAGATCCCATCAAGACAGACAGCTGTCACTGCTTTTAATTTTCTTTTTTTAAAAAGTTTTTAAAAAGTTAACAATATATCAGTTATAACATTCATTCCCCCAGCTAGAAAGGTTAGGCATCTGGGCCTGGAAAAAAAAATGTTTAAAAAGAAATGGTCACCCCTAGAGACTCCACGGCCTGGAAATGATTTCACTGAACTGCTATGCAGATGGATTAATTCCAGTACTGTAAAGTCAACATGGCCGAACACTAGCTATATCACAGTCTTCATTACTGTGGTCTGGATCAGGTTTGATGAAGTAATTTCCCTTGGGTTTAGCACTTAGGAAGCATATAGGGCGTCCTTCTCGAATTTGATTTGAGAGTTGTCCTCCCCCCACTCTCCTCCCCACCTTTCCAGCTAAATTGGGCTTTATCAGTTGCACATGGACCTCTATGGTTTGGAGGAGTTTCAAACAAGGGCCATATGTTTTGTGGCATACAATGCCCAAACAATTGGATGCATGAAATGAGATTCATTTCTTGCTTTTCTCCCTCTCCCTCTCCCTCTCCCTCTCCCGTCTCAGTCATAGATGATAGAATTAATAACAAATGATACAACACTCCACTGAAGCATGTTCATATGGGGGGAGCCAGCTCTGTGGGGTCCTTGGTTCTTTGAGGTGGAACCTACCTCCACAAAGAAAAGGGAGCACTTTGTTGCTAAAAGCTCATGATCACCTAGGGCTTTGAATTCTGATCCACCTGTTCTTTATAGTAATGATCAATGGCAGTAGTGCCTCCGGGGCAGGACTTTGGGGCAGGAGCTCAGGGCCCCATTCAGCAGACTGAGCAGGAGTGCTGCTGAACACAGCACATTTTGAAGTGTGTAAAGTAATACACGAGATCATCTTAAGAGATCTCCACCACCAACGCTCGCCACACCATTAAGTTCAGAGTCTAGGGTTACTTAACTGCACTGCTTTGTCAAAGCAACACAAAACAGAGTGAAATTGTATCTATATATTTTTATTGGGTCAGTAAGTGCAAATTCATGACATCCAAAACGGGTTCTATATCCAGCACAGCACAGCAGTGAATGTCCTTTAAAACCTAAAATCTACGGTCCAGATCAGTGATGTAGAACAGCTCCATAGAAGGCAGAAGAACAGACTATTTGCACTCAGCTAAGAAAGTAAAACTGGTTGAAAAATTACTCTCATGGTCATCAGTATTAGGTTTGTCCCCAAGCCATAGATAGATAGATAGATAGATAGATAGATAGATAGATAGATAGATAGATAGATATACATAGATATGTGTCCCCTGCTTCATCCCCCATCCAACCTTTTAAGGTGAGGAACCTCCAACCCTTGGACTTAATTAGGCCCACCAGGCCTCTCCATTTCACCAAACCAAGCCCACCTGCTCTACACCTGATGTCACATGTGACATCAGATGTGGATCAGGTAAAGCCAGAACTGGGCCAAACACCTGCAAGGTGCTTCTGCATGGTGCTTTGCAAGCACTGATAATCAGCTGGCTGCTGGAGCTAGCAGTCACAGAGCCTGCAACCATGAGCAGAATAGACTTTTCACCTCTTGTTTGTTTCCTCACTCAGCATTGCCACCTCCAGCTGACTTTCCATCCACAGGGAGCAAATATAGTTGCCTGCCTCTTTTCTCTTGCAGGGCATGTTGGGCTGATTCTGAGCAGGAAACAGTCTTGGGGTGGGGGTGGGTTTAGCAGCATTTTCACCTTCCAGTTTGCTGTCCGGTTGCTAAAAGTTGAAGTCTCCTATGACTGCTTTGTAAGAAAGAGGAAAATGAGGCCAGGAGAGGGGAATTCATGTCATTTGAGGGTCACAATCAGTTTGGCCCTGAATCTCTTCTATTTAGTGAGATCATACAAATGAGACTTCAAGTAAAGCAATGTGTGAGCAGGGAGAATGGTGTCAGATGACCATGCTACTGTCTCCTGCACTGTCTGTGAGCTCGAGGTTAAACTTCTAAAGTGGGGAGTTTCCTGTCCCTATAGAGGCTCCCCACATTATTTAGGCTGTGCCTAGATCATATGGGGGAGCCTCCCACATGACAGAATTTTAAGAAATTGTATGGATCAAAGAATTGTGAGAACTAGTTTGTTTAGGGTCCTGAGAGCTGTTGGAGGATGCCTTAGTACCCTCACATAGCTGCAATTCCCAGAATCAGCCTCTCTTCCCAGGAAACTCTGGAAACTGTAGTTTTGTGAAAGGAATAGGAGTTTCCTAACAACTCTCAGCACAGTTAACAAATTATGCCTTCCAGTAGTCTTTGGGAAAAACCATGGCTGCATTACAATTTTCATGATTTCTCCAGAAATGTTGAGTTCTCTGTTATAGCTGAGTTTTCACACGCCATAAAAGCCTCTTCTGGAACTGTAGTGGAAGACAGCACAAGTTCAGTGTTCATTTCTGTGTTATTGGCTTCCAGAAGAAAGTTATTTGCAAATAATATGGGGGTGTGAAAATTGCACTATATTCCACAATAGTTCCAGAAATGGCTTTTACAGTGTGTGGAAAGCTCAAATATAACATGAAAACTAGCAGTAAGGGACATGTTGTGAAAATGGAATAAACTGCCATGTGAACGCAGCTTATGACTGCGTAAAGTGTTATGATACTGCTTTAACTGTGTAGTGCAAATGGAGCCTCAGTTAAAACAATCAGTATATTAAACTGACAAGAAGAACAGTGAAAACAACATTATGGTGCTGCCAGGTGGGGGCTGAATATTGGCTGTTCAGATATCACAAACAGGAAATTTGGGGGGGGAATGTGGTGTTTTTTTTAAAAAAAAATTTGTCAGATTTCCCTCAGAAAGGGTAAATCCGGATTAAATGGCAGTAAGGGGGGGAGGGGATATGGGCTGGCAATTGTTGTTGTCTCATCGTTTTTTACACAAATGTGTCACAGAGTGTCTTACAACATAAGGATGGAAATAATAAGAAACATTAAAATAGAAGAACAATAACCTAAAATGCTCATCCACAGATTTAAAAAACAAACAAAAAACAGGTCCACCCTGCCCCATTAAAAGGATGAGTACAGAAGAGGCTACAGGAACACTTGATTATTCTCCAAAGCGAGGACCAAAAGCTTGGGTAGATAAGCATGTTTTGCCTGGTGCTTAAAAACAGACTATGATGGCACAACTCCAATGGGTCAGCCTCCCCTGAAAACTCCACTGGAGCCTATCCTAGTAACTTACAAGTCCTTCAGGAAGCAGGTATGTGCATGTAAGTGTTGCAGCCTTCACCTGCTAGTCATGATTTAAGGATGCCTCAGTGTTCCTTTATTATATTTGCTTTGGTTTTATTTTTATAGCCACTCCTGCTTCTTCTAACTGAGAAAAGCACTTCTCCATTTTTATATTGTTTTCAAACCTCTTTTCAAACCTCTGGGAGGTAATCAGTCAGTTCAGGAGTATTGAGTCAGGCTGAAAGATAGGGCTGTTTCCCCAAGGGCCCATCTGAGAAGACACAGAAGTTCCCAGTGAACAAGGAACAAAACAGATCTCTTGCAAACTGAAATAACCGTCCAGAGGGTGAGCTGGGAAGGTGTAATGGGAACATGTGATGGAGCATCTGTGATTTATTAGCTGCACAGAAAATGCATCTTTCCTGCACCAATTATTTTGCTTTCATCACTAATGAGAAAGAGGCTCAGGGGTCTGTTGCTCATGGCAAATTCAAACAGCCTCCCACGCATACTATGCATGCACATTTCTCATGCGCTATTGCGCATTACATTAAACAACAAATAATACATACAAGGACAATTAATTAGGACAGCAGCAAAATGTTCAAAAATAGAGCTGGAACTAATTTGAAGGGAAGGAGGCAGAAACAATCTCAAAGCAAAACTTCCTTACTCAAATTTGCCTGTAAGAATTCAAACTTATATTGCCGCAATATATGTGTCTCTGTGTGCACATATAGACTTACTTTTCTTCTTCAACAGCATCAGCAGCTTATTTTCCCAGAATACCACCCAACACAGGTATAAGCTGTCTTGACACATGTGCAACCTGTGTGAAAGAATGTACATTTGCACAGCTCATTGATCTGTGCACACAGGTGCACAGGTGCAGTGGGTGGTCATAAGGGCCTCCATATTTCCTTTTTCTGCAAATGCACTAGAGTCCAATTGTAGACCATCATTTTAGATTTACCAGTAGCTGCCTATAACATATTTCAAAAGGTGAAAATCCGGACACAGAAGCTGTTGCTCTAAGATAATGATGCAAAATCTAGGGCCACCATGAGGATTGATGATGGTATCAAACCAATGAAATGAGTGTAGCAACATCAAAACACAAACTCCACAGTGATAAACATCCCTTATTTTGATAAAAGATAAACACACTTTATCAAATCACTGTAATTAAATTAAACCATATAATCGTTATATAATGACACACAGACTTGATTTCCCATACTCCAGAAAGCTATAAACTGGTAGTTTCCAAAATTTGCGTTTTTATGGCTTGAAACTTGTATGCCAAAAAAGGGCATCTTTCAGAGAAGGAGATGTCAACTCATAAAGATAACTTTCTAAGACATGGTTGGGTTTTGATGAAATAGAAATATGGTGAAAATGTTGCCTCAGATGCACCATATCTAAGCTGACAAGATGAAACTAAAATAGTTCTTTGGATCCCACAGTCCCCTTGAACTCAGTGAGACTTACTTCTCAGTAGGCATGTCTAGGATGGCACTTAACATTTTTTGAAAGTTCCTTTCAAATTCTAATCTCAAAATCAGCATTTGAATATATTCAGAGTTCAAACAGTTGATCATAGATTTTCCCCTAATATATGTTTCTTTGTAAGCAGATTGCCTAATATACACATTTTTGCAAATCAATTTAATTTTTATAATGCATTTGTATACACAATTTTCACAAATATGTGCATTTCCATACACACTATTTGGCTAGAAAAATGCACGGCAATATTCAGAGAAGTGTGGATTTTGAATGAGGGCTCTGTTTCAGTTTGCATAGGAAACAGTGAGAACAGAACTGAATCTCTCTCTCTCACACACCCCTAAATCTAAACCAGCACTATCCCTCCTATCAAGCAGAGACTCTCCTAAGTTTCAAACATCATTGTCCATCATTCACTGGCTGCGCTAAATTTAAGTAGGAACTGGAGAAATATTTAATACATCATCCATACTTCTTCAGAAGAACAGCTGTCACTTTAAGGTTTCTGCATTGTTAGATGAGCATTATTCTCATACTCTGTCCAAAGTGAGCTTTTGCTTTTGTGTTGATACAGTGCTAGAATATATAATCCCATATCTGAGTACCTCTTTCAATGCTGAAATTTATTAATCCAATTTTGTGGGATTCTGCAAGCTGGATGACCCAGAAGAAACCAGAATTAGACTTTGCAAACACCAATATGAATTCACTGACGAGAGTGTTTTCAAGTGTAAGATCAATTGTTACCTTCTCTGCTATTTTATACAGCTTTGAGTTTTGTACATTCTGGCATACATCACTCTCAAACTTGATAATAAATGGAGTATTGGATATGAAATACTTATTAGAACAATCTTATTTTTTATTTCTTTAAAAAGCTGCTTTTGTTCATGTTCATGAATTTAAGATGCTTCATCAGCTCTTCTGCTGTTTTATGCATTCTGTTTTAGTTTGTGTTGCTTGTTTATTTGTAGGTTTATCATGGTTGCTGTTTTTGTTTTGGATATGGCTAAACAAAATCACATTAATTTTTCTCTCACTTGTAGAGTGTAGCAAAGTTCCAGAGCACTTTCACAACACTTAATGTCAGAGCAAGCACAATTGACTGTATCCAAGGCTGTCCTTTTGCTCACATAAGAATCTTCGACTCACAAAATCCAATTTTCTTCCTTGCCATAGAACACCATATGAGAAAAGTGAAACTAAATCCACAAATGTTGTTCTGTTAGTGTGATACACTTCATGGAGTTGCTTACTCATGCCAACGTATGAGAATTGTTATTGAACCATATCTACCATGGTACCTTATTAATTTTTTAGCATTTATGCAATGAGCTACACTGAGATCTATGGATGAAGGGCTGTATACAAATTTAATAAATAATAATTTGTAGAACAGCAATAATGTCTATTCTCTTTCCATTTATAGTTCGTTGGTTCCAACCCTATAATTTGGATCCAATGCAATATCTACTCAATGGGAAGTTCACACATTTGGGTAAGAGTTCTCAGTTAGGGGTATGTGTTTCTCCCTGCATCACCTTATTTCATCACTACAAACTTATTTCATCCCACCATTCATTTATTTAAGGAAGGAGGAGAAACATAGGGCTCTGGTGGCAGCCATCATTTCCACCACCATCCAGGACCAACTCAGAAAAATGCAACTTGCATTTTGAATGGGAAATGGCAGCTGCTGGAAGCAATGAATGAAGTCAGTTCTACTGCTGCCACCCCCCCCAAAAAAACCCCACATCCCCAAAAGATAACAAACACAGGTAACAAAAACTGTCCTGCTTTTCACCCAATACACACAATGAGGCTCTTAAATGTAAGAAAGAGTTCTTTATTCAAGCAAGTAACAGCACAGGCTTAGCAGCAGACAGAGTTCAGGAGGAACGATTCTGGAGTTTAGGAATCAGGCAAGATGTGCACAACTGGACAGAAGCAACAAAGATGTCCCAACAGTTCCCATGCCCCACCACCAAGCTTTTAAAGATATAGTGTGACGTCCTCACTCGCAGTACTTGCTCGCTTTGCAGGAATGTTGGGGTTGCCAATGTGCACTTCTCCAGGCAATAAAAACACTTAAATTGCACTCTGGTGTGCATTTGAATCCCTCCTGTGTGGGTGGGGGGGGGAAGCAACAGTCTGGATGCGCCCCGAGTGTCTTAAGAGATAAGAAATGAATAAATGGGTAAGCATGCTGATCAACCCTTTGTTTTCAGAAAACAGAGATACATGAAATGGCATGTGGCAACTTCTTGCAACAGTAATTCAAATTAGTTCATCTAACAACTGCTACTTTTATTTATTTATTATTTTTTAAGTGCCTTTTCTTTGCTGTCAGTAGCAATACAACTTTCAGGTGCTGAACATATGCAAACGCTGGCAGGCACTTAGCCTCTTGTTAGAACAATAGCGAGTGAACACATGCACTGGACAGCCTGTCATTCCCACGGTCCTAAATTTAAATGAGACTGTTGTGCTTTATATTGCTCATGGGGATATTCCTCAAGGTTGTAAAGTTTTAACATTTCTGCTGGATCAATTCTCCCCTTCGCAGTTGGTTGACTTACACTGAGATGAGGAGACAATTGAGGATGCTGCTTTCTGTTCCGAGAACTTGTGGTTGTCATCAGTTTATATATCTCCAGGGGCACAGTTTGTGGTCAATAGAAAATTTCATTGCCTCCAAAAAGACTCAGTGGAGGTCCAGCTTCCTGTCCATTCCAGTTGGGGGATTTCATCAACAATTTCATTTGCAGAATTCCTTGATACTGATAATTCAAGATCAATTTAATTTTACTGTCCCAGGAAGAGTAACATAAGGAGTTCTTTACAATTTCCTGAACTGAAATGGTTTATATTACTAATCAGAATGTAGATGATTCTTTATTTTTTTAGTTGGTGTGTGTGTGGATTCTAGAGCACATTTTCCTAATTTGAGAGTGTTTACAGCATTCCCCCCCCCCCAATGTATATGTTCTTTAATTCAAGCCCATTTATTTATTTAGTAAGAGATCTCCTTATTAACATAATACATAATAAACAAAAGCATTCAAAAATTATAATAAATTGTATAAACAGCATGGTTAAGAACTCCATAAAAGTGACTTAAACACGCCAGACACTAAAATCTCAGTGAAAAGGGCGAGTTTTTAACTGGCATCTTAAATCATGCGTAATTGGGATGAGACACAACACAGTGGGAAGGTCATTCCAACGGCATGGTGCCATCACTGAAAAGACTCTTCTGCCTGCACTTGAACTACAAATGAAGGATGGATACTTGTAAGGAAGAGGCTTGGACCCCAAGACAATTTAAGGAAATGAAAAACTGAGAAATGAAAATGAAAAAAATTCCCAACTTGCCCTCTTTTGCCCACCCTCAGTGGCCACAACCACCACTAGAGATGGGCACACACTTTCTGAGATAATATACAAACTGAAACACAGCCACCTTGCAGAATTTGCACCTCTCTAAACTTTGCAATGCAATTCTCCAGCCAAGTAATGCGTACAAAATTGCATATGAGCATGCATAAAAATGCTTATATTTGTGAGAATAACATATTGAAATGCATTACATTATGGAAAATTTATTTGTGAAAATGTGTATATTAGGGGGCATTGCGTACAAAAATGTGTAAGTCAGAGGAGAAATTCATATGTACCAAAATGCTGATCTTTCTTTAAGTCCTCAAGAAAATGCCAAAATGATGCAGAAATGTGGAGAACTGAACCTAAGGCAGGAAAAATGAGAAACAGAGAGACTCAGAAATGAACATATTCACCCTTCCCTTTCCTGTTTCCTGAACACTGTGGAATAAGACACAATAAATGTTCTTTCTGTGAACTTTCTTAAGGTATCATATCTTAGAATCAAAGACCAATTTTCAATGATTCCCTCTTGCTCGGTAGTTCCCATACCCCGGCCCACAATGTTCAGAGCAACCACACAGCGCGTCCCCCTGGGGGGGGAGCTAATCAGGGTAGGGGGCTAGAATGTTTGCAGTGGGGAGAAACGAATGGGGAAAATTATTCTAGGAACTTCCTTATCTTATTTTAGGATCCAAGCCAGGTTGCTTTTGGGGGGGGGGGTGGAAAGTGTAAAGGTATTGCATTTGTCTATTTAAGAGTATCTCTGAAAGACAAATTTTAACAGTGAAATTTCAAATGTTTTAATTCTTAAAAAAAAGAATGCTGAATTTCAAAGTATCAAAGTACCTCTGATCCCCCACATGCCATTAGACATCCAAATCCAACTGGAATTGGATATTTAAAGAAATTAATACAGCGACAAGTAAGGTGGTTCTTCTTACTCCACATCAGAACAATTGGGATCGGGGAATTACTACTTCATGTATTGGTTCCCTTTGGTTTAGGCAATCCAGGACTCTCAAATGTGGGGTTTAATGTTACTTCTTGAAATTGCACTGCAGTTATCATGTATTGGCATGAAGTCACAATGAGAAGGTGGTACATAAAACTTTCATATTACTGACTGCTCAACTAGAAATTGCAAAAACCTAGAAGCCGACAGTTAGCTTAACCTTTGAGCAATGGCTCCATGAATTTTGGCACACGGAAGGAAAATTAACATTCCATATAAAATTAGCCAAAGGAAAAGCAAAACCTTTTGACCTTTTTTGCTGCCTGGATTCCACTCATGAAATATGTTAAGAAAGACATACACATACAATGCTCTTTTATCTGCTTTCCTGAGACTGTGGAACACCAGCTGAAATGGGTTTTGTCCTCTGCCATTTGGAAGCTGTAATTTCTTTTGCTTTGGATATCCTCAGGGAGCTTTTCGACTGCTTGTTCTACTGTGAGGGTGGGGTGGGACCTACCTGTTTCTATACTGTTGTTTTCTAATGAAAATCAATATACTACACAGTATATACAGCTTTAGGGCAGGGGTACCCAAGGGTATGCAGTACTGGCACCCGGGTTTTCCCCTAGAAGAAAAGCACTGGTTTAAAATGTGGCACTCGTAACATGGTGAGTACTGGCACCTTTTTTTTCCCTAGAAGAAAAGCACTGTAAATATATACCTCTCTTAAAATCCCGACCTTTGGCCCTGATAGTGGGGCTGTTGGGACCAGGGCCATCTTAAGCATATCTGGCTCAGTGGTGCAAAGCTCCCTCAAGTGCCCCCCTGTTTCTCAGATTTTTTAGGGAGGATGGCACTGCTGGGAGGGCTGGAGGAGGCGGGCAGCGGCTGGAGGGTGGCTCCTCTGGCAGGGAAGAGGCAGAGGCTGGACATGGCGCCTCCCGGCTCAGCTGGCCGCTTTGTGCCGTGGTGGCCATGGCAGACAGAGGCTCTGGGCATGGCGCTGCTTGGCGAAGGCGGGCGAGGGTGATGCCGGGAGGTGCCGCGTCCAGCCTCCACCTCTTCCCTGGTGCCCTCCAGAACTTGGCGCCCTGGAGCCCCACACCACTAGCCTCTGGGTAAGACGCCCCTGGTTGGGAGTCAAATGCCTACAACATCTGGGGGATCCCACATCCCACATTACTCTAGTTCTCTCTGTCCAAAGAGTAACTTGTTTAGGTTGGCTTTAATGCGGATTTAAAAACAAAACAATTTTGATGCTGTATGGTATCTATTTATATTCATAAAAAGAAAAAGGAAAGCATGATGTATAGCCCCACAAACACCATATGCCTCTATGTGGTGAGGCCACCTTATCAATCTGTGGTTCTTACTGCCGAAAGTCTCCCTTTTAGGAATCTGTTTCATTACTTCTGCAAACATTCGTTGGATCTCCTGCTTATTTTAACTGCGATAACGTGCTTCACACAGCTGCTGTTGTTCTTTCTTTATTGTTTGTCTTGTTTTTATGTTGCTGTTTTTGAAAACTTAATAAACACATCTTTGAAAAAAGGGAATTCTGGTTTAGATTGATGAACTTCACTCCAATTAACTCCAGAACTGAAGCAAGCAGAATACGTCATAGATCTCGGTTCCTCAAGTTCCTTGACATATTTCAACAAAACTGTTTCCCTTACACTTATGCCTACTGAGAAAACACTGCCAAAAAGAAGAAGAAGCAATACTGATATAATCACAGGTATAATTGCACGAGGCATTTCATTTTGCTTTATTGATGCACACACAGACAGGCACCCCTGCCTATTAGTAAAACACAGCACAAAGAATCTGGATGCAACTGGATGCACAATCACAACAAAGTTGTTCTCTTGCTGAGTGGTATTCATGCATATCTGAGCTTTGGTAATGAACTGAAGATTTGATAATTGGCGCTGAAGTGTGCATGCGGTGCCTTATATACATTCAGAAATAAACATCAGAACAATTGGGATTGGGGATTACTATTCCATTTATTGGTCTTTTTTATAGTTTAGGCGATCCAGGACTCCCAAATGTGGGGTTTGATGTTACCTCTTGAAATTTCACTGCATTTATCAAGCAGTTGCATTATAGAGACAAAACTGCATAGACTGAGAACAGGCCTTGTGGTTTGATCAATGCAAATCTCCTTCCTTTGCCTTTCTATTTTCCTTTTTTGGCCTATTAATCCTAAATTTCTGGAGAACTGAACTAGCTGTGTTAAACGACTTTTTGATGCCTGGAAATCCCAAAATAATACTGTTATATCACCTTATAGACCTTTGTCAATTAAATGTATTTGTCTGCCACCTAGTGGGCATTACTAAGAAATGCGTGCAGAGAATGAGGATAAATGAAGGCATACAGTACCGGTAGAGTCAGCGAATGTTTCTGCACCATGAGTAAAGTGGCTGTGCAATGAAGACATAGTTATAGAAAAGAGAGAGCTAACTTGTGAGCATTTTGTTGCTGATGGTGGTTTTTATTTGAGGGTGGTAGAGTTAAAAAGAGCTGTGGTTAACAGTGTATAGCAGAAAACCATGAGACTGTCCCAAGTATTCGCCAAAAGTTGATACCTACTGTTTACTTTCTGGGAAAAGAGGCTGGTGGTTCTGCTGAGGCTTAGAACCAATTTGTTTTGCTTCCTGTGTGAAAAAAAGAAAAAGAAACTACTGGTCTTGTCCATGCCTGTGGCTGGTGGTTTCTGGAATCAATGCAAGAGTATTTGCCCTTTTCCTCTGGAAGTTTGGCTTGCCTTATCTCCCCAACAAAGCAATGACAAACCTAGACAGCATCTTAAAGAGCAGAGACATCACCTTGCTGACAAAGGTCTGTATAGTTAAAGCTATGGTTTTCCCAGTAGTGATGTATGGAAGTGAGAGCTGGACCATAAAGAAGGCTGATCGCCGAAGAATTGATGCTTTTGAATTATGGTGCTGGAGGAGACTCTTGAGAGTCCCATGGACTGCAAAAAGATCAAACTTATCCATCCTTAAAGAAATCAGCCCTGAGTGCTCACTGGAAGGACAGATCCTGAAGTTGAGACTCCAGTACTTGGGCCACCTCATGAGAAGAGAAGACTCCCTGGAAAAGACCCTGATGTTGGGAAAGATGGAGGGCACAAGGAGAAGGGGGCGACAGAGGATGAGATGGTTGGACAGTGTTCTCAAAGCGATTGGCATGAGTTTGGCCAAACTGCAGGAGGCAGTGGAGGATAGGGGTGCCTGGCGTGCTCTGGTCCATGGGGCCACGAAGAGTCGGACATGACTGAATGACTGAACAACTGAACAACAACAATCTCCCCAACATACCAATGGATTTATAAAGGAAATCTGGCAAGTCATTCAGGTGACTAATATTGGCTACCATTTGAAGAGTTGTCTCTCAGTGGTAGAGCATCTGATTTGCATGTCTCAGGCTCATTCCTTGACATCTCCAGGTAGGCTTGGGAATGCCCCTGTCCGAAACGCTGGAGAGTATTTGCTAGTCACTGTAGCGAGATGGATTAATGGCTTGACTTGGTATAAGCCACCTTCTTTTGTACTCATTGAGACTGGTGATTAAAGACACTCTACTGCGTTGCTTTGATGTTGTCTCTCAATAAACTTTCCATTAACTGAGCTACCTTCGTCAAGGTGTGTGAGTTGGTACTTTTTACTCCAAGTACTGCCAGCTGTCTTGTTTGAAAACACTGAGAAACTGATCACTGTAAGCAGATGAAAACATTAGCAGGATTTTAATAACACTTGTAATAAATACTATGGACAGTATGGAGTAATACAAAACATGGATTATGAAATAATATGTAGCTGAAAATGTTAACAATAGGACCCATGGAGGGGATGGTGGGAAGTCAGGAGATTCAGAGAAATATTTAAATGTGGATATAAATTTGGTATTGTTATAACTTTACGCTTGTAAAATCAAATAAAAAATATTTCAAACAGAAAAAAGAAAACAGTGAGAAAGCATATTCTTGTAATTCCTTTATGATATATATATTTGTCCACCCCCATCCCCATAAAAGAAAGAAAAAGAAATGTCACTATTGCAAAGGATGTAAACATGCAGCCTGCTCTAGCTATGTGAAAAGAAGTTGCAATATTACCAGGAGCAGCTATGGGATGCAAACAACCATTTTCCTGCTCTCAATATCTCCCTCTCTCTCTGAGCACCCTTGACTGGAACTGCCTTTGCCAACCTGGCGCTCTCTGTGTATTTTAGGCTGCAATTTTCATCAGCCCCAGCCAGCACTGGCAAAGGTTGTCCTAGCTAATTAATAGTGTGAGAGCTGCTGTAATAACCAGATAGCTAATATTATTGTACTGTAGTTTTCTATAATATTCTACTGTGGTTTTACAGATTCAAGACACACATACTTGCTATTTTTGTAAACCACTTAGAGACTATTTTTTTGTATTTTATGTCTTGGTATTTAGTATTTATCATCTTAGTATCTGGTGTCATTGTTATTTTATATTTAGAATTTAGTGTTTTGGACTGCAACTTTTTGGTTTGTTTGCTTGTTTTTTTTGTTATGTCTGGGATGGGTTTTTTATGTTTAATATTTAATGTTTTGGACAGTGACCTCCATCAACCCCAGACATTATGTACTGACTGGGGCTAATGGAAGCTTAAGTTCAAAAACCATTTGAAAGTGCCAAGCTGGCAGAGTCTGGACTAGAGCTAAGAAGAGTGTCTGAACCTTCATTTCCACAATAAGAGAACAATTGATTGCAAATCCCTGCAGACAAAAAGCAAAGAGGGGCAATACAGAACCCAGTGTGCATGGTTCTTTGGCATTAATTTTGAGCAACTAAGGCTGCAATCCCTAATACAAGCTTAGTATTCCATTGAACATAGATGTCTCTATTTTCATTGGAGAAATGTTGGAGGGTGTGGCATGATGAAACATAGTTGGAGGGTATGACACAATGAAACTTATGTGTACTGGGCAGATTTACCATTTCTTAGACAAGGCAGGAGGAGGAGGAAATTACAATTTCCCCCTGAAAGTTGTTTTTATTCCTCTAGGTTTTGCAATAGCGTTATGTTTAAACCAAAATTAAATCAGTTGCATCTTAAACAGTTGAAACCACCCCTGGGACCACATGCTGAAGGGAAGGCAATGATACTTATAATGTTGATATGACTATTACTGTATATATTTAGTACAGGAGAGATGAAACTGTGTCTCTCCAGGTCTTACTGTACTCCAACTTCCATCAGCCCCAGCCAGCATGGCCAACAGTCAGGGCTGATGGGAGTCGTGATCTGTCAACATCTGGTGGGCACCAGGTTCCATCTGCCTGCTTTAGAGTAAGAGCAGTGATGCTTGACAGCTGTTTACAACTGCAAGTTGCCTTTGTTTCAGAATGATTTCAAAAATAATAATAGTATATAGCAATAACATATGCAATTACTTTATACAAATTGAGCAATTGGCTTTAGAAATCCAGTCCTAGTCAGGAGCAATCTATCCTCTTTAATTTCTTCCCTGTTATGCCAAACATCAGAGTGCATTGTCAGAAAAGTTTAGATAAAATGAAGAGACGTTGCGATGAGCACGCTGGATGTCAGCATGGTTCATAACATGGTTTGCAAGTGATCAAAAATTATCGGCTTTTCTCTAATGCCTCAAGATAAAAACAAATGATTTCCCCGTGTCTGCTATGCAATTTATCCCGCTGTCTGCCAAAATATATATTTTTGGCAATGGCTGGAAGCAGGAAAATTGAAAACTGTTTTGGAAAATATGAATAGAGCAGGAAGGACAAAATCTTAAACACGGCATTGTTGATAGATTTTGTTTCTCCAAACTGGAAAAAGGTGACCCTGTTCTGACTGAAGGCAAATGCATTAGGAAGCTTAACACAGTTCTACGAACTGTGTTTCTGGACTCATGAAAGATGACCATCTTCAGCTGAGAGCACAGGGACAAATGGCAGTTTCTAGAATGCACAGGAAATCAATACAAGGACAGTGATACACAATTTTTGATATAACAGTATACATATAACAACAGGTGAGGACATTCTCTTTACTTCAGGCAATCTGTGGCCTCCCATCAGTCTGAACCTGGTCAACAGGGATGATGGAAGCTGCACTCCCAGCAGCACCTAGAAGGCTGCTTGTTTTACTGCATTACCCAAGTAAGGAACATACCGGTAGAAACCTTCTTTGTACCAAGTGAAACTATTGGTAAATCAGGATTAGTATTGTCTACACATTGACTGATAGTGGCGCTCCAGGGTTTCCGATAGGAGACTTCGTTAATTGACACAGAAATTGAAAATGTATATGAATTAATGAAGGTTTAAAATGGATAATGTGTTGCTCACATTGGGGCTTATCCACAGTTGTTTTCTAAAGGGCTCTGAGCTCCTTAATGAATACCTATTGGTTGTTTTCTGTTACTCTAAACTGTTATAACCTTAGATCAGGTAACTAAGGTATTGAGTTGCAAATCCATCATCTTGGAAGGGTGGTGGCTGTAGAAGGATGTAAATGAAGTTCTCCAGAAGGGACAGAAAAAAGCCTAAGGCCAATGGAGGCTGGAATGCAGGCTGTGGAGAGAGGGGGGGGGAGAGAGAGAGAGAGAGAGACCTTTGCTTATATGTCTGTTCGGATTGTTTCATATTTTGTAAGGTGCTGCACCTGTATTGGACAGCACAATACACTGTATGGCTATTTTGGCTGTATCTGTGATGCTTATGTTTTGTTTTGAAGAATTCTGCCAGTAAAAGTTTGAATAATATATTTATGGGCCTGGACAATGAGTCATTTCCAAAAGGAGGCAGTTCTTATGCTTCCAGTCACTTCAAACTGTGCAATATTAATTTCTGCAAAAGACTTTCCAAGTCTGACTTAGAGATGGTGGTGATTGAACCTGAACCTAGAACTTTTGACGTGCAAATCATGTGCTCTATTGTGGAGATATGATTCTACCTCACCTGTTGACTGTGCCAGTCCCAGGTTTTTTTGTGGGTGAGGGCAGTTGGTATGTTCATTCTTGGATAAGGCAAGAGCTAGTGAGCAAGAAGCCAGAAGCAGCTCCTCCTCCTCCTCCTCCTAGGGTTATCATATTTCAAAAAGTAAAAACCAGGACACCCCAAAAGTTATTGAGCTTATGGCAGCCCTACCTCCTCCTCTTTTTGCATGGTTTTGTTTTCCAGAAATAAAAACAGAATACATAAAAATACATCAAAACTAATGGTCCCTTTCTGAAATCCAGATCTTGATTGCTCAGCCAAGGCCATCACCATTCAATAGCACAATAAAAAAGGAGATAAAACACAGTTTGCTACAAATATCCAATATATATCCAGTATCTTTACAATTAAAAAACCCCCTATAATATTCATTACAGAAGTGTCTAAAACAGCATCTCACGCCTATGTTCTACCCGCATGGTCAGAGGCAGTGAATACTGCTTGCTGTAAATCACAAGTGCGGAGAGCACTGCTGTGGCACTTAGGTCCTACCTATGGGCTTCCCACAGGCATCTGATTGGCCACTGTGTGAACAGCACATTGAACTATATAGACCTTTGCCCACATAGTCAGCTCAAGATATTTTGCTGCCTGAGGAGGAGGACAAAACTGAGGCCTTCCACTGCACTGGAGGGCAGCAGGTTAGCACACAGGGTACAGCGCACACCACATGGCACTCACAACTGCATTCCCTCCCCGCACCTCACCACCTGCCATCTGAGGCAGCTGCCTCACTCTGCCCCATCAGAAGGTCAGCCCTATTGGGCCTGACCCAGCAAGGCGCTCTCTCTCTCTCTCTCTCTCTCTCTCTCTCTCTCTCTCTCTCTGTGTGTGTGTGTGTGTGTGTTTTATTCAGCCCTGCTATTGGGCATTCTCCAGCCTCTTTCATTTTTCTAAATTGTTCTGGCAATCAATCAAAAGGGAATCAGCCCATTCTTTTTCTTCTTTTAATAGAAAAAGTAGCACCCAAAAAACTATCTGAATCAAATATGGTTGTGTGGGTCTGAATTTTCAGAAATAGACCTGTGCACCCTCTCCTATCCAATGCCTGTTGTCCCACAATCCCTTTCCAAACTGCCTTCTACACTGCAAAAAACACTTTCGGCCTTCACAACACTTCTTCCATTGTTGAATTATTGGCCCGGAGACCTCCATGGAAGTGGCACCCCCAGCATTTTAGTCTAACTCTTCCCACCCCCACCCCCTTTTTTGCCAGCACAAATACCTCTCTGGACAGACATCTTCCTTTTCAGAATACCTCCTCCACCCACCCAATAAAGAGATTAATTTTAGCCAGGGGGTAAAGACTTAATACCCCCCCTTCCCTGATTTCCAGAACACACTGTTGTTAAGTGCTTATTACCTGTTTTGCATACCACGAACCCTTTCAACAAATTGCTTCCACACTACACTCTTAACTTTTGGAGGGAAATTTTCAAAGTCCAAGGGTTAAGAAATTTAAACGTTTAAAGAGTCATGAAATGGACCGTTTCCGCTTCCCATCTGGCTTTTATCAATTTTAAGTCAGTTTCAGAAGTACTGCTACACAATCAAAACATACAATCTCCCTTAGTCGGATAATTCAATTTTATAAATGAATTACTTATGTGCCTATAAGTAAATGCATTCCTATGCAGGGAGATATTGACTGCTGTCAATGAAATAATCAAGTCCAGGGAGGGGTGGGGGAGCTGTCCCTGGAAGCGGTCTGAGCTCCAGAGGGCTCATAGTATGCTAGCCTTGGGTCCAAAGGAGGGTAGAGGGAGAATTCACATCTGTATTTAAAACAAAACAAAACAAAACAAAAACCCATGTCTTTACAAGCAAGAAACCCTGGCAGGCCTCAAATTACTACTGCTTATTGACGGAACCAAATGCCTTCCCTACAGGGCTGAGTTATGGGTGATGGAAATCTTGCTTGCTAATAGGTTCAAAATTGTTTCAAATTTGGGCATGACCCAGTCAAAGTTAAGCACGTTCAAGGTGCTCATGTGGATCTTTTCTGCAAGAACCTCCCTTCCTATGATGATGGCTGTGTGTCCTACTTTGTAGAGGGCAGATGTTTATTGGAAGAGCTGTCATTGGACTTTCTTCTCTTTGGAAGGCTATTCAGTCAAAGTCTGGGTTAAAGATATAGAGCCATAAGGAGAGCGAGCAGGAGGGGCCTTGAAGTTACCCATCAACCATTGTTTCCTGGATGGCAACATACAGATAAAAAATAAGGACTGCTAAAAACAGAAGAATCAGTCATTAAAATGCTATTAAACATTGATAGAATTCAAATTACAGACATATAAAATCGGCTTTAAACATACCAATAATTACAATAAAAACAGCATGGCACCAGCCCTTTAATTAAAAGCAGTCAGTTCCTCAAAGCCTGTTGGAACAAGGTCTTCACCTGCCAGCAGAAGGACAGCAAGGAGGAAGCCAGTCTAGCTTCCCTAGGAAGAAAGTTCCAAAATGTGGGAGCAGCCACTGAGAAGTCCCTTGGCAAATTTAGTGAAAAGCAGCATCCTGTTCATTGGCAGTGTGTTCCCTTGTTGTTGTTGTTTTGCAATGCCTAGCCTAGTGCAGATGAAAGGGTTGGGTGCTCTCGTCCATGCCACTGCTAGTCCAACCAACACAGCTGCTAGGGTCAGCCCTATCATTAGGCGGAGTGATGCAGGTGTCTCAGATGGATGATGCTGGGGAATGGAGTGGTGGCAAGATGTTGGAGGACGAAGGTGTCAGTGCCACCCCATCTGCCTGGCATCTCCTCAGATAGCAGGCTGCCCTTAGGTGCAGTGGGCAATGCCATCCCTGCATCAGGGTGGAAGTAAGATTAAATTACCACCCTTTTAAAAGTTTTTGCTTACATATCAAACCTGAATTGCAACTGCACCCTGTGGGATAGATCAGATCCATAGAAATGCTCGATACAGAAAAGAGACTGAACTACATAATGGGAAGTCTCTGAGTATAAGGAACTAAGATGGATAGTGGAGATGAAAGATGAAGTTCTAGGCCTAATGGACAAAATAAAGGCTGACAAATATCTGAACCCAGATGGTGTCCACCTGAGAGTTCTCAAGTAACTCAAATGAGAAATTGCTTGTCTTCTATGTAACTTGTTCCTCGGATCAGCCTCCAGGATTGGAGGATTGGAAAGTAGCCAATGGATCACCAATTAAAGAAAAAAAACCTGGTCCAGGGGGCACCCTGGAAATTACAGATTAACATCTGTCCTGGGAAAACTGGAGGAAAGTTGGTAACTTTGGGCCAATCAGGATTCCTAAATGTGAGGAAAACTCTATTGCAATTATTAATATTGTGCATATGGAAGCAATAAGGTGAAGGACCCCTGACAGTTAAGTCCAGTCGCGAACGACTGTGGGGTTGCGGCGCTCATCTCGCTTTACTGGCCGAGCGAGCCGATGTTTGTCTGCAGACAGCTTCTGGGTCATGTGGCCAGCATGACTAAGCCGCTTCTGGCGAAACCAGAGCAGTGCACGGAAACGCTGTTTACCTTCCCACTTTGATGTGCTTTCAAACTCCTGATGTGTGGGGAGCTTACCCCATCGTGGGGATTCAAATTGCCAACCTTCCCATCGGCAAGCCCAAGGCTCAGTGGTTTACACCACAGTGCCACCCACATCCTATGGAAGCAATAGGATGCATAAAAACTACTCTTGAAATAAATATTGTCCAGTCCAAAAATATGGTTCCAAAGCTTTACTAACAGAACCTGTTCCAAAAGAGACACTCAAAACATTAAAGTTGTATCCAAATAGTTGCTTAATATCACGTGCTTCTCCAAGCATAGGCACAGCATCTTAGATATACTTCACCCAGAGCTGAAAACTAAGCTCTGCCTCTACCACAGCCTCCATTACAGCCTAAGAATGTATTCCTAGAGAAAATCATTTGCATACCTTTCTACCCAACTGCTTCAGAGAGAACAATGATGAAATCACACAAAATGGAGATTTGCAACTAAATACCCCTTGTGATCTAAGTTAAATACATCAGGAGAGCTGGCAGAGATACATTCTAAGTTAATTATCAGCTGTTAAGCACTCAGCTGCTCTCTTGCTTAGCTTCAGTGGAATTATCCAATGTCAAACTTTTAGCAATACACATACAGAGTTACTTTCCATTTCAATGTACAATTAAATAATTATATTTAACAAGCCCTACGTGTATGTAGTCTGGCCAATCAGGGTTTCTCATCACAAGGAAGACTCCTATGTGCATACAGTTTGGCCAGCCAGGATTCCCAGTCCTACACATGTACAGCCACCCCCATGTTGAGTCCCTGTTCATTCAGACCAACCATGCAGCAGAGGGTGTGGTGATCTGTGGGGATGCTTCCCTTATACTTGTGGGGTTATGAAATCGGAATTGGGCGATTCCTCCCTATGCATTCTTCTAAGCATAGGGGAAGTAGTTTGAACCTAGGTTCCCTGCTCCGAAAACAAAATCCTCATAACTAAATTTATTGTTTTGTTTATTTTATTTATTTACTGCTGTTCATATTTTATTTTTTGTTTTGTTTTGTTTATTTTATTTATTTACTGCTGATCACAGGGTGGTTTACAATATAAAAACACAAAAATTCATAGCATAGTAACAAATGAAAACAATACCCCACCCACCCACCCATTTTGAAAAGCCATGCCTTGCATTTTTTGTTTTTCCACCATCCTATAGAACAACTTTCACCAGTCATCACCCCAGATGATTTGGGCAACAAGTCTCATCAAACCCACTCAGCAGGGCCATTGTAGTCCAAACCATCTGGAGAGGTACAATATATGCCTTCACCCTAAATATGATTAGAGCATAAATAATAGAATTGTAGAATTCAGGAGCTGGAAGGGACCCTAAGGGTCATCTAGTCCAACCCCCTGCAATGCAGGAATCTCAACTGAAGCATTCATGACAGATGGCCATCCCACAATCTGTGTTGATGCAGAGACCTAGGTTCACATATTCAGAGTCAGGGGCCATAAAGGTGAGGGGGGGGAAGGGAGATCTTACATTTCCATTTGTTACTCCACCCACTTCTGCCTCTGGCCCTGCCCACCATTGGCATGTGGCCCTGGGAGGGTTGCTCAGAAGGGAATGTGGCCCTTGGGCTGAAAAAGTTTCCCATCCCCAATCTACAGGGCTTTCTTTGCCATCTTCCCAACAAATTGTGGTCCTGAGGTCACATTTATCTTCCACACCTCAAAGATAACAGCCAGTAATGGCCAACCCAACTTTCAGTTTCATAGTAGGGTTGCTTCTGTGTGAGTTGGAACAAAAGAGGCTCTGTACGAGATGGAAAGTGAGTGGGGGCTCCTTCCCTCAACAGACGAAGCCAGAGTTTAGGATCAAAAGCTGCATTGAAGTGAGCTAGAGGGGAAAGCAGCAAGCTGGAGAGAAAGGGCAATGTTTGATTTCAGTTTGGATCCAGGGTTCTGCTGTGGATGAAACAAGACCCTTTCGGGGTGTCAATGCTTGTGAGCCCCTCCATCATAGACTCTGGTTGTATATATGTGTAAATAAAGCATATATCATAAAGACGCCACAGTCTTCGATATCCCTCATTCTAAAAAGGAAACATGAACCCGGGGTAAGTGCCTGGAACTCTTGGAATCTTGCACCGCTCCGAGACTGGGGTGGTGTGCAACAAATCATAGGGCAGTGACCCAGAAATGGATATTTTCTGCTATTGCCTCTGGACTGGGGAATGCTCTTCTCTCTGCCATTTAACAACTCTCAGTTGCTTCAGACATCTTGTGAAGACTTACTATTTGCCTAGGCTTTTCCTGACCCGGGTTTACATCCTTTTATGTGTTTTCATACTCAGTGGCGTAGCAAGCCCAGACTGCGCCCAGTGCAGATTTTTTTTTGGCCCCCCGTATGGACTGCGCATGTGCGGCATCCTGCGCGTGGGCACTCCATACGGAATGCCGCACATGCGCAGTCCGTCCGTGCTGCTGTCATGCATGGCAACTTTATGAGCTGCCAAGTACCGGGTGGCAGGGCTCAGCTTGGGAGTCATGGGGGGGCCGCCGAGTGTCACCCCCCCCTCCAGGGTGGCACACAGGGTGCACCGCCCCCAATGCACCCACCTTGCTCCGCCCCGTTCATACTACTGTTTTACTGGTTTGAGGTTATCTTTTTGTTTTAATGCTTTGATGATATATTGTATGGTTTTTATACGATACCATACACAACGTGGAGGTTTTTGAAATATTAAGTGGTTCACAGAAAGCCTTTAAATAAGTAAGTAATAAATGTTCTAGGAAGAAACCAATATAAATCCTATTCAGCAACTTTGACAGGTTTTGAGGTGCTTTTGTGAGGTGCTTACATTTCAGGATTACTGGGACAGGGTTGGTTGTGGGCAGGGGAAACAACATCTAGAATAATAAATCTGTACCGTTATGCAGGCCCTAAAAAGGGGTGGGGGTTGATAAGCTTCTCTGCAGTCAGCTCTCCACAAAGTTCAGGAGGTCCCTCTTTCCATGGGGGAAGTGCTTTAATCAAGATTACACCCCCACCCCCACCCCGAAGTAATTGGAGCTCTTCCTGAGTTTTCCTCCACTTTCCTTTAGGATGAAATTATCAAATTTCCATGGCAATTAAATGGAAAAGTTTGAACATATGGATCACTTCGTACAATAGATGGCATGAAGCAAGTGAAATTAAGTAGAAAGAATATGGAGGGGATCCCCAGGAAGGATTTCGACCACTGAAACATCAACCTGTTCTAAATCTGCGATTATCAAAGCCACTTCAAATGCATTTCCATCTATCAGTTCTAATCTTTTGTCACTAGCTAAACAAACTCCAACTGAAATGTTGGACGATGATCTAAAGCACAAACTGCAGAGGGGGAATGAATTAATTAGGCAATTAAGAGGAAAGCAAATAGCCTGCACATTAATGTTAGCCAGACTGAAATAATTTTCTGCCCTTCCAGGATGGCTATATTTCTAGGTGGGACAGATTAGGGGCCCTGAAGCAATTGCAATTTTGGGGAGTCCCTAGGGTGTGACAATCTCCCTGCCTTTCCATAATATAGGCATATTTTATGCAAAACTCACGACCATTAAAGGAATCTTATTGAAGCGCCTTTCACTTGCCAACCAGGTAATAATGTGAAATGAAATAATGTCTGCACAGCTTCCTTTAATCTGTGCTTAACACGTCAAATGCATCTCTGTGGCTTCCCTTGAGGTCTGCTGGACTTAGCCGATCAACGCTGAAGTAAACTGTGCAGTGATTTAATAAGAGCTAAGTAAGAGTCCTGCTGGATCACACCAAAGGCCTATCCTCACAGTGGCGTATCAGATGACTACTAGGGAAAGCCCACAGTAGAACCTGAGCACAGCAGCCCGCTTTCAACTTGTGACTCAGAACATTAGCAGCCATTGATGGCCATATCCTTCATGAAGTGCACTGAGTAGTCCTGGATCAGTCACCACCCTTTGGCTTAACATATTTCCCAGGGTTTTGTGAGGATAAAGCGGGGGAATGGGAGGAGAATATGAACGTCTTCTTGGCCTGCTTTGAGGAAAGGTGGGATAAACATGTAATAAGTTAATAACAATGCAACTCAATGCATGCTTACTTGGAAGAAGGCCATAATGTTTAATGTGGCTTTCTTCCAAGTGAGGTCTGTGTAGGATTCAAGCCTAACATCCCGTCTACTTGAAACTCAGTATCTCTGTATCTGCAAGAGTAAGAGAGTTCAGTCTGCATTGACCACAGAACTTCACACTAGTAACCTTGCAACAAAAAGAAGAGAAATAATGGCAAATCTCAAACTAATATATTTTTATATATCTCAAGATACATATATGTGGAGCAGAGCTCCTGGCTGTGACCATGTAACACCACCACCACTATTGTTGTTGTTGTTGTTGTTGTTGTTGTTGTTGTTGTTGTTGTTGTTGTTAAAATTTGTATAGCTCTCTATACCCATAGATGTCAGGGCAGTTCACAACATAAAATTATCATATAAAAAACACAAAATGCATAATAAAATAGTTAAATCACTGCTTGCATCTGACAATCCATTTAAAATGAACAAGTTCTGCTCACACCACTTAAAGGTTGAGCAGAATAGATGCTACTGATACATCTAACTACCCTCCCAATTAAAAACCAAAAGCCTGGGTAAATAAGAATGCTTTTGTCTGGCATCTAAAAACAGACAGTGATGGTACCTAGCAGAGTATTTCTGGGCAGAATACTTCCAAATGGGGAACCACCACTGAAAAGTCATGGGACTCAGCTATATTAGTAACAATAAACATTGTAAATGTGTTATAACACAGTGACACCAGATGGCGCTGTAGAGCTGAAATCGTAACTCTATAAAAAAATTCCATTGTGAGCTTTAAAATGGTTTCCCCCCAGAGCATTTCCAGACGAGCCTTTTTAAAAATAGCTGTGTAGATGCAGCCCTGTTCTCTGCCACCACCCTCCACACTTCCCTGCTAGGGGGATAAATGCAGGGATGCAATTCAAAGCAGTGAATACAGAATTTAGGAATGAAATTCAAAGTGACCTTGGTAGAATAGAAAACTAGGCTGAAACTAAAATGAATGAAATTCAAGAGAGAGAAATGTAAAGTCCTGGATTTAGTCGACAACAACAACAACAACAAATCAAACATACAAGTTTAGTGCTTGGATATTAGGATTGTAGTGGTCCACGAGCACAACATGAGCTAACAGTGTGATGCAGCTGCAAGCTAAAGCAATTTTAGATTGCATTCTTAGAGCCACTGCTTCCAAGTCACGGAAGTAATAATTTCAGTTTAGTCTGCATCTGAAGTACTGTGGGCATTTTTGGTTGCCACATTTTAAGGAGGGCATAGACGAATTGGAATGTGTTCAGAGGAGAACACCAAAGATATTTGGGGTATGGAAAACAAGTTCCATGAGGAAAGTTCAAAAGAACTGGGTATGTTTAGCCTGGAGAAGAGAAAACAGAGAGGGAACACAATCACATTCTTCAAGAATCTGAAGGGCTGGCACATAAGAGAGGGCAACAGACTTGTTTCCTTCTGCCTCAAAAGGCAGAACTAGATCAAATGGGATTAAGATGAAAGAGGGCAGATTTAGGCTGAACATTTGGAGAAATTATAAGAGCCGCTCAGCAATGGAACCAATAACCTGGTGGCAGAGTGTCCCTCACTTGAGGCCTTCCTTTAGGAACTGAACCACCCTGTATTGAGGATTCTCTAGCTCTAGATTTTTTTAATCAAGCACGGGGGTGGAATAGACGGCCTTAGAAGACCCTTTCCACTCTGTGATCCTATGACTCCAAGTGCATGAGATAATTTCACTTGACTCTGAACATAAATCTGGCCCAGATGTGTAAAGAAGAGAAAAAGAAAGGCAGCATTTCTCTGGCAGCCATAGCGTGAGTGTCCTTGTGGCTGAAGAACCCTCGGAATCCCTTAGTAATTAGTTGGAACAAGATGACCTGGGAAGTTCCAGTAACGAAGTGCTTCCTGATACATCTCAGTCAACAATTTAAATGCAGCAGCTGGATTATGATGTTGAGAACTAGCTGTTACAGGTAAGCCAACTCATAAATGTTTTTTAAGTTGATTAAAGTAATTGTGTCACTGCCATCAGCCTTGAGGCTGAGAGCTGGCTAATTAACTATCTCAGTAATCAGATGGGAAGAAAGACCAACACAAGCTTCAAATCTTGCTGGAACCGTGGGAACAAAGCAATGGGTAAACTACAGCATCTGGAGATTCTCTTTGGTAAAGTTTTCTTGTTGAAGAAGTTAAGTTTCACTGACTGCACAAGACTGTGCGCTTGAATTTAGGGTGTGGCTGCATCACTTGGGACATCTAAATTTACACACACACTAGGTCCTGTGGCCTCCATAAGTCTGAAATTCATTTGAGCATTTTGGCAGTGATATCAGTAACTGCCATGCTTTTTTAAAAATGCATCTGTTGTATGCTCGTTGTGGGTCAGAAAACATTTATTGTCTCATATGTTCTGTCAACAAGCACTACCTGGTCTTGTGATAGCTGCACTATTACAATGCTAGAATGTATGTTTCTTGGGGCATGGCCCACCCAGTCTTTTTAAAATGTGTGCATATGTTACTTTGTAAAGCTGCTATAGAAATAGAGGAAATGGTCCTCCAATATAGTGATGGGAGAAAAATTAAATACAGTGCGCACTTAAAGGCAAACCTTCCTAATTCTCTGAAACAATGTGCAAAACAAAACATAGCCATCCCTCAATATTTGCACCTTTCTGAATTTTGCAATTTTCCAGCCAAGTAATGTGTCACAAAAATGCATATACTAGGATAAAGTGTGCATACATATGCACATATTGATGAAAATAAAATACAAAAATGTAAAAAAATGTAAAAAAATGACCTGCAAAAAAAAATCACACTACAAATACCAATGAATTTTCATAAGGACTTTTTTGAAAGTTTCAGACTTGATGTGGAAATGGAAAGAACTGAATATAAGGTTGTAAAAATGAGAAATTGAGAGAAATCAAAACTGGCAGATTTGTCCATCCCTTGATACTACTCAGAGGTGTGTGTGTGTGTGTGTATATATATATATATATATATATATATATATATATATATATATATATATATATATACAGAGAGAGAGAGAGAGAGAGAGAGAGAGAGAGAGAGAGAGAGAGAGAGAGAAATGCTATTCTATTCTAAATCCTGGCCATTTAAAGACTAAGATCATAAAACATAGAGATACATGAGAAGGGATTGGACAGAATAGGTGACAAATGGGGGAGAGATTAAATACTGGAGGCGGAAAGGAAGAAACATGGTCCCTCACATGAAAGAAGGAGGCACATGGTGGTGCATTTTTCCCATCTGCCCTGACCCCTTCCCTCCTTTGGTCTCTCACACACAGGGTTGTTTGACATGGTCACTGTGGCTGCAGAAAGGCTAGTCAAAGCCCAGAGTTATGGGCACGTGACTCATTGTGGTGACTGGCTTAGGAAGCAACTGCCATAGGCTCTCTTCTTGGCTATTCACTCAACAGTGGGGAAAGAAAAAAAGCAAGAGTAGTAAAGGCATTGGGTAAATAAGATATACAAGCCCTTGTGTGCGAATAGATTGGTCCCAAATGATAAGGATATATGACAGATGCAATTCACACAATGAAGTTGCGAAACTGGCTGCAAACGCAAGAAATATAAAACATTCAGAATGTGAAAAAATGGAGAGCACACCAAAGATGCTGTTCATCCATGACACCATTTGGCTGCAGTCCAGGCAATTCAGAAGCAGGCAGGTGACAATACCTTCACCTGCCTCCCCAGTGGAGGCTGGTTGCTTACGAAAAGTGGACCGCTACCTCACCCACCAAGTTCACTTTGCTCTCAGATGCTCTCCACCTGCCCATCTTCTTACTTTCAACCAGTCCTGACAATGGAACTGGCTCCCGTCTTAATAGAACTCAGCAGGGAGGATGATGAGGACAAAACCAGAAGTAGTTGGCTCTAACTCTGCCAGCCATTTGCTCTAGCTCCTAATACTGCAGTACCTTCCACCTAGTGGCGGAGGAAGGGGGTGTGGGGGGTGCCAGTCACCCCAGGTATCATCACTGAGGGAGGGGGTGACAAAATGACAAAAAAATTGGGCTCATGAAACTTTTTAGTTCACTTAGCAAACATAATGAAACATGGCTGGCACTGGGTGTCACACCGCGGGGGCCAGCACTTACCACGGGGCCTGCAGCATGCCTGAGCCATGCGTCTCACCTGGGAGTGATGTGGTGGCTAGGGCGCCTGCAGGCTCTGCGCTGCCTGAAACAGCAGCATGGGGCTTGCGTCTTCCCACCGCCTCTCCCTCAGCTGCCCTACAGCTGAGGGGAAGGCAGCAGAGAGGCTCCATGCAGTGCGCCCTGCCCCCTTGGGCAGCTCACCTCGCCCCCATGGGTGGTTCACCCCGCCCCCGGCTTCAGGACGCACGTGCTGCACCAGGCACCTGAGCAGCTAGCTACGCCTCTGCTTCCACCATGCCTTTCTCTCTAGGCCTCCAAGTCTTTCTCAATGAAAACACAAACTTGACATGCCACTATTGCACTGAAAACATTTTCCCAATCCTGGAGTCTTAAGGTTAGTTTCTGTGTTCACACAGATTCAAAAGTTTCAAAACACTGTCCTTGGATGCCTTTGCAGCAGACATCAAAGGCTCAGAGCTGCAACTTTGGCTCAGGCAGAAAGGCCTGAAATGCTCCAGGCTCCAGGAACTTTGCCCAGGAGAGAAATCACTGCTATATCATGCCATTTTCTGTGGCAGATGGTGGTAGGATCAACAAATAACAAGAGCAACATAATTAGAAAATATTTAGCAGCTAAGTCCTTGATGCAGTTGTTTCTATATTTGCATCCCTGAAAAGCAAGCTCCTTTGGCACAAGTTTAAAAATGGAATTAAATCAACAATCTTAGGTTGCAGTCCTATACTCACCTTTTCCCAGGTAAGTCCTATTCAGCTCATTGGGGCCCATATAGGATTGCAGTACACATATCTGGGAGTAGACACCATTGACTATAGTGGGGTTTACTTTTGGGTACACGTGTATAGGATCGAACTGTTAGCCTCTGTGCTCCATATCTTCGGTATGGACATTTACTTATTTGCTTTTTTCTGTCACAGTTCTATGCATGACTATGCAAGCTGCACTGTGTTCAATGGTACTTACTCCCAGGAAAGCACATGTAGAACTGCAGAATATTAGTTGGTTATGTTAATACAGTCAAAACTTGGTTCTCAAACTGCTCCATTGCTGAATGTTTTGGCTCCTGAACGTCGAAAACCTGGAAGTAAATGCTCCATTTTTTAATGTTCCTCAGAAGACAAACATCCGGTGCGGCTTCTGATAAGTGCAAGAACCAATCGGAAGCCATGCCTCGGAACTTGAATGTTTTGGAAGTCGAACATCTTTCTAGAATGGATTATGCTCAAGTTCCGAGGTTTGACTGTATTTTGATGCTCCTCTGAGCAATCTGGCCACTGTATTCTTCTCTAGTTTTAGCTTCCAGACCAGATACGAGGGCAGCCCTGTATGAAGCATGTTACAACAATCTAGCCTTGAGGTTACCAAAGCATGGGGCACTGTGGTCACGTTGCTGTGGTCCAGGAACAGTTGCTGCTGGTGCTACTGAAAAGCACCAGCTTGGGGTCACTTGGGCCTCTAGTGACGCCAAACCACACTTGTGAAACAACTCCCTTTCCATTAAATAGCTCACATGGGCTGCCTGCACTCACACTGCTTGCTTGCTTGCTTGCCTGCCTGCCATTCTGTCATCATGCTGGAGTTAGTGTGTCCTACTGGTGGTCATGGGAACTGCAGCATGACAACAGCCTTACAATTTTATGTATATAGGAAGATTATCTCTCTCTCTCTCTCTCTCTCTCTCTCTCTCTCTCTCTCTCTCTCTCTCGCTCTCTCTCTCTCCTAGACACACACACATATTTAAGATGAAATTGAAACAAATACATTATTTCACAGCCACAAACCACTGTATTTAGAGTTAGACAGATATGTTAATATCAGTTTCTCTCAGTGCTTCATTTTTCTAATCTTAAATTCAGTTCTTCACATTTCAACATCACTTTGTAAAAAAAACATTTTTAAAAATCCTTAAAGTCCTCATGAAAATTCATCTATGTTTTTTGTGTGCCTTTCTCTTACTATACACATTTTATCTGAATTTTTGCCTAATATACATTTTTTTCAAAGCCATTTTCCCTGCTAAAATACTTTTTCATATATTGTTTTCATTAATACATGCATTTGTATGCACCCTTTACCAAGTTATGTGTGGGTGGGTGGGTAAAGGGCACATATAAATGTATATGTGCATTGCAAAATATGGATAAGTGTGACTGTTCAAGAACAGCTGTGTTTCAGTCCACATGTTGTTTCAAAAAATGTTGATTTGGTACGTCTGTCTGTAAATGGTGGGCTGCATTGAATTTCTCCCCCATCCCTAGTTGTACTTATCCTAGTATCACTAAGGGAAGTGTGAACACACCCATTGTCTCTGCCATTCTTCTTCCTGTCTGCATGATTTCCACTTTCAGCACATGATGGCTATCTTCAGATGCTCCCTGGATGGCTTCCAGCTTCTCAGCCATTTTATTATATCTCACTGACCTCACCATATTCCCTCTCTTCAGTTCCTTACTAACTTCTAATTAACATGCTCTCAGTTTTCCCCGCACTTCAAATGGAAACTTCTTCCTTAGATAAGAGCCTTACCTACTGGATGGTGTTGCTCATCTTTCCTGGGTCTTAATGTGTTTTGCAGCAATGACCCTTGAAGAAAAACCTTGCCAGATAGACTTCCTTCTCATTGCCATTTGGAAGAGCTCAAGCAGCACCTTGATTTTCGGGAAATATCTTTTCGTTTATGTCATACCTCAAACCACAAACTGTTTCAATCAGCGTTTTGTATTATTAGCAGAGTTCGGAATAGGCAACAAATGCCTTTTAAGTCCTTGGCTTTTGCCTTTATCATCAGACATCTGAGATGGCTTAGAGTGGAGTCCCCCCCACCCCCACCCCGCTTCTCCTTCTGTTTATCTCCAAGCTAAGCCTCAGGCTGCATAATTTAACAGTAACATTATCACCCCAGAGTTGATAAAAAAAAAAAAATGTTTAAAGGATAGGGTCAGCAAGAAGACGATGACAGACTCTTTCTTCTGAAGACTTCATTCCCCATTCCTGAAGATGGTCTTTCCTCACCTCCCCAGTGCACATGCACCCACAGAGGCCTTCCCTACCTATAGGGTTCTCTCCTGCTGATATTAAGTTTGAAAGAAGCCTTCTGTTGGAGCCAATAAACTAGGGTGTGTGTGTGTGTGTGTGTGTGTGTGTATGTGTGTGTGTGGTTTTGCAGATGTCCTCTGTTTGAAGACCTCAAGTGAGGGAGAGCTCATAGTGGTCCTTGGCAACTGATTCTGTTGTCAAACTGCTCTTACTGTCAAGAGCCAGTATTCAGTTAAATAAAACTCAGTGATTAGTGCTAGCATGATAACATTTCCCCCCACCCCTCTGCCCATGGGCATACCATCCCCAAATCTGCTCCAGAGGGCTGAGGGAACGCCCAGAAGAGATTTAGAGATGAGTGCAATGGAGGAGGAGAGGGGAGGATGTTCCACTGTGCAATGAGAAATCATTGCACTGTTGTTGAACATAATCCAATATATTTCTCCTAACATTCTATCAAAATCTATCCTCCTATAAATTAAGCCTACCGGTATTTATTCTAGTACTGCTTTCTGGAGAGGCAGAGAAGGACTGCATCCATCCAAGTTATACTGAGAGAAGACCTGTTGAAATTTATGGGCTTGCTAATGATGCTCATTAATTTCAGTAGATCTCCTTTGAGCATTACTAACATAGGATACAACCCCAAGTCTTTGCCCTTTGTTATGTGACAGCCCTTCAGGTATATCTTCCCCCACTCAGGCTACCTGCTAGAAATTCTGAATCCTCCTCAACAACATCACCACCCAAGCTTCAGAAATTGCCTGCATACTTTCTAGACCACATATTTTCAAACCTTTCAGATACCAGGACCCACTTTTCACCCAAACATTTATTTGAGGACCCATTTATTTATCCTTTACCATATATTTGCATGGTGGTAGTGCTCCTGTTGCAACCTGCTTAGGATCACAGCATGACCCAATAGTGGGTCCTGGCCCACCAGCTGAAGGTAATGTTCTAGATCTAGACTATTGTTAAGGCTCCTTACTGTTAGACAGGTTTCTGGTTAGCTGTCCAAGATAATAGGATGGTGCTTCACCAGTGGAAGCTTGTAGGAACTTGTGGCCCTCCAGATAGTGTTGGATGCAAATTCCCCTTGGGCACAGCCAGAATGGTCTCTGGTCAGGGGATCATGGGAGTTCTAGAACAGTGTTTTTCAACCACTGTTCCGCGGCACACTAGTGTGCCACGAGATGTTGCCTGATGTTCCATGGGAAAAATGGAAAAATTCGAAAGATTTGTGTTTATTTGATTCCTATTCAAGAGAATTACTTTATATATAGTCAATATAGGCACAGAGTTAATTTTTTTAACATTTTCTAATGGTGGTGTGCATCATGATTTTTTTCATGAAACAAGTGTGCCTTTGCCCAAAAAAGGTTGAAAAACACTGTTCTAGAAGGCTATCCCTGGGTTACAAGGTGGCCTTTGGGGACCTCTTTGAGTTTGTTTGTTTTTATTTTAAAAGGTTCTCTTAATAAAAAGAAGAAAAATGATGAATATGCACATATAGCTATGGTGATAAAAGTCACCATAATAAATAAATTAAGTATATTCTTGCCGGAAAACTAACATCAGAAAAAGATAAGTGAAGGCCACAATAGCAAAGGTAGCATTTCTGCCTGCACATTTTTTATAAGTTGTCTCTCTGTGTGAGTGTGTTGCAAAATTAAATAAACAGATGCAATTATTCATACAATTGAGAGACAGGGTTATAGTTACCTTTCCATGATTTTTGATAGGATACAAAATTATTCAAAAGCACTGTATGCTGGATTCTGTGCACCTAAAAATGGAAACTGGGTTTATTCCCAATATTTCAGTTAGGATCTGCCTGCCACAATACAATCCTTTATAAAACCTAAAAAGAATAATAAAGGTGTAGATGATATGTGACACCTCACTAAGGCTGTAAGCCTATGTACATGTACTTGCAAGCAAGCCTTATTTAACCCAGTGAGGCTTACCTCTCAGCAGTCACACATACAAATACACTGAGAAAATTCCCAGGTACTTGTGTATAGAATTTCAGCTTAGTTTAATTTTTGTAGGGTGAATTAAACATCTTTCCAAAAGGCTTGGACACAAGGTAATACCACTCCATATATAAATAAATGGCCCTTCAGATGACCTGTGTATTCAGCATTGGTCCTGATTTGCTTGCACAAAGCTTACATGGTGTTCAGATGATGTTTAGTCTTTACTGATTTGTTTACAGGGTGGTTACATGACAAAAACATTCCTCCTAATTTACTTTCAGAGTGTTTACAAGTCTTCCCATTATTCATTCAACCCACACTTTTCAGTGCATTTCGCTAGCACTTTCCTAACCATAAAAAGTCATGCAAACACACAAACATATACACACACATATTAAAAGTAGATATATTGTGCTAATATGATAAAGCTTGTGAATCTACTTTAATTGCACAAACCTATATTCCTTGTATGCACTTGACTCCCTCCTGCAAAATAGCGAAAGTTTGGAGGCACCCTACAATCCATCCTTATAATCTACCCAAGTCCCATTGGTGTAGGGGACCATTGGTACATTATCTTATAACAAGGTTCCTTTAGAGAGGTTCAAGGAAGCTCATTATTATAAGATCTTCCTTTGCACACTTCCCATGCCTTAGAAGGAGATACCCCTTGTGCCTTAGAGAAAATGACACTCCTCCAACTGAGGGAGGGGCCAGATGTGTCTATGTGTGCATGAAACAGCTGTTGACAGTTTTGGATAAGGCAGAGGGGCAGTGTGAGGGGGGGGGTGCTGACAGTTCCCAGCTGGAGAGAGCTGCCCAGTTGGTTCACTGAAGGCATGCTTGCCTACATCTAAACCCTGCTTGCATGTTTGGAAATAAAACCTTAAGTTACAGAGATACATTAAAGTCTGAGACAGATATATCAGAAAAGATTTCCAGCAGAAGGGAAATGCTTCTGCCTCCACAGTCAGAAGTAATTATGCCTCTGAATTCCAGTTGCTGGAAACCACAGAAGGGAAGAGTGCTCTTGTACTTGGGTCCTGTTCTCAGTTTTTCAACAGGCATCCGTTTGGCCACTATGAGAACAGGATGCTGGACTAGATGCGCCACTGGCCTGATCTAGCAGGGTTCTTATGCTCTTAAGTGGCAGAGGAGGAAGAGGATTATGCATGGGCAGCAGCTATTAGAGATATGATAAAATTCTCCTGAGGAAGCTTGGAATGAGCTTTGGAGGATCAAAGAAGCCCACCTCAAGTGAGAGGCAAACTTTTAAAGCCCATTTCCCCTCTCTTCAGTTGGATTAAAATCTAAGCCTGTTCAGCTAAACTGGCATCCATAAATGGTGTGCAAATCAGAAATGGCCATTGTTGTCAGAAATGGCCATTGTTGAGTATCTGATGAGTCACAAGCCCCTGCCAGATGACTACTGTCAACTAGGAATGAGAGAGAAATTTGATTCAATTCACACATATAGATGAACGCATCTAATTCACAGTTTCCCAAACCAAAACACAGCCATCCTCCAAGATTTCCAAATTTATCAGTGCACTTCTCCAGCCAAGCAACATGTACAAAAATTCTGCATATAAATGCAGATATTAGCAAATGCATATAATGCAAATATTAGCAGAAAAAGTATGTGAAAATGTGTGTGTGTGTGTGTGTGTGTGTGTGTGTAGTATATATTAGGCAAAAATTAATTCCAAGGTGGGTATATTTGGAGAACTTTGCACTAAAATGCTACTTGTGTTGTTTTCTAATGGCAGATTGCTGTGGAAATGTGGAGAACTGAATTTAAGAGTGAAATTGTGAGAAACTGAAAGAAACCATTATTGACAGATTCACTCATCCCAAACCACAGCAATGCTGGATCCAGCAGTTGTCCCCAAGCTGCAAGCCTGCTTCATAGAACAGATCATGAGCCCATCTCAAACCTTGAAATCAGTGGGATTTAGGAATGCTTAACCTTGGCTGGATCACACTATTGTTCCTTAGAACTGTCAGTCAACAGAATACTCTACTTAACAAAGACTAAAGAGATCCGAGGAATACATCCTCTCTCCTCTCCACTTTCCTTTCAGCTGCCAAACTTCTATATACATGAATGTTTTTCCCCACATTACTTTCAGCCTTATTAAATGTGTCATGTTGTTATGGCCTCCGGTCCTTTTTTTTAAAACGGAAAACAAATAAACAGCAAGAATTTGTCAATCTCCGTCCTAAGCGAGAGTGGCAGCAAACTTAATCTGGTGCTAATTAGGCTTGTGGAAAACTAAATCAAGCATCAGAAACCACAGATTATTTTAAGCTTCCTCCAGCATAAACAGAAAGGGCCGAGGATCGGTAACATTTTATTTTTGTTGACAGTTTCCCACTTTCCCCCCATTTCGTTCCCTGCGTCTGATAGGCCGGCCCTTGATTGCCTCTAGCTCTGTCTTCTTTTGGCCTCTGCACAGCAGTTTGTTAATCCTTCCTATTTATGTGTATTTAAGCAGGATTACAAACTTCAAATACACTGTAAAAGGAACCTGTATACAAGCCTTCAAAAGCACTTAAATGGGCTGCTGATAGATAGAACAGCCTCTCAAGGAAATGCCCAACCTTCTGGAAAAAAACAATCCCGGGTGTTTATTTGCAAGCCATTTGCAATTACTACGCAGCGAGGGACAAAAGGACTGGAAAATGTAAGATGACGGAGGGTTTAGCATCACATTTCAACTTGTACAGGACAAGGCAGGGATCAGTGTGCTTTCAAGTCAACGGAAATGTCATTGGGTAGATGCAATTTGTTGGCTTATTGGCAGGCTAATACAAAAAATGGGGGGGGGGCATTAGAAGGTGCCTTACACTGAGACAGATCATTGGTCCATTGAGCACAGTATGATCTACAATGACTGGCAGTGCCTATCGAGGCTTTCCAATTGGGGTCTTTCCCAGGCCTACCTGGAGATGCTGAGGATTGAACCTGGGATTTTCTGTATGTAAAACACAAGCACTTCTACTACAACAACCCTTCCCCCAATCAGAACGGACACAGGAAGCCACTTTATACCTAATCAAACCATCTAACACATGCTGCATTTCCCCGATGTTTCCCTGTTAATTTTTGCATTATATTTCAGCTTCCACATGTTGTAGAAGCCACTTCTAGAAGACAGATGGAATATAGCACATGTTTAGAGATAATTTCTGTGCTGATTCCAGAAAAAAATCCAACTGCAGCCTGCTTAACCCTGAAAATTGTGGGAGTAAAGGAAATTTGAGGTTGCATACTGGCATACAGTTCTTTCCTTCTGTTTCCATGGATGAAAGAGTGGGGGAGTAACAGCGTTGTCCAAAGATTTTTGTTGTGTCGCACCATGCCCACTGGTGTGAATGAAATTTAGCATAGCATGCTGGTATAAAGGTAATGAAGTCATAGTTATATAACACAGCATGTCTGCAGTGCAAACAGGGCCGTCTTAAGCATATCCGGCGCCATGGTGCAAAGCTCCCTCCTGAGGGCCCTTCCAGTTTCCCAGAGTTTTTTAGAGAGGACAGTGCTGCTGGCAGGGCTGGAGGAGGCGGGCAGTGGCTGGAGGGCTGCTCCTCCGGTAGGGAAGAGACAGAGGCTGGATGCAGCACCTCCCAGCTCAGCTGGCTGCTTCATGCCATGGTGGCCACGGCAGACGGAGACTCTGGGCATGGCACTGCTTCGGCGCAGCATGGTGAAGGCAGGTGAGGGCGGCGAGCTGATGCTGGGGGGTGCTGCATCCAGCCTCCACTTCTTCCCTGGCACCTCCAGAACTTGGCACCCTGGTGCCCCGCATCACTAGCCTCTATGGGTAAGACGCCCCTGAGTGCAAAAGGAACATTATAAAATGGGACAGAGACACCAGGATTATAATCTGGAAAACTAAAGTCATTTCCCCCAAGTCTGAATGCACCCTCAGTACTGTATTGAGTACAGATGCTGATGAGTACAGCTCCCATCATCCCTCACCATTGGTGTTTCTGCCTAGAGCTGTTTGGAGCTGGAATCCAACAGCATCTGGTGAGGAACAAGGTTTCCGCTCCATGTTCTGCTTACAAAGAGCTCTGGATATGGGATATAGGATAGGGATAGGGATTATTTTAAAGATGGACAAATACAGGAAAATGAACCATAGGCACCAACAAGCAACTGATTGATGATACTTCAGAAGCACTGCTCTAGGAACTTTGCAAGCCCTGTGCATGGTGTTTTGGAAGCATTGTACCATCATTGTTGAGTGTTCGGAAAGCACTGCACAATAGCACAACAGCAGAGACTTCAAAGGAGCTCCCCTTGACCAATGGACAGGGAGGCTCTTTGAAGGTGTGCCCCCCAGCATCAATAAACTGAAAGCGCATCTTCAAAGGCAGTTGCTCTAACCCATGATCAGCTGATTGGCAGTTACAGCAACCCCAAAACTTTGATGGGTGATTTGAAGATGGGGAGACCTGTTCATGATGGTATCTGTTCTATTGCCAATCGGTTACACTGGGTCATCCAAAGTTCCTGGGTTAGGGGATAGGGAGAAAAAGTTATCTCTGTTCCCTTTCTCTACACCACACATAATTTGTCATCTCCCCCACCCCACCCCAAACTAAAAAGTCTCAAATGCTTTTTGCTCTATCCTCCTATGCTAGATGCCCCACCCCACTTGATCATTTTGGTCACCCTATTCTGTTCCAAAACCTCCCTGTTGACCAAGGTCTTCTTAGCACACCTCACCTGCCTCTTGAACTTCTGACCATACAGGAGCTGAGTAGGACATATATTATGTGAGGAACTACGAAAAGCAAATTTCCTATTTGCCAAGTTTCCTATTTGATTATTTGATTTGGGCTTGTTCACACCATTACACTGAACTGAGTAAGAAGGTGTCTCTCCACATGTACAAGCATTTATGTGAAAGAGTGTAAATTTTTTGATTTGTGTAGCTCATCCATTGTTTAGACAGACCGTACCTTCATTGAATGTTACACATGAATAACTGAATAAATGTACAGCTCATCCATTTCTGCATAGCTTGAACACTCATTAAATGTAACATGTCAACAACTCTTTTAGTTAAAAGCCAGGTGAAACCCTCAAGGTTAGCACTTCTTATAGCGATCTTTAATAATGCAACTTAAAGAATACCATAGAAAAACTGTTGCCTCCAATCCAGTACAGTGCCATGCCACATTAATTAGTAACTCAATATTGCATGAGAGGGCAATGAAAAGGCAAACAGAGGGAATGATATTTCAATGCGATAATTGTTTCCTAGCCGTAATATTTCTCTCCGCACTAAGTAAATAAAGCTGCCATGGCTTCCTGGGGTTGTCAGTGCTCCAGTCCCCAGCTCTCAGGAGCCATCAAACAAGGATGTCTCAAATATTATTTTTGGGGGTGGGAGATAAGGGCTGATCAGTACTCCAATAACAGTGTTTATTGTGGAGAGGGGCACTTCTGGATGTGCATATGGGGTTCTCCTGTTTTAAAGTGGCTTCAGTTCACTTAGAGCAATCTGGGTCATCGAAGTAAATGGGGAAACCATTCAGAGCATGGGCGGGACTTTTGTTAGGGGGGGCAGAACTGACGTGATTGGTTAGTTAGTTAGGTATTTGTATTGTTTTACTTGATGGAGGGAGTTGCCCCTCCACCCCACCCCCTCTTGGCTATGCCCATGATCCAGGGAAGGACGAACTGCATCACAACATTTGGATAAGTTCAAATTTTTATAGATAGCTGCATTTTGGTTTGCAGCTGTCTATCAGTGAGTGTGAATTAGGTAGCTTCTCATTCAAATGCAAATTGAATTGAATTTCTCTCTCACCCTTTGAACTATGAAGGGTGGCGGCACTGCCAACAGGGTTTCTCCTGGTGGTCTTAATACCCAGGCAGGTTTATGTGTTGTATGAAGGAATTTCCCTGTTTGTCCTCAATCTCTTGTACATTGATTTCATTGGATGAAATATTTATTATAGCTACTTTATGCAGGCAATGTTCATACCTCATTGACTTCAGCAACACGCATTTTAATAAGAAATTCAAAATTCTATATTCATATAGAAAAGCAAGTCTTGGGTTCAGGGTTGCCAACTTGAATAAAATATTGGGGGGGCAGATAAGCCCTACCCCACATAATCAATCACAAGATGTAGTGCACACACCCCATTTGAATGGCAATGCCCATCAACTCTGTGGTGACCCAGCCCCCTCAAATATTTTATTGGAGGAGCCAAAGGAACCTCAGCCCCTAGTCGTTGGCTCCTATGCTTGAGCTACATAGACTTGAATTCATACACCAGTCTCAGCAGGGGGATTGATGGAGTACAGTTGCACTTGTTCCAAACTGCCACAAGGTGGAGCATTCAGATACATTTGGGATGCAGGCAATATTATAATGTACTGGTACTTCCCCCCCCCCCCCCCAAGAAAAAGGAAGGTAGTTAGAAAGGGGTTGTGCGTTATAATGTGTGGTATACAATTCCTACCTTTTTATTCCAGTAAACAGGTTCATTGTTTCCCCCCTAAAGCTTCAAAAAATCTGAAAATGTATTTGACCAAAATACAATATTGGGGGTAAAGAAATATATGTGTGCATGTGTATAGCTGCTTTTAACCCTTTCTAGCTCCAGCTTTACTTAACAAAGCATATGAATGTATTGTTTTGGGGGGAGTAAATAAATTGACTTAAGTAAAGGTCTGTAATTGTGCATAAACCATAGATTCATTTGATATAAACAAAAACAACAGCAGCAGGTTCTTAAAGTCTGTAATGGCACTGAGAAACAATCCAACCTTATTTATTTACTTCACTGATAAACACCTAAAATCACTGTATGGAGAGCCACTTTTACAAAAAAAAAATTTAATTAACCCTCAAAGGGACTGTGGTATTAATGTCAGCTTCAGAAAAATCTCCCAACTCCACTGTTGGGCAAATAATTTTTATTAGGACAGACCAAAAGGTCACAAAATTGTGACAGGCTTTCAAATTCAGCAGAACTTTTCCTCAGGTGAGCTGTCACACAGAGAAGGGGGAGCTGGGGCTCAGAGGCTTTCTGGGCAGCGAGAGGCAACTCAGGGGCACCCTTTCACTCATAGGTGGCACATCAGTGAGCCTGCCCTATAATAATAAATGCTCTAATCAGAAAAGAAATTGAAAAGGTGGCTAAATCCAGCTGCCCAATGATGATTAGCATGCCAGCCTGGGGACAGTGGGTTGTTAAATGGGCCCTGTAAGACCTCGCCAACCCTGCCCACAATTAGGGTTAACCAAAGACTAAGCAGAAAGAACTAAAGGGCTATATTTGGCTCCTGGACTTAGGGTTCCATCCTTGGTTATTTTTTTAGTCCTAGCTTTCTGCTGCTTGTTCAATCCTGCCTTTGGTTTGCTCCTCAGTCCCTGACCACTGGCTTGCCCTACAGATTATGACTCCCAGTGCCTGCCTCATCTCAGGCACTGCTCATGGTCCCTTCCTGACACCAGGGGGCCTCTCAAAACTGATGCCAACCCTGGCTGGCTGGAGTAATTTTAAACCTTCATATAAGGGTGCTCCAAAGTTCAGTTTCAGTATGTGATCATGCAATTGTGTTAAGGGACCTGGAACTCTGCCATTAAAAAGAGAAAGTTAACTCTAAATAAGGTGCCTGCATCATCACCAGTGTTTCCTGAGTCTCCTTTGGTGCAATATTTTATAGCAACACTTCCTGAATTCAACACTGTGGTTACTGTTGTACTGAAGATATAGCTCTCTGGTCCAGAAAGATACATAAACAAACAAACAATGAGGAAAGGGGCATTTAAATCGGCTCTGCTAGGAACCTTCTGCTCACATAGCCAATTTCTCTATCTAAAAAGAAATTTCCTTTATGGAACATTCAGTCAGCACGGGGGGGGGGGGGGTGTTGCTTTTTATATTTGCCTTCCTCATTGCTATCAAATGCTTTAAAAAATGCTCCGTCCGATTATGGATTTAGTTACCAGAAGACAGTATCTGTGATGTAGTTGTTAGAGGGATAGAGTATTACACAGGAGCAGGGAAGAAGAGGGGAAACGCTGCGCCAGAATGCCTCCCTCTCACATGCAAGAAGTGGGGGGGGGGCACCAGTGGGAGCAGTGGGGCAGGTGGGAAAATGTCCTTTGTTTTTCCACCGCCTGAGGTAGGTGCTTCAGCCCACTTTATTGGTGGGCCTGCCCCAGTTTCAATGAAGGCAAAGTGGAGTGTAGGATGGCAGAGAAAAGCTGAAAGAGTAAGGGAGAGAGAAGGACAGATAGTGACACACCCACACACACCCCACACACTGACTTATGCCCTGGCCACTATCAGCATGGCCCCTGACAGATAATTTGTGAAGAATGCAGTCCTTGACAGGGAAAAAAAAATCCCTGTCCCTGAGGGGATAAATTGCAATATTTTGTGGCAGCTTCCACTTGCCAGTGGCTATTAGCCATGATGGCTGACCACAAAGGCACTATGACACGTGGCAGTTACTGAATACCAGAAATGTTGCTGCATGAGGTGAAGGACAAGATGGTGAACCCTCCTAATTCCACATTTCAAAGCCAACTGGGCTGGCAGTTGAATCTTATTTTGGTGGGACAGCATTGTCCACCGCACCTGAGGCAGCAGGCCGGATTAGTGAGCCCTGGAGAGGCCATGTAGCAACAGCTGGGGGCTCAGGAGGAATAACCGCAACTACCACCTTAGGCAGTTGCCTAATGATAGGGCGGCAATGGAAGAGGGGTTGTTGAGAGCCAGTGTGGTGTAGTGGTTAGAGTATCGGATTAGGGTCTGGGTGACGAGGGTTCAAATCCCTACTCAGCTGTTAAGCTCACTCGGTGATCTTGGGCCCAGTCACTGTGTTTCAGCCTAACTGACCTCACAGGGTTGTTGTTGGGGTTTAAATGAAGGGGGGGGGAAGTTCCCTTGAGCTCCTTAGGAGAAATGATGGGACATAAATGCAACAAACAAACAAACAAAAACAACTGCCTTCTTGCCCTACTTAAGGGATGTGTCCAATTGACCGCTTTAGGAAAGAAAATACTGCCCTAGATATGATCCAGCAGGACTCTCTTCATTTGTCTCATGCTTAGGAAGCTGCTTTTTCATGTGCCCCTTGCACTCTTTTCAACAGACCTTGTGAAGGTGAAACAGCCGGTGAAGTGTGACCTTTGTATTTGACATAATTTTCAGGAAGGAGACAGAAGGCCAGAGGCTTTGCAGGTGTACCTGTGTTTTTTTCCTTTCTATTTTTGACATAACAGCCTTATTTTGGGTTTACCACAAAGCAACAAAATTTACCCTTCAATGTACAAAAGGTTCTAACCTGTAAAAGTGCAGGGATAACATCCAAATATAAGCCATTTTTGTGGGTTTCACACGACCTGTTTAAGAATTAACTGGAGCAGGTGTAGTAGCACCTGCACTTTGGAACACACCAATACCCAAAATCAGAATTGTATCAACATTTCATTCTTTCAAGTGCCATATATATATATATATATATATATAGTCAGACATTTTAGGGGTAGCATTTTTTGATATTTTTCTTGCTGATTTTACAGAGGGATTTAATGTATTCTTATTGTTGTAACAGCATTTAGTTTTTGATTTCTTTTTTGTACAATAATACAATATTTTCAAACCTCTGGTTTATAAATGCAATAAGTAAATAAATGAATCATTTAAGAACGTTTCAGTGTGGCATGGTGATCTGCAATAGGGCGGTGCTATAATGAAATGGGTACTTTCAAATTTGTAAATTTACAAAAGATTGTAAAATAACAAGGCTGTCCTAATTAAAATAAAAATTGGCTGCAATCCTTTTCTGTTCTCTTTCTTACATTTTTAAAATTGGGACCACACAAAGCAATAAAACAACAAAGTGATAACAAAATACATCAAAACACTAATTTATTGCATATTCAGAATATCACTGGGATATACAATTTATTCCTACGTTGTGGGGGATTGCACTAGATGACTCCCGGTGTCCCTTAACTCTACCATTCTATTATTCTATGACACAGAGGATTATGCTAGCAAATGCAGAGGCAATAAATCAGTTTGGGTTTTTTTACTTTGGGGGCCAGCTTTAACAGGCAGGTGAGGCAACCTATTTCTCAATCATATTGTGTCATTATTGTATCACAGGGTTGACAGCTGGGTTGTCCTCCCCACCTGTTAAAATCCCTTGCGTGGGATCCCCAAACTCGAAACCACAGTGCAAGGGGCTTTGTCCGCTTAATTTCAGAGGTTGAAAAGAGGAGCGGGAAATGGCTTACAAAGCCCTTTGCAAGCCTCAAACTGGAGGTTGAAAGGAGCAGCACACTGTGGTTTCAAAGAGCAGTCTAAGAAGGAGAAGCAGTTTATTTTTATTTTTTTATTATATATTTTTTTGTTTTGAATATGCAATATCAAATTACAACAAAAAATACAAACATACATAACGAATATACAGTACCAGCAAAAATAAAGCAAAACATACAGGAGCAAAAGAAGAAGAAGAAGAAGAAGAAAAAGAAAAAGAAAAGAAAAGAAAAGAAAAAACAAACCCAACCCTAAAAACAACAACAACAACAACAACAACAACAACAACAACAAAAATATCTGTGTGTGTGTATATATATATATACATACACACACACACACACACACATTGACTTCCTTCCTCTATTTTGAGACCTCAAAATTTTTATTCCTTCTTAATTGTTGTGTCTGATATAAATTACCTCTGTCTTTACACCTTTAGAACTCCTTTTCAATTTCATTAACCCTGGAATGCTTCATTCATTGCATACCGATATATTTACTCCAGAACAATGTTTTTTCATATATTCTTTAACACAATCCCACTCTTTTGCTAATTTTTGGTCCAATTGTCCCCTTAAGAATGCTGTAAATCTTGCCAAATTTATATATTCACAAAGTTTATTTTGCCATTCTTTTATTGATGGGATTTTCCCCCTTTCCAGTTTTTTTTGCTATAAGCATCCTGGCAGCTGTTGTTGCATAAAGGAATACTTTCCTTTGATTGCCAGGAATATCTTTTGTAACTATTCCCAAAAGGAATGCCTCTGGTTTTTTACGAAAAGATATTTTAAACATCTTTTTGATTTCTTCATATATTTCATTCCAAAAAATTTTAATAAGTCGACATTCCCACCACATGTGATACATTGTTCCTATTTCTTTCTTGCATCTCCAACAGGTGTTTGATTTTGATTTGTAAAAGTTTGCCAATTTTACTGGGGTTAAGTACCATTGATAAATCATTTTCATCAAGTTTTCTCTGATTGTATAACATGCCGTAAATTTAATATCACATTTCCATAATTTCTCCCATTGATCCAGCCAAATTGTGTAACCTATATCACATGCCTTTTTATCATAACTTCTTTTACTTCTTCATCCTTTAACTCCCATTCTAATAATAAATTTAAATTATACATTTTAGATATATTCTTTTTCGAATTTTGTAATAGTACTTTTTGTAATTTTGATTCTTCTTTTTCAAATCCTATTATTTTGTCCTGATTGAATATTTGGACGATTTGGTATATTGAAGCCATGTGGTGCGATGTTGAGTCACCTCTTTGTATGATCTTAATTTTAATTGTGATCCTGTTCCTCCTATAGGAACTGCTGATATGTTGCCAGTCATATATTGATTCCAAATCACTTTCCACTCCTTGAGCAAGGCATGAATCTATGGCCCATTGGGAGCACACCTTGTGCCAGCAAAAGGAACAATCAGCAGCCCACTCTAAGTGGCTGATTGTTCTTTTGAAGCCCTGCCCTTACCTGCTGCACATCTGACATCCAGTCATTGCATATCCTGCAACTTCCTGCCAAAATCCGTAACTTGTTCTGGTTTATTTATGCCCTGCTTTGGTTTTGCTGTAGCCCCCCGGACAGTGATAATGTATTAACAATAGGGAAACATTGCAGAACCAACAAAAACATAATAAATCCACCACTCGTGCATATTATGTCAACCATATGTTGCAGAATTCTCCTGCAATAAAACACCAGTATTTTCTGGATTGGAAAGGCCCTTGGATGGCAATTTGTGTTACTTCACTTACTGCAAAATCGCTGAGTGGGGCCTTGGACATCTGCCCCAAAGTCTTGTTCTGACAGCACCACTGAATGCTTTGCAGCAGAGGTGGGGACCTGTGGCCACTCCAGGTGTTGCTGAGCTCCAGCTCCAGTCTTCCTTGGCTATCAAGTCATGCTGGGTGAGGCTGATGGGAGATGAAGACCAACAAGTAGCCAGTCATTTTAACCATTGTTTTGTACTGCTTTTCATTGTGTTTTGTCATTGTACACTTTCCTGATTCATCATATGGTAGCATACAGGTTGGTCTCAAGGTAGGTATACTGCTTTAGAATCCACTTTCTTTGTTCTTGACTCATGTTCACTGTCATCATTCACAGTATCAGTAAAGAAAAATAATCCTTTTATCTGACTCCACTATTCTTTCCAACTACCAACCTGAAATTTAACTGCCATTTTGTTGTGTGCCAGTAATGTGTACCCATATAACCTGTTGTGATGAATTTCATTTATTCAACTGTATACCTACTTTGGTGCCACCCTGTATAAAGCCTTTATAAACAAACAAACAAACATATGACAGGTAACAAGTTCTCAATATCTGCTTCATAGTTTTGTTCTCATGCCAAACCTGTAAACCACAATATTCCCTGTTTTACAAATAGAGACTAGGGAACAGCATTATCTTTGGAAAAACCTCAGTGAATTCACGTCTTCCATATCTGAATCCAGTTGTCTGTCCACACTGTCTCTCCCATAGGGATGTGGAAGAAACTCAATTTAGTTTGCATTTAAAGGTGAATCTATACCTAATCTTCACTTTCCAAAACAATACATGAAACAAAAAAACAGACATTGTTCACAATTCACACCTTTCTTTCTTTCTTTCTTTCTTTCTTTCTTTCTTTCTTTCTTTCAATTCAGTACTCCGGTATGCACATATTGGGGGAGAGTGAGCATAAAAATGAATGTACCCATGAAAACAGCATACACAAGTGGATTATATGAAGGACACCGCTTTTCAAAAATGTGTATACTAGACAAAGTGCATACAAGCAGATGCATATTATGAAAAATTTGCACTAAAATTATGCTGAATTTAACAAGGACAATTTTTTTAAGCAAACTGATGTAGAAAAGTGGAGAACTAACCTAAGAGTGGAAAAAGGAGAAACTGAATTTGACAGATTCATCTATCCCTTCTCTCACTACTGTTCTGGGAGGGGGCAATTTAAGCCAGGACTGAGCCTCAATACCTATTTTGAATGCCAGTCTTGTATGACATGGTAACAGAGAAAACAATTCATGTATACATGTACAGAGCACCATATCTTCTCCACTAAGCAACCACTGACTCTTGTAGACATATTTTTTCCCTCTGTGGAGGGGAAAGCAACCGATGACTAGTTTGCAGGGAAATTTTTTTGCTTGTGCCATTTCAGTTGCTGCCCTCATCAACAGGCACCCTCATCATCAAGGTACTTTCCCTAGTGTAGACAACAAGGAGTGAAATAGAGCAAAAAGTTGCCTATGGCAGAACAGCAACCTTATTCCTCTGCCTCACTACATTCCAGGCAGTTTTGAGCACTAACTAAAACCAACCAGCCAAGGAGTTGTCCTTTTTACTCCGGGTGAAAGGTGAGACACTGCACTGCTAGAGTCACCAAGCAAGAGGCCATTGGGAAATCAAGAGAAGCCCAAGGATAAAGAAGGTGGGGTGGGGTGGGGTGGAGTGAGGTGGAGGTGTTTGACAGGTAAATCTCCGCTCAGCCGCACGAGGGCCAGGAGATTGGACAGGGCTGTCCGCAATTGCTCTCCAGCATAGCTATTCCTTGGGGCCAACAATGCACAGGACCAGCAGATTGATGAGAGAAGAAGGAGCAAGCCGGTTCTTCTTGCCCAGTTGTGGCAGAAGCAAAAGGGTTGCTGGAACATGGAGCCCCTGAGGGTAGCATCAGTGCCAAAGGCAATTGAGAGGGAGAAAGAAAGGTCTCCAGTGACACCCCTGAAAGCCAAGGTAAAACATGTGGTGTTTTTGGTCTTTTTTGCTTGGTTCAGCCGAAATCTAGTTTCTTGCAGCATTTCTTCATTTCCTTATGAATTTAGTAGAAGTATTGGTTGGCTACCCTGCACCCCATATATATGTTTTTAAATTGCAATAATAGTAGGTTTGTTTTTGGCAATGGAGAGAGGGACTCTGTATTGGATTTCTTTGGGAAGTATTTTCCTGAAGACTTGATTCTTTGGCCAAATTTGTCTCCGGTGCAATAACACCACCAGACTCGTGACAGGTGGAAGAAGCTGTTGTGCATTAAACCCAGCTATCTATTCCAGAATTGCCTACTTCAACTGTCATCTATCTTTCACAGCCCTGGTACCTCAGATCTTTTAGCTGGAGGTTCTGGGGTTGGAACCTGAGACCAAGACATTTTTAATGTCTTGTGTGAAGGATGAAATAGTATCACAAACACACATGCACTCTATATACAGAAGCTGACTGGTAGCAGAGCATCTGCTTGGCATGCAGAAGGTCCCAGGTTTGGTCTCTGGCACCTCCAGGTAATAATAATAATAATAATAATAATAATAATAATAATAATAATAATAATAATAATAATAATAATAATAATATTTATACCCTGCCCATCTGGCTGGATTCCCCAGGTTGGGCTGGGAGGGACCCTTGCAAATCTTGCTAATGTAAATTTTTGCAAAGCAACTTCTCCCATTATAATGCATTTTTGCATGCTGTTTTCACTAATGTATGCACTTTGATGCAGACTTTAGCTTCATATATGCATTGTTTTACGTGATACTTGTGGTATTCAACTGAAAAATTTGAGGTAGTGTGCATTTAGAAAGATGGTTGTGTTCTGGTTTGTCAGGAAGGGTGAATTTGGTAGGTTCACCTTTAAATGCAGACTGAATCCAATTTCCCACCCATCCCTATGCAAGGATGACCTGGCCTGAGACATGCATATGGGAGGAGAGCATATGCACTACCTTGAGTTAGTTATCCCAGAGCCAAATGCACAACACCCCTTCACTGCAGTTCATTAGGTCCAGGGAAGATCTGCAGCTCAGTGGCATAGCATCTTATTTGTAACCAGGAGGTCCCAGGTTCCATCCCCTGCATCTCCTGGTAAGACTAGGAATGTCACCCGTCTGAAACTGCAGAAAGCTGCTGCTTGCCAGTGGGCAGTGAGTGGCTTATGAGGGGAACTTTGCCTTTGAAATGGCCCTTAGCTCACAGTCATTTGGCTTATTTCTATAGGGCAGGATTTGTCATGGAAACTTAAAGGTTATTGATGGAATGTCTTGTGATTCAGTGCTTTTACAATTCTCCACAGTGTTTGGTTAGCAGAATACAGTAATTACATAGGTGTATATGTTGGGGGATTCCCCCCCACTTTTCTTTTACTATGTTGTAATCTCAGTCAGACTCTTCTCCTTTTTCTTCAGCTACACAGTTCTCCAATTGCAAAAGAAGCAATATTTATCATTATATGATTTTCCTGTAAAGGTGAGGATTTTCCTCACTTCTCAAGTCACTTTTCAGTCTTGGAAACAAATTATTTTAATAATAACAGTTCCACATCTGTATCAAAAAGTTGTGGGGGAAGAGAGTAGAGACAAGTGGGAAAAGAACAGGGTGGAGAACATTGATAAAAGAGCTTTCATTATCTTTACTGTATTCTCTTCACATGCATAAGAACTAATATATGCCTCTCACAAATCGTGCCCTTCCTCAAAGAGGGCACGTGTTGCGGTGCGACCTGTCAACCAAACCCTGTGTTGTGGGTGGGTCCGATTGGATAGCCACAACACCCTATTGGTAGGTCCCTCGATGCTGGGTGTAATCAGACCAATGGGACGCTAGCCAAATGGTTCGAGAGACCTACATAAGCCCATGCACGTGTCCCTGAGCTTCCTCTTTGGGCCAGTGTATTGGAACACCCGCCCACCTCTCCCTATATTTAGGGCTTGCACTTGACCTTGCTATGCCGTCGTGTGTCGTCTGCCATTGGGACAGGGGCATGGCAGGAATTTTCCCCACCTGGCTGATTGGCTGTTGCCATTTGGGTTTCGCCTGGCACATAGCAAATCGTCACAACTTGTAAGGTTGCAGATAGGCTGTGGTTCAGGTGATAGGGAAGGGGGAACGCTCTCGCCATCCCTAAGCAAAGGATATTCCGTTAAAGGAATCCAGGGACTCAGAGGTTTGGCCAACCATGAGAGGAGTTGTGCCCATGCCTGAGTCCAGGGGAACATCTGGGTGGTGGTCTAGCCTGACCCTGGCTTTCTGCTGTTCCAGGTGTTCACCCTAGGCTGACCTATGCTGGTGCGCTGGGTCAGTGCTACCTGCAACGGTGCAGGGAGCTAGTTGAACCACAACCTATGCAACCACTCACTTTCTGTAATCAATAAAGTTGTGGCCTAAATTCTGCCAAAAACCAAACCAAAATTATGAGTCTTGTCTGAATTTATTTAAGGGGGAGGTTAAAGGTCTAAACATGCAACTAGCCATTATAATCAAAATATTGCTGCATGGAGGAGTTCTCCTGTTCCAGACACTCCATTCTGTTCCTCCTCCTGGTTTTTCTCCTCTCTCCCCACCCCACCTAAAAAATAAAATAAGCCAATATTATGTGGCTACTCAGCATGTTCGGTCCTCGTTGGACTGTTTCAGGGGTTTCCTTCCCTTTAGCCCCACCCCCAAATATATCTTTGCACTTATGCAAACTTCAGGGTTTCCCCTAGTTGGCTTATTCCTCCCTCTTATTGGGCTGCTTTTGACTGCATAGGTGAAGACAGAGGTTACTACTATGGGGCTGAAACTGTCATAGACCTAGTGAATGCATGGCTGTGGCAAGATTTGAACTATGGCATGGGACTTCTGATTACAAGTTCTTAGCAATAACCACCACATTGCACCATTTCTGTTGGTTTCCTGTTGCAATATGGGAAAACACCCAAAGCATCAGGGTGACCCTGGCTTATAATCAAAGAGCCTAAGAGAAGTAATACGGGCTAGCAACATAGACAATTTCAGGTTCTGGACAGAATACCCCTACACCCCTATGTAGGTCTTATGTGCTTTCTGATGCTTGAGGTGCTAGGCCAGGCTTCACCAACCAGCCACATACTGCCTGGGGCTATTGGGAGTTGGAATCCAAAACAGCTGAAGGTCACCAGGTTGGTGAAGATGGTGCTAAAGTGAGAGCTAAGTGACATGTCCTTCTTTGTGCACTGGTTTCCTGCTTATGTTTGAAGTAGAGAGTGGCCTGGCAGAGTCAATTCCAGGATTAAGGGGGACTCTCGGTCTAGTGGTAGAGCAAATGCTCTGCATGTAGAAGGTCTCAAATTCAATCCCCAGCATCCCCCATGTCTAAAACCCTGGAGAGCTTCCACCAGTCAGTGGACACCAGGGATGCAGACCTTGTGCGCCTCCAAAACTTGTTACAATTGAATTCCCACCAGCCCCAGGCAGAATGTCCAGTGGTCAGGGGTGATGTAGTCTGACAACATACAGAAGGCCGCAAGTTTCCTGGTGTGGTGTGGATGATATGGAGCTAGATGGCCCAACAGTCTGACTATGTAAAGCAGTTTCCTGTGTACCTCCTGGTTAAAGAAAGGTGGTAGTTCAGTGGTAGAGAACATGGTAGAATGTCCCAGGTTGAGTCCCTGGCATCTCCAGATGGAGCTGGACCTTCTCTGAAACCCTGGACAGACATTTCCCATCAGTGTAGACAGTACTGACCTGGATGGGCCAGGAATCTGACTAAGCTTAAGGCAGCTTCCTATGTGACCTGGTGTTGGGCAGTTGCAGCAGTGATGATCTAAAGGATGTTTGCAGCAGCTTGAAGCTACCATCTCCTACAATCTCCTGCAGCAATTTCCTGTAGAAATTTAATAAATATATAAATAAAGACACAGCTTACCCAGACACAGTTTTCCCTGTTACAGTAATGTGTGTTTTCATATTTAAATTATATAATTTTAAAATTTGCAGGTGTGTGTATATGTATAAAAGAATTGCCATACGTCCGGACATATCTGGAATACCGCAGCTCTAAGCAGTGTCCAGGGAAAAGATTATTTGGGAAATTTTGCAAAAAAAACCTTTTTCTTTTCTTTTTCTTTTTTAAAAAAGCTCAACTTTGGGCAAAAAGGAGAAGGAAAAAGCTTGATGACGTCAGAAAAAAGCTCAACAACGTTCCTGTCCGGATTTTCACTTTATGAAATACTTCAACCCTAATATTATGTGTGTCCACACACATGGACATTTTATGCAAAGAGGTATCCTCTTATTGGGTCATCCTACCATCAATGAACCACTTTTCTTTCATCCTGGTTCATTTCCATTATCAGAGCTTGAAGCAGCAGAAGCAGCCAGAGCAATTGCCTGCGGAAAGGTAATGTGCAGGGCAGAGTTGTTTGTTTGTTTGTTTGTTTGTATTTCTATACTACCCTTCCTCCTAGGATCACAGGGCAGTTTACAATATAAAAAGGCAAAAATACACAGCATATTAACAAACAAACAAAACAACAACTCTCCTGCACAGTTTGAGAGATTGTTTAACTAGCCAGAGTCTTAGGAGAAGAGGAAAGTTATGTAATGAGAGTGTGAGGTGAGCCTACCTGGGAAGACCATTCCACAAGCAGGGAGCCACCACAGAAAAGGCCTGTTCTCATGTTGCCACCCTCTGGACCTCTCTTGGAGGAGAGGACCTCAAAAGATGATTTCAAGGTCTGGGTAGGTTCATATGAGGAGAGGCAGTTGTTGAGGTATTGCAGTTCTCAACTGTTTAAGACTTTTCAGATCAAAACCAGCACTTTGAATTGGGCCTGGAAACTGATTGGCAGCCAGAGTAGTCGGGCCGCAATTGGTGTTATATGCTCAAACCACCCTGCCCCCAACCTGGCCGCTGAATTCTGCACCAGCTGAAGTTTCTGAACAGTCTTCAGAGCCATGCTCTTACTTTTTGTGTCTACTGACATCAGAAATCTGACTTCAGTAGGGCCCAGAACTGGGTGAATATGTACATTTTGGCTTCTCCCAGCGTCTCCTGTTGTTGTTGTTTTTAATCTTAAATTCAGTTATCCACATTTCCACATCATTCTGTGAGATATATATTATAATCTTCATGAAAATTCATCAGCATTTAGTGCAAATGTATTCTAATATATACACACTGGAAAGCAATTTCACCACTACAATGCATTTTGTATGTTTTTTCATGAATCTGTGCCTTTTTATGTGCATATTACCTGAGCATTTTGGTACATGTGGTATGCAACATTTTGTACACATCCACATCCACATCCAATGCTGTGGAATACTCTGCCAATAGAGATTCAACAGGTGCCTCCTAAATCAGTCCATAATCAATTCTGTTCAGCTAAGCTTATGCATCTTTCAGGAAAAGCTTATAATTTTATGTGGTTTTTATTATACAGTGCTACCTCGGGTTAAGTACTTAATTCGTTCTGGAGGTCCTTTCTTAACCTGAAGCGTACTTAACCTGAAGCACCACTTTAGCTAATGGGACCTCCTGCTGCCTCTGCGCCGCCAGAGCACGATTTCTGTTCTTAAGCAGAGTTCTTAACCTGAAGCATACTTAACCCGAGGTACCACTGTATATACATAGATATTATTGTAAACCACTTTGATATTTTTCATGATATAGCAGTGTGTGTGTGTGTGTGTGTGTGTGTGTGTGTGAATTAAAATGAACAAAAGTGATTTATTGGCTGGAGAACTGCATTGCAAAATCTGGAGACATGTGAATTTCAAAGGATGACTGCATTTTGGTTCTTGTATTGTTTCAGGAAGTGTGAGTTAGCTAGATTCTCCATTAAATGTGAACAGAACAGATTTTCTCCAACATCCCTAGTAGCACAAGAGCTGTGGAAGTTTCCAGGGCAGTGGAGAGGGGGAGTTCAACATTACATCATCATACTCTATGTGGTAATATAGATAACAATGTGTGCATGTGGTATGTCAAAAAAATCACAGTGTGGGGAAAACTATGAAACTCGTCATCACTTCTCTCATGGTTCCTGCTGCCTCAACCGTCCCCTGCTTCCTGCAGAGGGCAGCAAACTACAAGAGCAGGCACTCAAGAAAGCAGCCTACCTGGGAACTTTCCTTAGTAATATAGATACCATGAGCTTCTTGTTTTAAGCACCAGGCACCAGGCTGGTACGATATGAGGGAGATGCCAGTCCGAGATGCCTTGGGGGTTCTTGCTAGGAACCTCTTTCCCTCTTCCCTGCTCCTTCTTTAGGCTCTCTCTGCAGGCAGGGCCATGCTAGTTCTGTGGAAAAATAAACTGTAATCCCCATATTGGGGGGGGGGGGTAAGTAAAGCCCCAGATCCCCAGAATAGGGTGGCAGCAAGGTGGAGGGCTGCTTACCTGAATTTAGGAATACAGCGCAACAGCTCTGGCAGCGCCCCAGAGCCCTCCCGCCTCCAAAGCCCAGTTAGTGCTTGTGCAGCTTTGGCAAAAATGCAAAGGCTCTAGGACCCAGCCAGAGCCCTGTGTCTGGTTTTGGGAGGGCCATATGCAAGACTCTGCGATGCTGTCATAGCTTTGGCACCGCCTTCTCAGAGTCCTGGTGCTGCCCTCCAAAAGTTGGGAATGAAGCAAAACCAAAGCAAGAGGCTCCAGCCAGGTCCTATTTCCCAAAGAAGATGTGGGGACCCAACAGTTCTCCTGCACATAGGCGTTGCCAGTGCTCTGGGATGCTGTCAGAGCCCTGGCACCACCTTCTGAAAGCCAGGAAAACCTCATGTGGTCACAGCTTTGTGCAGGTGTGTGCCTGCGTGCTACAGAAAGAATAATTAAATGGAGAGTGGGTTTCCTCCTCTCTCCTTGCCTTAATTTATTGCCCTATGCACCTCTTGTGATGGGGCACCAGGGACCTTGCAAGAGCAAAAAGCCCTTTCCCTTTTACCTCCCAAATTTCTCCCAAGTCGCTGTCCAGCCATGCCCTTTAAACAGCTGCTGCCCTCATCACTTGAAAGCATCCACTAGTCCTGTGGAAGAATAAACTGGGATTATTTACATCTAAATTAAAAAAAAATTAAACGGTTTTAATTTAAGAGAAAACGTGCTGATGTAAAAAACTATCTGTACTATAAATATGTAACCATATGTTAAAGTAAAAGTTTGTGATCTCGGTATATTGCGATGTTTTAGCTGGTAACATATCACGATGTTGTACACCGGGCGCCATTTCATTAAGTCCATTTTCTGTTCCCATCGTGATCTGTCATAAAATGGCACTCTGTTGCATACCTCGGTGAAGGCAGTGCCAGGTTTCTGGCAAGTCAGTGCCAGGGCTCTGACCATATCCAGGAGCCCTCGCACTGCCCTTCCAAAGCCGGAAGATATAGAAGGAGAGAAGGGCTCTAGGACCCTGCCAAAGCCTGAGAGCTGCCTTCCCAGAGCCAGGCAACTTGTTTTGGTGCATTGCGGGGGGATCTGCACAGGGATCTGAGCTGAAGTGGTACAAAATTGTGAAGATTCATAATTAAGAAGTTCCATTTAGGCGTGCCACATATTGGCTTACAAGATTATTAAAATTTGTCCATTTTATCCTCCTTCGGGAGGGCAGTGTGAGGGATCTGGGATGTTACCAGAACCCTGGCACTGCTTTCCCAAAGCTGGGAAAACCTCATTTGATCCTAGCTTTGGTTTCTTTATTTAACTGCCCTACACACCTTCACTGGGACCCTTGCCTCACCTCCCCTAAACCCTCCAGGTTGCTGCCCAGCTCTGCCTTCTGAACAGCCACTGCCCTCAGCCAGAGCTAACTCAGAAGCTGCTGTTACTGCCATGGAAGAATAAACTGGGATTATTTGCTTCTAAGTTTTTTAAAAATAAATTAATCCTTGTGTTGTTTAATTACTTTGAAAGTTTTAATTTAAGAGAAAATGTGTTAATGTAAAAAAAAAACTATCTGTACTATAAAATATGTAACCATGTTTTAAAGTTTGTGATCTCACTATATCGCGATGTTTAGCTGGTAACATATCACGATGTTCTACACCGGGCGCCATTTCATTAGTCCATTTTCTGTTTCCATCATGATCAGTCATAAAATGGCGCTCTGTTGCACACCTCAGTGAAGGCAGTGCCAGGTTTCTGGCAAGTCAGTGCCAGGGCTCTGACCACATCCAGGAGCCCTCACGCTGCCCTTCCAAAGCCGGAAGCTAGGGAAGGAGAGAAGGGCTCTAGGACCCTGCTAGAGCCCCGGAGCTGCCTTTCAGAGCCTGGCACCTTGTTTTGCTGCAATGCGGAATCCAGCAGTTTTCCTGCACATGGTGCAGAGCTGTCACCTCCTTCTTAGAGCCCCAGGCTCTGGGATGCTGTCAGAGCCATGACACCACCTTCATATGACTGAGCTTTGTGCAGGTGTGTGTGGAAATGGGGGGATAAATAAATGCAGTGTGAGATTGCTTCACTGTCCATTTTTAAAATTTACTTTCCCTTGCACCTCCTGCACTGGGACCTTAGGACGCTGGACTCACCAAGAGCCATGACTCGCTTGGAAGCCACTGCTTGTTCCATGGAAGAAAGAACTGGGGTTATTTACTTATGAGGTTAACGAAAATAAAAATAAACATTGCATTGTTGTTTAAGCCTATTTCCTCCCTTCTTCCCCCCCCCCGTTTGTCTTTCTGTCTGAGTCTCCTGTTTGACTATTAGGGAGTATTCTCTCACCTTATTTTGATATCTATGCTAATAATTGCATCTACAGTTTTAATGTTGGGGAAAATGTTGCCCTGCCTCTACATAGTCCCACCCTTATTTTGACATCATGTTATATTGGCATATCACAGTGTTTAGCTGGTGACATATTGCAATGTTGAAAACCAAATATCGTCCAGCCTTCATTGCAGTGGTCTTAGCTTCTGAACTATGTTTATGTTGGATGCTCATTTCAGTTTGTCAATCTTGATGCCTTTTCAATTGGCAGAACCTCATATATGATAGAATACATTGTCTGTAGGATCTCCTTTTCTTGTAGGGTATAATACTCCTGAGATACTTAGCACTGATTCCAGTCCATTATTCCTGTTCTCATTTCTACATAGTGCTATGCTATTTCAGCCAGCCCAAAATCCCAACTCCGCCCCTAGTGGTGAAACCTGTGATGTGCATAGGTTTTTAATCATACAAAAAGGTACGATTGAACTACTTTGCTTAATTGTAGTATTTCTAATGACTATTTCTGAGAAATGAGGTTGCCTTGCATCTGGTGGCTTTTAGCGGCTGCTGTTTTGTTACCTCTGAAGAGCCACCCCCTTATCTCACTTTAGCCTACTACTCTCTCATGTCAAGGGGGTTTCTGAAGACTGGTCACTTCAGTGCTGCTGATGCCATCAAGCCAGCACGAAGGGTGGGTCTTTATTGTGCATATCCCTTTGCCTCGGGCTTATTACCCACCAGTTAGTTAGTGTTTCAAGGACAGAAGTAGGTGGCAGAGTGGCGCATATGCTTACGAACCGTGGACCCACTATTTATTTTGCTTCAAGAATATCTTCGTCTGTAACTGTGTCAGGACAGGACACTGGGGGACAAAATTTGGGGCCCTACTCAGTTGAATGTGTAGGAGGATCCTGTATATGGGGGGAATGTGTAAAGCCACAAATTTCCCAGTACGGACCCCAGAAAGGTGAGGAACAGCTTACCTGACTTTGGGAAGGTGGTGCAAGGGCTCTGGCCATGTCCCAGAGTCCTCCTGCCAAAGCCCAGTAAGCACTTGCACAGTTAATGGAAGAGCTTTAGGACCCTGCTGGAGCCCTGGAGCTTCCTTCCCAGAAGCAAGTGCCTTGATCCACTGCAGGGCTGGAGTGGTGCCAGCAGTATCACTGTACAGGGCGCTGAGCTGGTGCAAAATTAATAAATTCCACTTGGTGGCGCCAAATATTGGTCTTGTTCTGGCCGCCATTTTAAGAAATACATTTTGTCTGGTCCATTTGTAATCCGTCACAAAATGGCAACTGTACAGACCAATATTTGGCACCACCAAGTGGAATTTGTAAATATTGCGCCACCAAAACCCTAATTGTTCCCCTGCCTGCTTGCCCGCCCCTCCCCCCCTGCTTCAGGAAGGAGATAAGGGCTCTGGGATGCTACCAGAGCCCTGGCACTGCCTTCCCAAAGACAGGTACCTCATAAGAGAAGAAAGCCCTTTCCCCCTTGCCTCCCAAATGCCCCCAGTTGCTCCCCAGTCTGCCTGTAGAACAGCTGTTTCCCTCAGCTCCAGCTCTCTTGGAAGTTGCCAGTGGTCTGCTTGTGCTGTGGAAGAATAAACATGGATTATTTACTTTTGAGTTAAAAATATATTTTTGTGTGTGTTTCTGTGCCCTCATCCTGTCTACCAGGGAACCATCTTTCACCTTACTTTTGATATCTATCCTACTAATTACTTCTGCAGTTTTAATATTAAAGAAAATGTGCTGATTTAAGAATTATATGTACCATAAAAACAGTTGCAACAATATGTTAAAGGTAAGTAAAAATTGTAAATTTACTATCTCATGAGTAATAACTGGGGCTAACCAGTTTTTGGCCCCATGTGAACCCTACAGAGGGGTGCTATGGAGGCTCCGGGCCTTTGTGTGAGATCACAGATGCATGGGGTGTGTATGCCAAACTGGGTCTTTAACCCAGGTGAAATAAAGCCTAGTTTTGCCCCTGCCCTTCGCCTCCAAATAATTTTGCCCTTATTTCAGACATAGTGTGATATTGGTATATCGCAATGTTAAACTGACAACATATCAGCCACTAAAATATCATGATGTTGAAAACCAGGCATTGTGTCAAGCTGAGGTGGTGCCAAATTTTGAGGATCCACTTGGGGTGCCAAACATTTAACTCTCACCTGCGGACATTATATGAAGTACATTTGTCTGTAATCTGCCATTACCTGGCACCTTGGGTGAGGCCAATATTTAGCGCCACAAAGTGGATCTTCTGAATGTTACAGCACATCAGTGAAGGCGGTGGGAGGGCTCAGGGAAGGCAGGGCTGTGGGATGCTGTCAGAGCCAAGGCACCGCCTTCTCAGAGCCCTGGCACCACCCTCCCAAAGCAGGAAACCTAGTCATAGCTTGCCGAACTTGGGAAAGGGGAGTAGGGCTCTATGGCCATGCCAGAGCCCCGGAGCTGCTTTCCCAGAGCCAGTAGACCTGCCATAACTCCAGAAATGAATAAGTAATTAATAGCACAATATTGTCCACCGCTATGTTAATTTTGGCGTTTCTAATGATTATTTTGGTAAAATGACATTGCCCTTCTGTTGGTGGCTTTTAAAATTTGGCTGTTTTGTTACCTCTGGAGAGATACCCCATCCTTATCTCATTTTATCTGCTGGTTTGAGGTATATCTTCTGCAGAAGAAATGGCTTAGCAGTAAACCCCACACAAATGCCGAGTGGCATCCCTAAGGAGATTAGATGGTGCCTTGTATGCCTCATTTGGGCAACTCCTGCAGCCAAACTGGTGCTTAATTCATTGCTCTGCTTTCCTTTGAACCACACCAGTAACAGGGTGTGGTTCTTGTCAGCAGTTTTGGGAATGGAAGAAGGGACAGGCGGTAGGACCCTGCCAGAGCCCTGGAGCTGCCTTCCCAGAAGCAGGTGCCTTGCTTAGCTGCAATGTGGGATCCGGCAAGAACAGAAAGCCCTTTCAACCTTGGCACACCCCCCCCCCAAAGTTATTGCCCAGCTCTGCCTGTTGAGTAGCTATTGCCCTCAGCCAGAGCTCACTTGGAAGCTTCTACTGTTCCAATTGTCCTGTGGAAGAATAAACTTGTTTAAGTCTCTTTCTTCCCTTCTCCTCTTTTTGTGTGTGTTTCTGTGCCCTCATCCTGTCTACCAGGGAACAATCTCTCACCTTACTTTTGTTATCTATGCCACTAATTACTCCTGCCATTTTAATATTAGAGAAAATATGTTGATTTAAAAATTATGTGTACTATAAAATAACAGTTGTAACAATATATAAAAGGTAAGTACAAATTTGTAAATTTAATCCTCCCTGTGCTGTAGCAGAGGCTAGCCAGTTATGGTTTTTTTGCCCCATGTGAAGCCTACAGAGGGGCACTATTGAGGCTCCCAGCCTTTTTGTGTGTGATCGCAGATGCATGGGGTGTGTGTGTGCCAAACTGGGTCTTTGATCCAGGTAAAATAAAGCCAAATTTTGCCCCTGCCCTTCGCCTCCAAATAATTTTGCCCTTATTTCAGAAATAGTGTGATATTGGTATATCACGAAGTTAAACTGACAACATATCAGCCAGTAAAATATCATGATGTTGAAAACCAGGCATTGCACCAAGTTGAGGTGGTGCCAAATCATGAAGATCCACTTGGGGGTGCCAAACATTGGACTCACACTGGCCTCCATTTTATGAAGTACATTTTGCCTGTAATCTGCCATTACCTGGCGCCTTGGGTGAGGCCAATATTTGGCACGACCAAGTGGATTTTCTGATTGTTACACCACCTCAGCAAAGGCGGTGCCAGGGCTCTGGGAAGGCAGGCACATGGGATGCTGTCAGAGCCCTGGCACCACCTTCTCAGAATGCTGGCCAATATTTGGTGCCACCAAGTGGATCTTCTGAACATTGCACCACCTCAGTGAAGGCGGTGTCGGGGCTCTGGGAAAGCAGGGCTGTGGGATGCTATCAGAGTCCTGGCACTCCATTCTCAGAGCCCTGGCACCACCCTCCCAAAGCAGAAAGCCCAGTCGTAGCTTGCCCAGCTTTTGGAAGGTGAGATGGGCTCTAGGAGCATTGCCACAGCCCTGGAGCTGCTTTCTCAGAGTCAGCAGTCCTTCCATTTTATCTGTCTTTGGGATGCTATCAGAGCCCAGGCAGTGCCTTACCAATGCTGGGTAAAACTTCCCTAAAGCCCCCCTTGTTTCTGCCAAGTTTTGCCTTCTGATGTTAAGCCCTCTTATCTTCTGAACTGTGTTTATGTAGGATGGTCATTTCAGTCTGTCAATCTGCATGACTTTTTGGTTAGCACAACTTCATATAAGAGAGAATACATTACCTGTAGGATCTGCTTTTCTTGTAGCGTATAATATTCCTGAGGTACATAGTGCTGTTTCCAGTCCATTATTCCTGTTCTCCTGTTTGTTGTTGTTGTTGTTGTTGTTGTTGTTGTTGTTGTGTGTGTGTGTGTTTCTATGTCTATCTCACCTTACATTTGATATCTATGCAACTAATTACTTTGACCTTTTAAATTACCTTTACTATAAAATATCACTTGTAACAATATTTTAAAGGTAAATTAAAAATTGTAAGCTTTAGACCCCTTAGTAGGAGCCATTGCAAGGATATTACCCTGTTGACATCCACATAATGCTGTCCTTATTTCAGACATCATGTTTTCTTGGTATATTGCGATATTTAGCTAGTAACATATCACGATGTTGAAAACAATACATCGTGTCGAGCAGCCACCATTTCATTAAGTCCATTTTCTGTTCCCATCGTGATCTGTCATAAAATGGCACTCTGTTGCATACCTCGGTGAAGGCAGTGCCAGGTTTCTGGCAAGTCAGTGCCAGGGCTCTGACCATATCCGGGAGCCCTCGCACTGCCCTTCCAAAGCCGGAAGATATAGAAGGAGAGAAGGGCTCTAGGACCCTGCCAGAACCCTAGAGCTGCCTTCCCAGAGCCAGACAACTTGTTTTGCTGCAATGCAGGGGATCTGCACAGGGATCTGAGCTGAAGTGGTACAAAATTGTGAAGATTCATAATTAAGAAGTTCCATTTAGGCGTGCCACATATTGGCTTAAAATATTATTAAAATCTGTCCATTTTATCCTCCTTTGGGAGCGCAGTGTGAGGGATCTGGCACTGCTTTCCCAAAGCTCGGAAAGCCTTATTTGATCCTAGCTTTGGTTTCCTTATTTAACTGCCCTACACACCTTCACTGGGACCCTTGCCCCACCTCCCCTAAACCCTCCAGGTTGCTGCCCAGCTCTGCCTTTTGAACAGCCACTGCCCTCAGCCAGAGCTAACTCAGAAGCTGCTGCTACTGCCATGGAAGAATAAACTGAGATTGTTTCTTTTGGTGCTAGTACTGTATATTGTTTTATGAGGGCAAGGTGCTGGGTGACAAAATCTGAGGCTCCACTCAGCTGAATGTGGGGGGAAATGTGTGGTGGGCTGGTTACCCGACATTGGGATACAGTACCCCAGAGGTCTCCCATCTCCTGCCAAAGCCCAGAAACCACTTGTGTAGCTTTGGGAAGAATGGAAGGGCTCTCAGACCCTGCCAGAGCCCTGCAGCTTTCTTCCCAGAAGCATCTGCCTTGCTTCCCACAGTGCCTGATGCCACATGTTTCTCTGTACAGGGGCTTCAAATATTGGCTTCACCCTGGGTGCCATTTTATGAAGTCCATATTCTCAGGTCCATCTGTTATCTGTCATAAAATGGAACCCTGTACATTCCAATATTTGAAGCCACCTAGTTTATCTTCTTGATTTTTCACCATCTCAGCTCAGTGACCTAAATCTCTGCACTGCAGCTGAGCAATGTACCTGCTTCTGCAAATGTAGTGCCAGGACTCCGGCAGAGTCCTAAAGCCAGATGCTGCACAGGGTGTTGAGCTGAAGTAGCACAAAACTGAGTAGATCCATAATTGAGAAAAATCTATTTGGTGGTGCCAAATATTGGTGTCACACAGCATATTAAGTCCATCTGCACACCGGCTTCTCAGAGCCCTGGTGTCCTCTTGCCAAAGCTGGAAGCCTAGCATGGAAAGGAGAAAAGGGCTCTAGGACCCTACCAGAGCCATGCAGTATCCTTCCCAGATTTAGGCACCTTGCTTAGCTGCAGTGTCAGATCCTGCAGTTTTCCTACAAAGTGTGCTGAGCTACACTGGTGCAAAGTTGAGATGATCCATAATTGAGATCACTATACCCCAGCACTGAGGCCCTCGCCTCAACTCCCTAAAGCCCCCCTGGTTTCTGCCAAGTTTTGCCTTTTGAACAGCTTCTGCCTTTAGCCAGAGCTTCCTTGGAATCTGTTTTAGACCCCTATGGGGTAGCAGTTTATGGAATATTGCCCCGTTCCCCTTTACATCCCTTCTTCAGATCATCTGTTATATCTCATGTTAAGCCCTCTTATGTTCTGAACTGTGTAGGATGCTAATTTCATTCTGTCAATCTGCATACCTTTTCATTTAAAATAACCTCATGTATAAGAGAATACATTACCTGTAGGATCTGCTTCCTTTGCAGGGTATAATACTCCTGAGGTAATTAGCACTGATTCCAGTCCATTATTCCTGTTCTTATTTCTACATAAAGGTAAATGTAATGGACCCCTGACCATTAGGTCCAGTCGTGTCCGACTCTGGGGTTGCGGCACTCATCTCACATTACTGGCCGAGGCAGCTGGTGTACAGCTTCTGGGTCATGTCGGTACCTATTTATCTACTTGCACACTGCTTTCCAACTGCTAGGTTGGCAGGAGCAGGGACTGAGCAACGGGAGCTCACCCTGTCGCTGAGATTTGAACATAGTGCTATGCTATTTCAGTCAGTCCAAAGTCCCTACTGCACCCCTAGTGGTGAAACCTCAGAATTGTATAAGTACTTCATGGTACAAAAAGGCACACTTGAACCACTGAGTTCTTTAGCCAACTATGGTCTCTCATGTGGAGGGGGTTTCTGAAGCTTGATAACATCTGTACCTCCTGCCTTTTGGGATATTGGAGAAAAAACAGCTCAGGAGTAAAGCCTGCACAAATCTGGAGTGGGGTCCCGAAAACAGTTGGGTGGTGCCTTGTAAGCCTCCTTTGGTAGCTCCTGCAGCCAAGCTGGTGCTAAATGTATTGCTCTACTTTCCTTTGGACCACATCAGCAGGGGAAGGCCAGTGCCTTCCCAGAAGCTGGTGGCTAGCTTTGCTGCAGTGTGGGATCCAGCAGTTTTCCTGTATATGAATGGCACCAGGGCTCTGGGATGCTACTAGAGCCCTGACACTCCCTTTCCATGTTTCTGTCCCCCCATCCACAAAAATTATTAAAAAGCACTGAAAGTACTCAACTAACTGAGGTTCTGCCGCCCCAGCATAAGCCTCCCCCCACTAAAGCCATCAACCTTAAGGGGCTATCTCCTAAAAAAAGAGCTCAACAACTTTGATTACCCCCTAAAAAACCTAGTCCTGTGAACATATAAACTGGGATTATTTACTTCTGAGTTTTAAAAAAACAAAATTAAACCTTCCCCTCTTGTTTAAGCCTCTTTCCGCCCTTCTCTTCCTTTTTGTGATTGTGTGTGTGTGTGTGTGTCTCCCTCATGTCTACTGGGGATCACTTTCTCACCATATCTTTGGTGTCTATGCTACTAATTACTTCTACAGTTTTGATTTTACAGCAAAACAGCTCATTAAAATATTAGCTGTACTATAAAACTAACAATGTGTTTAAGGGAAGTAAAAAAAATAAACAATGGCCGTATTTTGGTAAACTAAGAAATCTTTAATGGGAATTATTTTAAATATATAAATAAATAAACTGAAGTAAAATTTGGTAAGATTTTTGGAGGGAAATCCCAGTAGTACCAGGGGCTAATAAGGTTTTTTGGCCCCAGGTGAAGCCTCCAGAGGGGAGCCATTGAGGTTGCCAGCCTGTGTGTGAGTGTACGCAAATGCATTTGGAAGTTGTCAAAACTAAATCTTTGACCTGGGTGAAATAAAGCCTAGTTTCACCCCCGCCCTTTGCCTCCAGATAGTTCCATCCTTCTTTCAGACAACATGTTATATTGGCAAATCACAGTGTTTATCTGGTAACATATCACGATGTTGAAAACCAAACATCAGACTGGACTGACGCTGCAAAATTAAGAAGATCCACCTGGGGGCGCCAAATATTGACCTTGAACCGGGCGCCATTTTATGAAGTCTATTTTCTCTGGTCCATCTCTAATCTGCCATAACATGGCATGTCTGTGATATTTGGTGCCACCAAGTGGATCTTCTGAACATTGCACCACCTCAGCATAGGCGGTGCCAGGGCTCTGGGTAGGCAGTGCTATGGGAGCTGTCAGAGCCCTGGCACCACTTTCTCAGAGCCCTGGTACCACCCTCCCAAAGCTGGAAGCCTAGCAAGTGCTTCCCTGGCTTTGGGGAGGAGAGAAGGACTGTAGGACCCTGTCAGAGCCCTGGAGCTGCCTTCCCAGAGCCAGGCACCTTGTTTTGCTTGCTGCAATGCAGAATCCAGCACAGAGATCTGAGTTGAGGTGGTGCAAGATTGTGAAGATTCATATTCAAGAAGTTCTATTTAGGCATGCCACATATTGGCTTGAAATATTATTAAAGCCTGTTCATTTTATCTGCATTGGATGGACAGGGCAAGGGATCAGAGATGCTAGAAGAGCCCTGGCACTTCCTTCCCAAAGCTGGGAACACCTCATTTGATCGCAGCTTTAGTTTCTTTATTTACCGCCCCACACACCTTCACTGGGGCCCTGGGGCCCTTGCCTCACCTCTTCCACACCTCCCCAGGTTGCTGCCCAACTCTGCCTTATGAGCAGCTCTTACCATCAGTTGTGGCTGGCTTGGAAGCTGCAGCTAGTCCCATGGAAGGAGGAACAGAGATTATATAATTTCAAGTTTAAAAAAATGAAAATAAACCTTGCCTGTTGCTTTAACCTCTTTCCTCCTTCATTTACTTCTCTCTCTCTCTCTCACACACACACACGCACACACTGTGTGTGAGAGGGGGGAGAGAGAGAGACTGTGTCTTCATATCTATTGGGGAACATTTTCTCATCATATCTTTGATGTCTATGCTACTAATTGCTTCTGCAGCTTTACTTTGAGAGAAAATGTTGTATTTGTTGTATATAGTAACAATATGTTAAAGGTAAGTAAAAATGTGTAAGTTTTAGACCCCTCAGAAATAGCAGTTGCCAAGACATCTTGTTCTCCTCTAGAGAGATCCATCTTTATTTCAGACATCATGCTATATATATAGGCCTATCGCGATGTTTAGCTGGTAATATATCATGATGTTGAAAACCAAACATCGGCCAGCCTTCCTTGCAACCATCTTCTCTTCTTAACTATATTTATGTAGGGTGCTAATTTCAGTCTGTCAATCTGCATACCTTTTCAGTTAGCGGAACCTCATATCTGATAGAATACATCGCCTGTAAGATCTGCTTTCTTGAAGGGTATAATACTCCTGAGGCACCTAACACTGATTCCAGTCCTTTATTCCTGTTCTCATTTCTTCATAGTGCTATGCTATTTCAGTCAGCCTAAAAATCCCAACTGCCCCTCTAGTGGTGAAACTCCAGAATCGAATAAGTACTTAATTGTACAAAAAGGTACAATTGAACAACTGAGTTTAATTGTTGTTCAGTCGTTCAGTTGTGTCCGACTCTTCGTGATCCCATGGACCAGAGCACGCCAGGCACCCCTATCCTCCACTGCCTCCTGCAGTTTGGCCAAAATAATGCCAGTCGCTTCGAGAACACTGTCCAACTATCTAATCCTCTGTCTTCCCCTTCTCCTTGTGCCCTCCATCTTTCCCAACACCAGGGTCTTTTCCAGGGAGTCTTCTCTTCTCATGAGGTGGCCAAAGTACTGGAGCCTCAACTTCAGGATCTGTCCTTCCAGTGAGCACTCAGGGCTGATTTCTTTAAGGATGGATAAGTTTGATCTTTTTGCAGTCCTTGGGACTCTCAAGAAACTCCTCCAGCACCATAATTCAAAAGCATCAATTCTTCGGCGAGCAGTCTTCTTTATGGTCCAGCTCTCACTTCCATACTGGGAAAACCATAGCTTTAACTATATGGACCTTTGTCGGCAAGGTGATGTCTCTGCTTTTTAAGATGCTGTCTAGGTTTGTCATTGCTTTCCTCCCAAGAAGCAGGCGTCTTTTAATTTCGTGACTGCTGTCACCATCTGCAGTGATCATGGAGCCCAAGAAAGTAAAATCTCTCACTGCCTCCATTTCTTCCCCTCCTATTTTCCAGGAGGTGATGGGACCAGTGACCATGATCTTAGTTTTTTGATGTTGAGCTTCAGACCATATTTTGTGCTCTCCTGAGCTTAATTATATTACTTCAAATGATTATTTCTGATAAATGAGGTTGCCCTTCAGTTCATGGCTTTTAAGGGCTGCTGTTTTGTTACTGCGGGAGAGTTAGCACTTGATCTCACTTTAACCTACTGCTGTCTCTCATGTTGAGGGTGTTTGTGAAACTGGAACATTCTGAGCAAACCCCACATAAATGCAGAGTGGAGTCCCTAAGGCAGTTAAATGGCACCTTGTATGGCTCCTTTGGGCAACTCCTGCAGACAAGCTGGTGCCAAACATATTGCTCTGCTTTCCTTTGCACCACATCAGTGAGGCCAAAGGTGTGTGGGTGGGTGTTGCCCTCTTGGCATCTCAGGACTTCCACACACACTGCCCAGGCTTGTGCCCCAAATAAAGCCCCAGAATGGGGCCACAGAAAGGTGGAGAGACTTTGGGAAGGTGATGCAAGGGCTCTGGCAGCCCTACTGTCTCCTGTCAAAGCCCAATAGTGCTTGCGCAGAGTTAGTAAGAAAGGAAGGGCTCTAGGACCCTGCTGGAGCCCTGGTCTTCCTTCCCAGAAGCTAAGCGGCAATGCCAGATTTATCCTACAGTTTCTCTGTACAAATGCCTGAAAAATTAAGAAGATCCACTTGGGGGCGCCAAATACTGGTATTGCACTGGGCGCCATTTTATGAAGTGCATTTTGTCCGGTCCATTTGTAATCTGCCATAAAATGATATCCTGTGTGATACCAATAATATATTTGGCACCCCATGTGGATCTTCTTAACATTGCACCTGGAAAGGAGAGAAGGGCTCTAGGACCCTGCCAGAGCCCTGGAGCCACCTTTTCAGAGCCAGCCACCTTGCTTAGCTGCAGTGCCGGATCCAGCAGGTTTATCAGCATAAGGAGCTGAACCAAGGTGGCGCAAAATTGAGAATATCCAATAGGGAGTGCCAAATATTGGATTCGAAAGATTGCTAAATTCCATCTTTGGGTGGGAACTGCAAGGGCTCTGGCACCACCTTCCCAAAGCCAGGTAAACCTCATGTGATCCCAGCTTTGGGCAGGTGTGCGTGTGTGAAGGGGGAAAATAACATACAAACAAGACCCTTGCAAGAGAAGAAAGCCTTTCCTGCTCTCCTCCCGAAATCCCCCTATATTGCAGCCCAGGCTAGCTTTTTGAATGGCTGCTGTCCGCAACTGGCACTCACCTAGAAACCCCTGCCAGTTCCATAGAAATATAAACTTTGGTTATATGCTTCTAATTTAAAAATAAAAATAAACTAGGTCTGTTGCTTAAATTTATTTTTCCCTCCTCCCTCCCCATATGTTTGTTTGTGTGTGTGTCTCTCTCTCTCTGTGTGTGTGTGTGTGTGTGTGTGTGTGCATGCATGCATGTATGCATGCATGTGCGCATTTCTGTGTCTTCCTTGTGTCTATTGGGAAACATTCTCCCACTTTCCTTTTGATATCTATGCTACTAATTTGGCAGTTTTAGAGACGATGTGCTGATGTATTAATTATCTGTACCATAAAATAACAGTTATAACAATATATCTGAAGGTATCTGAAGAAGTGTGCATGCACACAAAAGCTTATACCCAGAACAAACTTAGTTGGTCTCTAAGGTGCTACTGGACAAATTTTTATTTTATTTTATTTCGACTGTGTCAGACCAACACAGCTACCTACCTGAATATAGAAGTTGTAACAATATGTTAAATGTAAATAAAAATTTGTAAGTTTTAGACCTCAATAGTAGAAATCGCCAGGAAATTGCCCCATTTGCCTCCACATAGCTCCATCCTTATTTCAAACATCATGTTATATCAGTATATCTTAATATTTAGCTGGTGATATATCACAATGACATTGCCCAGCCCTCCTTGTGGCCCTTTTAATTTCCGAACTATTTTATGTAGGATGCTCATTTCAACCTGTGACTCTTCGTGCCTTTGCAAGTAGCAGAACCTTAATATAACACATTGCATAGAAGGCCTGCTTTTTTGTATGGCATGTTCACCCTGAGGTATGTAACATTGTTTCCAGTCTGTTATTCTTGTTCTCATTTCTACTTAAAAAGGTAAAGGTAAAGGACCCCTGACAGTTAAGTCCAGTCGCGAACGACACTGGGGTTGTGGTGCTCATCTTGCTTTACTGGCTGAGGACAGTTTTTCTGGGTCATGTGGCCAGCATGACTAAGCCACTTCTGGTGAAACTGGGACCAAACAATGGGAGCTCACCCCACCACGGGGATTCAAACCGCCAACCTTCCAAATTGGCAAGTCCAAGGATCAGTGGTTTGCACCACAGTGCCACCCGTGCCCTTAGTGCTATGCTATTTCATTCATCCAACTGCACCTCTGGTGATGGAACTCCAGAACTGCATATGTACTTTGCACAAAAATGTGCAATTTAAGCACATTCAGGCTTAATTGTGGTACGTACTTTTAATAATTATTTCTGACAAATGACACTGCCCTTCAGCTGGTGGGCTTTAAGGGCTACTGTTTCATACCCTCCAACATTTCTCCAATGAAAATAGGGATGTCCCATTCCATAATGATAATTTTACTATTTATACCCCACACATCTTACTGGGTTACCCCAGCACTCTGGGCAGCTTCCGACATATATAAAAACATAATAAAACATTTTTTTAAAAAAACCTTTCCTATACAGGATTGCCTTCAGACAGCTCGAGGATCAGTTTACTCCATACCCTCCAACATTTCTTCAAAGAAAATAGGAGCATCCAAAGGAAAAGTGGGATATTACGGGATGGCTTTGGGTTGTGTCTTGTACTCCTCCTTCGGGCAGCAGCCCAGCACCTCTACACACACTGCCCAGGCTTCTGCAGCAAGGTTGTGGACTGGTTACCTGATTTTGAGAAGGTGGCGTAAAGGCTCTGACAACATTCCAGAGCCCTCCTGCCTCCTGCCAAAGCCATGTAAAAGGCAGCACAGCTTCAGGTGCCTTGTTTGACTGCAGTGCCAGATTTAGCGGTACCAGCACTTTCTTTGCTGGGCACCATTTAATGAAGTCCATTTTGTGTTTTCCATTAGTAATGTGCCATAAGAAAAAACCTTCTTGCCCTGTGCGAAGCCAATATTTGGGACCCCCAAGTGGAGCTTCTGAATATTGCACCACCTCAGAAGGTGGTGAACAGGGATGCTGCCTTCTCAGAGCCCTGGCACCTCCTTTCCAAAGCCAAGTAAACTTCATGTGATCTCAGCTTTAAACAGGTGTGTGTTCCCCCAAAGTTACTGCCTAGCCGGGTCTGTTGAACAGCTGCTGCCTTTAGCCAGGACTTGCTTGGAAGCTGCTGCTAATCCTGTGAAGAATAAACTGGGATTGTTTGCTTCTGAGCTAAAAATAATAACAACATTCCCCTGTTGTTTAAGTCTTTTTCCTCCCTTCTCCTCCTGCCTCTGTTTGTCTGTGTGTGTTTTTCTGTGTCTCCCTCCTGCCTATTAAGAAACACTCTCTCACCTTACTTTTGTTATCTGTGCTACCAATTATTTCTACAGTTATAATTTTAGGGGGGGAAGTGCTGATGTAAAATTTATCTATACTATAAAACTCCCAAGAGACTGTGATCTACTCACAGAATAAGAAGCTGGCAGTGATCTACCCATTGGGGGGTGCAGATAAAGGTTGTTGAGCTATTTTCCAGAAAGTCAAGGCTGTTCAGCCTTTTTTTAATGTGGGCAAGTAAATGAAACTTGTGCAGCTTTCTTTAGGGGGGCAGCAAATACTTCTGCAGCTTTTTTGGGGGGGTGCGGCAAAAATAGCTAAACAATAAGTCATCCAGCTGTCTTCCATTCTTGAACTCATGTGCGAATAAAGGAGAGAGGGAGGGGTGGGGCCAAATACTTGTCCCCCCATGTATGAAAATGAGCCTGGGGCTGAATGCTTGCCCCTCCCATGAAAAGAGCCCACAGTCGACTTCTAACAGTCAGGGGTTGACCTGTTGATTGTGGTCAACCTGTAGGATATTATTATTATTATTATTATTATTATTATTATTATTATTATTATTATTATTATTTGTACCCCGCCCATCTGGCTGGATTTCCCCAGCCATTGTGACAATTTGTTAAAGGTAAACTACAATTTGTAAGTTTTAGATCCCTCAGAAGAAGCAGTTGCCAGGACATTATCCCATTTGCCTTCATCCTTATTTCAGACATTGCATTGTATAGGTATATCACGATGTTTAGTCGGTAACATATCACGATGTTGAAAACCATACATCAAATATCTCTCTGAGCTGAGGTGCTGCCAAATTAAGAAGATCCACTTGGGGGCGCCAAATATTAGACTTGCACTGGCTGCCATTTTATGAAGACCATTTTGTCTGTAATCTTTTGTTAAATGGTGCCCTGTGTGAGGCCAATATTTGGTGACACCAAGTGGCTCTTCTGAATGTTGCACCACCTCAGCATAGGCAGGGCCAGGGCTCTGGAAAGGCAGGGCTGTGGGATGCTGTCAGAGCCCTGGAACCGCCTTCTTGGAGCCTGCGTGCCAACCAGAAGCCTACTATGTGCTTCACTGGCTTTCGGAATCAGAAAAGTGCTCTAGGACCCTGCCAGAGCCCTGGAGCTGCCTTCCCAGAGCCAGACATCTGGGATTCTGCAGTTTTCCTGTAAAGGGCTCTAATCTGATGTGAAGTGGTTCAAAATTACAGAGATTCATAATTGAGAAGTTCTGTTTAGACGTGCCACATATTGGCTTCAATGATTATTAAAATCTGTCCATTTTATCAGTGGTGGAGCTTCATGCTCTGGCAGGGGGTGGGAGTGGAGAGCAGGCGGTGCGGGGCTGGTGCACATCCCGGGGCAAGGTGTGCTGCCCGCAGGGTTGTGACGTGCGTCCTGGGGGTGGGGCATGCTGCCTGCAGGAGCATGGTGCCCAGTGTGGGCGGGGGGCAGCCACGATGGCACCCTACTGGGATTGCGCTGCTGGGGACAGTGCGCTCCCCCCACTCCTCTTCCTCTGCCAGTGCATTTTATCTGACTCTGGGAAGGCAGAGTGAATGATCTGTGATGCTACAAGAGTCCTGGCACTGCCTTTCCAAAACTGGGAAAACCTCGTTTGATCACAGCTTTGGTTTCTTTATTTAATTCCGCACACACTTGTCCTGGGACACTGGCCTCACCTTCCAACACCCCACTTCTCTCTGCGTGTGTATATTTTTCTGTGTATCCCTCCTGTATATTAGGGAACATTCTCTCACCTTCTAATATCTGTGCTACCAATTACTTCTACAGCTTTAATTTTCCAGAAAAATGTACTGATTTAGAAATTATCTGTTCTATAAAATAAGAGTAGTAATAATATGTTAAAGGTAAGTAAAAAATTGAAAATTTAAACCCCTCAGTAGTAGTACTTGCCAGGACATTATCCTATTTGCCTCTAGATAGCTCAATTTTTTCAGACATCATGTTATATTGGTATATCACGATGTTTAACTGGTGACATATCACGATGTTGAAAACATTGGTCTCAGCTGAAGTGCTGCAAAATTAAGAAGATCCACCTGGGGGCACCAAATATCACCCTTGCACCGGGCGCCATTTTATGAAGTCCATTTTGTCTGGTTCATCTGTAATGTGCCATAACATGGCACCTCTGCTATATTTGCTGCCACCAGGTGGATCTTCTGAACATTGCACCACCTCAGCATAGGCGGTGCCAAGGCTCTAGGTAGGCAGGGCTATGAAAGCTGTCAGAGCCCTGGCACCGCCTTCTAAGAGCTTTGGTACCATCCTCCGACAAGTGCTTCTCTGGCTTTGGGGAGGAGAAAAGGGCTCTAGGACCCTGTCAGAGCTCTGGAACTACCTTCCCAGAGCCAGGCACAGTGTTTTGCTGCAATGTGGGATCCGGCACAGAGATCTGAGTTGAGGTGGTGCAAGATTATGAAGATTTATAATTGAGAAGTTCTATTTAGGCATGCCACATATTGGCTTGAAATATTATTAAAGCCTGATCATTTTATCTGCATTCGGTGGACAGGGCAAGGGATCAGAGATGTTCATTTTATCCAACTTTGAGGGGGTGGCGCAAGGGACCAGAGATGCTAGAAGAGCCCTGGCACTGCTTTCCCAAAGCTGGGAACACCTCATTTGATTGCAGCTTTGATTTCTTCATTTTCTTCCTCACACATTTGCCCTGGGACCATGGCCTCACATCCCAAAAGCCCCCCAAGTTGCTGCCCAGCCCTGCCTTTTGTCCTCAGCCAAGGCTTGTTTGGAAGCAGCCCTGCCTTCTGTCCTCAGCCAGGCTTGTTTGGAAGCAGCTGCCAGTTTAATAAAGAAGAATAAACTGTTGCTGTTTTTGTTGTTGCTGCTGTTGATGTTGTTGTTATGATGCAAATATATGTTTCTTTGTGGTTTTGTCAGCACAGGACACTGGGGGAGGGGCAAAATCTGAGGCCCCATTCAACTGAATGTGTCTGAGTTTCCCATATATGGAAAAAATGTGTGGAGGGCTGCTTACCCAATTTTGGGGAGATGGTGGAGGTAGTGCAATATTAAGAAGATGACCTTGGGAGTGCCAAATATTGGCCTCTCACTGGGCACCATTTTGCATAACCAGGGCTTTGGGATGCTACCAGAGCCCTGGTACTGCCTTCCCTCATGTGATTTCGGCTTTTGGCAATTGTGTGTGAGGAGGGGGGATATAAATAAATGTAGAGCGGGTTTCTTCTGCTGTGGTTATATACTTCTAAAATAAGTTAAAATAAGCTGATGTTAAATTAAAAGTTAACATTGACTGTTCCGTTCTTTCCTTCTCTCTCTCTCTCTCTCTGTGTGTGTGTGTGTGTGTGTGTGTGCTGTGTTTCTTTGTGTCTCTCTCTGTGTGTGTTTCGGTGTCTCCCTCTTGGTACAACTCCAGATAGTTCCATCCACCTTTCAGACATCATGCTATATTGGTACATCGCGATGTTTAGTTGGTAAAATATCACGATGTTGAAAACCAAACACCGGGCTGAATTGAGTTGCTGCAAATTAAGAAGAGCCACTTGGTGGCGCCAAATATCGGACTTGCACCAGCCACCATTTTATGAAGTCTATTTTGTCTGGTCCATCTGTAATATACCATAACATGGCGCCTCTGTGAGGCTGTTGCGTTCCCAAGTGGATCTTTTAAATTTTGTGCAACCTCACTTCAGTGCCCTATATTCCGCACTGTGGCTGAGAAAAGCACCTGCTTTTGCAAATGTAATGCCAGTGCTCTGGCAGGGTCCTATTGGGAGGGAAGCTCCAAGGCTCTTGGATGCTGTCAAAGCCCTGGCACCACCCTTCTCAGAGCCCTGGCACCACCTTTCTCGGAGCCCTGTTACTACCCTCCCAAAACTGGGAACCAAGTAAGTGCTTGCCCAGCTTTGGGAAGGAGGGAAGGGCTTTAGGACCCTGCCAGAGCCCTGCAGCATCCTTCCCAGATCCAGACAACATGCTTAGCTGTAGTGTAAGATCTGGCATTTTCCTACACAGGGCACAAGCTGAGGTGGCACAAAATTGAGAAGCTCCATAAGTGAGAAGCTCCAATTGGGGGTGCCAAATATTGGGCTGAAAAGTTTTCTAAATCCCGTCCATTTTATCCATCTTTGGGAGAGCAGTGTGAGGGCTTTAGAATGCTATTATTGTCCTGGCTCTGCCTTCCCAAAGCCAAGTAAACGAACCTTATGTGATTCTAGTTTTGCACAGGGGTGTGAATACGTGTGTTCACATGCACTGCACATGATTGTGCTCTGGAGACATCACTTTAATGCTGCTAATGTGACATAAACAGAAACCTGTGGCTAGAAGAGTGTGTGCACCATCACTTAGGAACAGCTGGTCCATTATTCATTTTTTGTGTAGTTTTGTCAGGGCAGGGCAGTGGTGGGGGAATCTGAGCCCCCCCCCAGCTGAATGCGAATGAGGATACTGTACATGGGGGGGGAATCCATAAAGCCACAAAAGCCCAGAACGGCCCCCAGCAAGGTTGTGTGCTGCTTACCCAAATTTGGGAAGGTGGTGAGTGCTGTTTTTAGAGTGATGCCAGACGTTTCTATATAGGGTGCCAAAGCTGAGATGCACTTGGGAGGGAGCACAAGAGATGGGTTTCGCACTGGCTGCCATTTTATGAAGCCTTTTGTCTGATCCATTTTTAATCTGCCATAAAATGTTGAACATAACATATTTGGCGCCCCAAGTGGATCTTCTTAATGTTGCACCACCTCAGGGAAGGTGGTGCCAGGGCTCTGCGATGGCAGTGCCAGGGCTCTGACAACATCCGGGAGCCCTCATGGTGCCCTTCCAAAGCAGGAAGCCTAGTAATGTTTCCTGGGTTTGGGAAGGTGGAAGGGTTCAAGGACCCTGCCAGAGCCCTGTAGCATCCTACCCATAGCCAGAGTGAGATCCAGCAGTTTACATGCATAGGGCACTGAGCGGAGGTGGTAGAAAACTGAGAAGATCCATGATAGAGAAGATCCATTTGCTGGTGCGACATAGTTGCCCCCAAATATTACTAAAGTACATCCATTTCATTCCTCTTTGAGAGGGCTGTGCAGGGGCTCTGGGATGTTGCCAGAGCCCTGGCACCACCTTCCCAACCAAAGCCAGGTAAAACTGTGAGCACAGCTTTGCACCGGGGTGTGTGTGGAAGGGGCAGAATAAATAAATAGAGAGTGGGTTGCCTCCTCTTTCCTTGTTTTGATTTATTTCCCTACACACAAACTGCAACAGTAACTAGGGACTTGAATTAGCAGAAAGCCCTTTCCCCAGCCCAACCTTTTAATATAGTTGGTGCTGGCTTGGAATCCCTTGCTAGTCTGATGAAAAAATAAACTTGGGTTATATACTTCTAAGTTTAAAAAATAAAAACAAACCTTGCCTGTTGCTGAACCCTTTTCATCCCTTCCCTCTATGTTTGTTCGTGTGTCACCCCTACATAGTTTGATCTTTATTTCAGACATCATGTTATCTCCATATATCAAGATGTTTAGCTGCTGATATATCACAATGTTGAATACCAGACACTGTCCAGAACTTGTTGCAACCGTCTTTACCTTTGTTTGGGTAGGATGCTCTTTCAGTCTGTCAATCTGCATGCCTTTTCAGTTAACAGAACCTCATATATGATATTGCCTGTAGGATCTGCTTTTCGTGATACTCCTGTGGTATTTGACAGTTTCTAATCTGTTGTTTCTGTTCTGATTCTTACATACTGTTATGCTATTTCAGTCAACCAGATATCCCAACTGCCCCCCCTAGTGATGGAATTCCAGAATTGAATTAGTACTTAATAGTACAAAAAACATACAATTGAACCACTTTGCTTAATTGTGGTACTTCTCATGATTATTTCTGAGAAATGTTGTTGCCCTTCAGTTGGTGACATTTAAGGGTTGCTCTTTTGTTAACTCAGGAGAGCCAAACGCTTATCTCACTTTAACCTCAGCATTGGGGGATATCTTCCAGAGAAGAAACTGCTCAGGAGTAAACTCTACACAAATCCTGAGTGGTGGTTGGATAGTGCCTTGTATTACACTTTCTCAGACAGGGTCTTGTCCTCTGTGCAGCCCAGAACCTCCTCACACATTGCCCAGTCTTCTGCTGCAAAGAGATCACTTCAGTACTGCTATTGCAGCCAAACAAACATTAAATGTGGGGGGACTTTATTGTGCATATCATTTTGTCACAATTATATGTTCGTCTGTGGGTAGGACATTGGGGGTTATCTGAGGACCCCCACAGCTGAATGTATAGAAGAATCCCATACATGGAAAAAATGCATAAATACACAAAACTCCAGAACCTGCCCCAGCAAGGTGAGGTGCTGCTTGCCCCACTCTGGAAAGGTGGTGCCAGAGCCCTCCTGCCTCCTGTCAAAGCCCATAAGTGCTTGTTCAGTTTTGGGAAGGACAGAAGGGCTCTGGGTCTCTGCCAGAGCCTTGGCACTTCCATCCCAGAAACAGGTGCCTTGCTCAGCCACAGTACCAGATTTACAGTGCATTTAGTTTAGTGCATTACTAGCAATTTCTCTGTAGCTGATCTGAGGTAGTGCAAAATTAAGAAGATCCACTTCGGGGCGCCAAACTTTGTTCTTACACAAGCCGACATTTTACAAAGACCATTTTCTGTCATAAAATGGCTCCCTGTGCAAGGCCAGTATTTGGCACCCCCCAGTGGAACTTCTTAATGTTGCACCTCCTCAGTGAAGGCGGTGCCACCCTGCAAAAGCCGTCATCCAAGAGACAGGCACCTTTCTTATCCGCAGTGCAGAATCCAGTACTTTTCCTACACGTGGTGCAGAGCTGAGGTGGCACAGAATTAAGAATGCAATCACACAGGATGTCAGTTTTTGAAAGGTTACTACGTTTGTACATTTTATCTAGTTTTGGGAGGGCAGCACGGGGGGGTCTGCGATGCTGTTTGATTCCTGGTACTGCCTTCTCAGAGCCCTAGTACCTAAAGACTCTCAATTTCACACCTCTTAGGGAGGGGGGTGAGAGAGCTCTAGGATGCTACCAGAGTCCTGGCACCACCTTCCCCAAGCCAGGTAAACTTCATGTGATCACAGCTTGCCGAGGTGTGTGTGTGAGTGTAAGCCAGGGAAGTGAGAATGGGTTTCCTCAGCTGAACTTTTCTTTATCTACTTCCTCACACATCTTTCTTGGGGCCCTAGAGGCCTCACCTGCAACCCCCCCAGTTGCCCAGCCCAGCCTTTTCAACAGCTGCTCCCTTTGAAGCCTCCACTAGTCCTATATAAAATGAGCTGATTTTAAAATAAATGCACTATAAAATAACATTTGTGACAATATTGTAAAAAATGTAAGTTTTAGACCCCTTGGTAGAAGCAGTTGTGGAGATATTACCATGTTCAGCTCCACATAGTGCCACCCTTATTTCAGACATCATGTTATCTTGGTATATTGCAATGTTTAGCCGGTAACATATCACGATGTTGAAAACCAAACATCGTGCTGAAATGCGGTGGTGCACTATTAATAAGAACCACTTGGGGTGCCAAATACTGGACTTGCTGCCATTTTAAGAATTACAGTCTCCATTCCATTTATAATATGTACTAAAATGGTGTCCAGTGCAAGGCCAATTTTTGGCGCCCACATGTGGATCTTCTTAATTTTGCACTACCTGAACTCTGAGATGTTTGGATTTCAACATCATGATATTTTACCAGCTAAACATGGCTATATACAAATATAACACCATTTCTGAAATAAAGTTGGAAGTATCTGCAGGCGGATGGCAAGATTTATTTGACCTGGATCAAAGACCCAGTTTGGCACACCCACCCACACACCCATTTGCAATGGACACACTGGCTGGGAGCCTCAATAGCACCCCACTGTAGGCTTCACATGGGGCAAATAAACGCACCTGGCTAGCCCCTGCTACTACTCAGCTCCAGGGCTCTGGCTGGGTCTTAGAGCCCTTCTCTCCTTCCCACAGATGGGGAAGCATTTACTAAGCTTCCAGCTTTGGAAGGGTGGCATGAGGGCTTTCGAATGTTGTCACAGCCCTTGCACCACCTTTGCGGAGGTGCTGCAACATTCAGAAGATCCACTTGGGGGCGCCAAAGCTTGGCCTTGATAAGACGCCATATTATGGCAGATTACAGACAAAATGTACTTCATAAAATGGTGGCTGGTGCTAGTCTAATACTTGGTGCCCCCAAGTGGATCTTCTTAGTATGGCACCACCTCAGCTCACTGCGATGTTTCATCGTGATATGTTACCAGTTAAGCATTGTGATATACCAAGATAACATGATGTTTGAAAAAAGGGAGCTATCTAGAAGGGAACAGGGTAATGTCCTGGCCACTTCTACTACTGAGGCAGGAATCAGCAAACTTTTTCAGCAGGGCACAGCTCCACTGTCCCTCCGACCTTGTGGGGGGCCGGACTATATTTTTGGGGGTGGAATGAATGAATTCCTATGCCCCACAAATAACTCAGAGATGCATCTTAAATAAAAGCACAAATTTTACTCATGTAAAAACACGCTGATTCCCGGACTGTCCATAGGCCGGATTTAGAAGGTGATTGCGAAGGATCTGCCCCTGGGCCTTAGTTTGCTTACCCATGTACTGAGGGAACTAAGACTAACAAACTTTTACTTACCTTTAACATATTGTTACAATTGTTATTTTATAGTACAGATAATTTTTTTATTCAGCAAATTTTATCTAATATTAAAATGGCAGAAGTAATGAGTAGCATAGATCAGTGTTTTTCAACCACTGTTCCGCGGCACACTAGTGTGCCACGAGATGTTGCCTGGTGTGCCGTGGGAAAAATTGAAAAATTACTTTATATATAGTCAATATAGGCACAGAGTTAATTTTTTTAACATTTTCTAATGATGGTGTGCCTCGTGATTTTTTTCATGAAACAAGTGTGCCTTTGCCCAAAAAAGGTTGAAAAACACTGGCATAGATAACAAAAGTAAGGTGAGAGATTGTTCCCTGGTAGACAGGATGGGGGCACAGAAACACACACAAAAAGAGGAGAAGGGAAGAAAGAGACTTTTAAAAGTTTATTTTTCCAAGTGAGCTCCAGCAGAGGGCAATAGCTGTTCAACAGGCAGAGCTAGGCAACAATTTGGATGCCAAGGTGGCAAGGGCTTTTTGCTCTTGCTGGATCCCGCACTGCAGCTAAGCAAGGCACTTGCTTCTGGGAAGGCAGCTCCAGGGCTCTGGCAGGGTCCTAGAGCCTTCCCTTCTTCCATTCCCAAAGCTGCCAACAATAACCCCCCTCAATGATATGGTCCAAAGGAAAGCAGAGCAATGCATTTAACACCAGCTTGGCTGCAGGAGTTGCCCAAACGAGGTATACAAGGCACCATCTAATCTCCTTAGGAATGCCACTCTGCATTTGTGTGGGGTTTACTGCTAAGCCATTTCTTCTGCGGAAGATATACCTCAAAGCAGCAGTTAAAATGAGATAAGGATGGGGTATCTCTCCGGAGGTAAGAAAACAGTAAAACTTTAAAAGCCACCCACTGAAGGGCAACGTCATTTTGTCAAAATAATCATTAGAAATGCCAAAATTAAGACAGTGGTTTAATTGGATCATATTGTGCTATTAAGTACTTATTTGTTTCCGGCGTTCCACCACTAAGGGGGCAGTAGGGATATCTGGTTGCCTGAAATAGAATAATACGATGTAGAAAGGAGAAGAGGAATAATGGACTGGAAACAGCATTAAGTATCTCAGGAGTATTATACCCTCTAAAGGAAGCTGAACTTATAGGCAATGTATTCTCTCATATATGAGGTCATGTTAACTGAAAAGGCATGCAGATTCACAGACTGAAATGATCATACTACATAACCACAGTTCAGAAGCAAAGGGGGCTCAACATCAGATATAACAGATTGTCTGAAATAAGGATGGAGCTATGTAGAGGGGAATGGGGCAATGTCCCACCAACTACTACTCCATAGGGGTCGAAAACAGATTCCAAGGAAGCTCTGGCTAAAGGCAGAAACTGTTAAAAAGGCAAAACTTGGCAGAAACTAGAGGGGCTTTAGGGAGGTGAGGTGAGTGCCTCAGTGCTGGGATGTAGGGAAGTAAATAAATCAAACATGAGTTTTACCCAGGAGTGGTAAGGCAGTGCCCAGGCTCTGGTGGCATCCTAGAGCCCTCACACTGCCCTGCCTAAAAGACAGATAAAATGGAAGGACTACTGGCTCTGGGAAAACAGCTCCAGGGCTCGGACTTGGTCCTAGAGCTCTTCTTCCCTTCCCAAAGCTGGGCAAGCTATGACTAGGCTTCCTGCTTTGGGAGGGTGGTGCCAGGGCTCTGAGAAGGCGGTGCCTGGGTTCTGACAGCATCCCACAGCCCTGCCTTCCAAGAGCCTTGGCACCACCTTAGCTGAGGTGATGCAACATTCAGGAGATCCACTTGGTGGCACCAAATATTGACCAGCGCTGAGAAGGCGGTTCCAGGGCTCTGACAGCATCCCACAGCCCTGCCTTCCCAGACCCCTGACCCCGCGTTTGGTTAGGCAGTGCAATGTTCAGAAGATCCACTTGGTGGCACCAAATATCAGCCAGTACTATGAGATGGTGGTGCCAGGGCTCTGACAGCATCCCACAGCCCTGCCTTCCCAGAGCCCTGGCTCCGCCTTTAGTAAGGCAGTGCAACGTTCAGAAGAGCCACTTGGTGGCAACAAATATCAGTCTTGCAAAGGACGCCATTTTATGGTAGATTACAGATAAATGTACTTCATATAATGTCGGCAGGTGGAAGCCCAATGTTTGGCGCCCCAAGTGGATCTTCATAATTTGGTGCCACCTGAGCTTGGTGCGATGCCCGGTATATCGTCATATGTCACCGGCTAAACATCGTGAAATACCAATATAACATGATTGTCAGTTGTAAGGATGGAACTACATGGAAATGAACAGGGTAATGTCCTGGCAACTTCTACTACTGAGGGATCTAAAACTTACAATTTTTTCCAGACCTTTAATATATTGTTACAAATATTATTTTACCATACTGATAGTTTTTAAATCAGCACATTTCTCCTAAAATTACAACTATAGGTGTAATTTGAAGCATAAATATCAAAAGTAAGTTGAGAGAATGTTCTATAATAGATATGAGGTGGACAAAGAAACACATACACATAGACAAAAAGAGAAGGAGAAAGGAAGAAAGAGGCTTAAAGAACAGACAAAGGTTTCATTATTATTATTAACTCAGAAGTAAATTAACACAGTTTATTCTTCCAGGGAGCTAGCATCAGCTCTGACAATATCCCAGAGCTGTGGGATATTTATCCCAAAGAAGGATAAAATGGACAGATTTTAATAATCTTTTAAGCCAAAATGTGGCACGCCTAAACGGAGCTTCTCAATCATGAATCTTCACAATTTGCACCACTTCAGTTTAGATCCCGCATTGCAGCAAAACAATGTGCTTGGCTGTGGGAAGGAAGCTCCAGGGCTCTGGCTGGGTCCTAGAGCCCTTCTCTCCTTCCCACAGCGGTGGAAGTATTTAATAGGCTTCCAGCTTTGGAAGGGCGGCATGAGGGCTCTGAGATGTTGTCAAAGCCCTGGCACTGCCTTCCCAGAGCCCTGGCACCACCTTTGCAGAGGTGCTGCATCATGGGGATCCACATGGGGGCGCCAAAGATTGGCCTCACCAAGATGCCATATTATGGCAGATTACAGACAAAACGTACTTCATAAAATGGTGGCTGGTGCTAGTCCAATATTTGGTGCCCCCAAGTGGATCTTCTTAGTATGGCACCACCTCAGCTCACCGCGATGTTTCATTGTGATATGTTACTAGCTAAGCATTGCGATATACCAAGATAACATGATGTTTGGGAAAAGGGAGCTATCTAGAAGGGAACAGGATATTGTCCTGGCCACTTCTACTACTGAGGGATCTAAGACTAACAAACTTTTACTTTCCTTTAACATATTGTCACAAATTTTATTTTACCATACAGTTAATTTTTAAGTAAGCACATTTCCCCTAAAATTAATACTGTAGAAGTAATTAGTAGCATGGATTTCAAAAGCAAGGTGAGAGAATGTTCCGTAATAGACACAGGGTCGATAAAGAAAACATACACCTACACACAAAGAGGAGAAGGAAGGAAAGAGGCTTAAAAAGCAGTGGAAGGTTTCATTTTTTATTTTTTACTCAGAAGTAAATAATCCCAGCCTATTCTTCCACTGGACTAGCGGCAGCTTCCAATCGAGCTCCAGCAGAGGCCAATGCTATTCAAAATGGTGCCAGGGCTCTGAGTGGTGCCAGGGCTCTGAGAAGGCGGTGCCTGGGTTCTGACAGCATCCCACAGCCCTGCCTTCCAAGAGCCTTGGCACCACCTTAGCTGAGGTGATGCAACATTCAGGAGATCCACTTGGTGGCACCAAATATTGACCAGCGCTGAGAAGGCGGTTCCAGGGCTCTGACAGCATCCCACAGCCCTGCCTTCCCAGACCCCTGACCCCGCGTTTGGTTAGGCAGTGCAATGTTCAGAAGATCCACTTGGTGGCACCAAATATCAGCCAGTACTATGAGATGGTGGTGCCAGGGCTCTGACAGCATCCCACAGCCCTGCCTTCCCAGAGCCCTGGCTCCGCCTTTAGTAAGGCAGTGCAACGTTCAGAAGAGCCACTTGGTGGCAACAAATATCAGTCTTGCAAAGGACGCCATTTTATGGTAGATTACAGATAAATGTACTTCATATAATGTCGGCAGGTGGAAGCCCAATGTTTGGCGCCCCAAGTGGATCTTCATAATTTGGTGCCACCTGAGCTTGGTGCGATGCCCGGTATATCGTCATATGTCACCGGCTAAACATCGTGAAATACCAATATAACATGATTGTCAGTTGTAAGGATGGAACTACATGGAAATGAACAGGGTAATGTCCTGGCAACTTCTACTACTGAGGGATCTAAAACTTACAATTTTTTCCAGACCTTTAATATATTGTTACAAATATTATTTTACCATACTGATAGTTTTTAAATCAGCACATTTCTCCTAAAATTACAACTATAGGTGTAATTTGAAGCATAAATATCAAAAGTAAGTTGAGAGAATGTTCTATAATAGATATGAGGTGGACAAAGAAACACATACACATAGACAAAAAGAGAAGGAGAAAGGAAGAAAGAGGCTTAAAGAACAGACAAAGGTTTCATTATTATTATTAACTCAGAAGTAAATTAACACAGTTTATTCTTCCAGGGAGCTAGCATCAGCTCTGACAATATCCCAGAGCTGTGGGATATTTATCCCAAAGAAGGATAAAATGGACAGATTTTAATAATCTTTTAAGCCAAAATGTGGCACGCCTAAACGGAGCTTCTCAATCATGAATCTTCACAATTTGCACCACTTCAGTTTAGATCCCGCATTGCAGCAAAACAATGTGCTTGGCTGTGGGAAGGAAGCTCCAGGGCTCTGGCTGGGTCCTAGAGCCCTTCTCTCCTTCCCACAGCGGTGGAAGTATTTAATAGGCTTCCAGCTTTGGAAGGGCGGCATGAGGGCTCTGAGATGTTGTCAAAGCCCTGGCACTGCCTTCCCAGAGCCCTGGCACCACCTTTGCAGAGGTGCTGCATCATGGGGATCCACATGGGGGCGCCAAAGATTGGCCTCACCAAGATGCCATATTATGGCAGATTACAGACAAAACGTACTTCATAAAATGGTGGCTGGTGCTAGTCCAATATTTGGTGCCCCCAAGTGGATCTTCTTAGTATGGCACCACCTCAGCTCACCGCGATGTTTCATTGTGATATGTTACTAGCTAAGCATTGCGATATACCAAGATAACATGATGTTTGGGAAAAGGGAGCTATCTAGAAGGGAACAGGATATTGTCCTGGCCACTTCTACTACTGAGGGATCTAAGACTAACAAACTTTTACTTTCCTTTAACATATTGTCACAAATTTTATTTTACCATACAGTTAATTTTTAAGTAAGCACATTTCCCCTAAAATTAATACTGTAGAAGTAATTAGTAGCATGGATTTCAAAAGCAAGGTGAGAGAATGTTCCGTAATAGACACAGGGTCGATAAAGAAAACATACACCTACACACAAAGAGGAGAAGGAAGGAAAGAGGCTTAAAAAGCAGTGGAAGGTTTCATTTTTTATTTTTTACTCAGAAGTAAATAATCCCAGCCTATTCTTCCACTGGACTAGCGGCAGCTTCCAATCGAGCTCCAGCAGAGGCCAATGCTATTCAAAATGCAGAGCTGGGCAACAACTTGGGCTGCATTTGAGGTGGCAAGGGGGAAAGCTCTTTCTGCTCTTGCAGGCTCCAGGGGTCAGACAGGGTCCTAGAACCCTTCCCTCCTTCAAAAAGCTAGGGAAGTATAGCATTGCATTAGTATTTGTAATCACAGGTGTTTAGCTCAGCCGCAGTGCGGATTTAGGGTGTGGAGTGGAAGAGGTGCAACATTAAGAATTTCCACTAGGGGTGCCAAATACTGGCCTTGCAAAGGCACCATTTTATGACAGATCATAAATGCAACAGAAAACGGACTTTGTAAAATGGCGGCCGGCACTAGACCAATGTTTGGCGCCCCGAAGTGGATCTTCTTAATTTTGCACCACCACAGAGAAATTGCTAGTAACACTCTAAATCCATTGTAAATCTGGTACTGTGGCTGAGCAAGGCAGCTGCTTCTGGAAAGGGAGCTCCATGTTTCTGACTGGGTCCTAGAGCCTTTCCATTCTATCCCAAAGCTACACAAGCACTTGTGGGATTTGGCAAGAGACACAAAGGTACCTTCCCAAAGTGGGGTGAGGTAAGCATCCCTCCCACTTGGCAGGTCCCGTTCTGGGATATTTTTGGCTGTACAATTTTTTCCTCCTACACATGCAGCTGTAGCGGGCCTCAGAGTTTTCTCCACAGCATCCCAGAAGCCTAGTAGGTGAACCTTAGAGCTGCATTCTCAGAATCGGGTGCCTTGCTTAACTGCACTGCAGTATCCTGCAGTTTTCATGCACATGAGGTGTGCCAAGGCTGTGGGATGCTGTCAGAGCCCTGGCACCACCTTCCCAGAGCCCGGGTACCACCCTCCCAATGCAGGAAGCCTAGTAAGTGCTTCCCTTGCTTTGGGGAGAAGAGAAGGGCTCTAGGACCCTGCCAGAGCCCTGGAGCTGCCTTCCCAGAGCCAGGCAAATTGCTTAGCTGCAGTGTGGAATCCAGCAGCATGCCCAGGTGAAGTGGTGCGAAATTGAGAAGCTCCTTAATTGAAAACATCAATTTGGTGGCCCCAGACTTTTTGGCTTTACACAGGGCACCATTTTATGAAAGGACACCAAATATTTTCTCTAATTTTGGAAGGGCTTTGCTGAGCCCTGGCACTGCCTCCACAAGTGCTTGCCCAGCTTTGGGAACGATGGAAAGTCTATAGGACCCTGCCGGAGCCTTATTTTCCTGTACAGTGTGCTAAGCCAATGTCGTGCAAAATTGAGAAGACCCATTTGCGGTTTCCAAATATAGACCTCCCTCATCTTTGGGAGGGCTGTGTGAGCTTTGGCACTGCCTTCCCAAAGTCAGGTAAACATTATGTGATCACAGTTTTGCACAGGGGTGTGTGTCTGTGTGTGTCAAATCAAACAAATGAAGAATAGGTTTGCTTCAAGTGGGGAGGATTGTCTTGTTGTCTGTGCAGTCCAGGACTTCCACATACACTGCCCAGGATTGTGTACTGCTGGAGAGATCATTTCAATGCTTTCCATTGCAGCCAAACCAACATTGAGGGTGGGTGGGAAGTCCTTCTTGTGCATATCCCTTTGCCTCAGCATCATCACCCACCTGCTAGCTAGTGCTACAAGAACAGAAACAGGTGGTGGGGTGAAGCATATGAACTGTGGTTCCACTATTCATTTTGCTGCAGGTAGATGTTCACCTGTGGTTTTGTCAGGGCAGGATGCGGGGGGGGGGGAATCGGAGGCTCCACTCAACTGAATGTATAGGAGGATGGGGGGTGTAAAGCCACAAAACACCAGAACAGGCTCAGCAAGGTGGAGAACTGTTTACTTGACTTTGGGAGGGTGGCATTAAGGGCTCTGGGAGCATCCCAGGGCCCTCCTGTATCTTGCTTTGGCAATGATAAAAGGGATCTAGGACCCTGCTGGAGCCCTGAAACTTCCTTCCCAAGAGCAGGTGCCTTGCTCAGCCACAGTAACTGAATTTAGAGTAGTGCCAGCAGTTTCTCTGTACAGGGTGCTTCTCTAGATAGTTCCACTTCCATCCATATTTCAGACATCATGTTATATTGGTACATCACGATGTTTAGCTAGTAACATACCACGATATTGAAAACCAAACATCAGGTTGAGCTGAGATGCTGCAAAATTAAGAAGATCCACTTGGGGGCACCAATGGGCCTCATGCCAGGCACCATTTTACAAAATCCATTTTGTCTGGTGCATCTCTTATCTGTGTTAAAATGGCTTCTTGCGCTCCCAAGTGGATCTTCTGAATGTTGCATTACGTCAGTGAAGGCGGGTACCAACACTCTGGGATGCTGTCAGAGCCCTGGCACCAGCTTCCTGGAGCCAGGTAAACCTCAAGTGATCAGGCAGCTTTGAGGTGTGTGTGTGGAAAGGGGGAATAAAAAAGAAAGTTGGTTTCCTGAATTAATTTCCCCACATAGCTCCAATCCCTTTTCTCCTTGCCTCCCAAATACACCCTCCCAAGTTGCTGCTCAGCCCCGCTGCCATCAGCCAGGGCTCCCTTGCTAGTCCTATGGCAGAATAAACTGGGATTATTTGCTTCTGAGGTAAAAATAAATAAATAAAATCTTCCCCTGTTCTTTAAGTTTCTTTCCTCCCTTCTCCTGTTTCTGTGTGTGGAGTATCTATGATACTAATTACTTTCACAGTATTAACTTTAGAGAAAACATGCTGATTTAAAAATTATCTGTACTATAAAATAACGGTTGTAACAATATGTTAAAGGCAAGTGAAAATATGTGAGATTTAGACCCCATCAGTAGTAGCAGTTTCCAGAACATCACCCCCGTTCACCTTCAGATATTCCCACCCTTATTTCAGACAACGTTATATTAGTATATCGCGATGTTTAGCTGGTAACATATCACAATGTTGGAAAACCAAACATCGTGCAGAGCTGAGGTGCCACCATTTTATGAAGTCCATTTTGTCTGGTGCATTTGTAATCTGCCATAAAATGGCGTGCTGTGCAAGTCCAATGTTTTGCGCCCCCAAGTGGATCTTCTTAATGTTGCAGCACCTCTGCAAAGGCGGTGCCAGGGCTCCGGGAAGGCAGTGCAGGGCTCTGGCCATATCTGGGAGCCCTTGCTGCATTTCCAAAGCCCGAAGCCTAGTAGGGGCTACCTTGGGGAGGAAAGAAGAGCTCTAGGACCTTGCCAGAGCCCTGGAGCAGCCTTCCCAAAAGCAGCAGCCTTGCTTAGCTGAACTGCAGCATCGTGCAGTTTTCCTGCGCAGGGTGTTGATCTGAGGCGGTGCAAAATTGCAAAGATTCATAATGGAGAGGATCTATTTTTTGAAGGGGGCAATATATTTGCTTCAAAATATTACTAAACCCCATCCATTTTATCTGTCTTTGAGAGGGTGGTGTCAGGGCTCTGGGATCCTAAAAGAGCTCTGGCACTGCCTCCCCCAAAGCTGGGAAAACCTCATTGGATCCTAGCTTTGGTTCCTGTATTTACTTCCACACATACCTCCTGTGCTGGGGTCCTGGAGCCCTTGCCTCACCTCCGCTGTATGCGGGAAAAACCTGTGTGGAGGGCTCCTTACCGATCTTGGGGAAAGTAACGCAAGGGCTCTGGCAGAGCCCCAGAGCCCTCCATTCCCCTTCCCAAAGACCAGTAAGCAATTCCACCGCTTTGGGAAGGAAAGAAGGGCTTTAGGACCCTGCCTGAGCCCTGGAGCTGCTTTCACAGAAGCAGGTGCCATGCTCAACCGCAGTGCGGAATTAGAGTGCTGCTACCAGTTTCTCTATGCAGTGCACTCAGCTGCAAAATTAAGAAGATCCACTTGGGGGCGCCAAGTATTGGTCCACACCAGGCACCATTTTATGAAGTCCATTTTGTGTGGTCTATCTGTGATCTATCATAAAATGGCAAGCTGTGTGAGGCCAATATTTGGCGCCCCCAAGTGGATCTTCTTAATGTTGCACAATCTCTGTGAAGGTTGTGCCACCCTTCCAATGCCAGAAGCCTAGTATGTGCTTTGGGAAGGAGAGAAGGGCTCTAGGACCCGGCCAGAGCCCTGGAGCTGCCTTCCCAGATCCAGACACCTTTATTTGCTGCAATGCGGGACCCAGCATTGGACTTAGGCGGTGTTAGGGATCTGGGATGCTGTCATAGCCCTGACACCACCTTTGCAAAGCAAGGTAGACCTCATCTGATCACATTTTTGCTCAGGGGTGTGGGAGGGGGGAAGGAGGGGAACAAATAAATGGAGAGTGGGTTTCCCCTCTCTCCTTCTCTGAATTTACTTCTCCACTCACCTCCTGTAATGAGGCACTGTCCCCCGATTTCCCCATTGCCTCTGAAATGCCCCCCAAATTATTCCCCAGCTGTGCCTGTTAAACAGCTGCTGCCCTCAGCCAGGACTTGCTTGGAATCTGCCGCTGCTAATCCCATTGAAGAATAAACTGGAATTGTTTACTTCTGAGGTGTTTTTTTAAAAAACAAAACAAACTTCCCCTGTTCTTTAAGCCTCTTTCCTCCCTTCATCTCCTGTTTTTGTGTCCCTCTGTGTGTTTCTCTCTGTGTGTGTTTCTGTTTTACCATCGTGTCTATTAGGGAACAATCTGTCACCTTACTATTCATGTCTATGATGCTAATTACTTCTACTGTTTTAATTTTAGAGAAAATGCGCTGTACTATAAAATAACAGTTGTAACAATATATTAAAGGGAAGTAGAAATATGTAAGTTTAAGACAACCTCAGTAGCAGCAGTTGCCAAGACATTACGTTCTTCACTCCACGTGGTTCCATCCTAATTTCAAACATAATGTTTTATTGGGATATTGCGATGTTTAGCCACGGTGACATATCATGATGTTGGAAACCAAACATCGTGCTGAGCTGATGGTGCAATATTCAGAAAATCCACTTGGGGGCACCAAAATGGCACCGGGCGCCATTTCATAAGTCCATTTTATCTTGTGCATCTCTTATCTCTCTTAAAATGGCAACTTATGTGAGGCCAATATTTGGCGCCCCCAAGTGGATCTATTTAATGTTGCAGCACCTCAATGAAGGCGGTATCAGGGCTCTTGGAAGGTTGTGCCACGGCTGTGACTACATCAAGACACCCCCGTTGCCCTTGGGAAGGAGAGAAGGGCTCTAGGATCTTGCCAGAGCCCTGGAGCTGTCTTCTCAGCAGCAGGCACATTGCTTAGCTGCACTGCAACATCCTGCAATTTTCCAGTACAGGGCTCTGAGCTGAGGTGATGCAAAATTACAAAGATTCATAACGGAGAAGATCCATTTTAGGTGCCACATATTTGCCTAAAAATATTACTAAGGTCCATTTTATCTGTCTTTGGGAGGGTGGTGCCAGGGCTCTGAGATGCCACCATCTCAGAGCCCTGGCACTGCCACCCCAAACTTAGGTAAACCTCATGTGATCACAGCTTTGCTTTCTTTATTTACTTCCCCATTTTCTGGGGCCATCGGCTGACCTCCCAAATACCCCCCATTGTTGTCCAGCCCTGCCTTTTGAACAGCTGCTGCCCTCAACCGAGGCTTGCTTGGAAGCTTCTGCTGCTAGTTCCATGGAAGAATAACTGGGATTATTTATATTGATGCAAGTGTTATATGTCCCACTCCAGTTAGCTGAATGTGTAGGAGGGTCCCTGTGGAGGGCTGCTTACCCGATTGTGGGAAGGTAGTGGAAGGACTCTGGCAGCATCCCAGAGCCCTCCTGTCTCCATTCCCAAAGCCCAGTAAGTGTTTGTGCAGCTTTGGAAAGAATGGAAGGGCTCTAGGACCCTGCCACAGCCCTGAAACTTCCTTCCCAGAAGCAGGTGCTTTGCTAAGCCGCAGTGTGGGATTCAGAGTGGTGATATACATTTGGCTTGTGATATATTTCTCTGTATTCCTTGGAAAGTGGTATTGGATTTAGAGTGGTGCCAACAGTTTCTCTGCACAATCTGTGGTGCTGAGGTAGCTATCTGTCTCTCTCTGTGTTTTTGTGTCTCCCTAAATGTGCTTCTCCAGATAGTTCCATCCATATTTCAGACATCATGTAGTATGGGTACATCACGATGTTTAGCTGGTAATGTATCACAATGTTGAGTATCACGATGTTGAAAAACAAACATTGGGTTGAGCTGAGATGCTGCAAAATTAGGAAGATCCACTTGGGGACGCCAATGGGCCTCAGGCTGGGCGCCATTTTACAAAGTTCATTTTATCTGGTTCATCTCTTATCTGTGTTAAAATGGCGTCTTGCGCGAGGCCAATATTTGGCTCCCCCAAGTGGATCTTTTAAATGTTGCAGCACCTCAGCTCTGAGCCCGAAATCCAGCCCTGTGGCTGAGCAAGGCACCTGCTTCAGCAAATGTAGCACCAGGACTTTGCCATGAGCCCTTCCTTTGCAAACATAGGGAAGCACTTGCTAGGATTCCAGCTTTGTGAAGGCACAGCAGGGCTCTGGGAAGCCAGTGCTAGGTCTCTGACCACATCCCAGAGCCCCTGTGCCACTCTTCCAAAGCCAGAAGGCTACTAAGTGCTTTCCTAGCACTAAGGAGGAGAGACGGGCACCAGGACCCTACCGGAACCCTGGAGCTGCCTTCCCAGAGCCTGGCACCTTGCTTAAAAGTTTCCCTGCACAGGGCGCTTAGCCAAGGTGGTGCAAAATTGAGAAGATCCATAACTGACAAGTAATATTTTGGGGTACCAAATATTGGCCTCACACAGGGCACTATTTCATGAATGTTTACCAAGTCTGTCCCTTTTTTCTGGTTTTTGGAGGACGGCACCCAGGCCCTGGGATGCTGTCAGAGCACTGCTGACACCACATTCTCAGAGCCCTGGTACCACCCTTCCTAAACCAGAAGCCTAGTAAGTGCTTCCCTGGCACCTTGCTTAGTTGCAGTCTGAGATCTGACAGTTTTCCTACACAGGGAGAGGTAAAATGGTGCAATATTGAAAAGATCCATAATAGAGAAGATCCAGCTGGGGGTGACAAAAGATTACTGAAGTCTGGCTTTGGGAGGGCAGTGCAAGGGCTTTGGGATGCTACAAGAGCCCTGGCACCACCTTGAAAAAATAAACTTTGGTTATTTACCTCTTAGTTAAGAAAACCTTGCCTGTTCTTAAGCCTCGTTCTCCCTCTCTCCAACGTTGATTGGGGAACATTCTCTCACTTTACCTTTGTTTTCTAATTACTTTTGCAGTTTTAATTTTGGTGTAAAAATTATATGTACTATAAAATTATATGTAGAATATGTTAAAGGTAAGTAAAAATGTGTAAGTTTTAGACCGCTATATAGCTCCATTATTATTCCGGACATCATGTTATATTGGTATATCAAGATGTTTAGCTGGTGACATAGCACAATGTTGAAAACCAGACATTGCCCAGCCCCACTCTGAAGTTGGCACAGACTTTCCAGTGTTGGAGGGGGATATCCAATGTTCCCATGGCTCCTGGGATGCCCTTCCCGGGACCATATGATTGTTCTCTAAGTGGTGCAGAAGTATGCATCTGAGTTGGGATAAGCACTAAATTTTTACGTGTTGCTCTCTGGTCAACTTTCATTATGATAAAGCAATTCTTCGTGAAGGCTGATGCTGCATATGTTTATCCAGATGTATTTCCCAATGAGTTCAGCTAGGCTTGCTGCCAAACAAGTATTCAGCCTTAGAGTAAATATTAGTAAATCTTTAATAATATGTAAAAAGAAAAACAAATGCAAAACAAGTGTTTTAGTGAACTGATGCTGCTAGTTGGGCTAGCTATCTGGAAAGTTTGTTTGCTGAAGTGACACAATGACAGTCTGAAGGGCAAAGTTGAAATGCAGTATTTGCAGACAAAATGATACGAAAAAAGGTCTTGTAGGTGTTCAGCAAGATCATATCCCTGACTCTTGCTTGATGTGGCTCTTGAAGAACATTTAGCAAACAACCAAACTTTACCAATAATGTTTCCCCATAAAAGCAGCTTATGTACTGCAAATAATGTTGCACACCCTCAAAGAATGTGTGCTTTGATTGAAGTCACAGTGGAAGCGAAGTAGTCCAACCCTTGACCCTGTATATGTTGGATTGGTTGTTGAAATCTCATCCTTGACCCTGGTCACATCTATTTCTGAACAAAACTATGGTTTAGTGCAGACAAGCAAACATGCAGGTTCCTGGAGAATATCTCAGCTAATCTGTTCCTCTTACAGTGTGGCTGCTATTGCAATGCTGTGAGTTATGCCATTGTTTGGCTTGGGTCTCATCTACGCCATACATTTAATGTTACCGGAAAAATAAAGAAGAAACACACAAAGAAATGAACCAACCGTCTTAATTTTCAAACCCTTTATTAATAGTAGTATAAGTGTACACCCGTAGATAAGGGCTGTACAATGTAGCATACAGAGATCCCTTGACATTTGTTATTTTGACAGCTGCTTGTGAGGCAGCGCCCCCTAACAAAGACCATGCTGGTACTGCATCTGTCAGACGATGTAGCTGTCAAACCATGCATCTGCAAAAGCAGCTCAGCTAAGACTTGCAGGGGAACCCTGCTAAGAGTCAGTGAAAGTGTGAAACTCACTTGCAACATTGTATCTAGCCTTGTTATTTTGTACCCCGTAGATCCGTAGTCTATTTACTATAGTATAAAGCTTTAAAATTCAATATAAAATCATGTCTGTGACGGATTTTCACCATTTCAATGGTTTTTGCTCAGGGAAAAGATGGCGACCAGAGGAGGGAGGTGAGGCCTGGGGTGGCCATAATCCCCCCACCCAGGTGCATGGTCAAGTACCCCTGCCCATATAGGTGCTAAGTCTCACCTTCCTGACTCGGGAGTGCCAGACAATATCCAACCGGTTTCAGTGTACTGGGATACTGGGAGAGACAAAGGGGGGTATTTGACTTGGCCGGGAAGACAGAGATTGCGGGTATCACCTTTTGTCTCAACTAGCGCCAGGGATGCCAACTATCCCTGATTGACAAGGCATCAGTTTTCAGCCAAGATGCCACTCCTAGTTTGTGACATGTTTGTGACATATGTGTGATGATTTCAATGTGGGGTTATGGAGAATCCTGAAAACTTTTAAAAGAGGATGTCACCCTTTGTTCAGGGCTTCTCTCTGCATCTCCTATGTTGTAGTTTGGAGACATTGTTGCAACAATAAAGATCAAGCCCCCTTGGCTGCTGTTTTGCTTCTATATCCTAGCTATGGTCTTTGACTCTCCAACCTGAACCTGCAGAACTCTTCAGCAGCATTAAAGCACTCTTACATCACTTAAATTGCCATGGCTCCCCTGTCCCAAGGAATCCTGTGAATTGTAATTTGTTAAGAGTGCCTGGTGTGCTCTGGTCCATGAGGTCACAAAGAGTCTGACACGACTAAATGACTAAACAACAACAACAACAATAACAACAAAGAGTGCTTCAAATTGTAGCTCTGTGAAGTTCTCAGGATTCTTGGGGGGAAGTCATGACTCATAGTGTTATAAATGTTTTAAATACATGGTGTGGATATGACTCTAGTATGAAATACAGTGGTATCTCTGGTTACATACTTAATTCTTTCCAGAGGTCCGTTCTTAACCTGAAACTATTATTAACCTGAAGCACCACTTTAGCTAATGGTACCTCCCGCTGCTGCTGGGCCGCCAGAGTACGATTTCTGTTCTTATCCTGAAGCAAAGTTCTTAATCTGAAGCGTTATTTCTGGGTTAGCGGAGTATGTAACCTGAAGCGTATGTAACCTGAAGCGTATGTAACCTGAAGCATATGTAACCCGAGGTACCACTGCAGGTACATTTTTTAATCCCACCCCCCACTCCCTGCAGCTCATAAAGCACAAAAAGGCAACTGAACAAACCTTGGCGGCTGCTCATAGTTTGTCTGGGATGAAATAAAACATAGGTACATGTCCAGATTTAATGCTAACACCCTGATGAAGAAAGGTTACAGCATCTGGGACTTTTTGATTTAGAAAAAGGTTAAGTAAAGCCTCATCCACATTTACCAATGCTCCACATTTCTAGGCTTTCCAGGTCTGTGTCAGATTCCTTTTTGTTTGTTTTTTGCCCCAACACCTTCTCCATGAAAACCTGTTCTTTGCTGCTGAATTGGAGCAAACAATAATCCACAGAAAACCTGAATTGCCATTTGCTCCAAATCATTGGTAGATATTGGGTCTTCCTGGGGAAAATGGGAGAGGGGGAGAAAGCACTCAGACACACCAGGAAAGCATAGGCCTGTGCCTAATTATCATCACCCTCTTGTTCTTTATATGATACAAATCTGACTGGGTTGCCCCAGTGGCGTCGCAACGGGGGTGTGGGGGGCGGCGGTTTACCCCAGGTGCCATGTCTGGGGGGGGTGACAAGAAGGCATCCCACGGGGGCTCGCCTTGCCGTGGCGCTGCGAGCAGCCATCATGCTGCCGCAGCTGCATGAGGAGGATCCGCTGTTCGCAGCTGCAGCTGCGAGCAGAGGATCCTGGTGGGATCCCTCCGCCGCTGCTACAGCCACATGTAGAGGATCCTCCGTTCATGGCTGCAGCCGTGAGCAGAAGATTCCGGTTCTGTACATACGGTGCTGGAGTGGCGCCACTGGCAAACCGCTATGTACAGTGCATGTGTATCATCGCTATGTACAGCGCATGCGTCATATGTAGCGACATCACACATGCACCCTATGTAGCGACGCCCCACCCCAGGTGTCATGATGTCTTTGTTCGTCCCTGGGTTGCCCCAGCCACTCTGGGCAGCTTATAACAGAATACAAAAACAAAAACATAACGAGACATCAAACATTAAAAACTTCCCTATATAGGGCTGCCTTCACATGTCTTCTCAAAGTCATATACAGTCGTACCTTGGTTTTTGAACAGCTTAGTTCTTGAATGATTTGGCTCCTGAACGCCACAAACCCCGAAGTGACTGTTCCAGTTTGTGAACTATTTTTGGAAGCTGAATGTCCGATGCAGCTTCTGTGGCTTCTGATTGGCTGCAGAAGCTTCTTGCAGCCAATCAGAAGCCACACTTTATTTTCCGAACGTTTTGAAAGTCAAACAGACCTCCGGAACAGATTCTGTTCGACTTCCAAGGTACAACTGTAGTTGTTTATATCTTTCAACATCTGATGGGTGGTCATTCCACAAGGCAGGCACAACCACCGAGAAGGCTTCTCTCTGCCTGGTTTCCTATAACTTCACTTCTTGCAGTAACGGAACCGCCAGAAGGCCTCAGAACTGGACCTCAATGTCCAGGCTGAATGATGGGGGCTGAGACCATTTAGGGCAGGGGTCAGCAACCTTTTTCAGTTGGACCGTCCCTCAGACCATGTGGTGGGCCAGCCTATATTTTGAAGAAAAAAGAACGAATTCCTATGCCCCACAAATAACCCAGAGATGCATATCTATCTATCTATCTATCTATCTATCTATCTATCTATCTATACCCATTGCGTGCGCGTCCAGCCCCACCTTGCTCCGTAACCGCTGGACCAAATCACATCAAATTTAGGACAAAGCGTAACATGACCATGGGGGAAGAATCTAGCATAATAAAAATTGAAGAAGAAAAAACACCTGTCATGCCTAAAATATAGAATAAAGGCAAAAAAATTGGCGCACGCATTATGTGTCACCAGCAACAGAACTGAAGACTGAACAACAACCAATAGAAAGGCTCATCGCAGGGCAGTGTCACAGACTGTGCGCCGATCCAAAAACCTCCTTCACCTCAGTCAGCCATTTTCAGACAGCAGGGACAGCCCCCATTAATATCCCTAGCTTCAGCCTGTGCCAAGGGCCTTGCCGCAAAAAAAAAAAAAAAAGTTAATAGGAAGGCCTAAACTCTCCTTCCCCAGGCAGGAACGTTCTTAGTAGTTTCAGCTCCAGGCAGGAAAAGGTTTTTAGGCCCGGGCCATACCATTCCTTATGGCTGGGGGGGATGTAGGATGAGAAAGCTCAGCAACTATGCTTCACTGCCTATCCTGTCTCCACACAAAATCCTTTCTGCACTGCTGTATCGCTTTACAAATGAAACTCCAATTATCAGAAGAGGAAAAAGCGCCTCACACAAATGTATAAGGACCCTACCAGTTCCCCATCACCCCTCCTTGCATCGTTATGGTCCCTTCTGACCCCAGGCTCAATGCCAGAGCGGATTGTACCATGTATTAGGTTTCGGGGGGGGGGGAGATAGTAAATCTAGAGAGAGACCAGGGTCAGCTATAAATTTTAAAAAACACAAAAAACCATAGCAACACAGTCAGAAATGGAGGGAAATAAAGAGAGGAGGCAGGCGGAAATTCAACGGGAGAAGCTGTGGGCATGGACAGTGTGTGTGTGTGTGTGTGTGTGTGTGTGTGTGTGTGTGTATATATATATATATATATATATATATATATATATATATATATATATATATATATATATATATATATATATATTCCTTTTCCATTTCACAAAAAAGCCACTGCAACGCGTGGCCGGGCCAGCTAGTTTTAAATAAAAGCACACATTCTACTCATGTAAAAACATGCTGATTCCTGGACTGTCCACGGGCCGGATTGAGAAGGCGAATGGGCCGCATCCAGCCCCTGGGCCTTAGGTTGCCTACCCCTGATTTAGGGCTTCAAAGATCAGCACCAAGAAAGCATGGGGCAAAAGGTAAGTATGGATAAGCCCTAAGAGGTAACATGATAAAAATTTATAGAATTATGCATGGCATGGAAAGAGTGAATAGGGAAATGCCCCTGTTCCCACTATACTATAACTCATGGTAAAAAGGTAACCTTTATAACTCATGGACATCCAGTGAAGGTGGATGTTAGAAGATTGAGAACGGATGAAAGAAAGTACTTCTTCACACCAGGGGCGTAGCATTAGTGGTGACAGAGGGACTGTGGCCTTGGGTGCATATTGTTGAGGGGGTGTGAAGCAGGCACCTCCAGCATGGCCTCTCCTGGTGTCAGGGGAACCAACACTCGCTGAGAGGAGCACCGTGCTGGGGGTACCGCTGTGGAGGCACCTGCTTCGCTCACGCCAAATGTCATGTCAGATGGATGGGGTCCCTCCTCCATGGGTGGGGACCATGTACCCTTTGATCTCAGCCTCACCTTTGTTGGTGAGGCTGCGAACAAGGGGCTTCAAAGAAGATTCTGGGGCTATGAGTTCTTCAGAACATGAAAGCTTAAAAGGATTGCTGCTTCCACATGACAGAAGGATGCTTCTACATAACAGTTTATTCTGGACTCGGAGCTGTACATGTATGTAAGCTTTGCACAGCACCCACACAACTTTTGCCTTCATCAAAATGCTATGCCATATTCTTTCCTCATTAGACCTGATGTGAATGACCACCAGGGACTGCCCTGCTCTGTGCTTCTATCTTGTGAGTATGCAGGTGAGCAAGGCTTGCTGATGGAGATCAGCTGAGAAACAACCCTGTAACCAAACAACCATTTCTCCTCTCTGCAGTGGGACCTGATGAGACAGATAAGGAAGGGCTGGATGAGGGAGACACACAGCTGTTGGCAATGGGGCTTCTAGGTTCCTTATAAATGAGGAAGAGGGTGGGGAAGGACTGTGGCACAACATCAGCCTAATGTTCCAAAGCCCAAGAAAGAGAAGGTGTTGGGGAGGAGCTCAAGGGGCTGATAGGCCACAGAGCAAGATGAGCGGTTCAGACAATGCCTACAAACTGATCTCAAAAAGAGCTGCTGGGGTGGTAAGTACATACAAACAACTGAAGCGATAAATCTGGATTAAATGAGGGGAGGAAGAAATATGGGAAGCCATTTTAATGAATATAAAGTCATGTGATTGTTGCAAAAAACAAACAAACAACAACTTGCGTGTGTGAGCTGCACTGAGGCCACAACAAACTACTATGTGGAAACACCCAAGGCCTATCTAAATAATACTTGCAGAAGTTCTAATGTATACAGAACACACACTTTACATGTGGTTTCCCTGGCATGTGGTTAATGTATCAGATCATCTCACAAAAACTTCTTGCACTAAGTTTCCACTATCTGTTTGAAGCAGAGATAACCTATCTCTGAGTGTGCAGCTGCCAGTCTGACTAGCGCTGTATGAAATTCAGAGATACCAGAAAGACACAAAATGATGACTGAGTGCTGGCGCTGTGCTATCATACAGCACATGTTGCTGGGTAATTTTCCTGCCTCATCCGGAAACTGTTTTCTTGGTGGTTTGGCTTGCTTTCATTTCAGATTATGCTATTTAATTTTAAGAGCAGCAGCAGAAGCAACTTTTTATGTTTTGAAAATGGGAGTCAAACAAGACCCTTTCTGGTCCCTGGTTATGTTGCAATACAGTATTAGGCACGTTTAGCAGGCTTATTCCAAAGCTGCCAAGTTTCATTGCAGAATCCATAGGAGCCAACTCCTAGAGGCCTGAGGTCCCTTTGCCCCCCCTAAAATATTTGAGGGGGCCAGGCATGGGTGTAGAGAGGCTATATGTTGGATGGGGGAGGGCGCAGAACCATGTTATCTGCAGCACGATTGGTCAGTTAATTAAACACTTTTATTTATTTACTTGATGGAGGGGCAGTTGCACCCCCTTGGCTATGTCCATGGATCTGCCCCCCCAAAAGAAAGTGGATGGGTATTGCCATTCAAATAGTGCATGTGTGCTGCATCATGTGATTGATTGTGCAGGGTGGGGCTTACCTGTGCCCCACCCCCAGTATTTTATTCAAGTTTGCATCCCCCCTTGCAGAATTTTTTTTAAGATTTATTGAGAGGGCAGTAATGCCACTTGTGTGTAGCAAACATAGGGACGGGTGAATCTTGTCCATTTCGGTTCATCTGAGTTTCCAGTATTAAATCATTTCCACATATTCTTGAAGTGCTTCTAAACAGAATGTATGTAAAGGTAAAGGCACCCCTGACCATTAGGTCCAGTCGTGTCCGACTCAGGTTGCGGCGCTCATCTCGTGTTACTGGGGGAGGGAGCCAGCATACAGCTTCCGGGTCAGGTGGCCAGCATGACAAAGCAGCTTCTGGTGAACCAGAGCAGCGCACGGAAACGCCGTTTACCTTCCTGCCGTAGCGGTACCTATTTATCTACTTGCACTTTTGACATGCTTTCGAACTGCTAGGTGGGCAGGAGCTGAGACCGAGCAACAGGAGCTCACCCCTTCGCGGGATTCGAACTGCCAACCTTCTGATCAGCAAGCCCTAGGCTCTGTGGTTTAACCCACAGCGCCACCCGCGTCATGTATACACAAAAACACACACAAATTAATTGTTTATGTATATGTATATATATACACACACACACAAATTAATTTTGTGTGTTTGTGCGCGTGTGTGCCCATTCTCACATTGCGCGCGTTTCAGTCTCAGCCAGCACGTTTCGCTGCCGGGAGAGGGAGACTTTGAGGTGGTTGTTGTTGTTTTTTTAACCTAAGCCTGACTCTTTTTATCTTTACCGCGTTAGGCCCCGCCCTTCCATCTAGGTGGCCGACCGAGAGGCCCTAGCGGCGCTAGTGGCAGCGGCAGCAGCAGCAACAGCAACAGAAAGAACCGGAGCGGAGCGAACTACGACGCCCGCGTGAGAAGCGGAGGCCCGGCTACTGTCACAGGCGCCGTCGCCACCGCCAACATGGTGAAGATATCTTTCCAGCCGCCCTTCGCCGGCAAAGACCAGTCCAAGAAGGAGGCGGCCGAGGCGCTGGTGGCTGACAAGGTGAGCGCGGGTCGAAGCTGCGACGTCGGCCCGTGACCGGCCGCCCTTTAATCTCCCTTCCCCCACCGGCGCCATTTTGTGGCGGCGGCAGAGGAACGGGAATTAGAAGGGAAGTAAAAACACACGACGAAGAGTGCGAGGCGGGGGGGGGGCGCAGCGGGAGCGCTCCCTCCACCAGCACTAGCACCCCAATAACGCACCTTCGGGGCGCAAAATAATGGCGCCGCTGCCTTGGCGAAGTCGTCTTTGCTTTAACCCCAAAGGCAGCCCCATTCCTAAGCCTCCCTTGGCCACTTAAGAGACCGGGTGGGAGGTCCTGTCATCTCTAGCCGGGCAGCCCATCCGCCTTTTCAGACTCACACACACCCATCTGCCCCCCTTATTTAAACCCATTTCGCAATCGGCCACCTGCCTTGGATCAGACCCCCCTAGCTGTTCTAGCCTGCACCTGCATTAGGCGCGTATAAAGTGTGTGATAATGATAATACTAAGAATAATAATACACAACAGCCCCTGTCTGCAGACTCATACTCCCAAAAAAACAGGGCACCAAAAAAGAGAGAGAGAGGAAGTGATGGTCACTGTGGTGGTTTTAAGGGTAAGGGGAGAATTAATGCTGCTGCTGCTGCTGCTGCTGCTGCTGCTTGTGGTTTGGATTGTAAAACTGCCTTGAGTGTATGTGAGATTTCAGTAATTGTTGCTGGGTTGTTGTTTTTTAAGAACAATAGCAGTAAAACATAATATTTTCTGCTGTGTTTGGGTGTAGTGTGCTGGTTTGTGACTTGCCTTAGTCCAACACCTGCTACCTAGCAGTGGTTTAGTTGTGGAGTAGCCGGCTGCAAGCATCCCAGACACTGCACCTAAAAAAAAAGATGCTGGTGTTCCATAGCACAATGGTATGGCAGAAGATTTGACTGAAGAGGCTGCCAGGTTTTAATCCCATGCCTCTCCAGCTACATAAAGGATCTCCGCTAGCATGTGCAAGACATTTGCCTGAGATCCCGAGACACTGTAGTTTAAGCTGACATTGATTCTAAGTCCACCGGTTAAAAGTGCAGAAGTAGGTCACACCCATGCGTGTAGGGGGGGGGGGGTTGCACCTGTGTAAATGTACCTGTTCATTATGGGGGTTTCTACTTTAGCACTCTGTGTTCAGAGTCATCTTCCCTTAGTATCTCGAAGGACCTCAAGGTGGTATACATGTTATCCGACCCCCATTTTACCCTCACAACAACCCTGTGATAGAGGTTAGGCTGGGAGATGGTGACTACTCCATTGTCACCAAATAAGCGTCATGACTCGGGGGGGGGGGATTGAAATCCAAGTCCCCTAGGTCCAACATTCTAACCACTACACCACACAGCTGAGGTTTAACACACAGTGGTCCTTTGCCTGTTTCATAGTTGCCCTAAGTATTGTGTTGGTGGGTTTTGCTTATTTACATTAGGATAGCTAGTGTCTTTTTCTGCCCAGATGATCTTTTTTTGTGTTTTCCTGCACAAAAGTTGTGACTCATTCTCAATTTAAAGAAGTAGTTGATTGACAGTGCATATGTTTGTACATGATTGCATTTGAAAATGGTTGCAAACATGTACTGGGGAGCTGCAGGCAGTTGAACATCACATTGTGGCACAAACACTTGCTTCACATGTGATAGCTGTGTTCCACCTCTTACTTTGTAGCATGTAAAGCGACCTTGATTGCCTCAGTGCCAACAGATCTCTGCTTTATCCTCATGTTGGAAATAACTACACTTCCATTGCAGGATAGATCCAGGTAGTGGAAAGCTGGTTGACTGTAGCTCCCATATGATCACTGAATATTTTAAATCCTTAAGTTTCAGTAAAATCCACAATGCATTAGAAACTAAATGCAAGCTCTTAATAACATAATCTTAAATGTGGCCTTCTATCCCTGCCCATTTTTACCTGGGAGAAAGCTCACTAAATGCAGTGGGGCTTGTTTCTGATGAAAGATCTACATTTGATTGGTTTGCAGATACGTCTTGACTCTGATGGAGAGTTCATGCCTAAATTTGAGGCATGTGAGGGCCTAGTTCCAAAACTTTGAGTTTTCATTTATACAATAGTGTCTCAACATTACAGGTGATCCATATTTTATGGTTCTAAGCACATTTACATGGAAGCAAAATCTATAGGTGACCCCAATATTTCCCTTAGCAAAACATAATAAAGATAACCATCACATGCATCCTCCTCACCCAAGAGGAGTCTGACTAGACAACCTTGCCTAGTTTCCTGTCTAGCGGTCAAAAAACAGGTACGAGTGGTGTATAAATAGAATCCTTTCAAACATAAAATGGAAATGTTGCTTTGTTTTCACAGATGTTTCCTCTCTTCTTACTTTCATTTTAAGTGAAATAATTGAACAAATTATGTTCAAATGTGCCCGAACACTTATTTCCTACAAATTTCCAACAAGTGGCAGACCTGCTTTTTCTAGTGTTACAGTTCACTTTTGAGATTGTGCAAGCAAAAGCATTATGAGAAATTTGTTTTGCAATTCAGCAATTGTATTGGCATAATAATTCAGAGGGTGGAGGCTACTGATGACTAGCAAAGTTTATGCAACATCCCCGGTTTGGTTCCTGATAACCAGCCAAAGAACCTCCTGGAGCAGAGCGCCTGGGAAAGATTTCTTTGTGAGCCTTTAGGAGATGCTGCTAGGCTGGCTTGTAATAAATATGATAGGAACAGACCTGTCTTCAAATGCTGGGTTACTATGTAATCTCTGTAAAGCAGTGGTACAATGTAATGTGCCAAAAGGATGCAATGTGCCAAAGGGTACTCTTAATCTTCCCCGCCCCAACATTCAAAAGTTTCCCAGCCAGTTTATAGACTATGCATAACTAATTTTCCTATCTTCCTCTAATGATATAAACCACTTATTCTACTCCCACCTCTAGACATGACAGCAGCAGACATCCACTTGGCCTGGATCTGGCACTGATTTGTGTAGTTGAACCAATAGTCAGCTGAATAGACTGCTGAATAGACAATATTGGGCAAGTTATAAGGCAGCTTCATATGTTTAAACATGCAGCTATTAGTACTATAATGAAATTTTGCAGGTAGTTACTTGAAAAGAATGAATTGCTGTTTGGGATTGTGAGATAAGCCAATTAATGTGCAGGCTCACTTGTTATTAAGTATCAAGAAGACATGCATTACAGTTCCTTGGGCAGAAAGGAAATACTGTTGTGGCTGTTACATTCTAATACTAATTTTGCTATTTACTGCAGAATGCTAATTGTTTTGTTTATTGTTTTATTATCTGCAGTTTTGCAAAACTTATATTTGAACATACAGTTTTAACATTTTGAACCATCTAACATTGCATAAGAGTCAAAGGTCAAGTTTATTGCTTTCTGAATTTTTTTTCTGGTGGGCTAGGGGTGCAACTGTTTGTGTATTATCCTGTGTCTGGCACATTCAGAAGAATGTTTAGCTTTCCAGCTTCAGGGTTGTTGTCCCCCCCCCCCCCCAATTCACTGCGTTCCTTGCAAAAAGGGATGGGATAAAAATAGATGATTGTAAATATTTTGGTGTTCCTAATATTGGGATTTTCTGTAATACATCAAGTTGAATTAAACCAGGCTTTGACTGTACTAAAATATATATTTGTGCATGAAATTAAACTCTCTTGATTTCTGCAGTAGTACATGAGTAGTTGTCCCAAAAGCTGGTGTGGAAATAACCAGTGTTGCTAGTAATTCCTTGTGAACTGTGCAGGGGTTGTACATTTTATGATTGTACAGGTAGCACATTGGTGCCTGCTCTTTCCTTCGTTTACACTGGCTCAGTTAAAAGGCAGGTTACAACTTGACCACTTGGTGCCTGACTCTGAATTTTTCAAGATGCTTGGTTTCAACTAAATGACATAATTGAAGCTGGAAAAAGCATATTTGATTTCAACATGCTAGCATCAGATTTCAAGATGCTTGAGCAAACTAGTGAAATCTTCCTGGCTTGTACATACACATCTGAACACTTGATGAAGTTAACTACCTGTAGAGCAGAACCAAAATTGTATTAGACAAGTATATGGATTCTGAAACTTTACAACCCAAGCTACTAGCTTACTAAAAGTGCAAATATGTTTTGGCTGTTAGTATTGCCCTTTAAAAAAAGCCACATATCTAGCACTGTTAACTGGCATAATTGCTTCAACAGCATATTAGGTTCTCAGCACTAGAATATTATTTTGCATAGCAGAAGTTCTTCAGAATCTGCTAATGCTGCTTTTTCGATAGTTTATAGCTTGCTGTTCCTCTTCTAAATCTGAGGGTGGAGAGGTAAGGAAGAGGAATGTCTCATCTTGCCAATACTTTGAATACTTTTATAGTCCTACTATACTGATCGTTTGAGTCGACAAAGATCCTTGAAATGAGTTTAACATCTGAATTCCCTGTTTTAAATCTTAATATTTTTATCAAAAAAAAAATGAGCTTAGCTGAATGTTAAAAGCAAATGCCACACTGAAACCTCTCAGCTGATAATGCTCTTGAACAAACAAGGCTAACTATGCATGTTATTGTCATACTGCTTTTCTTTTTAGAATTATGGAAATAATATTCCTTTTGAAGTCACACACCTCATAAATATGATCTAACCTTGATGTTAGCAACTATGGATTGGAAGGCCATTGCAATATTGTGGTTTTGTGTAGATTTGCATTTAACCACAACCCCTTTAAATGCTCTTTGCCATAAATATGTGCAAGGAGCAAATGCTGTTGAATAAGTAAATTGACTTTTTATAACTTTAAAGAGTTATAGAAGCTATAACTCACAAATATTACTGAGGAACAGCTCCAATCACCCCTGACCATTGGCCGTGATATCTGGAACTGATGGGAATTGGAGTTCAACATTTGGAAGGCCATAGGTTCCCCATCCCTGTCTAACACTTAAGGGAGAATTGCCTTGGGAGGGAAGCGAACAATGAGCTTAATTATGTTAAGGGAAGTTTAAAATGTGAAACTTTATTTTTGCAGCCCAGTAGGCAAAATTCACTGTAGTATCATTCTGTAAGTTAACAGGAGGCACAAATCCATCTGTAGTTTTTTAAAGGCTATTCACTGTTTGTGTTTAAAGCAGGTACTATGGCATCCTTGTTTTAAACACAAACAAAAGGCTCAAAACACGTTCCATTCTCCTATGAATGAAATATAGGTGTACTATGGCATCTTGTGTCAAACATTTCTCAAGGGTGTTGTCTGGCACTTGGCTTTCACCTTGAAGTGTGATGTCATCCTGAGTCAAGGTGAGGGGTAATTAGTTAAAGATAATATTGTCTCCAAGACAACAAATAATTTAAGTTCTCTCTCTCTCTCTCTCTTTCTCACTCTGTCTCTCAGGATCCAGAAGTTGGAACACATGGCCATGAAAGTTCATCTGGAAGATGTCTGCTGACTCTTTTGGGTCTTGCACTTATATTAGCAGGAGTGGTGGTTGGTGGAGCCTGCATCTATAAGTACTTCATGCCAAGGGTAATGGAAAGACAACCCTCTTTTTCCTTTTTTTTTCCTTTTGCAGAAAAAATTGACAAAGCAAATAGAAGCATACAAAATAAGCAAAATATTCCACACAGTGTAAGCATGATACGTAACCGAATTGGAATATGGGTCTAAACTTAGATCTGCACCTCAAAGTTGTGGCACCGAGGAAGCTCAAAACTTAAAAAGTGAATATGCCTGGATTCCTCTCATGTTTGTGACTGGGAGAGCCAGAGTTATCTTGCTGAACTGAGGCCTCAGTCCTGGGAGCCATCTTCTTGGCTCTCCCCCTCTTTGTCCTTGTACTGTGACAGGCCCCATGGAATCCTGTGAGATCCTTGGGTCTTGTAGGATCTCGGATGTATCTGAAGCTTCCATGTCTGCCTCAGTAGGACTGGCATTCTTGGCAGTTCTGCTGCTTGCCATTATTTGGGTGCCAGACTATGCACTAAAGCATCCTCAGATGGTAAGCTGGCCTTGGACATCTTAGTGATGGTGGGGACCAAGTCTTGTCTTCCTGCCCCCCACCAAAATATTTTTTAAAAAATATGCAGTAAATTTCAAAACTTTTTTTTAACTGTGTGATTGTAGCAGATCTGCTATTTTCTTGAAGGACTTTGCAAACACAACTTGAACTGCTGTGAGCTTATACATTAACAGAATATATATAGGCCACGTGTTCTGAACAAAGTATAATAGACAAAACATTGAGTCAGGAGGAATTTGTGGAAAGGAAATGTTTAATACAAGTATTTGTTACAACAGTGCCATCACAATTCACACATAGAAAGTCACCTTTTCCGCTTTTCTGCACCAGTCTTGCACATATATTTTACAAGGGGTTAGGTGCAATTGGAATGTCATTTATTACAGTTCTCCCATGCATCCGATGAAATGGAGAAATGCCTTCCTCTAATAAACTGAAAAGACTAAAAAAAATTGTGAAACATTCGTTCCACATTAACTTCAAAAATTACAGCATCTTTGTTGGAAAACAACAAACTTGGAAGTAATTTGTATTTCTTTGCATATACCTCTTACACCCCTCTGATTTTTTTTGAACTGTAATTAAATGACTTTATTGCAACTAACAGATCCACAAAAAACACTTGCCCTCATTAGATTTTATTTGCCTAATATTGATTTTATTTCAAGTCACACTACAGAAGTGGAAAGCTAAAATGCATTATGATTGTGGCAAACCAATGCTGGGTTGTACCCAGCTAAGTTATACTTGAAGTAGACCCATTGAAATTAACAGACCCAAGTTAATAATTTTAAATGGGCCTGCTCTAAATAGCACTGGATAATCTGTCCCTAAAAGAAGTCTCATAATTGATTACTGTGATTTATTTTTAGCGCACAATGATGCGTGGGCAAATGTGTTATGCAGGAGAGGATCAGCAAGAGCAGGCAGCCGAACCCTACTTCTTGCCCATTGCTGAAGAAGCTGACATTCGTGAGGATGACAATATTGCCATCATTCAGGTTCCTGTTCCAAAATTCTCTGACAGTGATCCTGCAGCTATCGTTCATGACTTTGAAAGGGTGAGTTGATCCAAGTCTAGAACTTCTTTTTACACCATCTGTTGAGTTTTCATAATTGGCAACACAAAAAACAAACACCCTCATCACTCTACATCAAATAACAGAATTAATGATAGCAACAGCTAGCCTCGTTGCTTGCTTTAATTTTGGTTCACCTGGTGCAAGTTAGTACAAGCACATAATTCACAGCTTCAACTTACTGGCCACTAGTCTTGCCTAAAGAAATCAGGGATGTTTCTCCTTTTTTGAGTCCTAATTTTTTGTGTTAAATTGTCCATTATTAGTCCCCCACCCTTTTTAAAATGCAGTCCCTTTACATTTCAGGTAGCAGCTTCTGAGGGTGTATACTTGTGTTAGGAAAAGTTGTGGTGGGAAGTTTGGGAGCTACCATTTCAAGGAAGAGGGAAACGAAAGACTAAGGTGGAGAGTGTGGATCACATGTGGATATATCACAGGCTGGCAGTTCCCACCCCTGCTGTAGCCTGTTCACTGGTAGCAGTTATTCATTATCATGTATAGGTTTAAGAAAGTGCCTTAATCCAGGGTGAATATAGGTTGAAACTTTGTGCTGAAAGACTGAATGCAATAGTAATGGTGATCCTGGATATGGGCTGGTGCCTTACATTCCGTAACAGTAGTGTTCTGGCTGTAACTGTGTTGAGATACATAGGTCTGCCATGCTTTGCAGTCTATAATTCTATGTAATTTTTAAGAGTATGAATGTAACCATGCAAAGCCGCTATTTAGCATTTTTGCTTGCCAAAATAAAGATTCTCTTGCTCCATTAGAAAGGACTTTCTCTGTGTTGGAAGGGAGCCTTTTGATAAATCCCAATACTTGAAATTTTATTGCTTCTCTTCAAATCAGTTACATAATTTCATTGATTTAATCTGTAAAGCGCTTGGAACATTTTTATACGAACTAATTTGAAAACAATGACTTGGGTCGTAACATGACTTAAGGAAATTAAGTGAAGGAAAGTTTTCTGCCCCCTCTTCCCACTTATACTCACTCATTAAGACTCCTAAACTGCCTCTCTAGAGGGTTGGGGAACCCTCTTGAATAATGTGGAACTGATCACACGGAGCTGCTGGAAAAAGGAGATGGAAATATTTCCTTCTCGAGATTCCTTCAGTTATCTTAGAGACCAAGACAACAGGCGTATTAAAGTATGTATTCAAATTACTAAGATTTCTTGTTTCTTCTTGCAGCTCCTGACTGCCTACCTTGATCTGCAGCTGGGTAACTGCTATGTGATCCCTCTGAACACGTCCATTGTTATGCCACCACGGAATCTGATGGACCTCTTTTCAAAATTAACGGTTTGCATTGTTATATTTCAGTGTAACATGGGGAAGTGTTTTTTTTCTATGAAGACAGTGAAATGTACCGGTATTCTTGCTTATCAATGGTATCTTTTCTTCAGCAATAGCTTTCTTTAGGTGGCACATAGCTTGCTTATGAAAAGACTGTTGATGGCCAGTGTTGGTTGACTACTGGCTTATTGAGAGCATCTGTATCACTGATGCCGAAAGTATGAACATTGTTTCCACTATGATGCATGTAATGTTTTTATTCACGTCACACAGAATTCATAGGCAGAGATAAGACAAGCCTAACTATGTCTAGACCTTTTTACTTGCATTTAGATGAGGGCAGCTGGTGAGACTGAATAGATCTCTACTTAACTTTGTTACAAGCCCAGGCAAGGGCTGCATCCTAAATCAAGCATACTTAAATAGTAAACTCCATTAAAATGAGACTTACTTTCAAGTGGATTGGTGCAGGGAGCCTTTTTCAGTCTAAGGTTCACATTCACTTCTGGGCAGCCTGGAAGCCAGATGCCAGCAGGGGGTGGAGTAATGGATTTAACGACTACCTTTGTACAGGAGACGACATTCTAGCCATGCAAAAGTCAGAGGCTTACACACACACACACACACACACACCATACAAGGAAGCAAGAGAAATTATCGTCGTTCATTGACAAATCCTTCTTCAAAAATTTCCATCAAATGCATTTGGTAGGAACTCCTAGAAACATGACCCCAAGGAATAACTTCTTGTGAACAAGGTCTGGGCACACTATCTGCAATAAATCTTGCTTTAATCATCTGAAGTTTCACTTACTCAGATTCCACATGCATAGCTGCTCCCTTTATTTAAAGTTCCTTTGCAAATGTGAATCTTCTTCTTTGGGTATTGAAAAAAAGAATTGCAAATGTTCATATTGGTGATATTTGTGTTTTTCCACAGACTGGTTCCTATTTGCCTCAGACTTACCTTGTTCGTGAAGAAATGGTTGTGACAGAAAAGATTGATAATGTGTCAGATCTGGGCATTTTCATTTACCAGCTCTGTGTAGGGAAGGAAACTTTCAGGCTTCAGCACAGAGATAAGACCATTGGTGAGTATTTTCAACTGAGAATCTAAACTTAGCTTATCTTAAGTAGGAAAAAATAAAATCTAAAAATCTCCTGTAAGCTTCCTGAAAGAGTTTTACTTGATAAATCTATCTAGTTTTTTCTTTTTAAAATTTTCCTTTAATAGAAAAGGCTTTTTCTTTCTAAGGTTACATATGGGAAAGTGTAGGTACATAGTGAGACTAAATCATTAAATTAATCTGGTGAAAAGTCAAAGTTAACCCCTCTAGCAGCAGTTCAAGCATGAATATTCTGATAAAGTCAGAAATTTAAGATTGTTCAGAATCTAAAAATGTTAGAACAGTTAGCTGCATTGGTGTCTTGCTTGATGGTATTTTGGAAGTACCGGTATTTGGTTCAGTATTTAGCTAGTGAAATATGGGAAACTTCACACAGTGGCTCATTTCCAGGGTAGGAAAATTGTTTGTACCCAACCTGCACATCACTATCCCTAACACTGCTTCCAGAATTGCATTTTCCTGGTTTTAAATCAATAGATACATTCAGCTTGGCACATACAGCCATAAACAAACTACCCAGGAAATAGATCTTCTATCTGAAATCTTCATATACTGTTCAGCATTAATTGTTTTTGTGTTCTTCTCTTATTTAGGTGTCCAGAAACGCTCAGCTGAAAAGTGTCATTCAATCCGGCACTTTGAAAACTTGTTTGTTGTGGAAACCAGGATCTGTCAGCAGTGAAAAGTACAGGGCAGAAAGTGACAATCACACATCTTCATTAAGAAGTCGAAGCTTTATATCTTTATCTTCAGAATTAAAACATGCAGTGATAATCAAAACTTACGCTTTTTTGTGGATTGCTTAAATTTAAAAACAAAAGAAGGAAATTCCAAATTTACCATGATTTTTTCTTTGTGTCCCTGGTGTGGCTAAATTTTCTAAATAGCTTTCATTCACACTTGCTAACACAAAAGTGAATACCCTATACCCACCTGATTATCTGTTTCACAGCAGTCTTACACGTCTACTTGGAAGTCCTTATTTTGTTAAAAGAGACTTACTCCAAATTAAGTGTGTACGATTGAAGCCTCAAACTTATTTTAAAAAGGACTGCAAGTAGCAAATTCCTGCATAGAAATGTAGTCCAGTCAACACCTGACTCTTTACAGAATGTTGAAATTAACACATTAATATCTGGTTTGCACATTTATATGTAGCTCTGTAAGATTGCTCTACATTAAGTCAGGTAAGAAACTACATCAAGACTTCTAAGGTTGATTTGAACTTCATAGGAGAAGCATGTAAACTAACCTTGGTAATCATAAACATTTTTTCCCCATTTTGTGCAATTACTGTATTGAACTTGTATGTATATTTGGAATCTTCCCTGAGTTGACCTTAGTACTTCTTTATTTTGGTTCTTTGGTGATATTTAGTTATATATTCAGGAGCAGTTACTCTTTAAAAGCTTTTATGTTAGTATTTTGGCGCTGGACTGGTTTCAACATCTTTAATGCAAGCTTATGTAATTACAACCTGATTTGGCCCAATTGTCATTGTTTCTGTAGCTGTGAATTCCACCCCCCAAGCCTATATTTCAGAGAATAACTTCTTATAAGCACAGTAGCACTAAGACTGCAGTCAAAAGTATTATCTTTGCTTAAGAATGTGGTACACAATGGTAAAGGGATTGTTAGTGAGCTGCTAAGTTGAGTGTTTTGTATAAGGGACTTTATATTTCTCACAAATCCTGCAGCCCTCCAATAAATGTTTCTCTAAGATTATGGTGGTGGTCTCACTTTGTTGGCAATAAAAGTAATTGTGAGAGGGAATATTAATGCTGTCAAAATATTGGTAGCGTGACACTCCTGCGCTGAAACTGCTGTAGTCAAGAGCCATGTATTCTACAGTGCTTCAGAATGTTATATTAGGTGCAGAATCTAGTTTCCTGAGAAACTTAGGCTTTCAGGTTTGTGTTTTGCCATCATTGTTCTGAATTATAAGCAAAGATTTGTGTATCTCTAGAGCTAAAGGAGTGGAGGAATTGATCACAGGGTTTCCTTTTCTCTCATAGACTAACAAAGAATAAAGTATGTAAATTGTATATAGTTGGAGAATAAAGTATGCATCTGAGAGAGGCATGATTTAGCCTGCTGAATTCATTTATTCATGGGAGGGGTGGGAGGTGCTTGTGAATCCTGTTTACTTTTCCGTACACCAAATAAAGAAGCTGTCTGATAGGCTACTTTGTCCTTCATCCTTTAAATACAAATCCAAGTCCATCTTAAAAATTGATCTAGTGCACTGGACTTTTGCTGTCTGAAGTCTTGTGGTACTTTTCGTTTAAATATGGAAAGTGGTGCTCTTTAGTTACCTTTTGCCATGCAACACAAGTTAATAACTTACAGACCTTAGGTGATAGGAGCTTTAATTATATATCCCAGCCTGCCTCGGAGAATAAACACTCTCTAGTTCCAGAAACAGGTCTACTTTTTTATTTTTGCAGTATTTAGTATTATTATTTTTTAGTTTGTTATAGACATTCTGGTGGAGATAAGTACCCTTTCAAAAGCTGTTCATGGTTGTCACTGCCTGCCTATAGAATATTGGGTCATGGAGCCATTCTGCCTACAGGAACTACCTTTGTCTTTCCACAGTCAGTAGGTGCTCAAGAAGTGCTGCACTTTTTAATTACTTGATCCCTTTACCTACATCATCATCATCATCATTATTATTATTGATACCCCGTCCATCTGGCTGGGTTTCCCCAGCCACCTTTTATTTAGGTACTCCATGGTTGTAGGGAAGTAGCAGGTATCTACTGCTACAAGTGGTGGCTTGTTGGTAAAAATCAGCTAACTACTTACTTCAGGGTATCTGAAGAAGTGTGCATGCACACGAAAGCTCATACCAAGAACAAACTCAGTTGGTCTCTAAGGTGCTACTGGAAAGAATTTCCTATTTTGTTTCGACTATGGCAGACCAACACGGCTACCCACCTGTAACTACTTACTCCCCCTTTCCAAAAGCTGACATCTGCAAACAAATACACATGCTGGAACTGGAATGTTAACATTTGCACCTGTTGTATGTCAAGGCTGTTGCTTGCAAAACTCTCAAGGATGTAGCCTTGAGTTAGTGATTGTTATCCCTTACAAAATAGACATGCCACGTCCACTAGATGGCGAAGTAGGCAAGCTAAAGGTATTTTTGTTTTAAGCCTTCTAGCCTTTTAATGTTCTTGATCAGAGCATGCTTATGCTTCACACCAACTAATCTGGAAATATGTTTATGATACTCCAGGAAGCAACATATGATTCAGATTCATGCCTTTTGGAAGGGCAATGAAGGCCTATCATTTTCATAACATTTGGTGTAGATCCTTACCCGGCCCCCGGTCCACCCCAAAAACCAACATCATAAATTTTTGAAGAGCTTTCTGAATTGGAAGAGAATAGCTTTTTCAATCACTTTTTCTATTTGTACATTTTACTACATTATACTGGTCCTTCACACATTCCTCCCAAGGCCTTTTAAGCAACTTGCACTAAGTGGCCAAAGACATGCTATTAAGAGAATTCATGTAGTGAGATTGTCTTAAAAACCACAACTGGTTTTCACATCTTACATTATGTACTTCAGCAATAGCTGACTCTAGCAGAGCTTTTATTATACAGTCGTACCTTGCAAGCCGAAGGGAATCTGTTCCAGAAGTCCATTCAACTTCCAAGGTGTGGCTTCTGATTGGCTGCATGAGCCTTCTGCAGCCAATCAGAAGTTGCAGAAGCCCCACCAGACGTTTGCCTTCCAAAAGAACATTCGCAAACCGGAACACTCACTTCTGGGTTTGTGGTGTTCTGGAGCCAAAATGTTTGACTGCTAAGGCGTTCGTCAACCAAGGTATGACTGTAATGTGTGAAATGATCATAAGGGTTTCTTCTGCATTGAACACCCATGCTAAAAATGTGAATGAAAAGGTTTTTTTGCACTTTAATCTATTCACATATGTGTAGTAGTACAGTGGTCATTGGGATTATAGCTGAAGATACAGATTCTGAATGTACTCAAGCCTTTCTGTATTAGGTGAACCCTGGATTTCTTGGTGCCAGTAGGGAGGTGCTGTAGCTAAGTGACAGAGCCCATGCTTTGAAGGCAGAAGGTCTCATATTCAGAACACATCTTGAGGTGGGGTTGGCTGAAGACTCCAGTCTGAAATCCTGGAAGTGTCAACAATATTGGGGTGTGGGGAGAGAGAGTATTTCCATGTTTTTAAAAAATAGAAGCAACAACACATAAATTTAGGAACAGTGGAGTAGCTTTATCAATGAACTTGGGTAAGTGTGGCATGGAGCGAAAATAGAATAATTTGCCAATATGTGAATCAAGGCTGATTGATTGACAGGCTGGGGATTCAGGTCCTTGTAAGATTATACAGGCTGCTTATATCAAGCACATCTTCCAACAGTTTGACTTCACACTCCTCCATTGTCTCCCAAGACACTCAAATGCCAACAACTTTCTGCCAGGACATTTTACACCCATTTGTGCCGATTAATGCTGGGAGGGCTACAGTCTACATGGAAACTTTTCAGACTGCCATCTGGAAAGCTGCATGCACAAGACAAGCCAGCCTCTTGTGCACATTAGTGGTGCACTTGGAGATATGGTAACTGGAGCAAACAACTTGCAGAGAATATTCCAAAAGCAGTCTAGATTTCTTCATGTTAGGTTCTTGCGGCAGGGTGGGGGAGTAGCCTTTTATACCAAATCCAACTAACTCATGTTCTGCACAGCCTTATCCCACCATGGGGTGCTCCAGCTGTTTTGGACTGCAACGTACCAGTAAATCAACCAGCCACCATGGCAAATGGGTTTGTGATCCAAAATACCTGGAGGGCACCCAGGCAGGTCTGACCTGATTGGCAGAGGCTCTCCAGCATTTTGGGCAGCACCCCATTGGCAGTCTTATCTGGAGAGGCCAGGGATTGAACCTGGGACCCTCTGTGTGCAAGGCATGTGCTTACCACTGAGCTATGGCTCTTTCTAACACCACTTGTTTCAAAGCAATCTCTCTTGGTTCTGTAGTTTGCTCATGAAACCATCACACACACCCCTGGCCAGTTCAACTAGCCTTTCTGCAAACCATTTTGCCTGTCTTTTGCAAGTAGTTCATCAGACGTGCTCAAATGTGAGTTTAAATTTACATGTACTTTTTACACTTGTGGGGGATAAATCAGGCGACATCCGCCTATTTAAGGCTTTCAAGTAAGCAGCTCTTGACTTTTATAGGTAACACATTCAGCATTTATAAGAATTTCCTGAGTCACTGAGCTACTTCTATACTTCCTTTCTACCAACCACTGTACAGACACATTTTCCTCACCACTAAAAGCAATCTTTGCTGTGGAGGGTTGAGGACAGGAGTGCTTTATTGCAGGGGTTTTGGGCTGGATGACCCTCAGCATCCTTTCCAACTCTACAATTCTACGAAAATATTTCATTCACTCTTGTGTTTAAGTAAAGAGAGTTAAAGTGAGGAATATGGTTCACCTTTCAGTTGTTTCAAGGTATTCACACAATCCCTATAATTTTGTGAGGGTGGGCAATGTCTGTGAACTGCTCTGTGATCTTATGATGGAGGAAGGTATGTAAATCTAATAAATAATAATGTTACTGTACCTATTTTGCAGACGGAAGGCCCAAGGTTTTTCAAATTCCTAACAATGGAGTTGCCTCCTACTTGTGGATTTGGGCGACCTTTTGTTCTTTGCCATTTAGAATCTGGATTTCCAAGCTAAATTTTGAATGGGGTTTACTTCAAAAGTACACATGTATTTGTGGCATCTTTTTGAATTTGACAGGCACCAGTTCTCCTGTACTGTCCAATCTTAAATATTGTTGCATGCCATCTATCAACCAATTGTCTATTTCAGAGGTTCGCAAACTAGTCCGTGAAAAGGGCGTGGAATAGTAGAGATAATCAGTACTGAGAGAGAATTGCTGAACAAGCAATTTAAACTTCCTGCCATCACAGGTTACCTTCAGTTACAAAAAACAACAACCCCTTCATTGTGGTCTTTTGAGATGAGACTTTTTTTGCAGTAAACACAGCTAACTCTAAAAGGAAATATTCAGCAGAAAGCAACACACTCATTATGAAATGGTCTCAGAAGGTGCACTAATCTATGTTACTCCTAAGAAAATACAGTATTGCATAATACATTTGGATATCAAAATAGGCTGGTTAAAAACAGAGAGCCTTGCTGAATCAGACTGAAAAGCTTGTCTGCTTCAGCATCTACAACTATTAATAATGGCCAACCAGATGCTTCTGGGAAGCCTACAAATGCAACTACCTGTTGAGAAGGAGACTTCTGATCAAGTATACTCTGGTTCACAAAGACTTGTTCCACGCACAATTATTGCGAACAGTTTTGAGAAATCTGTTTGGACCAGTGTGCCATATCTTTATATAGAAGACATATGATATGTGCATGGAGTCACAAACTAATAAGAATCAAATAAGTGTTCCATGAACAGGAATGGTAAGAGTGGTAAGTCCCTGTCAAAGATCACTGAAATGGAGACATAATGCCTTTCCACAGTCAATATCCTACAAACATGAGATGATGGGTGCTCCAAGATGTCAGGAAATGGCCTCTACTCACAAGTAGAACCCTGGCAGAGACACATGCCCGACTGGCATGTTCCCTTCTTCCTGGGCGATCGTTCGGGAGTAATTGTTCGGGAGCACAACAGGGTGCTCCAAGCACAGCAGCAGACAGTACAGTTCTTCCTCCTTTATCAGCTGGTTTAATGATGATGTTAGTATCATTAGATAAGTCATTAAGGCAGGCATGTTGGGACTTGGTTAAATTGTCCTGTGTCCTAGGGCACCCCTTTTTGAGTTTGTCCAAATCACAGATCACCAATTGATGGAACAAACTGGGTGGGATAAAGGATTATTTAGATCTAAAAAGCTGTGTTTGTTGATCTCTGAAACCAAACATGTCACATAACTTAATATTACGCACAAATTTATGTAAATCTACCCTGGTGCAAAAAGTATTATAGCGAGGCTTAGGGACGAGACAATTGTAGGACATGTTTTCCTCTGTATATCTTTACATAGGCCAGCTTTTACAGTTGTGCAGGCAGGGCCATCCAACTATCAGTCACCCAATATCATACTGTGGTACCTCTTGTTGCGGACACGAACTGTTCCGGGGTGCCGTTCACACCCTGAAAAGTCCATAACTAGAGTGGTGCTTCTGTGCAAGTGCGGAGCACGATAGAGTGCTTTTGCGCATGCGTGAAGAAGAAGAAGAAGAAGAAGAAGAAGAAGAAGAAGAAGAAGAAGAAGAAGAAGAGTTTGGATTTGATATCCCGCTTTTCACTACCCGAAGGAGTCTCAAAGCGGCTAACATTCTCCTTTCCCTTCCTCCCCCACAACAAACACTCTGTGGGGTGAGTGGGGCTGAGAGACTTCAGAGAAGTGTGACTAGCCCAAGGTCACCCAGCAGCTGCATGTGGAGGAGCGGAGACACGAACCCGGTTCCCCAGATTACGAGTCTGCCGCTCGTCACCACTACACCACACTGGCTCTGCTTCTGCGTGTGTGCACTCGGTGAAACCCAGACGTATACACTTCTGGGTTTGCCACGTTTGCAAGCCGAAAAGACACCATGAACCTAACGCAACACGAGGTATGACTGTAATGAGTTCAGGTGACTGATTAGGTGAGCAGTCCTGCCTGCCTGTTGAAGTTGACCCACAGGTGTGCCAGTAAGGGAGTCTGTTTCACCAGCACATTCCACACCTGGATTGTGTTGGCAAAGAAGCACATAGCAGGATTGAATTCCATGCTCATTAGCTGATGAGTGGAGGGTTCAGTTCTGGTTCTGCAGGGGCGGAGGAAGGGGGGTGCAGTGGATGCCGGTCGCTCCGGATGTCACCACTTGGGGGGGGGGTGACAAAATGCTGAGCGGCACTCACTGCGGGGCATACAGCGCACCCAAGCCATGTGTCACTCCTGGGAGAGGCACAGTGGCTTGGGCGCGTGCAGGCTCCGTGCTGCCCAAACTGTCTACCTGCTGCCTCCCCCCCCCCCCGCTGTAGTGCAGCTGAGTGGGAGGAGGCAGGCAGACTCTGGAGGCCCTGCAGTGTGCACTACCCCTACGGACAGCTTGCCCCACTCCTGGGCACGCCACCCCAGGCATCTGAGCAGCTTCCTCCGCTGCTGGCTCTCTGCAGGGGTTTGCTTCATTACATTGAAGCAGCGCCAGCAGCACCAGCTGATTGACAGGCAGGTGTAGTTTCGGGGAAATTGGACTGTGGGCCAAATTGAACCCTATGAAGGGCCAAGGCTGGCTCATAGGGCAGAGGTTCCCCACCCTTGCTTTTAGGCATCACACGATGAGCTAATACAGCCGCCTGTCAATTGTAACTGCAATTAGCACTGTAGTGAGCTCTTGACAACCCTGGGATAGCATATCAAGAAAGCTAGTGCTGACATGAGGACAACCCCTCTTCAGAAGGACATGATCCATCTTCTCCTACTTGTGCACAAGGAGATTGTTGCTTGGCCTCCCCCTGCATGCCCACTCAATTCCTCTGCATTATGTTCAGTCATTGCTGGTGACAAAGGAATTCTTCCGAACATTACATATCTGGGGGCCCATTATGCAGGCTGAGAGAAGGGAAAGCCCAATCTACTACCTATGAGCAAACCCTGCTCATGGTAGGCACATGCAATGGGATCCCTATAAGGTCTGAGCCTTGGGTTGTGCTGGTGGATTTAAAATACCTGTAGCTCTCTAAATGCTAACCAATGACCGATGGCTAAAAAAATAAAAATAAAAATCTGTGTAGCGAGCAGACTGGCTGGTGCCTTTGCTGGGTTGACTGCCTTTCTTTGTAATGCACAGCATCTATCACTTATCTGAGCCATCAGTGTGCTCCATCTTGCCTCTTTTCCTTTTTTCATCTTCAGGTGGCACGTTTCATCTGAGCTTCCTGTAGCAGTGTTCCTTTTCATGTTTTTCTTTCTTTCTTATTTTGCACTGTGGTTTCCGCTCACTGTTACTGGGGCGGCAGCAGGGAGCTAGGTGTTGGCAGAATGAAGCGAGAGCTATTTGTGACATCATTGTGGCAGACTGAAACAGGTGTTTATTGTCCCAGACTTAGGTGTTGTAAGTAAGCTGGGGGCAGGGAATTGTTGCTGAACAATTAATATACCTTCCAGTAATGCTCACATTACTGTTTAAAACCCCCCAAACGATTTAGCCTCAAACATCTGGAAGACCACAGAAAACCTCTCAAATATGAAAGCCAGTAGCCGTCCCTCCACTGTCAGAAATTTGGAGGGTGGCATCCCAGGAGAGGACATTTTTTTTGCAGCAGCTCCAAAGCGGTAGAATAACCTCGTCACAGAGGTCCATCTGGCAGCTTCGTTGTATAGCTTTCAACATATGCTGAAGCCCAGCTCTGACACAATATCTGTCTGTCTATCTGTCTATCTGTCTTTCTATATCTATCATCTATCTATCTATCTATCTATCTATCTATCTATCTATCTATCATCTATCTATCATCTCTATCTGAACCCACCCTATTCTTCTGAGTGTGGATTGTTTAAAGTGTTTTTAACCTTGCATTTTCATATTGTAACCCACCCTGTTCTCGAAGCTACTGACATGAGTTTGGCCAAACTGCGAGAGGCAGTGAAGGATAGGCGTGCCTGGCGTACTCTGGTCCATGGGGTCACGAAGAGTCGGACACGACTGAATGACTGAACAACAACAACCCACCCTGGAATCTTATGTTGAAGGGCAGGCAAGAAACAACAACAACAACATATCCATCTAGTCCTACTCAGTACACTCATTGAAATTGATAGACATAATGAAGGTTCATGAGTAAAACTTAGTTGGATACAATATAATAATAATAATAATAATAATAATAATAATAATAATAATAAGAAGAAGAAGAAGAAGAAGAAGAAGAAGAAGAAGAAGAAGAAGTAATTATTGTATTGGTGGTAATTATTATTATTATTATTAGTTCAGAAAAGGGCAATCCAAATGTTCAATGGGATGGAGCAACTCCCCTATGAGGAAAGGATGCAGCTTTTGGGACCTTTTAGAAAAAGCAGGTAAGAGGCGGCATAATACAAGTTCATAAAATTATGCATGACATGGAGAAAGTAGATAGCAGAAGGCTTTTTGCCCCCTCATGAAAACACTGGAACCTGCAGACATCCAAAGAAGCTGAATGTTGGAAGGTTCAGGACAGATAAAATACTTCTTCAAGCAGCACAAAGTTAAACTATGGAACTTAGTCCCTTAGAAGGCAGTGGTGTCTTTAAAAGAAGACATACCCTCTAACATTTCTCCAATGAGAATAGGGACATCCTAAGGAAAAGCAGGACATTCTGGGATCAAATCAGAAACTGGGACAGTTTCCTGTAAATCTAGGACTGTCCCTGGAAAATAGGGACACTTGAAGAGTCTGGGAGGGTAAGACAAAAGGCTATCAACAGCTACTAGAAGTGCCGGATTTACGCATAAACTAAACAAGCTATAGCTTAGAGCCCCACTCTCTTGGGGGGCCCCAAAAAAATTAAAGGAAAAGAAAATGGATGTACATTTCCAAAATATAAGTTCAACAATTACTTTGATAAAATACATATTTTGTTATGTTCAAATGGCTTTAGATACCTATTAGGTCCATAAATTACCATATAGCATATATTCAACACAAAAAACAGTGACAATTTGTTGTTGACAAAGGACAGTTGGACATATAAAGAGCCCCATTACCTTCAGTAGCTTAGGGCCTCATCAAACCCAAATCCAGCCCTGGCTATTGGTCATATTGGCTATTCCCTGCCTCCAAATTCAGAGACAGTATGCTTCTAAATACCAGTTGCTGAAAACTGTGGAAGGGGTTATGCTCAGGTCCTGCACCTGTGCTTCTTGTGGGCTTCTGGTTGACCGCTGTGAGAACAGGATGCTGGACTAGATGTACCTTTGGCCTGATCCAGTAGGCTCTTTGTAACTGTGTTGTTTCTTAGTGAGCAATCAGGTAGCATATTGAGCTGCACACTTGCATTTTTTTTATTCATTCACTTAAGACATTTCTATTCCACCTTGGAAACCAAATCCAATGAGGAATGGTTTCAAGTGCTGGGTATGTTTATAGGCTGGAAAAGAGACAATGAGATGACATAATGGAACTCATCAAATATTTGAAGTGTTGTCACATGGAAGATTGTTCTCTATTGCGCTTTTGGGCAGCCAGCCAGCCAGAAGTCACAAACCAGTGGTGGGTGGTGTCAGAGGGAAAAGTGGATGGAAAATGGATGTGACACTTACCTTTGTACTTTGCAAAAGTTGAAGGTTTCTACATGCACACCCACACATCAAGTATCTTTCCATCTTCCTTCCAGGCCAGCAAGAGTTCAAGGAGGCATTCCAGGCAGACAAAAGTGTTCAAAGAGGGCGTGGCCCGTGAGAGGGTGTGTGACCTGGAAATAGCCCTGAGAGCCAAATAGAGAGCTCCAGAGGGCCATATTTGGCCCAAGACCTAAGGTTCCAAATAACTTCTCTCCCCCCCCCCCTGTGTGTTTGTGTGAAGACATTGTTTTAAAACTATATTTCACTGAGACTTTACAGCATTGCAGTACTACACAGATCAGGTTTATTACCAAAAAATAGATGCTTTTAAAAAATAAATTATTTCCATCAAACATATTAAATTAACAGTTCACAGTATTTTTCTGCTGGTACAAAAACAACAACAACAACAACCTACCAACCCCCCAAGCAAATATGAAACTTCATTTGGGGAAAGTAGGAAGAGCATATCACCTCTCCCACTTGCACCAATGTTCCAGGACACACATGATTATTTTCAGGAACACCTATCCCTCTAACACAGCCTTTGCCAATGGGGTCTGGGGTCCTCCAGATGTTTTGGAATAGAATCCCCACCAACCCCAGCCAGATTCTATAGGCATCTGCTTGGCCACAGTGAGAAGTTCGGTGGTTTTTTGCCTGATTCAGAACGCTTCTTCTTATGTTCTTACAGCTGATCCAGCACATGGGGATGCCATAAGGCTACCATTGAGAGCTGAGGAATCTTTGGCAACTTTGGATGTTGTTAGAACCCAGTTCCCATCAGCCTCAGCCAGCACAGCCAGGGCCAGGGATGATGGGAGCCGTAGTCCAACAAAACTTGGAGGATTGCAAGCTCCATATCCCATTGTTGTAAACAATGAAATGGGTCCACGTCCTAAATCATGAATGCAGATGAAACTAATCTCTAATAAGTGTGTTGGTAATCTTGTTGTGCATTATGAGGTATAAAAAGTAATCACAAACAATAAAGGCTGTTAACATTATACTGCTGTGTGTGTGGATTTACATACATTTTAACCCTGAAATACATCCCAGAGAACTTAATGGAACTTATTCCAACAACAACAACAACAACAACAACAACAACAACAACAACATATTGACTGTTTAGGGCTTTAAAGGTCAGCACCAACACTAGCTGCCGCATTCTGGATTAGCTGTGGTTTCTGAGTCACCTTCAAAGGTAGCCCCACATAGAGCACATTGCAGTAGTCCAAGCGGGAGAGAACCAGTGCATGTACCACTGTGGTGAGACAATGCGCAGGCAGCTAGGGTCTTAGCTTGCATACCAGGTGGAGCTGGTAGATAGCCATCCTTGACACTGAATTAACCTGTGACTCCATGGATAGCTGTGAGTTTTAAAAGTACTTTGTAACATACCTCAGCACTGCTTGCCAATGCAACCAGCTAGTATTTCCTAGTGAATATCAGCAGTTCACTGCTATAGGACATGAGGGTGGCCACTACCTTAGATGGCTTTTAAAAAAAGATTAAACCAGTTCATGGAGGAGAAGTCAGCCAGTGACTATTGGACATAATGGGGTTTAGGGTTGTATCTATCCAAGTTATGTAAGAATTAGCACTAGCACAATGCTATCTCCTTGCAATACCCCAAGCACCAGCACTGTGCCACTTCTGGATAAGCAAAAATGTCTATTTAGTCAAATGCTAATGTTCCAGTAGGGACACGGGTGGTGCTGTGGTCTAAACCACAGAGCCTAGGGCTTGCCGATCAGAAGGTCGGCTGTTTGAATCCCCGCGACGGGGTGAGCTCCTGTTGCTTGGTCCCTGCTCCTGCCAACCTAGCAGTTCGAAAGCACATCAAAATGCAAGTAGATAAATAGGTATGGCTCCAGCAGAAAAGTAAACGGCGTTTCCGTGCGCTGCTCTGGTTTGCCAGAAGCGGCTTAGTCATGCTGGCCACATGACCCAGAAGCTGTATGCTGGCACCCTCAGCCAATAAAGCGAGATGAGTGCCACAACCCCAGAGTCGTTTGCGACTGGACCTAATGGTCAGGGGTAACTTTACCTTTACCTTAATGTTCCAGTATGCAATGAAATACAAGTGTTGGTATAACTTTGAATATTATTTAAAATCAGTAATATCAGTGGAAGTGCAGGCAAAACACAAAACTTTCACGGGTCAAAGCATGAAAGCCAACCAGTCCACAGATTGCAAAGGAGACCAGAGCATTGTCTTGCCATACCAGTAGAGTTTTAAGCCCATAGAATCAGGTTAACCCACTTCAAACAGTAGGACTTGGATTTTCTGCCACACACCCAAATGAGGTCTGCTGCTCTGGGCCATTTGTATTTCCATAGCGTGTGTTATGGAGCTGAATGCTGTCCTGCAAATCTTGTCTTGAAAGTCGTCTTCGGAACTCATCTGTGGTAAAATAATAAATGACAGGGTCTGCACAAGAGTTTAAGCTGGCAAGGCACAAGGCCACTGTGTGGAATATCAAAATCACTTTTCGGGCATAGCAGTCTTTTATCTTGTTAGCTTTCACAAAGTAATCCAATGGGAAGCTGATGTGGTAAGGGGCAAAGCAAATCAGAAAGACCACGGCACAAGTCAGGATCATCTTCAGAGCTTTCCGTTTCTCTCCAAGGTCTTGGGAAATTGAATTTTTTTCTTTTAGAGATAAGATGGTCTTCCACGAACAATAGACGATGATCAGCAGAGGAGTTACAAATCCAACTAGTTCACCAAAGGACATCATTACTATAGAGATGGTACCATCAACAGCCTTTACTGGAAGATCAACAAAGCATTTATTACTAATGTGCGTATCATTAGAGGTGAGTCGTAGAAGGGGGAATGGCAAGCAGCCAACACAGACTAGAATCCACCCAGCAATGCAAACGTACACATCGTAAATGCGTTTGCAGTCGCTGAACCTAAAGGGATACATGAGGAATAAGAACCGCCTCACACTGATGCAAACCAAGAAGTAGATGCTTGCATACATGTTGACATATTTCAGGTAGAAGCAAAACATGCACAGCTCCTTCCCAAGGTGCCAGCTTTCTGACAGGTAGTAGAAAATCCTCAGCGGCAAAGACAAAACTTGTGCCAAGTCTGCAATCGCAAGGTTGATCATAAAAATCACAGCCCGCTTTGTTTCTTTCATGTACCCATAAAATACCCAGAGGGCTAAAATGTTTCCAATCAGCCCAGGAACCAAGATGATTGTATACATGACTGCATAGAAACGCTTTGAGAAATCGTTCTCCCCATTGCAATCTGGGCCATCAGCCACCATGGTGCTTTTCAGAAGGGAGCAGAGATGCTGGTGGAAATGTAAGGTAACCAGCTAAAGATTTACCCCCCTTGGAACCTTGTGAAAAGGAAATGAGGATATAAGGCAACTGGAGAAGCTGCAGGTGTGGAATCCATGAATTGTCTGTTTTCTTAGCATTCTCTCCAATGTAAAAAATGTATTCCAGAAATCTTACGAAGATTCTTTTGGAGGCTTGTAAGGATTTGTTTCTCCAAATCTTAAAGACTTATGTATAGGGCCTTCTTCAGTTACTTTTATCATATTTATGAGTTGGTGTATTTATTGGCCATGGCATCCATTGGATTTTGATAGAAACAGATAACAAACTCATGTCCATGTCCTTTCTCAAATGAATTTTACATCAAGGGAGAGGGTGGTTTCCCATCTGGATGCACCAAAGCTGTGCATGGTGATGAGTCAGACTGAAGCAAGTATCATCTGAAGCATTGCAGCTACTGTAATGAAATGATCTTCTATTTGATTTTGAGTGACACCCTCAAAAGGTACCTCATGGCCGGAGCTCTGCTGCAGATGATAACTCTACACCTACAGCTGAAGAAAACACAAAAAATGAATTACTCTATAGTTTGTTTTTTATTTCACTTAACAGTATCTATATATGTAACAACACCTCTAAGCCATTTACAAGAAATATTAAAATTATAAATGAAAACAGCTAAAAATAAGTAATTAAAATAAATTTTATAAATAGAACCCACAGTAAAGAGATTAAAACACATCAGCATCTACATGGCTGGGAAGTGTCCTAAAGAAAAATGTTCTAAGCAGGCACTGGAAGGAATGCAGTGAAGGCACCTGCCTGCTTGATGTCAATAGGCAGGGAGTTCCAATGTGTAGGTGCTTTTCTTACAAGTGTGAACAAGTATCATGTGGCATCTGTAAAAGTGCCAGTTCTGCAGATTGAAGCAGTTGAGTGGGCACACATGGGGTGAAGTGATTCCTGTCCCAAGTCAGTAAGGGCTTTATATACCAATAAAAACACCTAGAAATTGGCCCGGAAACAAATCAGTAACCAGTGCAGATCTCCAAGCAAAAGTGTCTTACACAGTCAATGCCAAAGTGGTTATCCACTTCCAAGACTACAATGGGGTGAAGAACCTGTGGCCTGTGGCCAAGAAGTCACCCTCTCGGTCTCTCTACTCAGCCTTTGGTACTCTTCCCACATTCCCCCCCCCCCCATGCATGCTACACTTTCACCAGCCTTGCTCTGCACTCTCCTCATGTCCCTTTGCCTGGCTGAAATGTGTTATTGAACTGTGACAGTGCCTTTTGCTTTCATGGATGTAGAGATTTCGAGAGGCAGGGGACTGTTACCTGTTAGTGATTCAAACTGGTTTGCTTATAGAAACCTCTAACTTTTGCGTGGCTGGAATGTAGCCAGTTTGACAAACGTAAGAGTCCCATCCAATGGTCCACCTATTTTTGCATTTGGCACCACCCACCAATGGCATGTGGTTCCCTTCATCCAATACAATCCAATCAAATGTACCAACAGCCACACATTAAGTTAGTGACATGTTGTGCTCATGATACTCATTGCTGAGCTTGGCCAAAGTCTTGTTGGCTTTCATGGGTCTTTCACAGCTCACTTTGTTCCTCAGGACAAATTCAGAAGAGCAGGATTTCCTCTGCCCCCCACGACGTTTATTGACTTTTTGTAAACTCCAGGAACATTTCAAATTAGTATAAGTGAAAGTACAGGATTTGGAGTGATGAAATGAAATACAGCTTACATAAACAGAACGGTGTCTTCCGGACATGATAATGAAAATTCAGGGAAGCTTTGCCATCGATTTGATCAATCCTGCACAGCATAAATATAATCTGGCTGTATTTCTTATTCTGCTTTATTGCACAAGTCAGAATACATGATATATTGCTACCTTAACAGCATTGAATGTTTTATAGCCCAGTGCTATTAGTAACAAAATGTATATACTTAACATGGATTTGATAGTGATGGATAAAGCACATTACTTAATGTTAAACCATGTTTTAAAAACAGCGTATGCAGCCTCTTGTCTCCTGCAACACACAGACTGCTAAACTGAAATGAAGTCCAAGATGCCTTGTTGGGCCCTTCAGGCCTTGAATACTCCTCATTGTTAAAACAAAAATGAAATCTCCCAGCAAGCTGAAAAGCTATGACATCTAAGGGAAAGGGACTGGCTGCTATGCTGATTTTCTATTTGCAGTAAAGCATTTTTGTTCATTTGTTGTTGTTGTTAATTTTTTATACTGCCCTTCGTCTTAGCATCACAGGGCAGTTTACAATACATTATGTTAAGAGAACATTCAAATATGTGAGTCTCCACCTGCATAGTTCATTCTGCCATTACAAGATTTTATGTACCTGTAGCCCAGGCCTAAATTCTGTAGCCACAGAATACTGGCAACATCTGGGAACTAGCCCATGAGACAACTGGCCAACCAGACCTGTAGAGATGGACCAGAACTTTGGCACAGATGGGTCAGATTTGATCAGGATGCAAGCCTTCAACATCACCGCCCCAGTCAACCCAAAGTTTGGCTCCATGGCTTTGCAGGAGGTGTGTACAGGTGACTCCCCACTTATGGAGGGTTACATTCCTGGGAATTGCAAATAGTGGGGAACACCATCAAAAAGCCAAACTCCTTTGTTGAAGGGGGTGTTGATCCAGGGGAGGGAAGTTAACAGAGTGAGTAGTGGTCACTCCAAAATCCAAATGTGCCCACAGACCTAAAAAAAAAGATCAGTGACCCTAAATTTAATCTTTAGCATGTATTTTTTAAAAAATCTATGCCTGTCTGTGAGCATATGAACATTTTAATGCAAATCTGTGCCCCCTTTTTATTTGTGGGCGCGGCATGTGTCTCCTCTGTTTTGGCATCATGAATGTTCCAGCCTGGTTAGGCTGAGAGCCCAAGGTCACCCAGTGAGCTTCATAGCTGAGTGACAGTTTGAAACCTAGTCTCCCAGGCCCTAGTCCAATACTCTAAGCACTTCAGCACACTGTGAAGTAAGCAACCAAAGTAGTAGTAGTAGTAGTAGTAGTAGTAGTAGTAGTAATTGTAAAACCTATGCCTTGCCCATCTGCCCGGGTCTCCCCAGCCACTCTGGGCAGCTCCCAATAGAATATTAAAAACACAATAAAACATCAAACATTAAAAACTTCCCTAAACAGGGCTGCCTTCAGATATTTCCTAAAAGTCAGGTATTTCCTTGACATCTGATGGGCTAAGCTCACAAGTGTGAAACATCCCTATGTCTTATGAAGTCTGAGTAACCATCTTCTTACCAATATACTTAACTGGCAGCCTGGAAATTTCAAGCAATGTTGCCTGAAGTTAAAAATAAATGTGGGCATTTTAGTCTGCGAGACAATGGAAAAACCAGCAAGGTGCTATAAAAAGTATGTAAGGGGGATTTTTATTTATGCGTTTCTTTCAAATTCTACTTCCTGCACCCATTTGCTAAGAGTCTTCTACATAACCTTCCCCTCCTCCACTCTTTGGTTTCTACTTAAGCAGTAGTAGTTAAACCTCCATGTATTTGCCACCATAAGGTATATATAATATCTGACTGTAATGCACATTTTGTGTGTGTGTTTATGCCATCTTGCCAAATGGGTATTGGCATTTGCCAGTTAGAGTTTAACAGAAGCAGGGAGATGAGAGCAGTTTGGCCCTTAAAGAGAAAAAGAAAAAGAAAGAAAAGAAGACAAACTCATAATTTATAGCTGCTCGTACCATGAGTCACTAAAGGACGGTGGGTTAATAATTCATGGTTATTTCTCTCTTAACATACAGAGGTGAACCCAAGGTGAAGCCTCTTACACGGGAATGAAGAGGCTTGAAGAGAGAGATGGGTTGCCTTTAATAAGTGCACTTAAATAAGCAAGATAGTATGGTGATTCTGTGATACCCAACTTTTAACCAGATTGTTCCTTTATTTTACAAAGTATTCTGAAGCCTGTTCCTCATGACGTTTCTGCGAGTTAGAGCATTACTGAGGATGCACCTGTCTTCATATTACTGTACAACTTAAACTTATTTCAAGCTTGCTTAATTGCCATGACTTTACCCCCTAAGGATTATAGGGAACTTGTATTACTGTGAAGGAACTGGGACTAGCTAGAAAAACAAAGACAATATATTCAGCATTCACACAAAATTACAACTCCTAGAATTCTGGGAATTATAATTTTGTGTGAGTGCTGAATATACTTCATTTCCCCCCTGGATCTCAGGTGGCCTATCTGGCACACCAAAATCACATACAAAAATATTTGCAGATGATCTCAAAGCCTGCTGCTTATACAGCCTGTGTTTTCTGAATGATTCCTCATATCAACCCACACAATGCCTGGCAGCTTTTGTGAACCCCCCCCCCCCCGCCCCGCCCCAAGGACTGTGATGGGGTATTTAATTTTTTATTTATATTTTAAAGACCTAGCACAAGAGAGTGTTTTAAACATTTACGGCCCCTGTGAGGCAGCTATAAAGAAAACACAGAAACAGGAAGATGTCCGTTGCTAAGTCAGACCATCTCCCAGCCCTACCTGGAGATGCTGAGATTGAACCTGGGACCTTCTGCATGTAAAGCAGATGCTCTACTGTTCAGTTACTCTTAGAAGACACAGGAACCAGGAAACTGCCTTATAGAAAGTCTAACTCAGTATTGCCAACACAGACTGTCTGCTGTTCCCCAGGGCTTCAGGGTCCTTTTCAAATACTACCCGGAGGTTTCAGAGATTGAGCCTGGGACCTTCTGCATGGAAAGCAACTGCTTTATCAGTGAGCTTCATTGAGCTTTGGCCCTTCTCAGTGGCACTGCTCCACACAGCAGGGGGCACATGAAAAAGTCTCTCTTTGCAGCTGTTAAAATGTACACTGTTACCTTCAGGCTAGTAGTACACAGCCACAGTGACTACTGACACTGATGCATAACTGAGGCTTGAGTGTGGTCTGGTATAGTGCTTAGATTAGTGAGGCCCAGTTTAGGAACATAGGAAGCTGTTTTAGTCTCCATTGATCCATCTAGCTCAGTGCTGTTGACATTGGCTGAAAGTGGCTTTCCAAGGTTTCAAACAGGAGACACTCCCAACCCTACTTGGGAGATGCCAGGGATTGAACCTGGGGCATTCTACATAAAAAAAGAAGAAGAAGCAGCCCAAAGGCCCTTCTTCACATATCCCTACTCAGTCATGAAGTTCACTGAAGAATTTTAGGTAAATTACTACCTCTGTGCCTAAGGTACCACACAGGACTACTATGGTAATAAAAATCAGGTGGGTGGGTGAAATGCTTTGAATTCCCTGGAGGAAAAGATAGGCTATAAATGTAATTGATGAGGCAATACAAAGACCTTTTACACACCATGACTGCCACATGGATGCTTTCATGCAACCACTGTCAGCCTCATGTCATGCAGATTATTTTCTTTATTTTGCAGCATTATGCTTAATTGTAATAGAACTTCAAATTGGTTTACAGAGCTGGGGTTGATCGAAACAATAGTCCAAAACATCTACAGCACACCACTTTAATGGATACGTGTGTCTCAATTGTGATCTCTGTGTGGAGGCTATGGTCTAAAGTTGTTGCCAAAATATTGTGTGCCCCTCTTTTCTTTTCTTTTCATGCATGGTCTCACTTCATTCAGAGCTGCTGTATGAACAAAAGCAGCAATAATATTGCATCTAAAGCAGGCTGAGATCAAGGGTGGATCTTGGCTCTTCAAAGCAGAAAATTCTAGCCAGGACAATAAAATAAAAATGATTCTCATAATTATACATGCTTCCAAATGGGTAGGTTCTTTTCTAAGGGCAAATTGCTTTACCAAGTATCAAAAATCACTAAATTGGTATTGAAAAATCATAATATTGATGGAATTAAAACAGACAGTGTGGGTTTGATAATACAACTTTTCTAATCTTTACTTCAAGATGAATCTGCTTTTGATCTCTCAGTACTTATCTGTTTATGTCATTTTGAAAATTCCTCTTGGTTTGCAAATATGTAAAATTCATTTTTAAAAGGAACAACATTTAACACTAAGTTTTCCCTTTAAGACTGTACATTTGCAGACATTGGAGCAAGCTGTATATAAAAAATACTTCACACTCAAGCCTGTGCCCTTCCTGGTAATGTGATGTATTATAAGAATTTCATCTTCCAGTTCCTAATAAATCTCTTCCTCCCTCTTTACCAGGTGCAGTGCTTGAATCCATTCCTCTACCTATTTATTCCATTTGCAAATATTTTAAATAAAAACCAACAAACATTTTCTTTCATCTCCAGCGCAAAACTTCTACAATAACTTACAGTTAAGATCAAATTCATTGTCAACTTCTTATGAGAAAAGATCAGCAGCTAAATAACTAAAAACAATAGAAAGAATGAGAATCCTACCGTTGCAAATTGCCTCCTAACTTCAGATGAATTCTGCAAGTGCCTGATACTGTATACAAGTCACCCGACAAAGAAGGTTTCCGCCACTTTCTGGCCTCCAGCTTAATATAGAAAACAAAACTGGAAGTATACAAGGCGTTCAAAGAGCATTTGATTGAACAGAAGCCCCGGTATAACTCTCAATGTGCTTCTGAAAGGCATTTGCAAACATCGTGCAGTCAGCACATGGCGCATTGACTTTTTCCAGTAGGCAGCACACCTTGTGACTGATGTTGGGAGAAGGCCATTTCAGCAGAGAGCATCAAGCAGCATTTGAACAACCTTTGCTGTTCAGCTCATTCCTCACGGTGGAGGTGGAAAGTTACTGTTTCTATATATAGATTGTTGCTTTTCTTCTCAATTGTATTTTGAGTGGTCCTGAGTCAGGGCTGGTTTTGTGGTAGCAAACGGTGTCATTTTTTGTTTTTAATCTGTGCAGCTTGGTATCCCAAAAAGATAAGTAGATATACCCCATTGCAAGTGGGTACCTTTTTCCCACAGTAGGATGTGGTAAGCATTTGAAAACAAAGCACTGACTAGCAGCTATGCCAGTTACACCTTTGTCTTCACATTTAGTGGAATGAGCATAGAAATTTGCCTTATACCAAAAACAGATCATTGGTCCATTTACCTTAGTATTGTCTACACTAACTGGCAGCAGCTCTAAGGCATTTCAGACAATAGTCGTTCACAGCCCTACCTGGAGATGCCAGGGATAGAACCTTCTGCATGCAAAGCATGTGCTCTACCACAGAACTATAACTTTTTGCATATAACGTGATGAAATGTTGACATAGTTGAATTTGTGGTGGGCCAAAGTATGAAATCCAGCCAAATTTTGTTGGGTTTCTTTGGGGGGAAATGGGGGACACCAACCAAAATTGGCGAATTCCAGTGTTTTGTTGTCATCTTACCTTATTTCATAAAATACCTGTCTGCATACGTGCCACAAGAGAATACAGCCCTAAAGATCATAAAGGTCCTTACGCAAATTATTCTGTGCTTTTGCTTCACTGTGATCATGGTATATAGTGTGTCTCCCATGTTCCCAATTTCAGCACTTGCTGCCCCTCCTCCCAGGTTACCTGCCTCATACATCCCCCTCACCTGCATAGGATTATCATACCACCACGTATGAATGAATTTATTATTACAGTCACAGACCAGTTCCAGCCCACATACAATATCAAGGAAATCATAAAACACGATAGGGATACATTTGAATTTGCAATTAGGTATAACAGGGACAATACAGATATAACTCTCTCTCTCTCTCTCTCTCTCTCTCTCTCTCTCTCTCTCTCTCTCTCTCTCTCCCCCCCTCTCTCTCTATATATATACACTTAGTCACTAAAATATAACCTAAAATTATCATTTAAGGCCTTAATCATTATGATAGCACTGCTTGTTCCCTAAGTTTTATGGCAATCACACAGAATTTGGCTACTCTTAACATGATCTCGGGATCCTTGCCCTCTACCAGGGATTTCAGATATTGAAGTTCGGATTCATTTGGAGATTTTTCCATAGCAGTGGTAATGAATACCGAGCGTATATCTCCATAGAAACAGCAGCGTAACAAGGCATGAGAGACAATTTCTACCTCCATCACCACATATGTATTTGGGGACATAATTTTTAATGTATTTTTAAGAGCTCTTTTCCTCTTTCAATAGACATTTCCCCCTATAACACTGGAAGGGCCTCGAAGACAAGAGACTGCATACATACTTGAGGCATGCCCCCTCTCCCTACTGTCTATTTTTGCTTCTTGTTCTTTTTGAAGAAAACTCTAGCACTTGGAGACTTAGTTAAACAGGAAAAATGTTTTATTTTCACAACAAAATTGGTAAAACAAAAGATGTGTCTGGAGATGGAATTCTTTCAAGAAACAGGTGTGCATGTGTGTGACACTGAAAGTTGTCTTTTAATGTATCCCCCAGCTCAGAGGCTTCTTTCTCTGGCTGTAGATCTTTCCTCAGGGTGAATTATACACCCAGCTCAGAGGCTATCCTGCTATCCAGTTGAATGCCGGGAACCCAAACTCCCTTTGCTTTTTCCCTCCCAAAGTGCTGTCTCCTACCCACTCTGTCTAAGTGTACCTGTAGCCAAGCAGAATGAGGCTATAGCTGAGCACTCTGCAAGCTACACCACTCTGGTGGAATTCTGTGGCACTGCACCACCAAGCTCAGGTCTACCTGGTTCGTTCAGGGTGCTTGTGCAGAGATGTGCTTTAAATGTATGGTGTGTAGATACAGGCTCAGTTTTACCAATTTTTTCTCTTGGGGTAAACTGCCCAGGGGGTGAGTGTTTCAAAGACAGGCCTTCAGAAACCTGTCTTATTCCTGCATCCATTCCAGCATACCATTATTGATTTTTAATTGTATTTTATTGCTTCTTTTATTTCTTATGTTGCATCTTTATTGCACCACAATTTGAATTCTCTGGAGTTCGGATTGTAATACCATACAATAAAATATCTAGCACAATGATTTGCAACTGCTACGAATCAGGCAAAAATAAATAAATAAATCATTAAGTGATCCTCTAAGACCCCTGGCAATTTTCAAGTGGTCCATAGAGAATAAAGAACCACTGCCTTAAACTTCAAGCCAACTTCTCCATCTAAACAGCTCATCACCAGGAGAAAATGCTAAAGAGTCTTGCCTGCCTGCCCTGGAATCCAACCACATCTCTACCTTCTCTGCCTCTGGCCCTTAAGTCTACCTGAACTAAAACTGTAAATGAGCCTGACAGCAAGTCACCCTAAAAGAGCTCACACCAGCCAACTTTGTTGATTCATGTTATTCTCACAACTGCCCTTGGTGTTCAGTTAAGCTGTGCAGTGCCCTTCATAGTAGTGGAAAAATTTGAACCTGGGTTTCTTCTCACGTCCATACTCAGCCACTAGCTCTCTAATGGTATACTCTGTACCAGGGATTGAACAAAAATTAATCAAATTACCGGTAATACGGCTGAGTTTTAACTGGAAAGGAAAGCTCCCCCCCCCATTCTAGAGTGACGAGGGGTCTTGGGATACTTTAGAAATCTTATGCTTCCTCTTTTGAGGGCAGTATGCAGCTGGCTCTCATTACAGTGATCAACCTGGATAGAAGATTTATGTCTTTTCAAAGCTCAAATTCAACCATTTTGCACTGTGACAATACCTTCAGGCACAAACATTCCATGTAGTTTTGCCCCAGTAAGGTCCCAGTTAAGAATGTCCTACTGGATATTTGTAGCATCGCTGCCCTTATGATACCATCATACACCACCCCAGTCTCTGAGAGGTGAGAGATTCCAGGGGTTCCAGGTGCTTACCTAGGGTTCAGTTTCCTTAGCATGTGAGACAGCAGAAACTGTGGTGTCTTTAGGATACAGTCGTACCTTGGAAGCTGAACAGAATCTGTTCTGGAAGTCCGTTCAACTTCCAAAATGTTCAGAAACCAAGGTGCGGTTCTGATAGGCTGCAGGAAGCTCCTGCAGCCAATCAGAAGTCGTGCTGGATGTTCAGGTTCCAAAGAACGTTCGCAAACCAGAACACTCACTTCCAGGTTTGCGGTGTTCAGGAGCCAAAACGTTCAATTCGCAAGGCGTTCATCAACCAAGGTATGACTGTATATGATTTATTGACACATATATACAACCTGAGCCTATAATGGAGGGGCTCACAGCATCAGCACCACAAAGGGCCTTGCTTCTCCCATAGACACAGCCTTCTCCCATAGACACAGCCTTGGGATCATGTCTCTTTCTTCCTCTCTAGCTACTTCCTGCTTCCAGCTCACACAACACCTCTCTCTTTTTGTCTTTCTCACTACCAGCCAGGAGAGGGAGAGGTTCCACCCATTTACCCTCTGGCACAGACCTCTTTTGTTATACTAAGTACTTAGCGCCATTAATTCAGGAAGAAAGATGCTTGGCTATTTCAATAATGGAATGCTCCATGAGATTGCTGGAGCCAGGACCTCAGAAATTAGAAGGGACCCAGGCAACATACAGACCAGCCTGCCAAACTCACAACAACAACCATCTCCGTAAGGGGCAGCTGCATATTCCTGCATTGCAGTGGGTTGGGCTAGATGATCATCAGGTTCCCTTCTGCAGGATGAAAGCACCCAAAATGCTAAGTAAAGGGTTAATGCTCACAAGAGCTGTAGAGCTCTGTGGTGTTTCCCATCTAAGGCAGTTATTGCAGTTGTTATAGCAGTGGTATGGTAGTTAGGAACAGTCTTAACAGTTAGAGCAGCAGCTATGTTTTGTTGTGCTGCTGCTGTCTGCCTCAGAGTACTAGTCTGTAACAGTTTTGTCTTAGGTACGAATCTATGTAAGATGTATTAACAACGTAAGGTAAAGGACCACTGGATGGTTAAGTCCAGTCGAATTTGACTATGGGGTGTGGCACTCATCTCCACTTTCAGGCCAAGGGAACCAGCGTTTGTCCACAGACAGCTTTCTGGGTCATGTGGCCAGCATGACTAAACTGCTTCTGGCAGGACACTGTGACAGAAGCCAAAGTGCATAGAAACACCATTTACCTTCCTGCCACAGCAGTACCTATTTATCTACTTGCACTGGCATGCTTTCTGAAAGATACTCGGAGTCCAGTGTGACTTTCATGCTCTTTATTCAGCTCATGGTAGTGAGGAATGTAGTTCCCCCAAAACGTTTGCTTTATATACACTATTTACACAATGGGCCCCACGTGATTGGCTAATTCCGGGATACTCCTGTATGCCAATCAGAGTGCGGATTCACTTCCACCTGGAGCTGGATTGGGTGGCTCCTGCAGACCAATCAGACTGCTGCAATCTCAATCCTATTGTTCTGGGACCAATCAGACTGCTGCAATCTCAATCCTATTGTTCTGGGACCAGTCAGACTGCTGCAATCTCAATCCTATTGTTCTAGGACCAATCAGACTGCTGCAGTTTGGATCCTATTCAACTCAGTACATAACACTTTCCAACTGCTAGGTTGGTAGGAGGTTGGGACAGTAACACCAACCTGAATTGTATATTTTCACCTGCAAATCGCAAGCACACTAGTAGAAGTCACGTTATTTTAACTTTAAAAGAGAGTGACTTGCATTGTTCTTATAGGAGGGAAAAGGGAACTAATTAAAAGAGTCGAATGACCAGGGCTCCCTTCCACATAACTCTTCAAATGGAAATTAGAGTTTAATTCCCACACCTTCCAAATCTACAGTTCTATAATTCTATAACATCTTCATAACATTACTTTCCAGGAAAGGGGCCTCCTTAAATATTAGAAACATTTGTGAAAATTCTGGGGACAGTAGTTGTGGAGTCTGTGAGGCATGTCTTTGAAACGGGCATGTTTGAGAAGGGTTTGGGGTTCTTGGGGAAACTGGACTGTTTGATTCACTTTTCACAGCCATAAGAAATGGGTCTGACTGCCCATTAAAAGCAGCTCCCTCCCCATTTGTTATTCCCAGCAACTGGAATTCTGTGGTGCTGTGGCTCTCATACTGGGAGGGTATACTGTATAGCCACCATGATATAGCCATTGATATCTTTCTGGATATCATCAATACCCCCCATTAATTTTTGCAATCCCCTTTTAAAGCCCTAGCTAGCATGGTCAATGGTCAGGGGTAATGGTATTTGCAGTCTAACATCATTGTGCACAAGTTGTTCTCTACACCTTTTACGCACTAATAGTAAACTTGCTCTCTGAGTGTGGACGCTTATGTAGCCATCTTTACACAAGAGCAGGTATCAATAGGGATGGGAAAACCCCAAGGCTTGCAGAAGAATGTATGTATGTATGTATGTATGTATGTATGTATGTATGGGTTCTAAAGGTGTAATAACAGCTCAATGAGCATGGAATGCTGACTGATGTAAAGGGGGAAGCTAAAAAACTAGAGGGAAGGCAATGGATTGGAGTATTTTGATAAGGGGGCATGATTGGCAGGCCTTCCTCACCGCAGCACTGGGCAGGATTCACCTAATCTACTCTGTAAGTTGAAGCCTGCTCAAGAACTTAGGTCTGAACAAATGGAGTTTCCCCCCTTCCCCCCTCCCCATTACCCTGTGTAGCTCAGGAGAACCTCCCCCTGCCCCAGCACAGTGCGCAGAGGAAGGAAAGAGAGAATCATTCTGCCTGGCAAGATTAAATGCTTGCACAAACAGGGAGATGTTGAATTCCTTCCCTACTTTGAAGGTCTTACTTAATTCTGAGTCTAGGAGAGGAGGAACAAATGCTGTTTTGAGATGACCTAAGAGATTGTGCATGGAGGGGAGAGAGACATACGAGGAGCTATGCTTGCAAGTAACATAATGGCTCTTTCTCATCCCTTGTGGTTTGTGCCTGCTGATTACTTAATACACCTTAATCAGAGTCTTGGGACTGAAGGAACTGGGGCTTTTAACATCTTGGCATGTCTGACAATGCCACTTATTCCTGCTGGCCTTTGAAAGGCCTTCTTTCTACATATAAACACTAAAAGCCTGCTTTTACTCCCTCTTTCTAAATTGCTTTAAATTGTTGATGGTGTTATGAGTTTTTTTGGGGGGGAGGGAAGGCCTGGGCTTGATTGGGGCTTGATTGGGGCTCTCCCTCCTGCTTTTCTAACTTGCCTGGGGTGTGTTGTGCTATATCCTGACCCAAATCTCAAGGCCCCAGAAAGCTAGTGCTTCTTCTCCATCAGGAAGGTGGTCTTCTACCTGTCCCCTGGAGGTGTCTCTTTCCCAAGCTTTCACCTCCCTCCTCCCATAAGAATGTAACAAAAGGAGCCAAGGATCAGCTTGATCAGGCCACAGGGGCCCATCTAGTCCAGCCTCATATTCTCACAGCGGCTGACAAGCAGAATCGGAGCTTCTTCCTCCTCTTCTTTGGTGATCACTCGTAGCCGAGTCTTCCATGAACATGATCTTAACAGTGAGTCTGTTAGTGACTGTGGAGGCCAATTCTGGATGCACACATCCTTCTACCATGGGGACATAGGTTTCCAGGCGGCAGCTGATTGATGTGAGGGTTTGCCAAACGTGCCTTCTAGCTCATTTAGCTCATTTCTCCCTTTTGTCCTGAGTTCAAGTTTCTTCAAAGTCCATGACACCTTTAGTAAAGGCTGTTCTCCAATTGGAGCGCTCGCAGGCCAGTGTTTCCTAGTTGTCAGTGTAAGATTTGCCTTGAGACAGTCTTTAAGCCTCTTTTGTTGACCACCAGCATTTCCATTTTTAAGTTAGGAATAGAGTAGTTGCTTTGGGAGATGATAATCAGGCATCCGAACAACATGACCAGTCCAATAAAGTTGATGTTGTAGAATCATTGCTTCAATACTAGTGATCTTTGCTTCTTCCAGTACACTGGTATTAGTTCGCCTGTCTTCCCAAGTATAAAAATTTTTTGAGACACCATTGATGGAATCTTTCAAGGAGCTGGAGATGGTGTTTATTAGTGGTCCATGTTTCACACCCATACAGTAAGGTTGGTAGTACAATAGCTTTGTAAACAAGCATTTTGGTTTCCCTCTGAATGTCCCAGTCCTCAAACACTCTGCACTTCAATCAAAATAAAGCTGCACTTGCAGAGCTCAGGCGATGCTGGATTTTGGCATCAATTGTGGCCCTTGTGGAAAGATAACTGCCCAGGTAGGAGAAGTGATTGGCACTTTCCAATGTAACACCATTGGGTTGGATTTGTGGCACTGCAGAGGGGTTGCTTTTGTGTTTGTTGGTGCAGCACTTTGGTTTTTCAGATGTTGAGTGATAGGCCATGCTTTTCATAAGCTTCTGCGAAGATATTTAGGATAGTTTGAAGGTCATCCTCTGAGTGTGCACACACTATGTTGTCATCAGCATACTGAAGCTCTATGATGGAAGTTATGGTAACCTTACTCTTTGCTTTCAGCCTACTCAGATTAAAGAGCTTCCAATCTGTTTGATAAATGATTTCTACTCTGGTGGGGAGTTCCCCTTCGACAATAGGATCATGACAATGAAAATAATAAACCTAGTTTAACACCTAGTTTAACACCTGTTGGAGCACAACAGCACCAGCCCTCTCCCCACCTGCAGTTGTCTTGAGCAGGTGCTGTTCAGAGGTATTTTGCTGCTTTTGACCCAAGAGGGGGGAAAACTCTCTCCTGGGCTTTGTCTGACTTTCTGCCCCCCACCTCTCCTTCCCAGGAAGCCAAGAGCAGCCCCTCAGTGACACCTGAAATGTATCCTTTTCTCAGAGACAGTGGCTGATACAGTGCTGGAGAAGATTATCAAACACACTACAGGTATCTATCTATCATCTACCTACCTACCTACCTACCTACCTACCTACCTACCTATGTATCATCTATCGTCTATCAATCTATCCATCATCTGTGCATCTGGGTAGGAACATAAGAAAAAGCTGCTGGATGAAGCCAATGGCCCATCTAGTGCTGTATCCTGTTCTCACAGTGGCCAAAGAGAAGTCTATGAGGAAAATGGAAGCAGGATTCGAGCACAAGAGCACTCTCCCCTCCAATGGTTTCTAGCAACTGGGCTGCATATGTTTGGGGAGCTGCATTTCTATTACTTAAAGGTTGTGATGCTTTGTAACTGAATTGTCTAAATGTTGCGATATTGTGAGATGCGTTGATGAGGGGGGCTTCCTATGGAAAGTCAGTACACAAATGAATGATGATGGGGATGATGACAGTGTGTGTGTGTGTGTGTGTGTGTGTGTGTGTGTGTGTGTGTGTGTGTAAACTCACCCACCCATTGCCATTAGCGCCTTGTGCCTGTAGGAACAAGCCTTTCTTCTTCAAGAGTCAGCTTTCATATTAAAAAACAAGGGTCACTTTGCATTCATTACTGCTGCCCCCAAATGGTATATTGGGTGCCGTTTTGTTTGGAAATGCATTGTGGTTTCTGTTTTGTGTCGCCTGTGGGGGGCTTGTAGCCGGGGCTGCTACAACAAACAGCTGCACAAGCCTTTGGGAGGCAGAGGCCTGAGAGGGCATCAGAGGAGGGAGGAAAGGAAAGAGGGACAGAGGCCAGTGTTGCCAGCGGCAACTCTCACCATCATTCAAGGCCAGGCACACTACTAGTTGAAAACCACTGCAATAGAATGTTAAGAGATACATTGTAGCAAGGCTCACAGCAGGGAGTGGTTTCTATTGCCTATAAAAACTGAATACTTTAACTTTACTGTTAAACCAAATAAAGCTTGTATTTCTCACCAAAGCCTTGTATAACACCATTTGCTATTGTACAAATCTTTTTTTTTTTTTTGAACTTGTAGGTCGTTTGTGCCCAGTGCATTATGAGAAAACTAATATCGGCCATGATTCCCCAAGCATGAGACCGCAGGGGAAGTGTCTGAAGGGTTTTTCTTAGATGCTTTGGGCAAAAACCAGTATATGTATTGATAAAGTCTCACAAATAACCCCACAAAAAATGCCAGCCCACCTGCTTGTCTACACGTGGCAGTATACCTGTAAGTAACATCAACAACCAGAGAAAACAAAGAACTAGCCTTGATGTTGCTGGTAAACTGCTGATATCAATAATTAATATTAAGAATGTATAGTAGAACAGGTTTTTGTAACTGTACATGTTAAGCGTTGTTGAGGGATAGTATTGGGTCAGAATGGTTTGATTTTGTAATGCATATGAATAAGAAAATGAATAGTATAATGCTGTCTTCTCACTGTGTTGCTTTGTGGAACTTATAGGTGGTTTGGTTTGGTTATTTGCTGTAGTAACATTAAGAATAATAACAACATTTGTTATCTTTCTACTGCATTTTGTAGAATATTTTCTTGTGTGACATCTGCTGTGCCTATTAGTCTCTGAGTTTTATCTATGCTTTAAATAATTTTCAGAATTCTGTTTATGTTTTCAGTTCATTTCTTTTCCTGTTTCCATGAAATACACACATACACACAAAGTGTTCATAGGACTGCACCCCTCATATGGCAAGATTGTTTCACTTCTCTTTTCTAAGGAATATTTGGCTACAACCTTATGCTCTTTGGAATAAGTCCCATCAAACACAGTGAGCTTACTCCATCCAAAAGGCTGCTCTGAAAGTTTTTTGGTCTAGTGATTTCATTTGCCCTCTGAGATATTTTCTGGGGGAGGGGGGGGCTATTCCTCAGTGTCAGAGCACCTGCTTTGCATGCACAAGGTCCCAGGTTCAATCTTTGGCTTCTCCATTTTGTTTTCTTTTTAAAAAAGCAGGAAGGAGGTGATAGAGAAAACCTCTGCCTGAGATCTTAGTGAGATGCTGCCAAGCAGAGTGAAGAGAACTAAGCTAGATGCTCATATAACCTGCAGTATCTTCATCTAAAGAAGTGTTTTTGTTCTCATCTGAGGTATCTACCTAGATTCATCTTTTCACAAATATTGGAAAATTGAAACAGAGTAGTTCACTAACCTTAGTTGTCTAAAAGATCTTGTCCAGTTCTCTGCGTGGGGGTCAGCATAAGCCCGCAGCCAGTGCAGTTGTTACTGTTCTTTTCTTAACTCAGAGCCAAAGAGCATCCTTTTCAAGATGTCACGTGATGCTTTTATTCATTCCGGAGAACAGAAGCAAACCACATGAGGACGATGGAGAGAGCAGCAGCAGCAGCAAGTTGAGTGATCACGTTTGAAACTATCTTGTTACAGGCCCAGCAGTTAGCCTGATTCGGGTTCTCTGTAAATGAAGTGAGCAGACGGCAGACACTGGCTCAACATTAGCTGACTCCACTTTGATTAACAGATTCCATTACTGCAGATATGGAATCTGAGGACACATGCTATTGAATGTTTAGAGATGCTGCTGCATTCATCTTACCATTTTGCTTTGCCTGCCTCAAACACAGGTTGCACATTGAACTTCCAGGTATGGAGACCTATTTCTGTTCAGCCCACTCTTGGCCATTGTGCTCTCCAGCCAATAAGCATCAAGCTGGTCAGTTGGATACCCCAGGCAGGCAGATGGCACTGCCTCAAAGTTGGGCCCAGCCCAAGCCACCACAAATCACACTGTCCTAAATGCTCCATGTCTTCCTTCTCCCTAACACCACACCATGGGCAAATAAATACGGTATTATTGCCAGAGTGCAAGGATCTGGGGACAAGGCACTTTCCTCCAGAGCAGATTTCAGAAAGATTTTTTTAGGAACTTAGTATTGTGGGATATGTGAAAGTTGGACAAGACAGAGTTATTATCCTAATTATTATTACATTTATTTATTACCCACCCTTCATCCTAAAGTCCCAGTTAAACCTGATGGCCAGACCTGACTTAGCACATCATTGGAGCTTCCTGGAGGGATGGCCTTATTCAGGGGTCAGCAACCTTTTCCAGGAGGGGGCTGGTCCACTGTCCCCCAGACCTTGTGGGGGGCCGGACTATATTTTGGAGGGAAAAAATGAATGAATTCCTATGCCCCACAAATAACCCAGAGATGCATTTTAAATAAAAGGACACATTCTACTCATGCAAAACATGCTGATTCCTGACTGTCCACAGGCCAGATTGAGAAGGTGATTGGGCCACATCCGGTCCCTGGGCCTTAGGTTGCCTACCCCTGGCCTTATTTATTCCCTAGGAAAATTGTAGATCCCAAAAGCTAGCAGGTCACACTCAGCTTTTGTGTGTGTGTGTGTGTGTGTGTGTGTGTGTGTGAAAGAGAGAAGGATCTCCTCATCCTACTTAGGATGGAAAAGCTTCACCAATGGACACTGATTTGCATTAAAAATGCAGGTGCTAAATGATGTATATATATAGATGTAAATTTAGAAACAATTGCTATAATTTAAAGAGAAATCCAGTGATTTCACCCTAGTGGGGAAGACTGAGGGTAGCTGAACTTGTGAGCCTGTTTAGTATGCTGATCTGGTGTTCCGGGTTGATGGGGCACTTTAAGGCCTCTGCTGTCACTTCTTCCAGCTCTTGATCTTTAAACTGGACTATGACCAGACAGTCCTTGAGAAAATGGTGGCTGGTGCCCACTGGTAGGGCAGAAAGCAGGGAGACCAATACCTGGAGAAGCCGTGGAGAAGCCGGAGCCAATGGCAGGAGGAGTCAACTGATGCTAGCCCCCCCCCCATCATCTTCCCTATTGGGTTCTTCAGTGCCAACACTTAGAATAAGTAAGAGGAGGAAGGCGAGGGCTGGTGCCACCACTGGACCAATGTAAGAAAAAAAGGAGGCAGGTGGGAGCTGACTGGAGATAGAACAAGGGATTATGGGTGTAATGGCCAAAATCTGTATTTTATTTTATCTTTTGAGGTGTGTATGCTTACATGTAATTTTCACTTAATTGCATTATTTTCATTTTTCAGCTTTGTTTCTGTATGTCATCAAATTCACAGAAATGAGGTTTTTCTGCATAAGCTGAAAATGGTATCTATATTGATATTATTATGAACATAAGAGGCTGTAAAAGTTATCTACTTTCCCCTCATGGGCTGCAACCTATCACCAAATCCAGAATTAGCATCATCAATGAGGACTTTACTCACCGCTCTCCCATTCCCTAAACCCTCTCACTAGTTGGTTAGAGTGTGGTGCTGATAATGGCAAGGTTGCAGGTTCAATCCCCATATGGGACAGCTGCATTGCAGGGGGTTGGACACGGTGATCCTCAGAGTCCCTTCCAACTCTATCCAACTTCAAATATCTCAAGGGCTTCCACATGGAAGATGGAGCAGGCTTCTCCTGCTCTGGAGAGTAAGACCTGAACCAATGGATTCAAGTTACAAGAGAGGAGATTCTGACTCAACATCAGGAAGAAGTTTCTGACAGTAAGAACTGTTTGACAGTGAAATGAACTCCTCCAGAAGGCGATGGACTCTCCTTCACTGGTGATTTTAAAGCAGAGGTTCTATGGACATCTGTCATGGATGCTTTAGTTGAGCTTTCAGCATTTCATGGGGTTGGACTAGATGACTCACAGGATCCCTTCCAACTCAATAGTTCAATGATTCTGATTTCTCTTTTCCTTCTCTCTCTTGAACAATGTAAAACAGAACCAGCACTACTATATTCATCCAATGTAACAGTTAACTGTAACAGTCAAGCTTTTCCATGTTGTCTGTTAAAAAGCTCAGTAAAAATATTTGGGGGCAGGGAGGGAAGTAATGTGTTTCCACTGACATGGATCAGCTTTTGGAGTCATTCTTTGCTTTCATTTAATGAATTTCCCCAGAACTGGAACGGCTTATTCTGCCCCATCATCTGTAATGAATTATTTTATGTGATTTCTTTTGAACTGTTGATGATTGCTCTCAAGGGCTATTAAAGGTTCATTTGGCTAATAAGTGTAATTCTATTTGCATCTACTCCAAAGTAAAGCACATTGTTCTCAATGGCGCCTGCTCCCAAATAAGTGAATATTGGATTACAGCCTAAGATGTTTTGATTAGAGGTGGGTCAAAAGTTCCAACTGAAATCTCTTTAGGCCAGGGGTCTGCAACCTTTAAGACCAAAAGAGCCACTTGGACCCGTTTCAGAAGGGAAAAAAAAACTGGGAGCCGCAAAACCATTGCGACATTTAAAACAAATATAACACTGCATTTTATTTTTTAAAATCCGATTTAAATTTTAAAAAAATCTGATTTAAATAAAAAAATCCGATTTAAATAAAAAAAATCCATTAAAAAAAAATCATTCATTTTTATCCACCCTGGGGACCACTACCAGGTCACAGCCTGATCCAAGGTGGGTTGCAACAGCATACAAATATTTGATTTGTTGTTGTTTTTTTAAAAAAAATGAGTCCTCAACTGCACACTTGTGTTAAATGTTTGTCCCATGTCTTATTGAAGACTGCTGGCTTTTACAATAATCTTAGTGTCTTTTACCCTTAATATTCCAGACCAGAGGCTATGTTCACCTCTTCCAACCTCCTCTCTTGCTAAATAAAGCACAGAATTGCACCAGAGAAGCCTGTGATGTTTGTGCTGACTTGCATACAGGTGGCTGTAGTAGTTCGTAGTGTTAAAACCTTTTTAGGGGAGTTCCCTGCCCCCTTAATGACAATGGTGATAGATTTTGCACATGAACACAGATCCAAGTTAGGACTCCTCTCTTCCACGCCAACAGGTGATTTGTCAAGGCTCCCCTAACACACACTCAGGACAGAGGAAAAACTGCAAAACGTCTCGGCCTTGCTCCGGGGCGGAGAGAGACGCGCGCCCGCGAGAGCGCGGTCTGAGGCTGCGAGCGGAACCAGGAGCGAAGGAGGCAGCGGCAGGGAAACAGGCGCCGCTTCCTTGACCATTTTTAAAAAGAGGGCTTCCCCCCTCGCCCGCCACCCGCCGCCCCTGGCCCAGCCCGCAGCTGCCTACCTCGTCGTCGCCTCGACGCAGCAGCCAGCAGCCTTCCGAGAGGAACCGCGGCCAGCCCTCCCCCGCGGTCCCACGACCCAGCCGAAGAGTCCTGGCCTCCAGTGCCCATGCGGGGACACGTCTGAAGGCCCCCTTCCTGCCCCCATCCCGTCCCGCCTCCCAGCTGCCTCTGGATGCCGCGGGGTCCCACATACCCGCCGACCCCGGAGCTCCCCTGTCCGCCCCAAGGCCGCCTCCCACGCTAGGAAGACTCCCGGAGCTGGGCAGGGTTGGTCCCGCCAGGCAGGACCGGGGGGCGGCCTCTCCCATGGGCGCCTGCTTCGGAGGCGGAGGCGGGGTCATCAAAGTTCCCCCTCCCGCTCGCCCAGCTCCATCTCTTCCCGAAGGAGCGTGCGCGCCTCAGGCGCGCTCCCCGCCAGAGCCCTCGGCTGAGCTGCACCACCTCTACTGCGTCCCCACCGCCTCCGAGCCCCGCTGTTCAAGGCCAGGTGATCCTGGGTACGCCCCTGAGCAGCGCCCTCAGCCTCCGGAGGGCGGGCCGCCGGCCAGCTGGAGGGCGGTCGCTGCCAGCTGGAGAAGTGGGCAGGCGTATCCGCCCCGGAGCACCGGAGCCGCGGCAGCCGTGTAAAAGAGCCGCATGCGGCTCCGGAGCCGCAGGTTGCTGACCCCCGCTTTAGGCAATATAGTGGGGTCTGGGACTGATGAAAAGGGGAGGGTGCAGAGAGAAAGATGCCATGGGTTTCTGTGGTCCACATAAATTACTCCAGATTTTGAGTGCTGTTGTGCTCCGTTCTGCTTGCTGACTTCCCAACCACGGAGCTCTGCCCCTGTCCCAAAGAGTTCTCACCTTTCACCTGATGTAGCAGGGCTCTGCTCATGTTCACTTCTTGTCCACTCGGAGGCCATTCTTTCCATTCTTTCTCAGGTCCCGATCCAAGCCTCCAATGAAGAAACAGACCTCCCAGAGCGTGGAGAAATCTTGGAAACAGATGGAGCCCCCAACTCAGGCATTTACCTGAAATATCTTAATATCCAGGGAGAAATCTCATCTTTCCTGGTTCATAATGACCGACTTGAGAGTAAGGAAGAGATCTTTATTGAGGAAGAGAATGTGGCATGGTAGCATCCGAACTGCATATGTAAAGGGTTAACTACAAGAGCTGTAGAACTCTGTGATGTCATACGCCTGAGGCAGTTATGGCAGTTGGTACAGTTACGGCAGTTAGTTGAACAGTCTAAACAGTTAGAGAAGCAGGTATGAACTGTTGTGCTGCTGTCAGTTTCATATATGGAAGATGTTTTAGCAACCTAAGTATCGCCTCCCTGCATTATATATTTAATCTTTAACTGCAAGTTCACTAAGTAAAAGTCATATGTTATTTAAACTTTAAAAGAAAATGTCTTGCATTGTTTTTTATAGGAGGAAAAAGAGACCCAATTAAAGGGTCAAAAGACCCAGGGCTGTTTTCTGCATTCTCTGCAAATGGGAACTAGAGTCATAATTCCCACAGAGAAGAAGTGAAGAGTCATTGTAGCTGCTATGATCAGACTAGATGGCAGGTGATGCTAGCCAGGCTAAGAAGCAGCAGTCCAAGTTAAAGGAGTCTAAGATCAGGCCAAGGAATTCAGAACTGCACCCATTCGGTTACCTGAAATAAATTCATGGAATTCAGAATTTCTGAAAAATGAAGGCAGCACATTTTGGCCAGAGAATGGAGTTCTGACGGTGTAGAGAGGCACTTCTGGTTCAATACTGTTAATAGTGCTACTGCTTCGTGGTAATGCTTCATCTTTCAACTAGAATCTAGATGTCTCTGTTTGGTTGTATTAGGGCTAATGCTGAAGCCCTCATGTACAAATAGTTAGGAAATGACTCCGTTGGGGCACCTAGTGGCAGCACAGAGCACTGCCTTGTAAAGGGTATTTAGAACAGCATCGTGAAGAATAGAAAAAGAAAGCATTATTATTGAGAGGATACACTTTTAAACAAACAATTCTGTGTAGTTGCATGCAGTATTGGGGTATCTACTGCATACACTGGCTGTGTAAATGGACACTTAGAGCTTTTCCATATGTGAATGTCCAAAATTGCCAACAACTGTAAGCAACTGCTTCAACTTAGCCAGGAGTAAATAATTTCTCAAAGCTTATCTATGTTGGGAAGGCAGCACAAGGGTTGGAGGGTGTGTGCGGAATACTCTCCAACATCCTGGGGACCAAAATCAGGCACTCATTTTTTGGTCCCAAGCTTTTGTGCATGCATGAAAGCACAAGACAAAAGATGCTCATTTTTTCAGTCTTGCGGGACCTAAAAATAAGCATCTTTTGCTCTGGCATACCCCCAGCTGACTATCAAAAGAGTGACTATCTTTTGGTCCAGTGCTCTGGTGAGAGCCGGCTGATTCACACCAGAGCACTGGAACAAAAAAAAAAGGGACATTCTGGGATCCAATCAGAAGCTAGGACTGCCTTCTGTAATTCCAGGATGTCCAGCTTAAAACAGGACAGTTGAAGGGGTATGGGGGCATTAAATTTTGACCTCACTCCCCTGCACCATGCAACAAGGCAGTATGTGGTCCACACCTCTGCACTGAAGTACTCTTGGTATGAAAAGTTGGGTTGCCCTGAACTAGTACATGAGACAAATAGATATAACAATGCATATAACTGTACAAAATACTTATGTACTGCATGGAAATTGTGTCTTTCATATATATCAGATGTACAATATAAGCAAACTTTGCACATAATTTTGAATTTATTTAGTATGAATTAAATAATAATAATCTCACATTGCACAAACAGCTCCGACATATATGAGCACTGTATACCAGAGGCAGTGTGAGGAAATCTCAATCAGGTCATCAACACCAAATTCCATGTATAAAACAGATTCCCCCTCCATCTTTAATTTGCATTCCTCCTTCATTGGGAGGGAAGCTTCTTGGCAGTGGCTCTTTTATTTTCCCATCATTCTCCAGACAGCACATCATTCTGGAGAGGAAAAAAGGCAGCTGCTGTTTTGTTTGTGGACACCATCCATCTCATGCCCTGCCCCGGGCAAAGTCTTATCCTGACCTGGAAGCAATAATGCTTCTAAATACTGGTTGCTGGAAATCATGGTGGGTGGGTTGAGAGTGCTCTTGTGCTTGTGTCCTGCTTGTGCGATTCCCTCAGGCATCTGGTTGGCCACTGTGAGGATCCTGGAATAGATGGGCCATTGGCCTGATCCAGCAGGGCTCTTATTATGCTATTATGTCTCTATCTACTCTTTGAGGTTGGGGAAAGCTATGGCTGCCCTGAATGGGTGGAGTTAATGCAGAACACTTCACTGCCTCGAGTCTGCTGCACTTTATAACCCCAGTGGCAGCAGCACACAGATTATTGTTCCCAATTCTGGCAGGTTCTAAAAATGACTGGTTAATATTTATATCATATGACTGCTCTCAAGCCATCAGTGATTAATTATCAGAGACAGAACTTTCATGTCACTCAGCAACAACTCAGATGCAATACTTTTTCAATGTTGCCCGTTCAGACATTCAGCTGAGTGTGAAGTGCTGAGAAGCAAGTGAAGTACAACCCATGTGTAAACCATCCCTTAGCTAACAAGAGAGAGGAGATTCCATGCCATCATGTGGCCTAAGAGTCCAAAAGTATGCCATTAAGACATTTTTATTTTTGTTATCCGCCTTGCTTTTCAGCTCAACTTCAGAGGTTCTGCTGCTGCTGCTGTCAAGACTGTTGAGGCAGCTCAAGGGGGGAGCACTGCTGCACTTGAACCTTTCCCGGAACTCTGATGTCATGAAGTAGTAGAGAATTGGATCAAGACAACAATTGAGGCTTGCGAGGCACAAAGAAATGGGATGGAAATATAAAGCTCTACGCCGTACAGAACAGTCTGTGACCATGTTTTGTTTCACCATCATAAATATAGGGAAATTTACATGATATGGTGTGAAACATATGAAAAACACAGCTGCGCACCCTAAGATCATGTGCCAAGCTTTCTGCTTCTCATTGGTGTGTTGCAAAGGACTGTGGGGCTCCTGCAGGGATTGCCTCATTTTCCAAGTGCAGTAAATGACTATCACAACAGGGGCCACAAATGCACAGAATTCAGCTACAATCACCAGAGTGATTGAGGCTCCCATAGACAACCGCTGAACTTCGAGATCAGCAAAGCAGATGTCGGTATTGTTTGATAAGCGAGGACTCCTCAGGATTGGGAGAGGTAAGCAAGCAGCCCCAACCACAGTCCATATGGCAGCACTTATGGCCACATCATACCTGCACTTCCAGTCCTTGGCTTTGAAAGGGTGAAGTAGGAAGAAGTACCTTTGGATGCTGATGCAGGTGAGAAAGCAGATACTGGCATACATGTTGAGGTATTTCAGGTAGAAGCAGAGCTGGCAAAGGAAGCCCCCAAAAGGCCAGCTGTGGTTGATGTAGTAATACATCCGTAAGGGCAAAGAGACGACGTGGGTCAGGTCAGCTACAGTCAAATTCATCATGAAAACTAATGCTTTGCTCTTCTTCTTGATGAAGTGGCACAAAACCCAAAGGGCAATGCTGTTTCCCAGGAGACCCGGAACAAAGATGATGATGTAGATGATTGCATACAAAGAGGCCTGGAAATGCATTGGAGGGCCAGGACAATTTTCTGATGAATGGTTGTTCAACATCTTGATCAGGTCAGTGGCCATACAGGCTGATCAGAAGATACCTGTTAAGAAGATGATTGTTTTTTGAGAAAGAGATTTATGTTGCAGCATTAAACACACATACTCAGTACTAGATCAAGACATTTTGACAGCCGAGGAACAATAGTCAAATGACATCCTCATGCAGATTCACTAGGCATTCACTTTCACCAGTTGACATGGAAGTGCAGTTTCCTTCACGTCAGTAAGCTGCATTGACAGAATCACCAGAAAAACCAATTTAGAAGGAGGAACTAAAAGTATTTTCATCAAAGCAACTAAAGTCCTCTTAATGTCAAGGGTGTGGTGGTGGCACTGGCTACAGACTTTTTATAATATACTTCTTCAAATGAGCCTGCCTTAAATAATCTCCCTTCCTGTCTGATGACTCTGAGATTGTGTCATCATTCTCCACCCTGAGTTATAATATTTGGAAAGCACTGGGAAAGCACATACAGTAGCAGGAAACTAAAAGCATGAGACTCTTGATCTCAGGGTTGTGGGTTTGCGCCCCACATTGAGTGAAAGCTTCCTGAATTGCAGGGGGTTGGACTAGATAATCTTTGTGGTTCCTTCCAGCTCTACAATTCTATGATTCCATGATTCAAGTTGGGTGAAGGGTAGGGGCAATTCTGTCAATTCTGGTTTCTCTCAGTACCTTGTTTTTCAACTCTTAAGTTCAGTCCTCCCCAAACTCCACATCAGTTTTTTGTCATTTTTATTATTACTATTGTTATTAAAAATCCTCTTGAGAATATATCCCAGTGATAAAGAATCTTTTTCCACCCAAGAGCTGCATTCCAAAACATCTGGAGGGAACTAGTTCAGGGAAGGTTAGGAAAAAGTATAAATGAGAGCATGTGAATGAAAGCATGGAAACATACTTAGATCAGAGGTGGCTAATTTGTGATCCTCCATAGCTTGTTGGACTATAAGTTCCATTATCCCTAGCCATTGGCTATGCTGGCTGGGGTTGATGGCACTCAGGGGCGGAGGAAGGTGCCCGACTACCCGGGGCGGCAAACCCGGAAGCACCCAGGGGCGTGGTTCGCTCCCAGCATGCACGCTGCACATGCGTGCTGGGAGTGCCGCGCTTGCCGGCAGTGTGCAGTGCTCTGTAGCGGCATGCTGCCAGCAGGCGAGCCCCAAGCAAGCCCATCCGGGGCTTGCCCACCAGCAGCGGCTGGGAGTGGCTCACTGCCAGCGGGTGAGCCCTGGATGGGCTTGCTCGGGGCCCGCCAGTGGCACGCAGCACTCCGTAGCGCTGCACCGCCAGCAGGAAAGCCCCAAACAAGCCCGTCTGGGGCTGGCCCACCGGCAGAGCGCCGCTCCCAGTTTGCAGGCTGTGCCTGCATGCTGGGAGCGGCTCGCTGCGAGGGGGTGAGCCCCAGATGGGCTTGCTCGCGGCCCACCAGCAGTGCGCAGTGCTCCATAGCGGTGCAGCGCCGGCAGGAGAGCCCTGAGCAAGCCTGTCCAGGACTGGCCCGCCGGCAGTGTGCTGCCTTACAAGTTGCCGCGGCGCCGGTCACTTATGATGGCGGGCGCAAGTGGCCGGCACCCCTTCCGTGTGGTGGCGCGGCAACTTTTAAGGCTGCAGCGTGCGAACAGTTTGCGCATTGCAGCCTTTTTATAGTTGCCGCGCAGCACACGCCAGCGCCAATTGCGGTGTGGGGCCCGCCCTGAGAGTATCACTCCCCGGGTGGTACCCAGGGCGGCCCGCCCTCACCGCCCCCTTGCTCCACCCCTGATGGCACTTGTAGTCCAAGGCATTGGAAAGCCAACAGGTTGGGTAAGACTGCAGTTGGGCATGGGAACTAAGGGTCAAAGGTTTCAGAGAGAATCTGAGTAGGCAGTACATGACAAGAGCATTGTATCCTCCAAAAGCTGACGGCTCTCACTGTCACCTGAATCATCTGCCCCTAACTCAGGTCCTGGAAAGACTGCCTTCTCATAATCTCAGTTCATGGACAATAGGAGGATCGAGGTTGTTGCTACAAAACGCATGAAGAAGCAAGGTTTTGTAAATACTCCCTAAGAAGGAAAGTATTTTCTAAAAGAGAGATTATTTTGGTCTCCAAATCTGTTGGTGGCTACTTTTCTACTTGTAGCTTCTGTTTCGTTTCCTCCTTGAAAATGTTTGCAGAATTAAAGATTACAGATAGTGGTTAAAGGCAGTTCATGCAGTGGTGCATGTGCTCAATATACAGGAGGAAGCCTCGAGCTTCATGTGGTTTCTATGCAACAAGTTGTAGCTTTGCATGCAGAAAGTCCCAGGTTCAATTCCCAGCATCTCCAGCTAGAGATGGGATAAAACTGCTTGCCCCAAACTTTGGAGAGCTACTGCAAACCAGTGGAGATAATACTGAGCTTAATGGTCTGAATTATTACAAGGCTTTCCAATCCCCTCCCCAATTTTGCAAACAGTGGGCATATCCTGTACATTTAAAGCAGTATTAGACCACTTTAACAGGCATTGCTTCCGCCAAATAATCCTGGGAAAAGGTGCTGAGAGTTGTTAGGAGGCCCCAATTTCTCTTGCAGAGCAACAATTCTCAGAGTTTCTTGGCAAGAGGGATGGCTGTTAAATCACTCCATAGCCAACATTGCCAGAAAGTGGCATTTGAGAGTATAGATGGATGAGTGTGAATTTCAGTATCTGTGTGGTCCCTATGACCCTAAAGAACCAGTAACAAAAATAGTTGTAATAACCAACTGGGAATAGGGGAGAAATTAAATTCATTTTACACTTAAAGATGAATCACTCTCATTTGCACTTTCCAAAGCGATATGTTTGGAATCCAAACTGAAATGCATTCTTCCTTCAAAATTAGTGCTTCTCTGCATTTCACAATGCAGTTCCCCTGCCAAGTAATGCTTACCCAAAGTGTGAATAAAAATGCATATATTCCTGAGAATAAAATAAAAATGCATTATATTAGGCGAAATCCCTTTGCAAAAATGGGTATATTAGGCAAAATCACACACAGCGCTTATATTAGGGGAAACTCCTTTGTTAAAAAATGCATACAACCATGTGTATATTAGGAGAAATTCAATGGTGAATATTCATAAGCATTTAAAAAAACCCACACAAAGTGATGTGGAAATGTGGAAAACTGAAGACTGCAAAATGAGAAGCTGAGAGAAACTGACAGATTTGCCCATCCCTATAGTAAATAAAAACCAACAAGGATATTTCTCTCTCCTCTTCCTGCTCCGCCCCCCTTGTTCCCTTGAATATGGGCACACTCCTCATTTTTCATTCCTGTGGGTTTTTGTGTGGTTAAAAACTTTCCTTTTCACAGCAATATGAACTCTGAAGCTTCAGCGTTTTGATCCTTTTAACAACACATGGAAACATGTGTCATCGTATCCCCCCACCCGTCCACAGCTCATTTTCCAGACCCTAGCCACACCAAACTGAAGGCTACTCGTAACTAGAGATGGGTGTCTGGGGAGACTAGCAGTGCCAAGAATCAAATGCGTCCTTCAGGAGGGAGTAGACAGCAATAATAATGGCTGAGGGCTTTCTCAGAGTATCATTTCCTAAAGCTTTTGAGTGAAGAGGATCAAATGAGATAGGTTGGGGTTTTTTTTGGTATGCATGGTAATTATTATTACTTCCCAAACCTCTGCAAGTCATTGCTCAGCAACAATAGGAAGCTATCTTATACCATGAGACCATCAGTCTATCCAGTTCAGTATTGCCCACATGGACTGGGAAAGTCTTTCAGACAGAGAAACATTCCTAGACTTACATGGACATGCTAGAGATTGAACATGGGACCTTCTGTATGCAAAGATGGTGGTCTGCCACTAAACAAAGACCCCCTTCCCACAGATTTCTGGGACATGGTCCCATAGATGTGTGTCTAAGACTGTAACTATAGACTTTAAATAATGCCACTGGCAGGAAAATATCAAACCAGAATTAAAAGTAATCATTTCAGTATAATGTGCTATCCCCCTCTGATACAAAATAAACAAAAGTGAGAATCATTTATTGTCTCCAATACAAACAGCTGTTGTAAAAGCATCTTTCTAAAAAAAAAAAAATGTGCCTATTTATTATTCTATAAAGTTACACTTACCCTTCAAAGTATCTGCTATGTTAAGTAAGTCTTAAATGCTTCTGGCTTATGCATATCTTAAAAACAAGAAAGTTTTAGGAAATGGCAAAGCATCATGATCAACAAAAAATCATTGTAAGGCATCATTAGTGCCTTACGGAGGGGAGAATCAGCCACATGGATCAGTAAGATTCGTTCAACCAAGCAAGTGGTTTGTAATTTAGATTTCTGTACTGTATGGCATGATTTTGTATCCCACACCAATGAAAAGAAGGCCTATCAACACCTTTATGAACCTTTTATTCAACTCTAAAAGCAAGTCTAAGTTATGCATAGTGTTAGACAACAATCTTGAACTGTACAGAGGTGATGTACTCAGGACGGGAAAGACAAATAAATATTTATACAAGGCTTTAAGTCTATTGCTAGACCTTACTGTGTCTGAGCAATGCTTTGTACCTCTCTATGGTTATTGTTTAAATATTATTATGTATGTAGTGCTTGTTGCTTAATAATAAAAATAGTTTTTAAATTGTTTTTTCCTAGGTTGAAATCATTTTCCCTTTAAAAAGCATGCAGTCAATCCATCAACACTATGGCTTACAGCAGATCCAGAACAACTCCGCTGAATTTGATAAAACTTCATTCTGGGAAAATATGCCTTAGTCTGCAGTTTCATGTGCTGACCCCTAGCCATGTGTACATAAATGTAAGGACCATTGGTTTCCAGGGAATTTGATTTGGCTACAAGTTAAGTATGCCCAGGACTGTAGCCTTAGCTGTGCCAAAGGAAGCATGCTTTTAAAAGACCCTCCCTTACCTCACTGTAGTTTCCATTCATTCTTTGACACGGTAGCAACCACAGGAAGAAAAGCAAGCGCCTTTGGGGTTTCTTTTGAGCAGATGCATCTTTTGAGCTTTATAGCAGCACCGTTTCCACCACGATCCAGATTTCTTTACAGGATCACGAGTTCTAAAACCGTCTTGAGGAATTGGGTAGAAGTGCTAGTGGTGCTCGAAGACGGGAGCTATGACTGTACTAAAGGAAATCCTGTATTTTGTTTCTCCTCCTCACTTAAAAAAAGTCGCTCACACAACACAGCTTTTGGAGTCGAAACAAATCAACAGATGACATCACAGTGATATGTTTGCCAGTAGAGGAGTAGTTTAGCTGCTGGCTTTCTATGCATTCCTACTTCTTTGCATTCACATCCAGTTCTACATACTGCTTGTATTTTTCTGTTACCAGCTTGGTGTGGTGTAGTTGCCAAGCAGAGGTTGTATCCTATGTTAGTCATACTTGGATCAGACCCACACTAAAATTAATTCAGACACGTTAATTCCAGTGAGTCCACCCAGAGTAGAATTTAGCTGGACAGACCCAAGAGGAACTATTTTTGTTTGTTTGTTTTAAATTCCATGGTTGTACCCTGCCCTGATGCCATGCGGTAATAAAGAACGGATGAAAGATACTGTGTTTGTTGAAGAAGCTGATTTGTATCATATAATCATAGAGTTTGAAGGGACCACAAAGCTCCTCTTATCCATCCCCCTGTAGTGCAAGATATTTTTGCCCAATGTGGAACTCAAACCCACAGCCCTGAGATACCGACTGAGCCATGTCATTTCTGTTTTGCTCATTGTTTATGTTTTTTCTTTGATCAATAAAGCCTTTGAAGAAGAAAAAAGTGGTTAATGGTTTTTTAAAAAATAAATAAATAACAAAATAAATAAATACATTAATAAATAAATGACTGGTAAGTTTAAATTTCAACAAGTCCAAGCTTTAGCTATCCTTAAGACAGTGTTCCTTCAGCCTATTTTTCATTTCTCAATCAGTATTATTATAATAGAGAATAATAATTAAAAAGTGATGCCTCTGAAAGGGTTTGTATTAATGGTAGCAAAAAATGTGTGAAGGGAGTTAGCATTTTATGTTTGAAATGTGCTGGAGGAGTGTGACAATTAGTCATTAGCATGAGTTGAGTCACACTTCTGCTGGGTCATTTTTCAACAGTAGTACTTTATAGGGTGATGGTTCATGCCAATGCTACCATATCAAGCAGTTTTACAGCAACTGGATCCCATTAATGTACACACCCCTTTCATGCAGTAATTAATTGCTACATCATCAAAGTTCACACCAAGAACAAACTTAGTTGGTCTCTAAGGTGCTACTGGAAGGAATATTTTTTTTTTTATTTGTTTTGACTACGGCAGACCAACATGGCTACCTACCTGTAACTGAAGAGAATGTTTAAGTTAACCTTTGTGAAAAATCCAGAAGCTTTCTTGCTAGGCATTTCAGCTCAAGATTTGCCAAAAGAGAAGGGGGAAAAAAAACCTTTTTATGTATGCTACAACTGCAGCTAGGATTTTGCTAGCACAAAGATAGAAGAGTGTTGAAATACCAACTAAAGAAGAATGGCAAGAAAAATTGATGGAATACTTTGAAAGGGCAAAATTAATGGAAAGACTTCAAGACAAGGACAATAGAGACTTTAAGAAAGACTGGGAACCATTTATGTTATATCTACAGAATCAGTGTAAAGAAATGGACTCACTTGAAGGGTTTGATTAAACACTTGCAACTAACAAAACTAACAAAACAAATGTAGAAATAGAAATAGGTGGTTAGAATGATAAGAGAATAATAATAATTATTTTTAAAAAATATTAAAGACTAAGAAATAACCAATAAGCAAGGAGAGACAACATGTCAAAAAGCCAGAAAAGGTAGTTGAGGGAAGTCATGGTGGGGTTGGATTTTTTTTTGGGGGGGGGGGGAATTTATACTCTATTTTGCTTTCTTATTTGAAATAATGATTGTGATGGTGATAAAATTGTAAAACTCAATAAAATCATTTAAATAAAAATAAAAGCTCTGGTTTAGGGTTTCAGCTTGGATGATGTTGGATGAAGGAAGGTTGTGGCATTTTGCAAGAGGCTTGAAAAGTGGTGGAGAAGAGAGGTTGGCAGAACTATTGGAGGGCTGGCTGCAGTGGACTTTGGGCTCTCAAATTTCGGCGGTGTCCTGTGTGACACTAAAAGTTGGCGCACGCGCGCGCGCACACACACACACACTTCTTGTTCTCCATTCTGCAGCATCATTGTGGCATATCCTGCAGCAGAGTGCCCAGTGCAACTGCACCATTCACGCTACCCTAAAACCACCTTTCTTGGCTGGAGCAGGCAGCAACAAAGGGACTTGCAGTATGGCTGGTTCCTCTGTTTGAAACCTAATCCTGCTGCTCCTAAGAGAGGAGCAAAGACTCATCTTGAGATGTGAATGCTCTGAACCCTCTCTCCACTGTAGACACAGGTTGTATATACTCAAACCATACATCCTAAAGTCACCATATATCTGCCGTGCCCAGAAACATGAACCGTGGGTAAGCGCCAAGACCCTGAAATCTCACACTACTCAGAGACTGAAGAGGCATTTTACAGTATCAATATAAGAGGCCTATGGGAACACAGTAACAAAAGGGGTACTGGGTCCCCACAAAACTTCATTGGAGACCCAAGACCCCAGCAAGGATTCCTGCCCTTGCTGTAAACAAAACTGAGCTGGAAGCATAAGGCAGGAACCAAGTGTTCCTCTGTGTTCCTAGCTAGAAGCATTTTAAATGTGTGAGTATCTGTATCAGAATGTGAATGCTCCTTCTCATTTTGCACTTCCTTTCCAGTAAAAAATGTGCAGCCTCAATGAGTTTCATTTCTGTCTCTGTACATTGCAATTACACAGGCTAATTGCTGGTGTTGTTTCCCACGCAACAGATTCAAGGAACCCGTTTTTTCTCAACTATTTTCTGCAATGTGAGGAGGTTAACAAAGTTTATTGTTGGACACATGGCTGATGCTTTCAGCTAACTTACACAGGGATTCCAGAATTGTTTTAAGGGAGGGTGATGCAGGCCAATATTAAATTATGCAGGGTGGTGGCTTTGTCCTCTGCTCACTCCACTTGCCCACCCCCCACCCACACCCCCACTAACTCTCCAGAGGTCCTCCTTCCTATCCCTCACAATTACTAACCTCACATTTCACCCCTCTAACTCTGTTTTTAAGCCACTTGCTTTATTTATTTATTCTGCAGCCCTGTTTTGCACCCATTTTCACCTTCATCCCCATCTCCATGCTTTCCCCTCCTTTTTTTGAACTGCACTTGGACACAAACCACCCTCCATGGTAACCTCCTGCATCTTTCTCTTCTCACCCATTGCAGCTATGCAACTGTTTCACTTTCCATCCAATTATAGTCATCCTACCCTCCCATTTTGCAGTGCCATTTTTGCCTCCACTTTCATCTTCACCCCATTTCCATAAGTACCACTCTGTCCTTATTTTTGGTAACCCACTTCTGCAACTCGCATTTTCATTTTCACCCCATTTCCCCCACCTTTCTCATGCTTTCATTTTGCAACTTCCCCTTGCACACATCACCCCATTTCCATGCCACCTGCCCTCGTATTCTTCAGCGCACCTTTGAACACACACTATGTTATCACTTTTGTCCCTTTTCCCTCCCTCTCCCTTCTTGTTTCAACTTTCTTTGTGCACAGACCACCTCTATGCTGTCTCCTATTTTGCAGTCCCCTTTGGGTACGTGTGTGTGTGTGTGTGTGTGTGTGCGTGTGTGCTCTCTCTCTCTCTCTCTCTCTCTCTCTCACACACACACACACACACGGTGATGATGTATGTTGTTGCATTTTTAGGATGAATAGAATCTTAAGAGCAGGGCTGTCAGTTGGCTTGTTCAGTTAGAAAATGTTAATTTCAGTTAATGGATGATGTACATACAACGGTCTTTGCCTGTTAATTAAATATTTGTTCTAAATTACTACATTCAATGTGGAACTTCATATTGAAGAGAACACATGGTGCCAAGAGTGAAATGCATAAAATGAAATACAATGTGGAAGCTGTTGTGTATTAAGCAATAACACAGTCTGGATGTTAGCATAACGTATTGTGTTGTATTACAGTCTTTATTTGAATGTACTAGTTACAGCGGGAACAGCAACCATTTGCTGTGGCAGGGAGCAGAATTTGGATCCTCTGTTGGATTGGTTCCCACAGGAGGGAAGCCGTGCCATTGGCTCCCGCCAAAATGTATCTCTCTCAACTAGATAACTGTTTCTATATAAACCCCAGTTTTCCCCATTCCCTTGAGTTCTTCCAGCACCTGAAATAAAGAAATGTTGTACCTACTTCTTGCCTCCAGTCTTTGACGACACTACATTCTGGCGACGAGGATGGGATCCGGCTTGCCGTAAATGGAGGACAGTGATCAGCATCCGGAGTCAGCAGAAGAGGAGGAAGAAGTCGTAAACGCTCCTGATCACGCCATGGCAGGAAGTAAGATAATTGAGCCGTTCAAACCGGGAGCCGCGGAGGCTTGGGATTCCTATCTCCAACGTTTTGGTTTTGCTGCTGCCGCGCAAGGAATCACCAACAGCGACAGGAAGAAGGCTGTTTTTCTGAGTTGCTGCGGTGCCGAAGTTTTCGAGTTGGCCCGAGGGTTGGTGGCTCCTCTCACGCTAGAAACAGCGACGCTGGCGCAGATAACAGACCAACTTACGAGGCACCTGGCCCCAGCAGCAACTAAGACAACTCGCCGCCTAGAGTTCCATAATAGGAGGCAGAAGGATGGCGAATCGGTCTCCATGTTCCTTGCGGAGCTGAAGGTCCTGGCGAGGCAATGTCAGTTCGTGGCTCTTGAGGAGGCGCTGCTTGACCAGTTCATTGGCGGCCTGAGCAGTAGTAAGGCCCGCCGTCGAATCGCTGCAAAGGAAGAGGTGGATCTAGCAACGGCAGTGCGCGAGGCCTTAGCCACGGAGACCGCAGAGGGGGAAAAGCAGAAAACCCCACAACGAAGCACCAGGCCGGCAGCAGAAACAGCCCACGCTATGTGCAGCCAGGAGTCCAGCCCGTCCCAGAGTCCATCCCGCGCCGTTGGATCCCTGGGGGCTGGTTCATCGGGAACAAAGGGAAGAAAACTAGAATGCCCCGGTTGTGGGGGTGCGCACGAACGTCGGAAGTGCCGGTTCCGGAATGCCACGTGCCGCATTTGCGGAAAAATGGGCCACATTGCTCGGGTATGCAGGTCGGCTACCGGGGGAACATCAGGATCCCCGCGATCGTCCCGGCGACAGGAAAACTCATCGGCACACGTTGTGGACGACTGCAACTACCTCACCGAGATTGAGGGCAAGACTGTTCAGTTTCCTGCTCAGGGGAAGGCATCAATCCAGGTCAGCATTGAGGGCCACCCTTGCCAGATGGAGGTAGATTCTGGGTCAGGATTCACAATTGTCTCCGACAAAACAGCGAGGTCGTTTTTTTTAGGGGGTAAGCTTCCCCCATTGGAGCCATTCCCCGCCACATTACAATCGTACTCGGCCTGCCGGATACACATCCTTGGAATGTGTTCCGTCAATGTAAGTTTTAAAAACAAAAGGGCTGTGCTTAAGCTGGTGATTGCCAAGGGAAAGCGCACTAGCCTATTGGGAACAGACTGGTTTCCTGCTTTAGGGCTGGGCATATCTGGGTTGAACGCCATAACAATAGCCCCAAACACATTCGAGAAGCTTTATGAGGAGTTCACACCATTATTTGATGGCAGTCTGGGGTGCTATAAAGGGCCCCCCATTAATTTTGAGTTGGACCAAGGGGTGACTCCAGTCCGCCTTAAACCAAGACGAGTACCATTTGCCTTGCAGCCCAAGATAGAGGCAGAACTCGACAAACTAGTCCAGCAAAAGGTATTGGAACCAGTTGACTCAGCGCGGTGGGAAACCCCAATAGTGACCCCGCTAAAGGCAAACGGGGAAGTGCGTATCTGCGCAGACTATAAATGCACAATAAATAAGGCAATTCGGGGAAATTCTTACCCCATTCCAGTGGTGTCGCAACTGCTAGCAAAGTTGGCGGGAGGCAAGGTATTTGCAAAAATTGATCTTGCCCAGGCGTACCAGCAGTTACCTGTAACACCACAGACCGCAGAGGCTCAGACTATCGTAACCCACAAAGGAACATTTAAGGTAAACCGATTGCAATTTGGAGTAAGTGTAGCTCCGGGAATATTCCAGGGCATTATGGAAAGGTTATTAAGGGAAGTACCGGGCACACTCGTGTATTTTGATGATGTCCTAATATCGGGGAGGAACCCCCACGAGTTGGAAAGCCGCATCAGACAGGTGCTTTACAAGTTCCAGGAAGCTGGACTCCATCTAAAAAAAGAGAAATGTATTTTTGGAGTTCCTACGGTGGATTTCCTCGGTTACACCATTGATGCTGAGGGAGTGCACCCCATGGAAAGCAAGGTTAGGGCCATCGCTAATGCACCCAAACCCAGCAACAAAACGGAACTCCAATCATTTTTGGGTCTGGTAAACTTTTACCATGCGTTTTTACCGCACAAAGCAGCGGTGGCAGAGCCCTTGCACAGGCTTCTGCAGAAGAAGTGCGTCTGGCATTGGGGAAAGCCGCAACAAAAGGCTTTCGAAACCATAAGGGGAATGTTGTCTTCTGAGAGCGTTTTGGCACATTATGACGAAACGAAGCCCCTCGTACTTGCTTGTGATGCATCGCAATATGGGTTGGGAGCTGTGCTCAGCCACAGAGAGGCGGATGGGTCAGACAGACCCATCTCATTCTATTCAAGGACTCTTACTTCCACCGAGAGGAACTACGCGCAGATTGACAGAGAGGCATTGGCTGTGGTAGCGGGGGTTAAGAAATTCTATGACTATGTGTATGGGCGATCGTTCCTAATCGAAACGGACCACAAGCCATTACTAGGCCTGTTTAACCCCAACAAACAAACTCCTCAAATCCTGTCTCCTAGAATGCTCAGGTGGTCGATCTTTTTAAATGGGTTCCAATATAAAATATGTCATGTGGAAGGGAAATTGCTCTGTCACGCAGACGCCCTCAGCCGGCTGCCACTCCAGGGAACTGGTGATTGCGATCCAGCACCAGCCGAACAGGTCACGATGTTGGAAACTCTGCCAGGCGCTCCTGTGACCGCGGAAGAAGTGGCGGCCAGGACGCGAAAGGACCCCACACTCTCCCGAGTCCTCGCCTGGGTAGGGAGGGGGTGGCCCAGTGGGGGCCAAGAAGAAAAATTCCGCCCATTCGTAATGCGGCAGCATGAGTTGTCACTTCATAAGGGGTGCATACTGTGGGGGGACAGGGTGGTCATTCCTAACCCACTGAGGAATCGCATTCTAGAGACCTTGCACATGGGGCACCCGGGAATGGTCAGGATGAAATCCCTGGCACGTTGTTATGTGTGGTGGCCAGGGATGGATAAGGAAATAGAAATGTGGGTAAACACGTGCAAAACATGCCAAGAGGTTCGACCTGAGGTTCCCGGGGCACCTATTCATTGGTGGGAACAGTCAAAGGCGCCATGGAACCGTCTTCACATAGATTTCGTGGGCCCCTTTCAAGGGAAAACATTTTTGGTTGTGGTCGACGCATACTCGAAATGGTTGGAGGTAGCCTTAGTTTCCAGTCCCACATCAGCAGCCGTTATCAAGGTTTTAAGGCGCTTGTTTGCCACGCATGGTCTGCCAGGAACAGTGGTGTCAGACAATGGGGCAGCATTCGTGTCAAATGAGTTCAGAGGGTTCCTTGCTGACAATTTCATACGAGGAGTGACCTCTGCCCCTTTTCACCCCTCCTCTAATGGTCAAGCAGAACGAATGGTGCGAACCGCAAAAGGGGCTATTTCACGTCTAATGGAGGGTGACTGGGCAGCCCGGATAGCTCGTATGCTATTCTTGCAGCACGCCACACCCTGCACAGCCACAGGAAAATCACCAGCTGAGCTGCTGTTAGGCCGAAGGTTGGTGACAGTCCTGGACTTTGTGCATCCAGATAGGATGCCCTCGCGTCCTGCACGGGAGCCACCCCCACCTGAAGGGGATAGAACGAGACACTTTAATCCGGAGGATCTCGTGTGGGTGAGAAATTATGCCAGAGGTCCGATTTGGGTTCCGGGAGTCATTTCACGGGCCACCGGTCCCGTGTCATATCATGTCACGTTCTCACAAGGTCAGGTCTGGCGCAGGCATGTGGATCAGCTGAGACGCAGGATACCCAGCCGGAGTGATGCCGAGGAACCTAACGCCTCTGCATTAAATGGGGAGTCGCCATCCCCGAGCCAGGTAGAGACACCTGCACTGGTTAATGCCCCGCCAGGGCAGTCAGACGGTGCACTACCCGCTGAAAACACAGAGTTGGCGGAAGAAAATGAGCTGGGGGAACCTTTAGCAGGGACAGGGGTAGCCAATACACCCGAGGAGATCCCTCAGCCGCCAATTCCTCAGGTCACAACACCAGAGGTGAGACGATCGGGTAGAGATCGCAGGAAGCCACAGTTCCTGAAAGACTTCGTGTGTCATTCCCGCTAAGCGTGGGGGGGTGTTGTGTATTAAGCAATAACACAGTCTGGATGTTAGCATAACGTATTGTGTTGTATTACAGTCTTTATTTGAATGTACTAGTTACAGCGGGAACAGCAACCATTTGCTGTGGCAGGGAGCAGAATTTGGATCCTCTGTTGGATTGGTTCCCACAGGAGGGAAGCCGTGCCATTGGCTCCCGCCAAAATGTATCTCTCTCAACTAGATAACTGTTTCTATATAAACCCCAGTTTTCCCCATTCCCTTGAGTTCTTCCAGCACCTGAAATAAAGAAATGTTGTACCTACTTCTTGCCTCCAGTCTTTGACGACACTACAGAAGCTGTGCTATTTTTCTAGAAAAAGAGGTGCCGGAACTCACCATGAACACCACCCTTGTTTTCTTAGAATGGCAATGGCCCCCAACTGAGAGGTGCTGGAGCTGAGTTCCAGCAAGTTCCAGCTGGAAAAAAAAGCCCTGTGTGGATGGCGCCATGAAATATTTGAGGACTCCACATCCTTTACTACTCTCACGTGAGGCAGCTGAGGAACAGAAGAAGGAGAGGTTCTGTGTTGTACCCATTCCTTTTTAAAAACAAACAAACAAACAAACCTGAGTGTCTCTCGATCCCTCCTTTATTCAAACATCTACCATTGTTTAAAACAACCACTTTTGGCCTCTCAGTGGGGAAGCTGTCACACCCAGAGGGAGATCCTCCACCCCCGGCCCCCTTCAAGGCCTTTCCTACCCTCTCAAGTTATTTCCTACAGACATGAGTTCCCTCCTTTATGTTCCTGTCCCACACCCTTTAGTACCTTGGGAAACAACCAATGAAAGCAGGACAATGACAGACTAGTGTAAACATTGCACAAAGAGAGAAAAATCTAGTGTATTTCCATAAGACATAGTTCATGACTAGTACAGAATAGAAGGGGGGGAACGGACTAGAATCTCACTGTTCAGGGCTCAGCTTCATCCGCACCCTCACCCATGTCTTCCTCTTTTCATATCCCTCCATATATTATTTCTCAACTCACCTTGGCTTTCCCCTCCACAGATAAGATATGCTCCATGTTTGCTGAATTGAGCCTTTTCCTCAATTAGCTTTAACTACAGCAGTAGGGCTGTTGTTTTCCTGATCTTCTCAGGACGGTGCTTAGTTCCCCCTAAGTTCTCTCCAAATGGGGCCTGTAGGCACCTCTGCCCTCCCATTCCAGGGAGTCTTAGCTTATGTGTTGCATGTGAACCAAATTAGACATGAGGATGGTTGACATGTGTTTCTCGTTATGTGTCTTCCCTGGTGAGTACCTGAATAGCAAAAGCAATCAACCCTAACACCAAATCCCCTCAGTTCCATGTGCAGTTGTTTTATGTGGTGGGCCACTGGAACTACAGTTTGCACCATGTTACTTGATAGTGAAGTATTCTTACTGTGGGCTGGAATCACCCACCTAGGCCAAAAAGAGCTTCCTGTTTGGCTAGGATTTGGCAAAATCAACATTGGTCTTTCTGGTTCTGGTGGGTTTCTTGGCTTTCATTCATTGGCTCACATCCTGGATCATCTCTGGCAACCTTGTGTGGTTCAACACCAACAATTGAGGAGATGTACTGGTCCATCTCTCCCCACCCCTACCCCAGTACCTTACCTGTTCTCACTTGATTTCTCCATCCATGTTACTCCATTCCTAGCTTGCTTCTGGTGTTTGGAAGGGAGCCAGCTTTCAGGAAGGAAAGCCATCCATATCTGTCCCCTTAAAGGCAAGCTTACCTAATTTGCACTTTCTGAAACAATATTAAACTGAAACAGAGCCTTCCCTCAAAATTCACACTTCTCCAAATTTTGCAATCTGGTTCTCCAAGTGATATGTGACGAAATGCCTTTATTGGGGCAAAGTGTGCATAAGCATGCATATATGGGGGAGGGAATAAAAATTCAAAAAGTCATTGCATTAGGTGAAATTGCTTTGCAAAATTATACATATTAGGCAAAGTTGCATACATAGGAAATTCACACTAAAATACTGATGAATTTTCATGAATACTCTTTTGGGGGGGGGATGCAATCTGATGAAGAAATATGGAGAACTGAACTTAAACTGAGAGAAACCCAAACCAACAGATTCAACTTTCTCTTGCCTTCACCCTTTGGATATTCCAACTCTCGGGTGTTTCTGATAGGGGACACTACCATCCCTACCTGGAGATGCCAGTGATTGAACCTTCTGCATGTGAAGCAGATGTTCTACCACTGAACTCAGTATGGCTCTTCCCTTGTATCTGATGGAAAAACAGTTACACAGATTAGCTTTTCTTTTGTTCAGTCTGAATGTTGCATCTGTATTATGTACTTAGGACATAATATACTGGCAATATATAAATGTGCAAATTTGCATGTCCACATTGCCCAGGACTGTGTACCACATACCACTAGATGGCAGTAGCTTTGTTAAGGCAGCAACAATATTATTGGTCTGTGCAGTAAAATAAACCTCCTCCCAGACCTTGGACCACATTTTGGAGAAGAGCAAACAGGGAAATTGACTGCCTTTTATACACTGTATTACAAGAATGGGAAAGGCAATGTGCGGAATACTTTTTAGTGCTGTCATAGGCACACACTGGACAGCTTATCTCTGCAGCACCACCCACTTCCCCAAAACTACACTGAGAGTGATGCTCCAGGACAGGAGTGAGGATCCTCAGGGCTGGAAGCCAAGTGTGGCCCCCCAAGCCTTTCAATCTGGCCCTTGGGAGTCTTCCCAGGCCCCCCCTTCCTATCCCCTTACTGACCCTGCTTTGCACTTTCCTTGAGCATTTAGCCTAGTTGAAACGAGTCCTTGAACTCTGATAATGCTTCTTCCTTGCTGCATTGGAAGATACAGAGGAGTTTACAAGTATGTGTAGAAATTAACCTTCTTGCTAACAACCAGTCCAGGAGGTGGCCCTACAACTCAGCAGGGAGGAGGAGGAGGATGGGGAGAAAAGTATTGCAAGTTGGCTCTGGTTATCTTTGGCTCTGGCTTCAGCTACTGTTGGGCTCGCTGTCTTCTGCCCTACCAGTCCCAATGGGCACCAGCCACCACTGCCAGCGTGCAAAGGTAAAATTCACATATTTGCTCTGCCCACTATTGCTCTGGCCCTGCCCACCCCTAGCATGTGGCTCTCAGATGGTTGCTCAGTAAAAAACAAAAAAAACAAAAAACAACAACAACCCCTTGGGCTGGGGGAAAAAAGTTCCCTTCCCCCTGCTCTAGGACTCCAGGACACTGCTCTGGTGCATCTGGTTACACTGCAAATTAAATGCAGCCTAGAAAAGTTTCCATCCCCTTTTGTGAAGAGGATGGAAACTTTTCAAGACTGCACTGCATTTAAAAGGGGGTGTTTTTTCTGCCTCATTCTCTGGATACTTTATGATTATGATTATTTATTATTATTATTATTATTATTATTATTATTATTATTATTATTATTATTGCCTGAGCATTATTGCCTGAGCATTATGAAGTGGCTGTGAGTGGAGTGGGTTTTTTTTCCTCTTTCCATTAATCTCTGCAGTCTGCTTCCTCCCCAGCTGCCCACACTTCCTGATCCCGGAAAGGTCCCATTAAGGAAAAAATTGCTTCATGGCATAATTCTTTAGGTTTCAGTCGAAAAGTGGCAAATGGGATGACTGGCTACCTGAGATTGGTGCACTTGCTGATATTCTTTTAAGAGAGAGGTGATTTTTTTAAAACAAAAACAAAAACAACATTTTTAAAAGACCAGGTTTCTTTGGCGGAAGCTATGTGCTCTAAATACGCTTTAGGTGTGTGGTGTGGATGTGACCTCTGTCATTTTATGAGTCTTCATCTTCTGAAATATCATTTATCCCTAAAGGCATGGCACAGAATTGTGGCATCTTTCAGAACACTTTCAAAGCTTTGATAATTATTTGCATATGTAGTAACCAAAGTTTGTAAAGCATTCCTTAAATCAAGAGTTTTCACAATCCCTTCTCCCTGGTCAATATTAGCAGTTTTGTTGGGAGACCGACAGTTGTACAAACCTCTGGCTCTGTTAAAAAAAACCAAAAAAAAAACCCATTGTTCTGGTTAGTGTATGTAATGTAGATAATTAGACTTTTTTTTTAAGGAGTCTGTAGGCAGAAAAACAACTGTACCCTGTCAACCATCAACCGTTAAAAATAACTGACAGGATGCACCTGAATGTAAAAGGAGTATGCCCACGCCTTTTGAGAGGAAAGAAAGAAAAGTAACAGAAGGGGAAGGGGAAGTCCTGTGCAACGCATTATGCATTCATAATGCATGTGGACTTCCTCACATATTGTTTGTATGTGGGTGGGGAGGTGCGTGGACCAATGGACAGAAAGATACATAGACAGCCAGACTGACAGTCAGATAGATAGATAGATAGATAGATAGATAGATAGATAGAGAAACAGACGGAGGCATGATAGAGGTGTAATTAATTTTTACATCGTGTGGAGAAAGGGGATAGAGAAATATATATATCTCTTAACACTGGAACTTAGGGACATCCAATGAAGATGAATCTTGGAAGGCTGAGGACAGACAAAAGGAAGTACTTCTTCACACAGTGCATAGCTGAGAGCCAGTGTGGTGTAGTGGTTAAGAGCGGTAGACTCGTAATCTGGGGAACCGGGTTCGTGTCTCCGCTCCTCCACATGCAGCTGCTGGGTGACCTTGGGCTAGTCACACTTCTCTGAAGTCTCTCAGCCCCACTCACCTCACAGAGTGTTTGTTGTGGGGGAGGAAGGGAAAGGAGAATGTTAGCCGCTTTGAGACCCCTTCGGGTAGTGAAAAGCGGGATATCAAATCCAAACTCTTCTTCTCTTCTTCTTCTATGGAATTTGCTCCCACAAGAGGCAGTGATTGCTACCAACTTGGAGGGCTTAGACAAATTCATGGCACATGAGGCTACCAGCAGCTACTAATCACAACTACTATGTTCTTCCTCCACTGTCAGAGGCAGTACGCCTCTGTATACCAGTTGCTGAGAATCAAAAGCTGGGAGAGAACTGTTGTACTCAGGTTCTGCTTGCAAGTTTGCCATAGGCATCTGGTTGGCCAGTGTGAGAACAGGATGCTGGACCAGAGGCACCATTGGCCTGTCCAGCACATTTTCCTTATGATTGGACTTCTTCAGGTGCCCTCATGGAATAAAGAAGTGCTGAGGGAGGTGGAATCAAAATGTTTTGCTATATCATACCCTCCAACATATCCCAGAGGTAAACCGGGACTCGTGTCTTTCAGGGCCACGATCTCGTGTGAGATCCGTGTGATTTTCACAGAGTCGTTACTTGGTCTCAATTTATTATAAAAACCACAGAAAAATAAAAAGGCAATAAGTAACAAATAACAAGGCACTCAGCTGGCAATTAACCACCCCGCCCTGTATAAAAACAGCAAATTTGTCCATTACAGGGGGGGTCAAGGGTCCTGAGGGGCCATAAAGGCCATTATTACAAAAATTACTTCCTAAGAGGGAACAAGTTGCCTAGGAGAACTGTAGCTGAGGCAAAGCAAGTGTGGAGCTCATAAGAAACCAGGCTGAAAGCCCCCATGAAAGAGTGGGATATATAAAGTATAACAAACACTAACTGGAAGTAAAGGTTTAGTGTGCTTATGGCAAGTTTCTCTTAGTTATAAAAAGCAGTGCTTCTGTGAAGGTACTTTATTTCTGTGGTTAAGGATATATAGGCTGTTGTGGGCATAGATGCCAACTATAGGGGACCCTGGGGGCCCAGGCACCTACAATTTTTTGTGGGTGCTCAGCACCCACAGTGTGGGCTCTGATGTGACTGCCAGGCAAAAACGTTCCTTTTTAACCAGGCCTTTGGTTGATTTGATTGACATCCTATGTCCTTTTAAAATGTGGAGGTTTTTTTGGGGGGAGGGGTGTTATTGGGTTGTTGTTTTTATTTTGATTATATATATTGTAGTTTTTATGTTTATCTTTTCTGTGAACAACCCTGAGACCTCTGGGTATAGGGCAGTATATAAATTCAACAAACAAACAAACATAACAGGGATGTGACATGGGCAGGGAATGAGGCAGAAATAGCAATCCATGCCCTTCCTCCCCAGCATAGGAATCCTTGGGGTGTTGAGAGGATGGTGAAATAAGGCTTATGTTTTTGTTGAACAGTGGTGAAGAGAACACAGCGCTCTTGCTTTTTTTCCTTAAAACTATTATTTTATTCATGTACGTACATGCTTATGTACACATTTATGCAGATATAATCAACGAATCTACAAATAAAATGCATATGGTTCACAGGGAACATCCCCAAAGGAAATCAGTAGGAAAGGGGCATATCCTTGGCTGGCATACTTTTTTTTTTTTTTTAACTAGGTGACTACCTTATTTCTTTGTTTATTCTCCAAATGTCATAGTATCATAGGATCCTAGAACTGTAGAGTTGGAAGGGACCACAAGGGTCATCTAGTCCAACATCCTGCAGTGCAGTAATATTTTGCCCAATGCGGGACTCGAACCCACAACCCTGAAAGTCTCGTGTTGTATCCCACACCCATACCCATACTGTGTCTCCCACACAGAACTGCAGAAGCTGTTGTATAGGGGTTAGCAGGCGTTGGGCTGCAGCCCAGTGGTGGAGCCTCAGCTTTGCATACAGAAAACCCCATGATAAATCCCTGAGCTCTCCAGGTAGGAATGAGAGAGAGCTCTGCCTGTAATCCTGGAGAGCTACTGCCAGTCAGTGTTGACGATACCGAGCTAGTTTTCTATTTTGCTTTACCAGGGAAAGCATCATAGCTGAGTAGCAGAATGTATGTTTAGTCACTGGCATCTCCAGGTATGAGTGAGAATAAAGATTCCTGCTTGAGACACCGGGCTGGATGAACCTGCAGTCTGAGTCACTATAAAGACAGCTCTGTCTTTAGACAGTTCTTGTGTTCTTTGGCTGACAAAAACCCCACTTGGCTGTTTTCCCTTATACAATTAACAATAAGTTAGGTGAGGCAGAGTGCCCCTATCATCATAGACCCACCCACACTTTTCACATACTGGAGACATGCCTATAGAAATTACGCTGTTAAGTTTTGTAGGATCTTCTTTTCTTTCACTCTCCCCCTTGGTGTCAATGGCGTAGCATGAGTTTCCAGTTCCCATGGCCACACACAGGGGGTGGGGGTGGGGGAGGGAAACGGACGGGGTATGCATGCACATTCAACTGCATAATGGAATCCGCGTCACCCAGGAGATTGCAGCCACAGAGATAAAAAAAGAAGAGTCATTCTGTTGTATAGAGAGGTCACTTTCTGGTTCACATGGAGAAGTCATTTTCAATGGACCCCGAAGACAGAAGCACTCACCTGTACTGAGGCAGCACCGGGTGTTGAAAATGTGCACGCCTAAGAATGTTGAGCCCAGGGCAACCATCCCTCTGTACTCCCCATGCTATGCCACTGCATGGTGTGGAATCCTGACTGCACAAGATGATACTAAGCGAGATGGATGAGTCATGTGGCTCTGTATACAGCTACTGACTATGACTCCTTGAATGATTAGAAATCCAACTTATTTTATTCCTTAACAGAAGAAGCACTTTCTCTGCTCATCAGACGACTCCTGATGGCCAAGCTGCTGTGTCTTGACACCTGACCCTTGAATTCTGATGTTGTGAAGAAATAGAGGACTGGATCTAAGCAACAGTTAAGACTTGCAAGGCTTAAGCAGAAAGGGTGCAGGTGCAGGATAAACCAGCGTGTGGCGCAGTCTCTGATAACATCCTCTTTCACCATCATAAAGAAGAAAAACACAATGTGATATGGCGTGAAACACACGAAGAAGACAATGGCACACGTAGCAACCATCCGTAGTGCCTTCTGCTTCTCGGTAGTGTTTTGCAGAGGGATATGGCATTCTTGGAGGGAGGCTTTTGTCTTCCAAGTGCAGTAGACAATGGTGATAAGAGGGGTCAAAAACCCAACAATTTCAGCCACCAGTATCAACAGGACTGAGCTGACCTGGCTGCCTATTTTCTTGACGCCAAGGTCGGTAAAGCAAGTATCATTGTTGCTCGAACTTCTCATCAATGGAAACGGCAAGCAAGCAGCTCCAACAAAGATCCACACAGCAACACATATGGCCACGTCGTACCTCCGTTTCCACCCTTTGGCCCTGAACGGATGGAGAAGGAAGAGGTACCTTTGAACGCTGATGCACGTAAGGAAGCAAATGCTGGCATACATGTTAAGATACTTCAGATAGAAGCAGAGCTGGCAGAGGAAGGTTCCAAATGGCCACTTGTAGTTGATGTAATAATATATCCGCAGAGGCAAGGAAAGGACTTGAATGAGGTCAGCAGTGGCCAAATTAACCATGAAGATGATGTTTTTGTTTTGCTTGCTGATGAAGCGGCATAAAATCCACAGGGCCATGCTGTTGGCCAGGAGGCCTGGGATGAAGACGATGGTGTATGTCGCTGCATAAAGGGAATGCTGGAACTCTTTTCTGGGTTCTGTGCAATTGTCTGTTGCACTAATGCTCTGCAGCAGCAGCACAGCAGCACTCCCATTAGAGGCAAAGCAAGATGAAAGGGGCCCTTCTTTGGAAATATTTACCCTGTTTTTTAAAAAAAAACAGAAGCAAAAACAAGTAGTGTAAGGTTTCCTGTTTTCATTATTGCGAAAAGACACAGTATTGTCCTTGCTTTGATTTACAGTCCTTTAAAAAGCATTGGACCAAGACTTAGTCATACTGACCAGGGAAAGTTTGACCACAGTAGATCATGCATTGGTTTATTCAAGACTGAATTACTGCAATGAACTTTATGTGGGGAATCCCTTGTACTTGATTCAGATGCTGCAGTTAGTGCAGAATTCTGCAGCAAAATGGCTGGCAGTGCATGTGCCCCCTCCCCTGCGGATTCACACAGAAAGGACCTATGAAACTCTGTTTTTGGCGGGGGGGGGGGGTAACCTGAGAATATATTGGTAAAATGGGAGGGGCATCCCTAGATATTGCTGCAATTTTACTCACCCCTATGTATTGCTGCAAATCTTATTTGCACTGTAAACAAAAACACAGCTGATTCCTCATCCGTTTCCACCCACAGAAATAACTCTTGCACATAACCAATTCTCAGCTATTGTCTCCTGCAATTGCTCAACTCGTTCCCTCTTAGCCTCTTTCATCACTTTTCCTTTGAATCCTCACCTAGTTGTGAGTTCATATGTTTTCATTAAGTCACTCAGAAATTCAGTAAAAAACACACAACAACAACTGATTTCCAGCTTCAATTTTACATGAAGATGTCTCTGGAGAAAACAAAGCTTAATGCAGTTTACAAAAGGACTCTGGGTTTTCTCCATCCTTAGAGAATTAAATCAGTGCTTCTAATGTAATTAGGGTTGGCCCAGAAGATCAATAGCATATGTAGGTTGCTGGCCAAGTAGTTGTGTCAGTGGCTGACACAGGATTGGCCCTACCATTTAGGCAGAGTGTAGAAGCTGCCTTGGGTGGCAGGTGCAGGTGGCAGGTGCAGGGGTGGGGATGGAGCTGTGTGTGCATTGTGGCAGGCACTGCACCCCCAAAGTTACCCTCATGTCCTCAGGTGTGGTGGAGAGTGCTGTCTCAGTTCCAGTGCTGAAGGAAGAGTCACTTGCCAGTCTGGTCAGCTTCAGGACATGGAATTGTGTACATCAGGCAGCCTAATGTCTTAGGCTGACCCTTGTTTCTCTCTGAGCATTCAGCCTGTTCACATATTATATGAAATGAAGTGAGGTAGGAGGGGCTTCCTTTAGCACAGATGTGAACTGTGGGCCAGATCCTTACCTTCACTAGCCTGCACAGGCCAAGTTCAACAGATGGGTAGGTTTGCCCTCCTGTCTATCACCTGATGTCACAATACCATCAGCTGCCTACAGGTAGCCAATCAGCTGGTTGTGAGGGCTCGGAAAAGAGTAACATATGACACTGTGCCAACCTGAATGGTCAATTGCTTGCTGCTTGCAAAGAGCATTGCACAGAGATTTTGCAACCGCCAACAACCAGCTGGTCATTATTAGGACTTGCAAAGTGCTGTGTGTAGGGCTTTGCACAGAACTATGCAGGTGCTGATGTTTGGCTGATTACAAAACATCTGCAGCCCAACCACATCTTCACTTGTTACATATCTGATTCCATATATGATGTCATTTATAGGGAAGTTTGGTGTGGCTTTTCAAAAATGACCAGGCAGGCCAAACAAGAAGCCCTAGAGGGGCTAATTAAGGCTGCAGTTTCCCTGCTGTTGTTTTAACTGAAAAGGAGCAGATGGAAGAAGTACATTGATCCCCATGCCCACGAACAACTTACCTCCACACAGTTCATTGTTCTAGCACCTAGAATTTAGGTACTTTCCCCCCCAGTCCTCATTCAATTCCAGTACTGGAGTTGAGAAGGGAGAGGAGTGCTTGGAGCAACGCCTTGTAGTAGGATGTGTTGAGGGGCAGAGGAGGATTTCCCACTTCCTACCCATGCATTCCTTTTTCTGTTGTCCATACCCCTTCCTTCCACTTTAAATGTCAGAAGGATAGGCAGGCATGTCAATGATGACTTTAGCACAGGTGTTGTTGGGTACCACAAATTCCAGGTGTTGTTGGGTACCATTGGTCATGCTTGTCTAAGCTGATGGGAGTTGAAGTCCAACAATATCTGGAGGAGCACAGGGTGGTTGCTCCTGCCTTATCATATGCCTTCAGATAAGTATCAGTTACAGGTGGGTAGCCGTGTTGGTCTGCCATAGTCGAAACAAAATAGAAAATTCTTTTCAGTAGCACCTTAGAGACCAACTGTGTTTGTTCTTGGTATGAGCTTTCTGAAGAAGTGTGCATGCACACGAAAGCTCATACCAAGAACAAACACAGTTGGTCTCTAAGGTGCTACTGAAAAGAATTTTCTATTTTGTTCAGATAAGTATGCATGTTTAAACTGAGAGCCCACAGAGTGGAGAAAATGTATAGGTTTAGGAACATTAACATGTGGTCACAGCACCTGTTTTTCTCTGCGCCTCTCTCTGCTAAGAAAACCATAAGCTGTTCCATGGTTGTTGGATTTATTAGGCAGCCTTCCTGTAAATTGTCAAACAGAATCTCTGCACTGTGGACCAACTTTGTTTGTACAGGTTGTCTTTTAAGAGCTTCCTCAGTCTGCGGCTTCCTTTCTCCAGTAAGTGGGTGTAGGTCTTAAAACAGTAAACACGGCACTTGTAACTAGTAGCTTTTTCTGTACAGTGGCAGAAATAGGTCATATCTGGACCACGTGCCTTGAAGAATAGGGTCTCCTGCCTGTCTCTTCCACTTTGGGTTTTCCACAAGAATTAGGCTTTAACTGGATTCCAACAATGACACAAAGTCCTGTCAAAGTGTTCTTAGAAATAAGACCTTTTAGCTCAGTTGAAATTTCTCTCTAGTAGTAGCTAAAACACATTTATGAAACCTAATTTCTGGTGGTGGTGGTGGTGGTGGTGTGTGTGTGTGTGTGTGTGTGAGAGAGAGAGAGAGAGAGAGAGAGAGAGAGAGAGAGAGAGAGAGAGAGAGAGAGAGAGAGATTTTGTGGTGCACATGTGGTTGCAGTGTGCATACTGTTGTGGTGTCTGCATGGTACCCACAATAGTTCCCCCAGGTGGCAAAAAGGCTAGTGGGCCAGAAAAGGTTGGCCTAGCAAAATGTAAGTCAGTTCATGTGGAGGTGTTGTTGTTTTGTTGTTGTGTGGGGGTACAGTATTGTTGTTTTGTTTTGGTTTTTTTTTTTTTTTAAAAAAAAATCCACTTCCTTTCCATTGACCCCAGTTTATTGCAAATACTGCAGATCTTATGCATGCTTACTTGGAAGCAATTTCATTGAAATCTGGGGACTTTACTTCAGCGTAGGCACAGGAGAGAATTTCCATTCAGTTTGCATATGAAATATGAATCTATAAAATCATCACATTATGAAACAACATGAGAACTGAAACACAACCATCCTTTGAAAATTACAGTTACAGGTAGGTAGCCGTGTTGGTCTGCCATAGTCAAAATAAAAAATAAAAAAATTCCTTCCAGTAGCACCTTAGAGACCAACTAAGTTTGTTCTTGATATGCATACTGTCACCAAAAACACATTTTTGTAAATATTGTTTGGTTGGAGAATTGCTTTGCAAACCTAGAGAAGTGTGAATTTTGAAGAATGTCTGTGTTTTAGTTCTGATAATGTTTCAAAGAGTGCAGATTCAGATGATTCACCTTGAAATGCGAGCTGAATCAAATCTCTCCTCCGTACCTAGTGAAGGCTGCTTTAAGCAGCTGCACATAATGTAGTCGTTCATTTAGGTGGTTACTCACTCTTTCCCAAGGTTTGGCATGGACTGCAACTTCTCCCCCCCCACCCTCCTCCCCAAAACCACACCCTTTAAGACGTTTTATAAGCCAAGAAGGCAACTCCCTACGTTCACCAACTTTTATAATTGAATTTTGGACTGTGGTGGAGCCAGCAGAGGGAGGGGAGTGGGGGGTAATAAGGGATGGATATGAGATGCATTGGACAATAAATCTATGCCATAAAAGCATGGGGAGAAGAAGAAGAAGAGTTACAATTACAAGGGGAGGGAGGTTCCCTTAGTCATTTTCACATTGAGAACAGTTTCTGGTTAGGTGCAATTCTCCACATTTCCGCATCAGCTTGCAAAGAAAAACACCCAAAACTTCCTCATGAAAATTCACCAGCATTTTATCTGGTGCAAATTTATCCTAATATAAACATTTTTATAGGCACTTTTGCCAGATGGACGAGCACCTCTTTACCCTGACTTTTGACATAAGGTGTATATTTTCAGGACCAAACCTTGTTTTTGTAATTGTAAGTTGTTTTAAACTGTTTTAATACTGCATTTTAATGCTGCAACCCACACTGGGATCTTAGGATAAAGAGTGGTTGACAAACAAACAAACAAACAAACAATTTATCCTAATGCAATGCATTTCTGTATGCCCTTTTCACTAATTTTTATGCATACTCCCCCCCCCCCATGCATGTATTTTTGGACATGCTATGCATTTGGAGAACTTCATTGCAATATTTGGAGAAGATTGAATTTTGAAGGACCCCTGTGTTTCAGTTCAAATATTATTTTGGAATGTGTGAATTAGGTAAGCTTGCCTTTAAATGTAAACAAAATCAAATTTCTTCACCATCCTTTCTAAGAACTGCCATAAAATAAAACTGACAAAGTAGTACTGCAACATGCCCACTCCATTAAGAACATTGTGCCCATTCAGTGATGCAGCCAAGTCACTTTAGAGGCTGGACTTTTCCAGGAGTCACTTCTCTTGAGATGGTTGTGTGTATTGCTTCAAAATGAGGTAAGCCAGCCCTGTGGCATTTGGGGACCCTCTTGCTCATTCAGTTGAGCAGGGCTCCGGACATCTGCCCCCCCATCAAATCCTGCTCTGATAACACCAGTGAGTTTGTGTGGCCTTTTAAGATAATTTCACACTTGTTTCTGTGCCTGTGCCTGTGCCTTTTTCTGCTCTCTCTATATCTCTTCTGTGAACTTCAGTTTTGTGTTACACTTCAAGTTTTTTGTCACAAGGCTTATACAGTGGAGAAAATTGAGTGTGGCTCCTCTCCAGTCTGGTCCCTGCCACCTTCACATTGGCATTTCTGTCTGATGCAGGATAAGCTGAAGCACATTTACCTTTTGAAAAGGTGAACCTCAGACCTGGGGCCAATCACAGCCCTCCAGGCCTCTCTGTCCAGCTCCCAAGACTCTTTCTAGACCCACATGCTCCCCCCCACCCTTCCCAGGTTACATCTCACGCCAGCCCTACTCCACATCCTATTCAAAGTTTTTCTTAGCAGCTGAAATGTTTCCTTGAACTAGGATAATGCCTCTGGATGGAGGATGGAGGATGGAGAGATGGCTCTGTGTGTGGCTACAAAGGGTCACCCTTGTTATCCCACCGACTTTTGTTTCTGGCCCCACTCACTGTTACCTCTGCCCCTGCCCACTACTGGCATGTTGCCCCCACAAGGAATGTGGCCTTAGGGCTGAAAAAAGTTCCTGTCTCCAGCTTCCCCAAATCCTGGAAGCATCATCAAATATGCTACAATGCAAATAGCAAGGGCACAGATATGGTGCCATGCACCATTGGGCAAGGGCAAAAGCATGGTCCTGTAACCCCTTTCTGCTTGCTTTCCTTCTTTGCACAAGAAGTACATTTAGCTATGGGGTGTATAGAGTGTTAGAGTAGGTCTAACATCTCTGGTGGGCAACACATCATGTTCCTTCTGGGATAGTTTGTCCACCTTTCATCCCCACCCTGCACTCAGCTCTCACCCATGATTCCTAGAAACTGTCAACATGCAATAGTGGCCACACCCTGAGAATGGCTTCAAGTGGCTGGCTAAACCAGGTGAGGGTATCTGGTGCATCTCAAACTCTTGGTAAATTGGGGACTTCCCTGCACGTGAAGAAGGCTCCGGCAGATTGAGCAGACAAGACCAATAGTTGGTCCAACGGTCAAGAACATGGTTTCTGAACATGTTGTAGTGGGAAGTGAGGGGGAAATGGGGCTCATCAGCCTAGCAAAACCCTTCCCCATATTCTTTAAGGCAGGCCAGCAAAAGTGTATGAGTGTAACCACCAGAAACAAGAAAACATGTTTAAATTTTCAACTGAGGGTGGTGGGATAAAAAAATAAATAGGCCAGTCTCAGCTTGGGAGTCCAAGGGATCTACATTCAGCCAGCCAGGTAGCACACATGGTAATGGACCAGATAGGCCCTCCAGATGTTTTGGGACTACAATTCCTATCATCCCTGACCATTTGTCCTGTTAGCTAGGGATGATGGCAGTTTGTAGTCCCAAAACATCTGGAGGGCCGAGTTTGGGGTGTTGCCACATCACCTAACCCTCTCTGACCATTGGACCTGCAGGCTGGGTCTGAAGGAGTCCAATAACATCTGGAGGGCCACAGGTTCCCAATCCCTGATCTGAAGTTTAAACTGGATGGAGGGACCACTTTGGATTCTCTTTCGCTCTGTTACATTGTCGTAGGAGGGTTTTCCAAACACAGAGTGGCATCTTTGATTTATTAAGACCTAAGAGAACCTTACACGGTTACCAGCATGGTCATTTCTCAGCCTGTCACCTATGTTAAATTTGAATTCAATTCAAGCTTAACCAGCTAATTGGTGGTTTAAAAGGCAGATGATTAAACAACTAATCAATTAACAGTAGGGATGGAGCAGAAATTCAGTTCAGTACACATTTGAAGCCAAATCTATCAGCTTTGCACTTTCCAAAACAATACGTGAAGCACAACTATCCATCGAAATATGCAATTACCCACATTTTGTGATGCAATTTGCCAAGCAAGCAATGCTTACAAAAATGCATATTTTATGGGGAAATGTGCATAAACATGTCAATATTAGTAAGAATAGCATACAAAAAAGCATTGCATTAGGGAAAATTGCTTGCAAAAATGTGGACATTAGTCAAAACCACATATGAAAATGTTTTTATTAGAAGACATTTGCACTAAAATGCTGGTGAAGTTTCATGAGGTTTTTTAAAAAATAAAATAAAATGCAAAATGTGGAGAACTGAATTTCAGATTGGAAACATTATATATGCAAAGAACCAAAATTGGGAGATCTTTCCATCCCTAATCAACAGCTTTACGTGTTTTCAGAAAAAGAATTTATATTAGTCATTTCATGCTTTCTACTGTTTTGTAGGCACACAGACTAGTTGCCCAAAGGGAGATAGAACAATAGAGTTGGAGGTCACCTCAGATATAAGATAATCTACCCCTGCCCCAGGGTAAAGAAAACCCACAGCTACAGCATCCCTGACAGGTACATATCCAGTCTCTGCTGAAAATCCTTCAGCGAATGTTAATCACTTTCTGAAGAAATTTTAATACTGCCAATGAGCCTATACACTAAACAAGAGAGATGTTTAGTGAAAACTAGAGCAGTGTTTTTCAACCACTGTTCCGCGGCACACTAGTGTGCCGCGAGATGTTGCCTGGTGTGCCGTGGGAAAATTACTTTATATATAGTCAATATAGGCACAGAGTTACATTTTTTAACATTTTCTAATGGTGGTGTGCCTCGTGATTTTTTTCATGAAACAAGTGTGCCTTTGCCCAAAAAAGGTTGAAAAACACTGAACTAGAGACTGGAGAGAAATTTTATTCTGTTACATTTAAAAATGAATCTACTTATTTTGCACTGTCTGAAACAATCTGAGAACCAAAACATATCCACCCTTCAAAATTCAAATTTTGTAATGCCATTCTCCAGACAAGCTATGAATATAAAATGTATATACCAGCGTAAAGGGTGCACAGAAGTGAAATTAGTGAAATTATTAGTGAAAATGACATACCAAAAATGCCTTACATCAGGGGAACGTGCTCTGCCAAAATGTGCACATTAGGTAAAATTGCATGCAAGAAAAATGTGAATTTTAGAAATTTGCAATAAAATCACATACTTCAGTGTGGACAACTGAACTTCAGATCAGAAAAATGGGAAACTTAGAGAAACCAAAATCAAAAGTTTTTCCCACCCTGTAATTTTAACTCATTTGTTTGGATTCTATCTTCTGGAGTCTGGCTTCAAAAAATGTCCTTTTACCAATCTTTTGCTGGGCATAAGCGGTTCTCCTGAAACTCACAGCGGGTGTTGTGGTGAGAACTTTCCTACAGCATGATTCCAAAGCCTTACCTCATTGGAACGTCCCAGTATTAGCAAAAGTAAGCCCTCTGGGAAACTCAGCGTTCTGGTAGCAGTGTTGCACCTTGTTGCTTTCATGTGTGATTAAAATGGAGAAAGGAAGCCAGTAGATCTACTCTACAGCCAGGTTAATGCAACAGGAAGTAAAAGGCTGTGCTACTTCTACCACAGAAGTCTTATTTACATGCAAGAGCATCAGTCTGAATCATAGTGTTGCTATGCTGGTTTTCTGTAACCAAACCAAGACTGGGACGGATTCTCACAGCCACAGACCCACCCGCCCACATTTATTTTGCGACCAATTAGTAGGGATGGATTAATTTATTAATCTTGGTTTCTCTCAGTTTCTCAATCTTAAACCCAGTTCTCCACATTTATGCACCAGCTTGTTCCCCCCCCCAAAAAAAACCATTGCACCCTTGCTCGCTCCACTCCCCACTCCCTGCCATTCCCCCACATTAACCCCCAGAGCTTCCTTTCCCACCCCATGCAGCTACTAAGCTTGCTTTCCACTTTCCCAACTCCATTTCCGAAGCCACTTCTCTCTTCTGTTCTGCAGCTCCACTCTGAACCCGTTTTCACCTTCACTGCCATGTCCTTGCCTCCCCTCTCCTTGTGTGCAGCTCCCTTGCACACAGCCACCCCATGGTTACTTCCTGCACCTCATTCCCCCCCCATTGCATCACAACTATTAAGCTGCCTTTTCACCATCAGCACAATTATGAAGCCCCCACCCCTCCTATTCCTCAGGCCGTTTCATGCACCAGCTTTTATCTTCGACACCATTCACAAGGCTCTTACTCCCCCTCCCTCTTTTTGCAATCCCTGTTGAAACCACATTTTCACCTTCACACATTTTCATCCTCCATCCCCTCCTTACTTTTCTCAGCTACTTTCCCCTTACACACAGATTACAGTGTATCTGAAGAAGTGAGCATGCACACAGAAGCTCATACCAATCTCTAAGGTGCTACTGGAAGGAATTTTTATTATTTTTTTATTTTATTTCAACACATATCACCCCTAATTTCCATGCCTTATATTCTCTTCTATTGTGCAGCCCCATTTGTGCATGCACACACCATAATATTCATGATATCTAGGCTGGATTACTGCAATGTACTCTGTGTGGGGCATGATCCAGAAACTGTAGTTAGTGCAGAATGTTGCAGCAAGGTTTTTGGCAGGAATAAGATCCTATCAGTGTAAGCATGTTACCTATGCTCAGAGATCTGCACTTCCTTGCTTGTTGCCAGGCCATTTGTTTCCAAGCCATGTTCAATGTGCTACTATTAGTGTGGGCAAATAATTTCAGTAGGAATCAATGTATATCCTAATTCTGATTAAATTATTTAACTGCCACAGCTGTAGCCAAAATAGCAACACGCAAGAGGAAGGCATGAGCAGACTTGACGTATCACAGAGATGTGCACAAGTACCAAAAATATATATTGGGAAGTAAAACCTTAGTGGGTAGAGGGAAGTGGAATCCAAAATAGTCCAAAGATGTCTAAGCTTAGTGCCCACAAAACTTTGTATGACTGTGTTTGAGGAAGAAAGAATCCTGCATGGGAGGAGGAATGGAAGGGGAGGGTAGAGAAAGGGACCCTGATATACAAAGGTGCCCACCTGGGCACTCACCCTTTTCCCAGTTCTGCCACCTCCCCATCCAGATCCAAACATGTTTTGTTGCTGCTTCTATTGCTGGTGCACAGGGAGTGAGTGCTGACTCCACCCACAATCTGCCCCCAACCCAACCTCCTTGAGCAGCTCCAGAAACATGCAATGGTCAATGGTATCAAAAGTTGCCAGAATGTCAAGAAAAACAGCAGGGTCATACTGCCCCCCAGAAGATAGAATGAAGGATGATATCAGAAGGAATTAGGGGAATCATCAGAAATGACTATGGAATGTAAAAGAAATTTGATGTTGATCAGAGCCCCTCAAGTTTGAAGCATGGGAAGTACAAAAATTAATAATTTGACAGAATATTTGGACTATTTTTTATGTTTATGTATAATTTGGAACATTTAATGTGATCTGATTGGTTTGTTAAAGTGAAAAATTTTAATAAAAATTATTTAAAACAAACAAACAAACAAACAAAAAACTAATGTAATCAACCAGGACAACCAAGGTAGTTTCAGAGTCATGACTGGGTCTGAAGTGAGGCTGAAACGGATCCAAGTATTCAGTCTCTGCCAAGGATGCCTGAAGCTAGACTGCCGCCACCCTCTCAAGCACCTTGTCTCAAGAGGATATTAGCTTGTTTTCATACCTGGGGGGAAAAGGACATCCCGTTTTTTATCGCAAGAGAATGGTGGTCATTTTTGGTTGCCTTGGTCTCGCATGATTTCACAGTGCAATTTTGCATTTGGGTCATGGGGAACCGCAGCATAAAATTGCACAAGATCACGGTAACCAAAATGACTGTTGTGCTCTCAATAAAAAAAAGGGGGAAGATGGCATCCAGGAAGATGGTGTCCCAGATTTTGGCTTCAAAGTGTTGGAGGGTATGTGTTTCAATACACACCCAGACTCCTCTCTTCCTTTCCACCATTCAGGCAAGCAAAAATCTTTATCAGAATTCAAGGGCACATTCCAGCCTGTCAAAAGTACTCAAAGAATTGTAAAGTAAGGCTGGTAACAGGGACTGCCTGGGGATAGGAGGTGTGGCTGGGTAGGGGTGCAATGTGGGGGGCAGATTGAGAAACTTGGAGGATTGCATTTGGCCCCTGGGCCTGAGGCTTCCCTACCCTAGGATAGACAATTGAAGTAGATAGACCAAAGGTCTAATTCAGTAGGTTGCAGCTTCCTAGGTCTGGTAGAGTTCCCTAAGATGATGCCAGTTTTTCTTCTTCTTAAGTATTCTTAACTGAATGAATGTTCTCTAGCATATGATGAGTCATCTAGCTTTCCACATTGTCATCTGTTAAACTTTTGTGGCATTCATTTTCAGGCTTTTTTTTGGCAATGGCTCATGGGGACTACATGTGTACAGTTGACTGGGTGATGGTTTGACGATTTATATGCAGAACGGAATCTTTCATATACATGAGCTCTTCCTCCTCGGTTCCCATCAAGTTTCCCCCGCTAAATGCAAATATCAGAATTTATTAGAAACATAGGTGGCTGCCTAGAAGCACCATTCATCCATCTGGTTCAGTATTGTCCACACTGAGTGGCAGCAGCTCTTCAGGATTTCAGGTAGAAGTCTTTTCCCAGCCCTACCTGAAGATGCTTGGGATTGAACCTGGGACCTTCTGCATGCAAAGCAGATGCTCTAGAACCTAGCTATGGCCCTTCCTCCTACGTTACAGAAAGGGAAGTGCGAACACAGCACAGAGGAGCTGGTCTCCCTCTTCCTTTTTGGAATGGAAATAGTGTTTAAAATGCAGTAGTATTGGGAGGGGAAATTAATAAGGGATGGAAGAACTCAGTAGCATTTCTCTGCTCCCACTTCTGCCTTGCAGTGTTTTGGATAAGGTAATTCTACCACTTTTGGTTTCTGTTCCTCCCTTAGGTTGGCACCTTAAATAATTAGCTATGTTTTTGCAAAGTGGATAGTTTTCAACAAGCACCAACACTTTGGCTTATTAGTTGTTATCCTATGTAAATGGTTGGTGCATTGTCATTTTTTAACCTGCAGGGAACTGCCTTGCCCTGATCAATTTTACAGCTGTTTCATTTATTTATTAGAGTCAGGGGCTCAACTATTGCTCATTGTCTAAGGTTACAGTCCTAAGCACCCTTATCTGGGAGTAAGCCCCCTTAGATACAGCATCAGATTGTGCTGCAAGTGTTCCTTGTGAAACTCAGTCATTGCAGATACGTTTTGCAAACTTTTAACGATTCTTTCACACTTTGGATTTACTCAATATATGCCTCTGGATTGTGACTTAACTAATTGTCTATGTAAATGAAAACAACATAAGAAGAGATTGCCTTGCTGAATCGGGCCAAAGGTCTATCTAGTCCAGCAACTTGTTCTCATAGTGGCCCACCAAATTCCCCAATGGGAAGCCAACGATAAGGACATGAGCATGAGTTCTCTTCCTCTCAGGTTCTCCAGCTAGAGATGGAGGAGCAGTTCGATTTAGATTGCACTTAAAGACCAACCTACCTATTCCTCATTTTTTGAAACAATACGTGAACCGAAACACAGCCATCCTTTGAAGTTTACACTTCTCTGAATATTGCAATGCAGTTTTCCAGTCAAGCATTGCATCCAAAATAAATATAACAGGATAACATGTGCATAAAAATGCATATATCAGTGATGTGACCTACAAAAATGCATTGTATTGGGGAAATTCATTTGCCAAAAATGTGCATAACCGGCAAGATTGCACACAAAAAAGTGTATATTAGGGGGGAAATTCATGAGGATATTAAAAAAAAACACCCACACTAAGCTGATGTGAAAGAAACTGAAACTGGCTGATTCTCACATCCCTGTCTCCAGCAAGGGCTAATCAGAGAAAGACTGATCCTTGAGGTAACCATCATGATTTGCAGTCATTAAGGGGCTCAGAGATGCCTTCTTCTACTTCTTCTACATGCTGAGCAATCCGGCCTTTTCACTTTCATAAGCTTATAGCAACAGAGAAAACATTGCAAAAACACTCTTTCATCATAGCTCCATTGAGTGGTTAGGATGTAGCATGAAGCAACCAGTAGATAAAACCAATGTTTTAGGAAGCCACAGAAGTGTGGTCAGAGAGCACACACCCAAGTATGCATGGATATGATGAAAAGACAACGGTTGCACGAGAGCTTTGTGTGGAACACAGCTGCAGGCCATCTGCAATACCAGAAAGAAAAAAATAAACCCCCAAAGCAACACAGAAGTATAGATACTGCATTTGTATACTGCTCTGGATGACATTCTAATGCTTGTTGAATCTTCTAAGATTATGAATCTTGCAGATGGATCTTTCAGAAGGATAACTGGAGTTTTCCCACAAAGGCAGCAAGGCAACAAAGTCTCTCACCCATTCCTTTGGTCCTTGGTTCAGAAAAGTGTAGGGTTGACCTTTGAGATTGTTGAGGAGCAAAGAGGTGGTCCTCTTGGAGCTGTGAGCTAACTAACTATTGAAAACCTGGTGTCAAGATATACTTTGAAGCTAACTTTTATAGAGAGGGGAGGGGGATTCCTCAGTGAGTTGGATAACATGACACCAAGTCCTTTGAACTGCTGCTTGCTGCTTCTAGTGTACTCTTGTGAGATATGTTTAAAGTGAAGAGCGCTTTAATTTTGGGAAGACCACTGATTTATTTTTACAGTCCATGAATCATAATTTTTACAGTCCATGAATCATAATTTTTACAGTCCATGAATCATAATTTTACCTTTAAAGAGATGTTCATTATGTGTGAGAGACATCTACTTCCTGCTCAAGAGGCTGAATACTATCTCTGGAAAACACAAAGATAACTGCTCTGATCTTTTCTGCAACTATTAGGGTCAGGATGTTAGCTGTTCTTTCCTGGTCACATCTGAGATAGGAGCTTGTAACAGGGTCACAGATAGTTCATGCCGGATATATTTTATATTAAACTTATTCCAGTTGCACTGATGCCATGTAAACTATGTAAAAGTGCAGACTAGCCCTACAGACTAGTACAGCCCTACAGATTATTGATAAGTGGGTGGTTCCATCCATCTGTCAGTGTTCGCCCTCTAGGAGATGTGGCCCACCAGGTCCACCATAAAGATCTGGCCCACCAGGCCAAAAATGTTCCCCACCCTTGCTCTTGGCCTTTGATCAGCAGTGTACACTTTAGCTGAGCTTTTAATATTGTGGTTTTAAACAACTCCTAAGCATATTGGGAGAAATTTCACTGTCTTGAACCCCCAGCTGCTGCTGCTGCTGCTGCTGCTGCTGCTTCTTCTTCTTCTTCTTCTTCTTCTTCTTCTTCTTCTTCTTCTTCTTCTTCTTCTTCTTCCAATCCCTTTTCATTTTTTGTTTTAAGCAGTGCTTTTTTTCTTTAAAAAAATGTTTAGGGGTACTCTAATCGCAAGAAAACCACCATTTTGTAGTTCAAATCGAGAAAAATAAATACAGTAAATGGACAAAAGTACAAAGATTCACAAAATGTTTAGGGGTATGTGTACCCCTGCGTACCCCCAGGAAAAAAGCACTAGTTTTAGATATATGAAATCATAAATAAATAAATATTACAATAATGGATTGCTTTTTTAAAAAAAGGTTCACTTAATCTCATCTACCGTTTTGCAGGCAATTTTGAAGAATTTGTAAGTAAATCATTTTTAACTAACCAAATGTGTGAGGTTTTTTTTTCTATGCTAGGGGAAGAGGAGAACTTTATAAGCAACTTAGAAGAGGAAATTTTATAGGTCTACCAGCCTCTATTTTCATTCTTTAGTTTGCCATATATTTTGTGATTTTAAATCTCTGCTGTGGTTCTCTCACCAAAGAGAACTTGCTCCAAACCTGGGTCTTAATCATCCAGGGAATTCTCTTTTTATACCTAGTATTTATTTCCCAACCAACACTTCCTAGACTATCTTTCTGCGGAGGCCAAGCAACCTGCCCTGGTACCCAGAGTGGCGTGCATCCCAGGGAGTATGGTGCACCGCCTGCAGGGGGCATGGTGTGAGCCCTGGGGGGTGCTGCCAATCAGGGGGGTCGCCATTTTGTCATCCCCCCACTCCCACCTCGAAACGCCCCTGTCTTTCTGACCTAACCTGTGCTAACATTTCCTCAGGTGCTAGACCAGGGGTCAGCAAACTTTTTCAGTCGTGGGCTGGTCCACCATCCCTCAGACCATGTGGTGGGCCGGACTATATTTTGCGGGGGGGGGGAGAGATGAATGAATTCCTATGCCTCACAAATAACCCAGAGATGCATTTTATATAAAAGCACACATTCTACTCATGTAAAAACACCAGGCATGCCCCACAAATAACCCAGAGATGCATTTTAAATAAAAGGACACATTCTACTCATGTAAAAACATGCTGATTCCCGGACCGTCCGTGGGCTGGATTGAGAAGGCGATTGGGCCACATCCGGCCCATGGGCCTTAGGTTGCCCACCCCTGTGTTAGACTGATAGTCTCAGGGTTGCCAATCTTACTTCCTATTTCCTCTTCTTCTTTGCTCCTGCCCCCCACAAGAGACTTTTCCCTTTGCCTCTCTTCTGCATGGCTCTTTGCATCTGCATCCTAGTTAGCTAGAACTAGGCTCTTTCCTATGTTATTTCCTATAATACCACTTAGCTTTCTTAAGAAGTAACAGACAGAACTTCCCTCCCTCTGCTTCCTGCACCCTCCCCTTTATATCTATTGTGGGCTTTCTCCCCAACCTCCCAGAGCAGATTTAGGGGGCAACTGAGGAAAGGAAAGGGAGGAGAAGTTCCATTGCACAGCCAAAAGTGCTTGCATCACCAGAAACACACACACACACACACACACACACACACACACAAAATGTACTCCCACTGTCCTCTAAGATCTGGATATTTTCAAACAAGGTATGCATTGCAAATTCTCCTAAGAAAATATGGACTGAGAAATCAACCTAAAACAGAAGTAATGCTACATGATCTAGACTAGAGGATGGTGGCATGGTTGGTTACATTTATAAATTATTATATGAAACTTAGAGAGGAGGAATTAAAATGTGGAAAATATTTTTGGGTTAACATCCCTTTTTTCTTTTTCTTTTTTTTCTGGAAGCGTATTGGAGACAAAACAGGCAAAGCTTCATTCTCGATGCATCTGAAAGAGATTTATTTTAAGACTCTGCATGGGTGGTAATTGTCACCTTACAAACAGAAACATATATAAAGGATGCCACAACACCCATGCAGATTATTTGCATCATCTTTTGGGCAGTGGATGTCCTCAGAACACTGAATAGCGGGTATTTGTCCCTCTAGCCTTGCAATGTACATCTTTTTGCCATCACTGGGCTCATTTATTACCCTTTTGTTGGCCACCTGTTAGCCCACACACCACAGGAATGTGATTTAAGCATTTGTGAACACCCACAAATATCAAGGATTTATCCAAAACAAAGTTTTAATGCAAGCAATAATTTCTGACCAGAAAGAAGACATGACAGGACATGCCTACATCACATGCAGGGGGGGGGGAATACATTTTTGGGGCCCTGAAGCTTGAACTGTTATGGGGACCCCTTTGCAGCAAGCACTGAGGTCTGAGTAATCACTGTTTTCTTCATTGACGGGATTGTTCCATGACAGATCACCACACCTTTACAACACTGTGCTACTGACTCTCAAACTTTGGGATTGTTGAAATATATGCAACAAAAAATTAACCAATTTGAGTCTTGCAAATCAAACTGGTTCTACTAGGCCCAAAAATTTTAAGCAATATGGACAAAAGCAACATGTATAGTTCAGTTGGTAGAGCATGAAACTATTATTATTATTATTATTATTATTATTATTATTATTATTATTATTATTATTATTCAGCTGGGGATCCAAGTTTGGGAAGCACTGATCTATCTGAACTAGGCAGATAGACAACTGGAAGATGGATGGTATTAATCTACTATAACAATTTTAAGAACAAGAAAGAAAATGACATACATCATAGAGGTTCTCCTAGGCAAGTAACCTGCCAAATCACAGGTAAATAGATCCAGGGGTTTTTGTGCCAGGCATTTTCAAATTCGGTTTCTTTGAGAGGGGGAGTGCATTAAGCAAATGACCCATCCAGCCCAGCAACCTGCGGTCAGCCAGATGTGTATGGCAAGCCCCAAAGGAAGACCTGAATGCAACAATGCTCTCCCTTCCATGTATAGAGGTGACACCTGGAAGGTAACATGCAAAGTATCAGAGGGATGGGGTGAGGGCTAGAAAGTTAAGATGAAGGTGGGAGGGGAGGGGAACAGCTCCAGGCTTGGCTTCTGCCCAGCTAGCACCACAAATCCCAGAAGCTAAAATCAAATGGATTTGGCAAGAGTGGAAGTGTGGGCATGTGCCAGAGAGGCAGAAGAACGTGGACAGCTAGCTTTAGAATCAGCAATCAATATACAGTAGTACAGCATTGATGACACCAGGGAAAAAAGTCAGAGAGGTGGCACAGAAGGGGCAAAGGATATTTCCGAGAAAAACAACAGTACAGTGGTACCTTGGGTTACAGACACTTCAGGTTACAGACTCCGCTAACCCAGAAATAGTTCCTCGGATTAAGAACTTTGCTTCAGGATAAGAACAGAAATTGCGCGGCGGCGGTGCGGCGGCAGGAGGCCCCATTAGCTAAAGTGGTACCTCAGGTTAAGAAGAGTTTCAGGTTAAGAACAGACCTCCAGAATGAATTAAGTTCTTAACCCGAGGTACCACTGTATATGTTAATGACAGGAATTCAGAAATGGGATGGAAGTGAGGAGGCAAATTCCTTGCTTTGTGGGGTGAGGACTTGCATTCTGCCACCCACTCTGGTGCTGCCTATATGGCACAGACAAGAAAAAGTCAATGCAGTACATCAACAATACACACACATTTTTTTTTGCAAGGAATTTCCCCAAATATAATGCATTTCAAAGTTATTTTCACTAACCCCGTATGTGCATTTTCTGCCCAGTTTTCCTCATTGTGGGCACTTTTGTCCTTTTTTAAAAGAGAGAACGAGCGAGCTGCATTGCAAAATGCACACAGCAGAGATTTGCTAGGGTAGCTGCATTGATTTCTGTGCACATATTTGGGAAGTGCAAATGAGGAAGGTTTGCACTAAAATGGGAATCCTGAGAAATTCCTTCTCCATCGCTTTTTGTGGGGGCAGAGCGTTGTTGCCTATTTTTGTCTCTCTCCACAATTAGTAATTGCAGAGTGCATGATGCATACTAATCAGCAACCTGTGCTGGTTCAGACAATTAAAGGGAGGTAAAGAAATCGGGAGGCAGTGAAAGATAGGCGTGCCTGGCGCGCTCTGGTCCATGGGGTCACGAAGAGTCGGACACGACTGAACGACTGAACAACAACAAAAGAAATCGAGGTTTCTTTGTCCAGAATTTGGGTGCCTACTTTGGAGTGCGAACATGGTGCTTTTTAAAAAAATAACCTCACCCACTAAATTCTTCTACTTTTCACCTGGTAGCCACAAGATGGCAGCATGCACCGTAGCAATTGCCTGCAGCTAAATTCCTGTTTTTAAAAAGCGAAAAGCAGATCGAGGCAAAAGGACACGATACTAGACGAGATAGGGTGGTTTTAGCCCCAGCGTGGGCAGGATGCCCTTCCTTCCCCCCATTTCTTTCTCTCTCTCTTTTTACTGGAAACCTGAGGTCCACAAACCACAGCCAGGTGCAACTTAGGAGGCTCAGCTGCTAAGAAATAAGCAACAAGGAACCTCTGAGCATGTGCCCAGCCTAGGAAATGTTCAGCACCAGAATGACACATGCAAGTTCTGTCAGCCCACTCCTGGCAGTGGCAGCTGGTGACCAATGCAACTGACAGGATGGAAGGCAGGGAAACCCAACAGTAGGTGGCTTCAGAGCCATTGACCCGCAGAGCCGTCCTTGTACAGTATTGGTTTTTAGTAAGAAGACAGACCAGTGGGGGTTGACTGAGCAGGCTGAGGCTGGTGAGACAGTGCCCACATTTGCCCTAATGGACCAGCCTCTGCTGGCTGCTGGCTTCCCCAAAAGCATTATTTTTTTAGAAACCTATTTTAGGTGTGTATCGACAGCACAGAATCACAGAACTGTGGAATTAGAAGGGACCATGAGGGTCATCTGTTCCAACCACCTCCAGTGCAGGAATCTTTCACCCAACATGAGGCTCAAACCCATGACCCTCAGAGTAAGAGTCTCATGCTCTACCACCTGAGCTATCCAGTGTTTCCTGTTGTTAGACAATTCGGGATCAGAAACCCATGCAAAGGTCTACCAGCAGATGCACATCTACTTTCTGCCTACCCTGTTTAGAAGACATTCAACAAAATTATTTTACTGGTACCAAGGGCCTAAGCCCTAATGGAATCAAAATGCCATTAAAAGGACAGACTTCAGGGTAATTAATTTCCCATTCTGCATTTCCTATTTTTGGTGGGTGGGGTTCCTTCAGTAATAGGTCTTTCCCTCCTAACATTTAAACCAGGACCAGCCCAACCCAAGGGGCTGAGCTGATTTCAAAAGGTCCTGGGCAAATTGGGAAAAGTCTCCAGGAATACAGATTCCCGTTCCGAAATATTGGGAATAAATACAAATAGACTGGGGAAGGGGATTTGTGCCTTCTCGCCCCAAAGGAGTTTTCCTGATTGCAGCACTGAGAGAGGTAGCTAATGCTGTAGAAGACAGAATCAGAATTCAAAATGACCTTAACAGATTGGAAAACTGGGCCTAAACTAACAAAATGAATTTCAATGGGGACAAATGTAAGGTTCTGCACTTAGGCAGGAAGAAGCAGATACACAAATATAAGATGGGGGACACCTGGTTTACTAGCAGTACATGCGAAGAGGATCGAGGGGTCTTGGTGGACCACAAGCTTAATATGAATCAACAGTGTGATGCTGCAGCAAAGAAAGCTAATGCTAAGCTATGCTGCATCAACAGAAGTATAGTGTCCAGATCAAGGGAAGTAATAGTACCACTCTATTCTGCCCTGGTCAGACCACACCTGGAATATTGTGTCCAATTCTGTGCACCACAATTTAAGAAGGATGTTGACAAGCTGGAACGTGTGCAGAGGAGGGCAACCAAGATGATCACGGGTCTGGAAACCAAGCCTTATGAGGAGCTGTTGAAGGAGCTTGGTATGTTTAGCCTGGAAAAAAGAGACTGAGAGGAGATATGATGGCCATCTTCAAATATCTTAAGGGCTTTCAAATGTAAGAAGCTTGTTTTCTCCTGCTCTGGAGGGTAGGACTCGAACCAATGGCTTCAAGTTACAAGAAAGGAGATTCCGACTAAACATACAGAAAAACTGTTTGATAGTAAGAGCTGTTGTGGACTCTCCTTCCTTGGAGGTTTTTAAGCAGAGGTTGAATGGCCATCTGTCATGGATGCTTTAGCTGAGATTCCTGCATTGCAGGGGGTTACACTAGATGACCCTTGGATCCCTTCCAACTCTACGATTCTATGATTCCATCCAAGTGAATTGGCACTTTTTTCATTCACTTGTATGCGTCAGAAGAGTGCAGTTATTTCAGAGAGGAAAAGAAAACATAGCATGAAAGGATGGGGTAATTATTTTGATTCAGTTCACATTTAGAAGCGAGCCTACAGAATTTGCACTTTGCAAAGCAAATATGCAAACTGAAACACAGCAATCCTTCGAAATTTATACTTCTCCAAATTTTGCAATGCTGTTGTCCAGCCAAGTAATGTGCCTATAGTAAGGTAAAGTGTGCATTAAAAATGCACACAAATAACATACAAAACACATTATATAAGGGGAAATTGCTGCAGAAATATGGATAACAGAATTTAAGAATGGAAAAAACAGTAACAAAGAGAACTGAAATACTGTACATTTTTGTCCACCCCTCGCCTTTTCTCTCTCAGACACATTCCTGCAACGTTTACCCCCCTCCCCCTTAATGCTATTGGTTTTCCTAATAGCAAACGTTTGATGGATCAGTGAAAAGAGGGAGTGCAATCAGAAAAATCATGAAGAATGTGAACACACACACACACACACACACAAACTTATGCAAATTTAATTCCCCGCCCTCAGCTAGGTAGCAAAAGAGCTTGAGTCAGCCTTGTTTTCAAAGTGAACACAGGCTGTCTGTTTGGGACTCCTACTCCTCTGCTTGTGGTCAGCCTAGAATGTCATGTGTGCAAAAGGAGGTATGTTTTCTTTATAAACTCACAAGGAAGGCAGCTATTTTCTGAGTCTGAACTGTTGCTTAGGCTACCAGATACAGATTAGTGCAAACAAGTGCAACCTCTGTATCCAGTGGTCCAGGCCTTTTGTGTTTTACCTCTCATTTCCTCAATCAGAACAATGTTTTCCAGATAATGAACTTGGGGCAGGGGATTCTTCCTTCCTTGCTTGCTTCCTTTCTTAAGTGGCTGTAAATAGAATTGCAATAAAAATGGAACTCAACCCCAGGAAGGGGACTCTCCATAGTGAAGTTAGATGCACACACACACCAAACCCAAGGATTTAATGTTCCAGGCTTGGAGAGATAAGACTGCAGAGGGAAATGTGTGTGGGGTCTCAGGCTTGGGATCAGATACCCACACCTGAAGCCACATCTGCACCATACACTTGAGGAAGCATTATACCACTTTCAACAGTCTTGACTTCCCTCAAGAATCCTAGGAACTGTAGTTTATTAAGGCAGCTGAGAGTTGTTAAGAGACACCCCCCATTCCCCTGACAGAGCCACTATTCCAATTCCAGGGGGCCCTGGGTGCCTGAAAACCCACAAAAATTTCACCATGGGTGCCTGGCCTCTGACACCACTGTCTGCTGCCTTACCTCTGACTCTCTGGTGCTGCAGCGGTAACGGGGCCAGGACCTCCACCTCTGCCACAATGCCTCTGTTGTGGCCTGCTATGGTTGCAGACGAGCTTCCATGGTGTGTCTGCAGACGTGACGGGCCCCAACAGACGTCCCGTGGTAGAGGCAGAAGCCCTGGCCCTACAGTGGTGCCAGAGTGGCGGCGGAAGGGGCTGAGCAGCAGATGCATGCACAATATTACATCACACGCACTGCTTGGCACCCATAGCTTGGGGCCCAAGTTGGTGTCTCTGGCAAGTGGGATTGTTAAGTCACTTAGGGAACTGTAGCTCTGTGCACAGAATAGGGGTCTTCTAACTACTCTCAGCACCCTTATCAAACTACAGCTCCCAGAATTCTCTGGGAGAATCCATGACTGTTTAAAGTGGCATCATAGTGCTTTAAATGTATGGTCTGAATGTGGCCTTATTCACCCATGCACAGAGAGAATTTACTGAGACAGAACCATCCTGCAGAATGAAAAGTGAATCATTGGGGCAGGGGCACTTTGGTGAGTCCATCAAATGTGGATCATGTTCTCCCACTTTGTCTCTTCTTCTTCTTCTTCTTCTTCTTCTTCTTCTTCTTCTTCTTCTTCTTCTTCTTCTTCGGAGATCCGGCCAGATGGGCGGGGTACAAATAAAAAATTCTTCTTCTTCTTCTTCTTCTCCTCCTTCTCCTCCTCCTCCCCTTACTTACCACCACCACCTCCTCCTCCTCTTCCTTTTCTTTCCTCCCACATCACTGGGGACTGTTGACAGATGTTCCCTAATCTCTACTGCCATGTCCCCCTATGAAGCCCTGCAAACAAAGCTATTCTGATGTTGTTGCCAACTGCATCTGGAATATCCTAATGTTCTCCTGTCAATCATTTCTCTCTCGTGCTGGTTTTGGAAGCCCATATTTTCCTTTGCCTGATCAAACCCTGTATTTCTGACAACAGTTTCTTCATATAAATTGTGTTCTTCCAATGGAAAGGAATCACAACACAGATGCAGGGGAGGGGCCACAGCCCAGAGGTAGAGCATCTGCCAGGCCCCAGGTTGAACCCCCAGCATCTCCAGGTGGGGCTGGGGATGTTCCGTCCCTGGAACCCTGGAGAGCTGGGGCCATTCAGTGTAGACAATACTGACCCAGATGGACCATGGTCTGACTCAGTATAAGGCAGCTTCCTATGTTCCTGTGCAGAGGAAGAAGGCGCTATTCATAACTCATTTATTTTGAGGCTGCCACACAAAGCTATAAAAATTATGCCCCTCCAATCTTGTTTTATGTCTGCTGCTTCCTCAAACAGGATTTTCTTGCTTTTTTAGATACTAATTAGATACTGTGAGTTTTATGCAGGAAATATGACAAGAAATTAGAGTTGGACAGCTGGTGGAAATGCAAACACTTAGGAATACATAGACTGCTGTATTCATCCCTATGTGCATGGAAAGAGAGAGAGAGAGAGAGAGAGAGAGAGAGAGAGAGAGAGAGAGAGATGTCTACACAGATGTCTAATGTTGGCAGATGGCTTTTGTTATACCTTGCTGAGCAATGCCAAGTAGACTCATAAACAGAGGACCCAGATGTCTTATGATTGTCACAGACAGTTTAGGAACAGGGGTTGTCTGTAAAATATGAATACATCAATAGACAGCCAATGTCAGCATCCAGCATTCTCATGCCACAATCAGGGTCCCAATAACGCCTCACTGCTAATGTCTGTCCTGGTTCCTGGTTTCTTCCAGCTGTCCTTCCTTCTCTCTCACTTCCCCCCCCCCTTTCAAACTTATTTAAATTTATTTATTCAATTATTCAGTAGCAACAACCAAATAAAGCATGTATGGTACAACCTAAAGCATAATCAGACAGTGCAAGTGTGTAGTGCCTTATTAGCCTAATAAGTCCTTCCAGAGAGTGTTGTGAATCTGTGGTGTCAGATCTGCAATGAACATTCAAACCTGCACATCTGCACTTGATACAGGAAGCAGCTGACGGGAGTTCATGAACCTGTATTGCTCTTTTAAAAAAAAAGCATCTCTTAACCTCTCCCAGTCAGCTCATTCTAAACACAAAAACAGGCAAACCCACAAAAGTTATGCAAACTTTTCATGGTTTTATACAACCCCAAAATATAATCAGTACCTGCAATTAGTAACGTCATTGATTAAAAATGTAATATTTGATGTTTTTAATTTCTTTTAACTTTATGATTTTTGGTTGATTTTATGGTTTTATATTGTAGTAAACCACTGTGATATATCTTTATGGTACTGTGGCAGATAAAGATGTAAACAAACAAAGAAAACCTAGGAAACTGGTTCCCACCAAGGCCACATCTGCACCATACTGTACATTTAAAACACTATGATACCATGTTAAACAGTCCTAGCTTTGCCCATAGTATTCTGGGAGTTGCAGAGAGTTGTTAGGAGACCCCTATTTCCTTCACAGAAATACAGTGCCCAGAGTTTCTCTGGAAGAAGAATGAATTGTTAAACCACTTATGGAACTGTAGCTCTGTTAGAGGAGTAGGGATCTCCTAACAACACTCAGCACTTGTAACAAACTACAGCTCCCATAATTCATTGAGGGAAGACACGATTGTTTAAAGTGGTACCATACTTCTTTAAATATATGGTTCAGATGTGACCAAACTCAGACCAATGGTCCATCTAGTTCTGTATTGTCAATACTGACAGGCAGCAGCTATCCAGGATTTCAGACAGGGAGTCTTTCCGAACCCTACTTGAAGACGTCGGGGCCAGCCCACCCATGAGGAAAGGTAAGATGAAGTGTGCCTTCGGCTGCAAAATCCACAAGGGCAGCAGATATGGTCTCCAATGAAAGCATTGCCTGCCTGCCTGCCTGCCTGCTGCTGCTATAGTGGCAGCGATAGCAGCAATGCACTCCTTGGAGATTGGATATGCCATCTCCTCAGCATTACCCTCAATAAGAGGCACTGCTGGTCTCCTCCCACCTTTGTTCCCGATGTAGATCTTCATTCATTCTTTCTTCCTTGGCAGGAGGTTGGGGGCATCATTTTGTGATTTGCCACAGGTGCCAAAATGTCTTGAGCCAACCCTGATTAAACTTGGGACCTTCTGCATTCAGAGCAGTTGCTCTACCACTGAGCTACAGTATGTGGCCCTTCCTTAGGCCCACTGCTGCCTTAAACCAAATCAATCCATTGGTCCACCTAGCTTTGTTCTGACTGGCAGCTGCTCTCCAAGGTCTCAGACACATATCTTTCCCAGCCCGACCTGAAGATTCTCAGTTTCTTTTGTTTTTAGAAACCACCAGCTTCTTTACAGCAAAACTTGGAGTGTAAGTTTAATGGGATGTCACATGAAAAGAGCGGGGGTGGTTATGAAAAGCAAGCAAATGTTCCTTATTTTCTCATACAACAATGTACTAAATTATTGTACTGTTTTGATCAGTAGCTTCCTCCCTGGATTATCACAACATTATGCCTCTCCCTTCCCCTTCCATTAAGGCTTGGCATATTATATTAATGAATCCCGGAGCGGTTTCATTCCCTTCCAACCCCCTATTTACAGATAACCCTCATGGTGGGTTGCTAGAGCTTTGAGCTGTAGTTTCTTCCTTTGCAAATATACCTTGGTTTATGAACTTAATCTGTTCCGGAAGTCCGTTCTGAAACCAAAGCCATTCTTAAACCGAGGCACGCTTTCCCTAACGAGTTCTCCCCCTGCCGGTGCCCTACCACTGTTTGGCTTCTGTTGGTAGACCAAGGTAAAGTTCGCTAACCGGAACAATACTTCTGGTTTTGTGGAGTTCGTATACCAAATAGTTCGTAAACAGGGCTGTTCTTAAACCGAGGTACCACTGTATAACAACCTGAGAATTCACCTATGAATCTGATGCAAAAATGAATCAGTCTGCTAAGATACCCATAACCATCTTACGGGTCATTCAAGCACATATTCATGATAAACAAAGCAACTGTCTGGCGTCGGAGATATTTGCCTGCCAAATGGGATTTGCATATCTTTTGAAGTGGTAAAATGGTCCTCACAGCACAGCAGACTTGCTCATATTCCCCCTGTAAAATATACTTTTTAAAAATGGATGGGGGGGGGTAAATACATTCTCTCTTCAGCTCCAAGTCCTAATCAATTAAAGCACTGGCTAGCTCATGCTCAGAATGGATTTCACAGTGGATTGCAGCTGCATTTTCTGCTTTATCTGAGCCAGGAATAAAAAGTATGTGTTGCTGTGATGAAACTCTCAGTTTTGCAACTGGGTGATCTGCTGTGACTTTCACATGAACAAAGGCAAACCAAGAGCATACATACATGCATGCATGTGACTTTTGTTAATCCGTGTTTTTTTCAAGGAAGGGTATGTTATTCTGGAGGAGAAGCATTCACAGTGCCCTAATCTAGAATGTTCTCTGGGTATGGATAGTAGTCCTGTGCTGTTTTTCTGCTGAAAAGCACCACCTCCCTGGCTGCTATTTGCTTCTGCAGGTGTTATTTGAAGTAAACAGGGCTTTGAAGGGCATAAATGTAAACTTTAAAATCACCGTATTTTTCGCTCCATAGGACGCTCCGGACCATAGGGCGCACCTCATTTTTAGAGGAGGAAACAAGAAAAAAAATTTTTTCTGGTTTTCCTCCTCTAAAAGCCCTGTTTTGTTTTGTTTTTTGTTTTGTTTTTGAGGATCAGCTAAAAGTTTTGCAGCTTTTTTTGCAAAGGGAAAAGCCCTAGGGTTTTTTTTTGTTTTTTTTGAGGATCAGCTAAAGGTTTTGCAGCTTTTTTTGCAAAGGGGGGAAAGCAAAGCTCCTTTTGCAAAGGGGGAAAAGCAAAGAGGAAAAGCCCCATTTTTATGGGGTTTAACTCACATTTCTGAAAAATCCTAAGGAAAGGGAGCCATTTCTACTGTTTTCAGACAGATAATCTAATCAGCCAGTCACATGTCCTGGGGAAACAAACAACCTCCCTCTGCAGCACATTCAACAAAGGAGGGCGGGGCTGAAAGGGAGCCGGGGACTCTTATCTCTCTCCCGATCTCTTGCTGATCAGCTGCTGAGCGGGTCCTTTCAACACTCCCTTTTCTCTTTGTAAAATAAAAAGCACAATTTGCTTTTGGCCCCTGGGCAATTCAGCTCCAGGGACCACCATTCGCTCCATAAGACGCACAGGTATTTCCCCTTACTTTTTAGGAGGAAAAAAGTGCGTCTTATGGAGCAAAAAATACGGTACTAACTTCCCTTCGATACAGGGGTAAGGGGCCTATGGAACTAATGTCCATCTGGGCAACCTTCTAGGGGCCACATGCTGGGGTGGGCGGAGCCAGAAGCAAATGTTAGCAGGGAAATTATGCTAATTTTACCACTGAATAGTAGGCTAGCTTTCACATACGCTCTGTCCTCCATCCAAGCACATTTCCCACCCCTGCGTCAGGTGACTTCAGAATCCCTGATTTATATCAACTAACTCCTGCACAGCTAAGGATGCCTAATTCATCCCTTTTACCAAATTGTGGGGCAGCATCTGATATCAGTGTGCAGCACCTGCTTCAAGAAATCCACTCTAAAGACATTGGTATTTAGCTCCTGACATACTATATAAAGATGTTTCAGGATCTATCCCTGTCATCTTCATGAAGGGCTGGGAGACACCCTTCCCTGAAACCCCAGAGAACAGCTGCCTGTCAGTGTTGACAGTTCTGAAGTAGATGGTAAGGTAAAGGTAAAGGACTCCCAGGATGGTTAAGTCCAGTCAAACTTGACCAAGGGCAGTGACGAAGGAAGCCGCTTGGCCACCCAGAGCGGCAAACCCGGGGGCACCCAGGGTGGGGTGTTGCTCCATAGTGCGCATGTGCAGCGTCGCTATGTATGACACATGCATCACTAAATAGCGACGCTGCGCATGTCTGCTACGGAGCGGCGGCAGCAAACCCCGAGCAAGCCACAGAGCTGACGCCCCACCCTGGCCCGCCCCTTGCTTCCACCTGAGCCGGAAATAGCAAAGCGCGTACCAAGCAGGTTTGCAAGCCCCGCCGCTGAGCGTGGCTTTTTACCGGGTGGCGGGACTTGGCTTGGGCGTCACCAGGGGGCGCCCAGAGTGTCACCCCCTCCAGGGTGGCACCCGGGGCAGATTGCCCCCAACGCATCCCCTTGCTCCGCCCCTGACCAAGGGGTGTGGTGCTCATCTTGTTTCAGGCTGAGGGAGCCAGCGTTTGTCTTCAGACAGCTTTCTGGGTAATGTGGCCAGCATGACTAAACCACTTTGCCTTACCTATGTACCTTTGAAATTAGGCTCACTCAGAAGAAATTCTGTCTTCCTGCCCCTGTCAGCAAGCAAGCTTAAAGTGAAAGGAGACCCGGGTGGTGTGGAACATGTTCTCAGCCTCCTGACCAGGGTGAATATCAAAACAGTCATCTGACTGCTGTGGTCTTATGATGCCTCAGACTGTCAGAAGTGGTCTACTGCATATGAACAACTTCAAAGGAAAGTGTTATGTGATCCTGGAGACCTCTGGTGTGATGTTAATGAAGTGTTTTCAGAAAATGGAACAAAAAATAAATTGCACCCATGTTTTCCAGGAAATGCTACTAACGCAAATGGAGGGGGGGTTGCTTGTGTGTGGTGTGTCTTGCTTGCACTTGCATTGTTTATGCTGCTGTTTTGGAAACTATAAACAGAACAAGTTCAGGGCCAGCCATTCTGACTAACATCCTCCTTTTGATTCAATTTAAAATGAAGCTTTCAATTCATATTGACACAGTTCTTTGTCTGGAGATTCTGTTCCAATTCTATAATATACATACATGTAACTTCTGAGTACAGTGGTACCTCGGGTTAAGAATTTAATTCGTTCTGGAGGTCCATTCTTACCCTGAAACTGTTCTTAATCTGAGGTACCACTTTAGCTAATGGGGCCTCCCGCTGCCGCCGTGCAATTTCTGTTCTCATCCTGAAGCAAAGTTCTTAACCCAAGGTACTATTTTTGGGTTAGCGAAATCTGTAACCTGAAGCAACTGTAACCCAAGGGACCACTGTAACAGCTAAATGCCATACATGACTAAGACCCAGTTTGTATATTACGAGGGTGGAGACTTCCTCCATTACTGCATACCACCTGGAGAGAAGAACCACCACAGTTGAAGGATGTGGTCCTTTCAAGAACAGCACAAGGCTGGGCATGGATGGATTTTGGTCTTTCAAATTTCAGCAGTGCCCTGCGCAGGCCAGAATTCTGTTCTGCTCAGTTCAGGGCTTTGCAGTCATAGTTGCAAAGCCCTGCAGTGTTGCCTAGGTTCAGTGCACAGTGCTGCAGAACTGGTTGCACAGACCTAAATCAGCCTCTGGGCTGGGTCGTGGAGAAGTGCCTTTCTTATCCTTCAGCAAAACGCAAATCTGGCCTTGCTTAGCCACCAAATTCCATGAATATGACCTGCAACAAAATATTGCAGTGTGGAGTGCTCCTGTTCAGGGTTCCAGCCAGACATGTCCTTTTTCAGAATTCTTCATTGAACTTCATCCCTCCCACCCCCACCTTCTCAGTTTGTCATTCCCTTCCAGCCAGAGGTATAGTGTGGGTGGGGCTGGGTGGGCAGTGCCCCAGTCTATTGGGGGGGGGAGGTTGCATTCCTCACAATGCCCTGCCAACCCTGCAGAGCTGGCAGGGTGCCATGAGCTGTTGCGTCCTTCTCAGCCGTCCTCCAGCTGGAGGGTGCTGAGAGAATGACACAACAGACATGCACCCTGCCAACCCCACACTGCTTTTGCAAGTCTTGCAAAGTGGTGCTGGGATCACATGGTGCCGTTAATGTACCCCTCAAAGCAGCGCATTGGTTTGCCAGGCTTCCCACTGCACAGTTGTACCCCTGTGAACCTTGAGATTTCCCTGAGCTTGCTGATACACCTCTTATGTGCACAAATGGTTCCATTTTGGATAGGCAATAGTCTGGTGTGTGCGTGTGTGTTCTGGATCCAGCTAAATCTCAGCTCCTGAGTCAAACTGGGCTGATTCAAGTCAACCAAGGAACACCACATCAGAACTGTTTTTTCTTGATGTCTTGCCTCTTTCAGGATTCAGCTACACAGAATCAGATTCATTAACTTGTATCTAATCATCAGACCATCATAAAATAAAAGCTTGTAACAGTATGAAAGCTACACAGAGTGACATCAATAGTTATCTCAGAAACAAACTTAAGATGTCAATTTTCCTATAAAAAAGAAAAAAATAAAGTTCCTATTTTAGCAAATATTAAAATAACCTTGATAGCAGAAAGTGAGGAGGAATTAAAGAACATTTTAATGAGAGTGAAAGAGGAGAGCGCAAAATATGGTCTGAAGCTCAACATCAAAAAAACTAAGATCATGACCACTGGTCCCATCACCTCCTGGCAAATAGATATGGAGGCAGTGAGAGATTTTACTTTCTTGGGCTCCATGATCACTGCAGATGGTGACAGCAATCACGAAATTAAAAGACACCTGCTTTTTGGGAGGAAAGCAATGACTAACCTAGACAGCATCTTAAAAAGCAAAGACATCACCTTGCCGACAAAGGTCCGTATAGTTAAAGCTATGGTTTTCCCAGTAGTAATGTATGGAAGTGAGAGCTGGACCATAAAGAAGACTGATCGCCGAAGAATTGATACTTTTGAATTATGGTGCTGGAGGAGACTCTTGAGAGTCCCATGGACTGCAAAAAGATCAAACTTATCCATCCTTAAAGAAATCAGCCCTGAGTGCTCACTGGAAGGACAGATCCTGAAGTTGAGGCTCCAGTACTTTGGCCACCTCATGAGAAGAGAAGACTCCCTAGAAAAGACCCTGATGTTGGGAAAGATGGAGGGCACAAGGAGAAGGGGACGACAGAGGATGAGATGGTTGGACAGTGTTCTCGAAGTGACTAGCATGAGTTTGGCCAAACTGCGGAAGGCAGTGAAAGATAGGCGTGCCTGGTGTGCTCTGGTCCATGGGGTCACGAAGAGTCGGACACGACAACAAAATAAAGTGAAATGGGATGCAATAAAATGAATTTATGCAAATCTGAATAAAATTATGTAAAACCTTAATGAATAAAAGTATAAAGCAAACAAAATGTTCCGAATCTCCCTGAGCGTTTCCTCTCAATTTTCTCTTCTCAGCAGTTACTGCAGAACTATATAAACACATCACTCTCACTGTGCACTTGTGCACTTAAACTAATGTTTCTATTTTTGCCCATTCTGCTAACAATAGTTCTTTGTTAGAGATAGTGGGGGGACCCAGTTGTCTGTAAGCTGCCCAAACTGTGAATCCATTTTCCTAAGCTTTCCCCCTCTTGGTATGAATGCATAATTGGTTATTTGTACACACACAAACACGCACAGAGCAAACATACATATGCATTCCTCTCAACACACACACAAAACACACACACAGAGAGACACTTTTTGCCATTTGTAAATCTCCATCTTAGCAAATGATCTCTAGATAAATCTATAGAGCAAAGGTGTTAAATGACCTTTTTTTAAAAAAAAAAAAAAAACCCACCATCTAGGTTTACAGCTTTTGGCAAACAATGACAGCCTTGCATTTTACGTGAGAAAACTGACCACAGCTCTTGGCTTGCCAAACTGCAAACAGAAAGGTTGTAAGCTTTGGCAGTGAGTTGCCCTCCAAAAGAGAGAGAGGGAGAGAGAGGAAGCATTATGCTCAGGTTAGAGACAGCTTATGTATGGGCACCCTGGAGACGATCCAGTTGCAAACCAATTTTCCTTCCTTGCTTTCAACTTTCCATTAAGAAGACTAGACTGTGGTTTGTTCCAAGGGCATGAAAGAAACACACCCCCTTAAAAACACACACACTAAAACACCCCAAAACCTGTCAAGGTGTCTGCTAGGAGAACATGAAACTCTCTGGAATCATGTGCAATGCAGCCACCCCTCCCTCCCTCTTCTTTACTTTCAACTTTGGCCTACTAGGCGCTCTGCTTTTTCTGTACATTTAGAGCAGCTTTGCAACTTTCATTAACTCAGAACAGGGTTTTGGCACCAGAAGAGCTCAAGCTTTGGCATGTAACTCAAGAATCACATATGCATAAAAAGAAGAGAGGGGTGTGTGTGGAAAGGCTATTTAACAGTGGGATTTATACACAGAGAGTCGTGGCAACAGGGATGCATCCAACCAAGCCCTACTCAGAGTAGACCCACTGCAATTAAGTAGACCCAGTGATTTCAATTGGTCTACCCTGAGGAGGACTTAGCTGGGTGAAACCCTTGGTCTTTTTGTTTCCTCCCATTCAGGGTTGAACTGCAGTTTCCATTTAGGTTTTGCCTGTGATAAAACCACCAGGGATAATTCTCAAACTATCCCTCCCTACAGTAAATCTATAAGTGCTGCCAAACACTTTCAAGGCAATTGAGAATGGGAGCAATTGATTCCTGTTTCCAGGCTGCTGAACTTGTTCAGTTCTAGGAATGCGAGTTTAAAATTTGCTGAGGTGACATGCACAGCATGCATTTAAAGCACTACAATACTGCTTTAAACAGCCATGGCTTCCCCCAAAGCATTCTGGGAGCTGTAGTTTGTTAAGGGTGCTGAGAGTTGCTAGGAACTCCCAGAATCTTTGGGGGAAGCCATGATTGTTTAAAGTGTCACAAGAATGCTTTAAATGTATGGTGCAAGTGTAGCCTGAAAGCCAGTAGGGTTTTGTCTTCCTTCTCCAACCTGACACCCTGCAGCTGTTTTAGGTTTACAATTCCAATCAGCTGGATGGGGTGGGGGAAATTGCATTACTACTACTACTACTACTACTACTACTACTGTCATTATTAATGAATGAACTTGTCCATCACTTGTGACACAAAAGCTCTCCAAGTGACTTAGAACCTATTTAAAGCATAAGCATGGCCAAAGATGCATCATCATATGAACACATTCACATAACATGCACAGCTTTTCCAGCTGGGGGAAAAGGTCTCTTTTTCCCAGGGAAAAGCAGCAGGGCAAACAGTGGTGTTGATAAAATAAAATGCATGCTATTTAAAATAAAATAAAATTTTGTGGTAGTATGCTTTTTAAGTTACTCATTTATATATTTTAATTAAAAGTATTACCATGCTGCCTTATAATTTTCAGGTTGGCTTGCAACGAAGTAAACGCAACATTTAACAACAACTGCATTATTATACTGCTTACTAAACCAGCTGTGCTGGCAAGGCAGGGTAGTACACTTCGGTGTGAACACAGAGCTCTTTGCTCCCGGCAAGGATTCCTTTGTAACTTCAAAGACTGTAATGACAACAGGTATCATATGTGCACCCAGAGTCCCAGCTCCCTGCCTTTGAGGTGATAGGCATAGCTCAGTGATGAGAACACATGCTTTCCATGTACAAATTCTCCCGAATACAGTCTCAGATACCTCCAGTTAAATTTTTTACTTTTGGTTCTCCATTGTCCCAGGCAGAGCCCTGAAGAGACCTGAGGTGTAGCAGAGCTTTCTTTAGGCTGCTCAGCCTCCACGCCTAACAGCTGATTTGTGGGGTAGCACAGCAGCAGCAGCCACTTTCCTGCACATCCTCCAGCCTCCTGCCAACCCAAAAGTTTCAACTCTAGTCATGGATATTTTTTGATACAATATCAAAAGCACATCAGAAAGGGTGAGGTCCAGTGCCAAGGGCCTTCTGGTGGTTCCCTTGCTGCAAGAAACCAAGTTACAGGGAACCAGACAGAGGGCCTTCTCAGTAGTGGCACCTGCCCTGTGGAACACCCTCCCACCAGATGTCAAAGAGAAAAACAACTACCAGACTTTTAGAAGACATCTGAAAGCAGCCCTGTTTAGGGAAGCTTTTAATGTTTAATAGATTATTGTATTTTAACATTCTGTTGGGAGCTGCCCAGAGTGGCTGGGGAAACCCAGCCAGATGGGCAGGGTATAAATAAATAATAATAATAATAATAATAATAATAATAATAATAATAATTATTATTATTAGGCTATTTAGAGGGTGTTCCCCATTTTATGCAATGTCACTTACACATGCAAGGCCCCGGAACATAGCTCCTGTGTAAGTTGCCTGTATCCTTTAAGATAGGAATGGGGAAACTGCAGCAATCCCGGTGTCATTGGACTAGGAATTCACACCATCCCTAACTATTGGCCATACGGACTGGGGCTGATGGGAGCTGGAGTCCAAGAACATTTGGAAAGCCACAGGTTCCCCGCCCCCACTGAGTCAGTTCTCAGCCCGGGCTCTGGAGAACCACTGGCTTTCTAGAAGGGGCAGCACCAAAGACAAATGAGTCGTTCGCCTAACTCTGTGCAAAGTATCTTCTTGGGCCTTTCCTCTTGTAAACTAGGCAGTTGTAACATACCACTTGTTATCACCCGTCTGTTCTGCCGTTGAGGACTTCTTGGATCATTCTTTGTCTAGCTCCTTCCCTTTGGCCACACTGCCTTAGAGAAGAAGAAGAAACTAGGTACAATTCATCCAAAATTTAGCACTGTTATTCAGGGCTTTTTTTCCAGCCGGAACTCACCAGACCTCGGCTCCAGCACCTCTCAGGTGGGTGCCATTGCAGTTCTAAGAGAACAAGGGAGGTGTTCCTGGTGAGTTCCGGCACTTCTTTTTCTAGAAAAATAGAAAAAGTATATTAAATTTTAAATTATTTCACAATAATTTACTTCTGGGATTTAAAACTTTATGATCATTATGTCCCCAACCAAACTCAGTCAGAGAGAGTGAGAGGGGTAAGGCTTCAAAAATCACAGTAATACGTTCTCACATTCCTCCCAAGCACCCTCTGATTTAACCTCTGTAGGTTGAATGTGAAATGTTCAGGTTTGAGTAAAACAAACAAAGAGATAATTGTAAGAATTTGAGTAATGTGAGCAGAGGGAAGAATTGCTGTTGGGACATGCCCATCCTGGGGATATCTGTATATTCTTGCACCTGCAGTGCAAGAAGACCCCGATTCAAATGCACCATGAGCTCAATTATCCTGCTATAATTATTTTTTGAGTAGCAGATACTGTTGTTGCTGCTTATGGTATGCTATTTGATTATCTGGTTTCATTATGTCTTTTACTGGTATATGGTTGTCTTTTATTGTTGCTCTTCGTGAAATTGTGCTCCAGATTTTTTTTAAAAAGGGCAGGATAGTAGCATATTAATGAATGTGGAGGTAATATACAGATGTACCTTTAATTTTAATGCTTTTGTACTTAGTGTTTAATACTTACAAACCACCAAGAAACCTATTTGGGTCCTTTCCTAATCCATTCCGATGCTGAGTAATGGCCAGTTCCTCCAACCAACTGGCATTGCTGGGAGAACCTGAAAGAACACTTCCCCCCATATATTTCACACTGCCATCAGAGGATACTTCAGAGCCCTTTCACTAGAGGCAAAATTAGTGGGGATTCAAAGCAAGGCTCCTTGGAAGGCAAAAAATACATAGAAAAATAACTTACTAGAATGCCAAATTTTGGAAATTGTGCATGAACCCCAAATAACAACAAATAATCAGCTGTAGTTTTAAAAAAATAACCCCAAGGAAAAGTGAAATATTTTATTATTTCATAGCTTCAAAAGCAAAACATACAAAAGGACAGTGTTATTTGAGTTAAGATATGATGAGAAGGTTTCCGAAGGCAGGATGAGCACCCAACTGGCTGCGTACATATGTATACACACACACATAAAACGCTTCCCTGTGGTTCTCATCTCTCATCCCCATTCCCTTTCTCCCAGACAGTAAGTTATGCAGAGTTTTCTCTGAAGTCCAGTTCTCAGCCTCCTGTCAGTGCAAAAGCCTCAGAATCAGAAATTTGATTCTGATGTCAGCTCTCCCCCCTTTGTAATGGCTTGGTCGCTCACCTCATCCTGCATCACCGGTAGGGCAATCTTTGTTAAGGGAGTCTCAGTTTTGAAAAGGGAGTCAGTTTTGAGGTGGGGGGTTATGTAGAAAGATTTCTGGAAAGACTCTGACGTGAAGTAGTAGATGAAAGGGTCAAAGCAGCAGTTCAGAGTGGCGATGCACAGCGTGATTGGATAGAAAGTCCTCGCAAATCTCTCCAAGAAACAATTTGCTATGGCCTGAGAACGCACGAGGGCGTACAAGAAAAGGATGGAGTTGTAAGGTACAAAACACACCAGGAAGATGGCCAAATGTACAACAATCATCTTCAGCACTTTCTCTTTGTTCGTGCCAATCTGGGAAAGCGTGGCAGGTTTCCGGAGGGTCCTCAGGACCAGTGATGAACAAATGAGGTTGAGCAGCAAGGGAATAAGAAAGCCAACTACTTCAATAAATATTGTAATTTTGGACAAGTAGGTCTTCCATATGCTTTTGGAAAAACCTTCAAAACACGTTGTACTAGTGTTGTAAGTGTTGGTGGTGGAGAACAAGGATGCTGAGATCCCTCCACTGAGGACGAGGATCCAAACACCCATGCACACGATGGCTGTATTCTTCCTTGTCCTAATGGTGCGAGATCGGAATGGGTATACGATGGCGAGGAAGCGGTCAACACTGATGCATGTGAGGAACAGCATACTCCCGTAGATGTTGGTCAGGAAGGCTGTCCCCGAGATCCTGCACAAAAGGTCTCCAAAGGGCCAGTGCCTGTTGAAGTTGTAGAAGATCTTGAATGGAAGAGTGAAGACGAAGAGTAAGTCGGAGACCACCAGGTTGGTCATGAAAATGGTGGTCTCAGATCGCATATTGATGCGGCAGCAGAATACGAACAAGGAAGCACAGTTGGTGATCAAGCCAAGGATGAACACCATGCTGTAGACAGCTCCATAGAGGTTGTACTTGAAGGAATCATCTGTCATGCATGTATGGTTGTTGCTGTGATTCCCCATTACAGCTCTGCACTTTGCAAAGCCAAATTAAGTGGAATCCATGCAATGAAAGTCAGGAAGCCCTGCTCGCCTTAAGGAGCATATTCCTGTGATATTGATTGAATGCTTGTTGCCACACAGGTGTGATGGGTGCCATTCTCCTGGGGGAAACCAGAAAGGAAAAAACAATCAGTTCTCAAATACTTAGTCTAAGTACCTCCCAATTCATATAAAACATCCCCCCAATAATCCTGGGAAGTTAGTTGCAGGTGCTAAAGAGACTCTTCTTCCCCTCAAAGTGTTCCCTGGTAAGAGGGATTGACTGTTAAACCACTCTGGGATCTGATTCTGTGAGGGGAATAGAGGTCTCCTCACAACTCACAGCACCCTTAGCAAACAACACCTCACAGGATTCTGGTTGTTTAAAGCGGTTGTTTAAAGCGGCATGATATTGTGCAGATGGGGGCCAGACTCTCTGGACTGAATCCAACTAAGTCATATTCAGAATAGACCCACTGAAATGTATGGACTTACATTAGTCGTGTCTATTGATTTCAATGGGTTTTCTCTGTGTATGAGTTGGATTCAAGCATACGTGCTGGCTGGGGCCAACAGGTGTTGTAGTTCAGCGATATCTGGAGAACAACATTGTGGGGAATGATGCTGTATTCCAGGAAGAGGGAACCTTGGGCCAGAGAGCCAAATCAACATTTCTGGTCTCTCTCCCTGGCCCTCAGAAGTCTTCCAACATCACATCACCATAACAAACCACTCCTTATCACCCAGCCCTTCAATGTTGATTTTCACACGCACTTGGCTGGAACGTATCCTTGAAGTCTGATAATGCCTCTTGCTTGCCTGCACAGAGGATGGAGAGGGGAATGTGAGTTAACCTATTGTACAAAGACAAAATTCGCATTTGTTGCTCCAATCACTTTTCCCTTTGGCCTTGCCCACTGCTGACTTCTGGAAAGTTTCCCTGAAGGGAATATGGCCCTTGTGCTGTATAGTATGTGTGCATTTTTTAAAAATCCAGTTATTTCCTGTTTCACCTGTGTGTTCTTTGCCTTCTAAAGCAGTTGTCATTTCAAAGAACATTTCTAGGTTCCATTATACTTGGTGTCTGACATAGTACTTGGTTCTATTTGGAGAAGGAACACAGTGAGCCGGAAAGAACATGTTTTGCAGGTTAAACCTCAAAGTCATCTCCAAGTCATGCTGTCTGACACTGGTGTGAGACAGTTTAAAAAAGCAGGGGACTCATGGAGACTTCAGTTTTGGCAAACGAAAGTACCCAAGGATGCAGAGCTTGATCTTTGTCCCCTGGGGTGGGCAGGTAAGTCACATGCAGATAAAGCACGCAAAAGGCAACACTGGCAGAAGTGGTTTGGGGCCCCTGCAGAATGGCTACAGGAGGCAAACATCTGCAGCGGGAGAAACAGCAGACATTCCAGTGGCATGTGTCCTGTTGTAATACATAATCTAACATCTGACCCAGGATGCTTTTGACAGAAGGAACCATTAGTCAGGAGCCTGGAACCACATCAAATGACAAAATTCCTCCTCTTTTTGTATGGCTTCAGAAACAGCAAATCTTAGGCCATTTCAAGAGTTCTCTGGAAAAATTCAAACCATTTTGCTTCAGTTCTGAGGTAGGAGGCATATAAAAGGAAGGGCACATACTTGCACTGTCCTCTGACACCTTACTGCTGTTCTCTGTCTCGCAGTATCCTCTGCATCTCACTCTGCCCAATAGCTCATTTTGCACGTGTAATTCAGATCCAACAATATTTCAAGGTATGATCCGTATTAAACTTATATGTGGAGTCAGGAAATAATAAATACAGTGAAACCTTAGTTTTCTAACGTAATCCATTCTGGAAGACCATTCAACTTCCAAAATATTTGAAAAATGAAGCAGGCATTTCTGTAACCATTTATGTCTGGAAAATTCAATGCGGAAACCACATGCCATGTTCAGTTTCCGAAAAGCATTTGAAAACCGAAGCAGTTACTTCCAGGTTTCCAGCGTTCGAAAGCCGAAACATTCGACTTTTGAGACATCCAAAAACCAAAGTACCACTATACTTATCTTGCACTTACGTCCTTCCCCCTCTTTAAAATTCAAGAACAAGCTAAATCTGATAGAATACCAGCATGCAGCTTGGTCCTCTATGTGTTTACTCAGAAGTAAGTCCCACTAAATCCAATGGAATTTATTTCCTAACCAGTTTGCTTAAGATTGCTACAATCTTAAACATGCTGATTTGGAAGGAAATCTTAACTAAGTCCTACCCAGACTTCAATTAGTCGTGACCCTTAATTTCAATGGATTTACTCTAAATAGGGCTAGAGTTGGATACAATCCAATGGACTCAGAGGGACATACCTCTGTGTAAAAATACGCAGCATTGCACTGCAGGAGTACGGGTTGTAAACTATGGAGCTGCTCCTCACTTTTGCCTCATTAAGGGCTGGGGAACTGGTGACCCTACGGAATGTTCCAGCAGCCCCAATGGTCAGAAATGTTGCTGATACACAGGTTTCCCATCCCTGCATCAAGAACACCAGCCAACCGTACAGAGTGCACATTACTGTAATGGTATGTATGACATGCACAGTGTATATCTGCATCAGGCATAGGCAAACTCAGCCCTCCAGATATTTTGGGACTATAACTCCCATCATCCCTAGCTAACAGGACCAGTGGTCAGGAATGGCCTGACATCTGGAAGGCCGAGTTTGCCTATGCCTGATCTGCATCCTCCAACCTTTGGCTACCAGATGTTTTAGACTACAACTCCCATCAGCCCTTGTCAAAACGGCCAATTGTCAGGTGTTATAGATGTTGAACTCCCCATACCTGTAAAGTATTCATTGTTCATGTCAGTGGAGGGGTGATATCTCTCTAAAGGAATAATGATATTAATAGCAATATGGTATACTGTAGTATTACAGTATTGGAGAAGACCTAGAAAGACCTGGGTTCAAGCTCAAGCCAGCCATGAAGCTTACTGGGTGACCTCAGGGAGTCATCTTAGCCAATAAGCTGAGTGATCAGATAATTCATAGGATCACACAATTGGAAGGGACCACAGGGATCATCTAGTCCCTCCTTACAATGCAGGAATCTTTCACCCAACGGGGGGCTTGGACACACAACCCTGAGATTAAGAGTACAGTATAATGCTCTACCAACTAAGCTATCTTGCAATGCATCTCTCAATATAACCCAAGTTCCCTACTATCATAAGACCACCCATTGTTGACCGTGGTCCCATCTGCTGTAAACATTTAAAGCACTATTATATCCCTTTAAACAGCCGTGGATCCTCCGCACCCCACCAAATCCTGGGACCTATATTTCTTAAGGGTGCTGAGAGGTTTTAGGAGATCTGTCTTCACCTCACAGAGTTGCAATTCACAGAGTTCCCTGGGAAGAGGGATTGACTGTAAAACTCAGCGCTTTTTTCTGGGGGGACACAGGGGGACGCATACCCCTAAACATTTTGTGAATCTACGTTTGGCCTCATTGAGGGGCATTATTTCAATGAGTAGGAAAATGAGAGTACCCATTAAGTTAGGGCGGGGGGAAGCACTGGTAAAACTACTCTGGAAACTAGTTCTGTGATGGGAATAGGGGTCTTGACTAACCACTTTCTTCACCCTTAAAAAACTGCAGTTCTTTGCACCTACCATTTAATGTAACTGTGTTATAATACATGCTGCATATGGGGCCTTTATTTCTGCAAACAAATCCATAAAGCAACACTGCAACAGTGAGGAATATAGCTTATTGGGATAAAAATAAAATCACATTTTTTTCAGATTAATCAAATGTGTTCAGATGATCTCAAGATGCTCACTCATTTCCTTGTGACCTTTCAGTCAATCCTTTTAAAAGTGCTGTTGCTTTTGTGTGCCTGTATATTCACCCAATGGATCAATGCAGGAACTTGCAATTTTTAATAAAAGAAAAAGCAACCTTTTTATGCATAAGCCTATTTCTTTCTTTTTAAAAGCTTCATTTTTTAAAAAAAGGGAGGAGGATTCCCAATCTTGCTGGTTATGCATCTAAATTTGGGCTCAGCTTTATGAGTACTTGCATTTATGTAGACTCAAAACATAAATTTGCATATGTCCAGTTTGAATAAATATGTGCATTAGTTATATAAAACAAACCCCAGCTGCCCTACAGCTCTTACCTTTTGGTTTCCGCAGGCTGTGCATTCAAAAGGAAATAAATACTACATTCAAAAGCTGTCTCTCAAAAGACTGGCTTACAAATCATCCTTAGATTTGCCACACACAGCTCTCATCTGGACTCTCTTACCCGCAAGTGCATTGATGAAAAGAGGCCCATTATTCCATTTGTACTACTTTTGTTAAGGAATTGCCTGCACTTGTTTTGATTTCCTTGTTGTTCCTATGAGTGATTTGGAAACTTTTTGCCAAGGAAAATTTGCAAATTTGGTAAGCTGGAAATGCATAGTTTGTGACCTACCAAATCAAACATAACTCTCCTAGCCCACACCTCCTACCCCCAGTTTCAGGTAGGACAGAGACACAAACAGGAGGTTTCCAAATGTCCTATCACTCCTTCAAATACCAAACTCAAGTAGTTGAGTGACACCAGAAGGGGAGTCAGAGGTCACATCTGCACTATACATTTAAAGCAGTATTATACCATTTCTAACTGGCTGGCTCCTGTGAGAACATAAAGCAGGAGTACTAGATGATTCTTTGGTCTGATCCAGCAGGGCTTTTCTTATGTTTTAAAGGGATTTCTTTAAATCAAGGACTCTTTTCTTTGCTAAGGTAATTATGCCATTTGCATTGTTGCACGCATAGAAAATGTGTACGTTTTAAAAATACGATTTAACATAGTTGGTAAACAAAATGCAATCCATTATTGACACCGATACCCCATGAATCCTTCAGACGGTTGACGCTTTCCCAAACCTTCCCCCCTACACATACACACACTATATAAAACACACTATATAAACACACACACACACATCATCAATGTACATGGTGCTTTACAAAATACAAGAGCAGCAGACCTCTGCCCCAAGGAACTTGCAGGGAGGCAAGTGGAGGCAGTAGTAATCAGGGAACAAGTATCTCTCTTCTTCCCACAATTCTGATGCAGCTTGCTTCTATCGCCCCACCCCCACCCACTCATTTCCAGATAGCTAGAGGAGAAAATAACTATGCAGCACCAGAATACAAGATAAAATTCATGTCTGGTCTGCCCATTACAGGCTGCATCATAGTTCACAAAACCATTCATTAAGGCCAGCAATTCCAAAGCAAACAGTCCAATACTAATGCCACTCACAGCTATCCTATGAATTCTGTGTATTGAAGATTAAGGTAATCTGGAATTGATAACCATCCAGATAGTCAATTCTATTTCCCTTCAACCCTTCTGAATTAAAGACAGTTACAACAGCCAAGTAACCTTATCCATCTTCCACCATTTCCCCTTGCTCGACTACTCACTAGCAAAACTGGATGTTCATAGAAATTCAATACAATATGCCCATTGCAATGGTAATACACCCCCCCCTTTTCTTAAAGGAAAAGGAGAGAGGAAGCATTTGATTCCTCCACCTGAAAGGCAAGCAATTGAGTTTACCAAGTGACTTAAAGCTAGGAACACAGGAAAGCTACCTTATACCAAGTCCATCTAGCTCCGTATTATATACATAGAATGACAGCTGTTCTCCACGGCTTCAGTCAAGGGACATACCCAGAACTACCTGGAGATGCCTGGGATTGAACTTGGGACCCTCTGCATGCAAACCAGATGATCTACCACTGCACTATGATCCTTCCCCTAGGAAAGAGGTCTGCTTTAGAAGCAGAAGAAGAAACCAAGATATTCTCTGAAATCAATCTGGGTTTCTTGCTCGTTTTTGGCTATTTCTGCAAGCTCTGAAATCAATCCAGAGCAATCTAGTTAGCTTCCTGCTTTATTCCCTGCAGTTCACTAACTAAGGAGAAAGGCAATGAAGAATACCCAGACATGAGGATATCCTGAGCAGATTTTGAACTCTGAACTTCCCCATCCTTCTAGTTCCACCATCCATTGTATTAATATACAATGAGAAATTATTTATATTAAACACAACATACTTTGAGCAGAAATACCCCTTCTGAGTTTGACAGCATTATAGATAACAAGCTGGTGTCACTCAGGAATTCTAAGCTAAAAAATCAGAGCAGTTTTGAAAGGTTCCGTCTGCCATCTTAATTCAAATTCATCATCCAACAGCACCCAAAAACAGATGGAAACCTGTGTGCATGTTGTTGTGTTTTGGGACGGGAGCCTGGCAATGAGGCTATCAATGACCACTAGTCACAATGGTTAACTATAGCCTTTAAGATCCATGCTTCCAAATACCAGGTACTGTGGGTCAACAGTGGGGAGAGAGCTATTGCTCTCATCATGACCTCCTTGTAAGTGTCTGATCAACATCTGGTTGGCTTCTGTGACCATATGGCTTCTGGGCCTGATGAACCTTTGGTTTGACCTATCAAGGCTTTGTGCATGTGATGAGGTGGCTTTGAGACTACACAGCAGTTCAAGATAGAACACATCTTTGTTCCTTGTATCCGGCACTCAGGACAGATTTGGGATTCTGGGTTATATTCTATGTTAGTCATAGAGTGGACAAACTGAAATTAGTAGACACGACTAGCTTAGGCCAGTTAATTTTAATGGGTCCGTTCTGAGCAGAACTTAGTTGGATATAGCCTGCTGCTAATATACTTGGCAACCTGTTGCTTAACAGTGAACTGATGGAGGTAGTCTTGCACTTGGGTTGAACCTTCAGCATACATTTAAAGCACATGGTTTCCCCAACAGAATCCCGGGAACTGTAGTTTGCTAAGGGTGCTGAGAACTGTAGCTCTATACATTATAGCTTCGGGTTTCATACATAATTAGTATATACTACATTTACTCACAATCCAGCCATTCATTCATTCATTCATTCATTTCTGGGAATTGTATCTATCAATATTTGTATTATCAGTGTAATACAATAAAATACTGTAATCCACTGATAATACAAACATTGAAAGATACAAATCCTAGAAATGAATGAAGAAATGGGCAGAACTCTGGCTGGATCCTGAGTTAAGCAGTCCTAAACAACTTACTGGGGAATAAAGGAGCATTACGTTTCAAAACATTTATTACATTTCTATTTTCTCTTGTTTTTGATTCAGTTGTGCTTTATGATACTCTGATTTTATCTGACCATTGGAATGACAACAACTCACTGGATAGTAGCTTTTATCATGCACCTAAATGGAATCACACAGATGAAAGAAAAATCAAGTGTCCAGATCTATTGCCTGTTTAATCATACTTTACACAGAACTAAAGAAATGATTTAAAACAAGATAAGTTTTACAATAATAGGAATGTCTTCCGAGTGCTGAAATGTAAAATGTAAAAATGTAGACACCCTCAAACTACAGTTTAGTGTTGACCCATGGAGCTAAAACTAAAATCTGTGCTTTTCTAAAAGGATTTAGCATTTTAGCTGCAGAGAAGATGGCCAAAGCACTATGTGTTTGTGCCAACTTACACTAAAAACGCAGAAAGTAAAGCTGTCAACAAGTGGGGGGGGGCAATACCAAACTTCCATTTTTAAAAAACAGAAAAAGAATATTTAATGGGATTTAAAGAGAAGGAGGCTATGGGGGTGTGGTGTGATGACTGAAGCCCCATTCAATGATCACAATCAGAAAATGTGCACTGTGGTATCTTTTTATTGCAAGCAAACACAGATTTGCAGAAACTTTGGAACTAAAAGCAGTCTCAAAATAAAAAAAAGAAAGGCAGTTTTGTTTTGCTACATCATGGTGAGAAGATTCGTGGGCCTCCTATAAAAACTGTTGCTTAAAAGTCTCAGACATGAAAGCAGAAAGATTACACCCACCACGACCCCTGCCGAAATAAATTAGTTGTCTTATCGGTTTCAGGAGCCTTAGATCAGAATCCTTGGCATGTCTACTCAGAAGTAAGTCCCGCCTAGATCAGAGGGGCTTATCGCCAGAAAGGTGTGGCTGGAGATGATAGTCTGATGCTACACTTACCTTGTTGCACACCCCCATTGAACTCAACGCAACTTACTTCTGAGTAGATATGCCTAGGATCACGCTGTGGGACACACACCGGATCAGGCCTCACTAGAAAATGTTTGAAATCATAGGAAAAGGACAGTGGTGGTGAACAGAGATTTTTATTCGTTTGTTATGTATAGGCGCTTCTTCACCTCTCTAGGCGACTTACTAGAAATCTAGTCACTTTTTTTTTTAAGGCGAATTTAACAATGAATTCAAAGAAACAAACGGAAAAAGTCAACTTACACAGCAAAGACCACCTTCCCAAGGTGGGATGATCAGCCCCACTGACTACTTCCAGATCCAGTCAGCCTGTAGGTCCGAGTTAGAAGCTCCCTGCCGCCGGGCGTTGCAACCCACCACAGATCTGTTCCATTTTGTTTCGGTGACACTTTGGAGCTGGATCCCAAAAACAAAACTATTTGCAGCTTCTAAAAAACGCACAGATTATCCTCAAAAACAGAGAAGCAGGCAGGGGCGCTCGCTGAGCAAAACCCTCCAAGTCTTTGTTTAAAGGGCTGGCGGCGGGCGGCGAAACCTCCTCTTTGGAGATGGGCTCTTGCGCCCCGCTTCCAATCCCTGAGCAGGAGTTGTGAGCGTCGTGCGCGCAGAGAAGCGGGCGCGGGGGGGGGGGGGGACACACAATCTCCCAATAGAAGGAATTTCCGATTGGATGGCGAGCAGTTCTAAGCAGCCCAGGACTCCGCCCCGTCCTTTGGGTTCCCATGAGGTGGCCAATGGCTGCAAGGGGGGGTGGGAACTCTCTCTTTTGGAAAGCCTTTTTGGTCAGAGAAAGGAGGGGGGTCCTGCTTTCCCAGGCAAGGAAGAGCTGAGTTTTCAAAAGGTCCGATTTTGACAATGGAGGAGGGGTAGCTTCCTGTGCGAAAGGGTGGTGGGCGATGCAGTCGGAGAGAGGAGCTGCTGGCAGGGGAGTCCTTTCTAGAGACTTGAATAACAAAAGAAGTCGCATCGGGTTTGATTCCGCGAACGTGGAAGGAACGGGCTTTTTAGGAAACATACAGAAGAGCAGAATGAAAGAGCCATGCAGTTAGATATTGTAATTCTGGGTTTAGAAGAGGTTTAGACGGATCATTCAGCAGGTTTGGGCAGATTAATAGAGGTTAAGCCTATCAGTGGCAACTAACCAGGATCGCTCTGAATCCCATTCGCTTGCGAGTGGGGAAGAGTTCTGTGGCGCTCAGGTCTTGCTTTCGGATTTCTCTTCACCACTGCAAGATTCACATGATAGCTGGACTAGATGGGCCTTTGGTCTGGTTCAGGAAAGCTCTTCTAAATATTCACTGCATCTTCTTGTGGCAGCAAGTTACATAGCTTAACTATGTCCTGGGGGGGGGGGGGGTTACTTCCTTTTGTCTGTCCTGAATCTTCCCCCTGTAGGAGATTCATTGGATAATACCAGGTTCTAGTATTATGAAAGGCAAAGAAAACCTCCTTTCTATCTGGCTACTGTGCACCTCTGTCATTTCCAACCCTTTGCAAGTGGGTCAAACCACAGACTACAGAGAATGAATGAAAAAACGAGGATTGTGTGCTATAATCAGCTGAATCTGTGGTTTAATCAACTGAAACTTCCATTATCCAGAAGGGGTGAATTTTAGCCAATGGGGTCAAATTTTAATAGGAAAAGGAACGCTTTTCTTCTCCCTACAGCTGTCACCCCTCACCCCAGAATGTAAACAACCCACTGAAGATTACTCAGTTCCTTCCACTGTGGGGGCAGGGGGGGGGGAACAGGAGCACCACACAAGCAAACAAACAGCCCTTTCTGTTTCTCTTCTACAGGCTCTGTGTGCCCTTGCCATGCAGCGCCTAGCTGCAGCCCAGTGGCTCCCATCCAGTGGACTCAAGCTTTCCTGAATCTAACAGCAGCATTAGCTCACTTGTAAAAAAAAAGAAAGAAAGAAAGAAAGAAAGAAAGAAAGGGGAAAACACAAACCCCATAGACTGGCTAGTGTCTCAATCCTGTAAATGGACGTCATTTTCTAAAAATTGTATTAATCATTCAATGATAGCCTGCAAAGAAGTTCTCCTGAGCTTTCCAATTTATAGTGGAGGTTTGGTGAGATTTTGAGTACATGGCTCAAGAACATAGCCTATTCACATGGCATCATGAGCATGGGGAGACGTACATTTTCTGGCAAGTTATGAATGGCGACTTTGCTGTGACTGCCACAGCTAGGGACAATAATTTGAGCTGCGTGGCATTTAACCTCTCCAGACCCATTTCCCTTTTAGATGGCTGAGTGAACTGGCTGCGTTCACACCCAGGAGGCTGAATCCACCTATGCAGAGGTATTGGTTGAAGGGAGTTGCATATCTCAAGTGGGTTCTGAAAATACCTAAAATGTGGCATGTTGGTGAGATCATTTCCAGCTTCTTCTTTTGCCCGCGAGTCAGTAGTACCGGTAGCTGGTGCCTATTGGGTCTGGTAGGTCAGAAAGCAAGGAGACTGACAGTAGGTGGAGCCAGAGAACCAGTAGGGGAAATAATTCTAGTTTTGTCCCCATCCTCCTCCCTGCTGAGCTCTGCTAGGGAATGAAGAGAGAATATGAAGGAGAAAGCCGACAGGCAGCACTACTCCTTTAGGTTGTTGCAAGTATGAAAGCCAGACAGGTGGGCTCTAGCTGAGGGCACAGTGAGGCTGGTGGGGCAGCGTCCCATTCACTCTAATGGATAAACCTCCATGGCTTTCTTAACTACTTTTCTACATTCAGGCTTCTAACATCTCATCAGCATTTTGAAGTGGTACACAGTCCTAAAAAGTCTGCACCATATTACTTTCTGTGCCTGTGTAGATTTACTGGTAGCCATGTAGGTTTTACTGACTGGCATATTTGACATTAAGAAGGAATCTGCTAATAGCCATAAATACTATCTTAAAGGTTTCCAAATAAAACATTACAAAGGAGATCAACTACAGAATGCACATCTAACACAGCAAAATTAACGAACACAGATTGTCTTTAAAATTAAAAGTGGTCATACATAAATTCAGAACAATTTATAATAGGGAAATTATATTCCACCCCACAGAGATCTGCCAAACTATTTAACTGTATTTAAACATAATGTTAATAGGGTTACTTTTTTTCTGGGGCGGGAAAGGTTCCCAGTTAAGTTTTAATTGTGTATATCACCAATGTATTTTTTATTTTATTTTTTGTTATTGTGCTTTTGTGTGTTGTTGTTTTTTTTTACTGTGATGGTGATGATGTTAATGATTTTCATTGTGGTAATGCTTAAACATAATTATTTGTTTCAGCACACACACACACACACAGAGAGAGGATTTGAATCTGGGTTTCCCCAGTTTTAGTCTGACATTCAGCCAGTTTTCCCAGCCTGGTACCTTCCAGATGTTTTGGATTGCTGGCTGGGAGTTGGAGTTCAAAACATATGGAGAACATCATGTAGGACAAGGATACTTTAACCATCTCGCCACACTGGATCTTAACTTTGTTAGGCTAATCAATTTTTTTAAAAAACAACAACACCTGACTCTGCCCTGTCTTTAACATACAGAATAGCCCCAGTTGATATGTGGATAAATAAAGCACATGAACAAGCAAATTTTTAGTTCATGGGTTCAAATAGGCCGCTTTATTGGTTACAGATGTGAGTGGTTTGGCTTAGGCACTGGGTGAAGCCAGACTATATCTCAACTCCTGCCCAGCTGCTGGGAGTCCAACTAAGGCTAATCCACCAACAGGGGGAGCCCTAAGACTTACATCAAATAGGAGTGCCCCGAGTGGTCCCCGTTGGGGTAGTGGCATGGCCCTAGCCCACATCCGGGCATCAGACAGAATCCACACCCCTGGGTCCCTTTAACAGGATACCCTTACTGAGGAGGGGCAAGCGAAGGCTACAACCTCCCCTCCATCCAAACAAAAGCTTACCCAATGCCTAACCTCAAAAAAGTTGTGACGATTGCTACGAGCAGAGGCGTCGCTAGGGGGGTGCGGTGGGGGCGGTACGCCCCCGGGCGACAGGGGCCACAAGCGGCGGGTGGGGGCGACAAGCGGCGGGTGGGGGCGACAAGCGGCGCCCCTCCCGCCACTCCCCAGGCAACGCCGGTCACCCCGGGAGCAGCAGCGCTGCACGGATGGGGTGCTCCCTCGGCCGTGCGCTGTTGCTCCCGGGGCGACCGGAGCGAGCGGCGGCGCATGGGGGTGACAAGCGGCAGCCCCTCCCGCCATTCCCAAGCGCTGCCGCTCCCTCCGTCACCCCAGGAGCAACAGCGCACGGCCGAGGGAGCACCCCGTCCGTGCAGCGCTGCTGCTCCCGGGGTGACCGGCAGCGTGGGGAGTGGCAGGAGGGGCCGGCGCTTGTCAGCCCCACGCGCTGCCGCTGGCTCCGTCCCCCCGGGAGCAGCAGCGCACGGTGTGTGCGGTGCTGCTGCTCCTGGGGCAACGGAGTGAACGGCGGCACGTGGGGGGGCAAGAGGCAGCCCCTCCCACCATTCCCACGCGCTGCCGCTCCCTCCGTCACCCTGGGAGCGGCAGCGCATGGCCCGACGACGGAGTGCGCCTGCACGCGCAGGCGCACTCTGTCATCGGATCGCCGCTTCCACAGCCTCCTTTTGAGCCGGAGAGCTTAAAAGCGAACTCTTCGGCTTAAAAGAGGGCTGCAGAAGCGGCGCCGGCACCCCCGGAAACGCCCTGGGGGCGGAGCGTCATGACGTCACAATGTGATGTCACGACACCCCGCCCCCGGGGCGTTTCCTTTGCCGCCCCGGGTACCGCGGAGCCTTACTCTGCCACTGGCTACGAGGTAGGCGAAAACCAAATGGACGGTGCCAATTTGCCAAGTGGAAAAATTCCTGCCTGGTCCCAACAATATGGCGACTGATGGTTAGTCCATAGCAAGGTTGTAACTCATCAAAGCAGAAAAAGAGGGCAAGGTGGGTGGGAGATCAGGCGAAGGGCATGAGAGGATGGTCTCCCTGCTATGCTGGAGTTTAAATTCCCTGTGGACATGCTCCTGTCAGCTCTGAATGGTTGGTGAAGCCCACTCCTTGAGCAGGGCCCCACCCAGCGCCAATAGCACAGGGAGGCAACGGCAGGGAGTGGGACAGTCTCCAGCCCTTGGCTGGGTCATGCAGGGCCCGGGGCCCGAAATAAACAGAGGGTTTTTGTCTTTTGAAGGCCTTGTTCATAGCAACATTCATTCAACAACTAAATGGACAGGAGAAAACACCCTCAGAACTACACAGCCAATAGGACACCACAGCAAGGATAATGCCATTGTGATTGGTTGCTATGCACATCACCACTCTCTTGGTCGGCTGACTATCAGCAGAATTAGCCTTTAGGTTACTGCTGTTGTACTGATCACTTGTAGCTGAGTAAGATTGTCTTCCATGAACACGGTCTTAACAGTGAGTCTGTAAGTGACTGTGGAGGCCAATTCTGGATCCACAAATCCTTCCACAGTGGGGACATAGGTTTCCAGGCAGGAGTTGATCACAGTGAGGGCTTGCCAAATGTGCCTTCCTCTTAGCTCGTTTCTCCTTTGGTAAAGGCTGTTCTCCAATTGGAGTACTCGCAGGCCAGTGTTTCCCAGTTATCAGTGCTTATACTACATTTTTAAAAGATTTGCCTTGAGAGCATCTTTAAACCATTTTGTTGTCCACCAGTATTTCACTTTCCATTCTTAAGATTGGGAATAGAGTAGTTGCTTTGGAAGACAATAATCAAGCATCAATCAGAAAACAATACATATATCTCCTTTGACTTCCCTCCCCCCTCTTGTGGATCCTTATGTTATAATCCCCACCCACCCTGCATCTCCTTTAGAATTCCAATTTTAAAAAATCCCTAAATATTCCTTAGTTCAAAATTTTAATTACAAGTTTTAAATCAATCCTGCTAATGAATTTAATTGTTTAGAATAATTTTTTAAATAAATTATATACATGTGGTCTCTTTCTATCCTAAAGGAAGACAGAAGTTGTGAAACCCACTAGGGCATATTTTAAAGGCCTAACATCCTATATTTCCACGCTGTGCTTTGCTGCATAATTTGTGATTTCAAATCTCCGCTGGGATTCTCTCACCAAAGAGTACTCCCCCCCCCCCGCAAATCTGGATCTTGGCATTCAGTAATTCTCCTATTCCTTGCCACCAGCAAAGGCACCATCTGGTCATTTACCTCAGGCAGCAAAATATTTTGGGTTGCCCCTGAAGTTTAGATTGTAAGAACCTGGCTTAGGTCAGAACAACCTTGTAGTCTCATACATTCAAGAGTGAAGATTTTTGCTTCAAAGGAGAGTGAAGATTTTTGCTTCAAAGCTGGCATTCAATCTATGTTCCAAGCTGTGCTCTGTGATGCTGCAGATCAAGTAAACCAAAGATAAGAGCAAGCACATAGTTGCCTGGGAGAAACAGCCTGCGAAATAGCAATACAGAAAAAGTGCTTAGACTAGGATCCCACTCACTTGGTTCAAGCCAACAATCTAAGCAGCACCAAACAGGAGAAGTGCTTTTCCATGCTGATTATTAGGAATGAATAGAACTATTTATTTTCAACCAGTGCCACTTTTGCATGCTTTCACTCCTAAGTCGTTTCCATGCTGATCAGTGATTTAAAAAATAGAACAAAACTTTTTCATTTCTCAGAATGCACAAGCAATGTCAGGTACAAAGATACTAAGGTGTGGGTGGGTGGGTTAAAAACTATATTAAATAGTTTTTAATATGATCAATATACTTATATGTTGTAGGCTTTTTCATGCATCTCTAATTATTCAAAATAAAATTTCAGGAATAATGTGGGAATACACTTCGTGGGTTCCTTTGAACCCGCGGTTATTTGTTTAATTTAATGTTATTTATGTACTATTTTATGTGTTCTTCCACGTAAAAGTGAAAGTAAAAGCAGGGCTCAGTAGGCATCTTGCCACTGAGATCCCTCCGCCTAAAATTCTAGTTCCAGAGGTTTTTGAAGTTATCAATGGTCGTTTATTCTGCTTCCCGCCTTTTTTGGGGGCAGCAACAGCGTTTCTATTGGTAAATATATCGATCATGATGTTGCACTTGGTTGTCAATAAAAGGCTGCGGCTCCCCATCTTAGGCGGATAGTCAGAGTTAGGGATCGCCTAGTACGGGGTTTTTGGGGAGCGGGTTGGATGGGTTGGACGGGTTGGAAGCACGTGCAGGAGGTAGTTAGGACTTAGCATTGCGGAAGATTTGGCGGTAAAGATTTAGATACGGTAGCTTTAGTTTTAGCATAGGCTTAGATCGCGGAAGATTTGGCGGTACAGATTTAGTTAGCCTTAGCATTGCGGAAGATTTGGCGGTGCAGGGTCTGTTAGCTTAGGAAAAGCTTAGTATAGGGCTAGGAATAGTGAAGTGTAAAAGCCTATGCGGGTCAGCCAAAGCCATTCAAAGAAGTAACGTTGTCTGTCTATATTTCATCTTAATTTAAAATTTTCGGGGTCTATTTAGCCTTTATGCTTGGGTACGTAACTTTAGAGTAACTCAGGAGGTCGCAAGTGTTTGTAGATAGTTTCACGAGGCATTTTCATCCGAACCACTCACGCACCTTCAGATTTAGCCTGGCGGATAGCGGTACGGTGTGAGTTTATGCTCCGGAATTATCGGCCGCTTCATTCGCAGGCTCAGCCGGCGCCCGTGCTTTTTACGCATGTGAGGTGCTGGCCGCAGATCCCCAGCAACTGGAATCCCACGTGTAGGTGGCCTAGACTTTCACGTGGGAAGCTCCAGCAAAGAATCCCCACAGAATAATTTTAAAGAACAAGAGATAACAATCAATCAATTTATTTATTGCATTAGCCCTATGGCCATAGCACATAGTAAAAGACCAGGCAGTAGCCTGACATGATTATGCAGAGAATACAACAGATACAGTTAAAACAATTGGAAGTAAAATCGTACAGGTTAAAACAAATAAAATAAAAATAAAAAGCACTAGCAGGCGTGACGACAGTCTCCATGTTGGGAATATACATAAGACTAAGGCTAAGGGAAGTTGGCCAAAAAGGTGGTCCTGAGTTTCAGGGCCTGTAATATGTAGATGGCCACTCCACGTGAAACCAAGGGGTTGGCATCCACCAGTAGATATTTCATGCGGTCATCGTCCCTGGCGATAGTCGGCCGGATTAGAGAAAGAAGCCTGGACCTTATTGAGGCATATAGTGGGCAGTAGAGGAAGAAGTGAATAAAGTCCTCTATCTTTCCATTGTTGCATGGGCAGAGTCGAAGATCCAGAGGGGTATTGGAAAATACACCCTGTAGGAATGCTGTGGGAATGGCATGAAATCGAGCCAGTGTAAAGGCCCTTCTCAGCGTAGGATCCATCAGATCACTCAGATAGTGGGCCAGAGATCTAACTACCTTTACACGAGGGAACCATGTGGAGAGTATGGCCGCATTAGATAGTTCTTGATCAAGGGCAGCGTCCCTAGCAAGAATCCAGTCACGAATTTTGTCCTTGTCCCATGAGGATAGGGCTGCGAAGTCTGGAAGGGAGTAGCGGTGACAAATGGACAAGAGATATAACCAAGAGTTTTATCGCACATGTTTTCATTGTAATGTACAGTGATATCCTTTCCCATGCAGTGCGGTTTTTTAAATTAAAAAAGATAGGATAACATGCTTTTCAGAAATTGTCCTTGAACAAGTCTGTGTAACGCATACCACGGTTATGATAAAGAGGCCCCATTCTTTGGATAAACAGAGCAGGTATTTTCCTGCAAAGCTGTGCTTGAGAATTGCTGTTAACCTTGGCAAGTAAGCTAGTAGCTTGATCTTAACACTCGGCACTGGTTCTGTTGTGGTATGCTTGTGTACACATTGTCCTCTATTCACCTAGGAGATGCTCAAATGTTGTCCATTGTTCTTTGCAGAGGAGAAGGAAGCCTGTTTACAAAAGACACACACAATTCAGAAGAGATTTAAAAGCAAGCCAGTGTCTACTTATTTTTGCTGAGCTTACTAATATATCCTGCTAAATGAGATAACATCCTGGATAGCATTCTGTTCCTTTTAAGGCAGGGAAACATGAGCAAATGGGAGTTGGCTTGGGGTGGAAGGAAAAGGCGACCTTAGTCCCTTCTCCTGTGTTATATTTCCAAAGCCTGGAAGGAAAGTTGGGGGGCCATGACAAGAAATAACTTAGACTTTTCCCTGAAGCCAAACAGGATGAGCTCCATGGTGGGGTCTTTTTGAAGGATAGCAAACTACAGTTGTGTCGGTAGGAATGGGTGCATACAGGCAACAACTGTTTTACACTTGTCTAATACGTGTGCGACTGTGCACAGCACATGTGCATTGCCACAATCCAGAAGTGACCAGTTAAGAGCCTGGCTTAGCCAAACATATGTTGGCATAACTTGCTCATCCTAGATGGTTTTCTGGGGGTATTCTGGAGGTCTGGCAGGGTTAGGGCCAGAGAGGCAGGTCATCAGCTCAGTTATGTAACCTGGCAATCCAGTATAGAACATCTGTTTAAAAGACTTGTCCCCCCCCCCCCGTCAGACAGATCAGCAGCAGTAGCCTCACTTCTGAACAGAGTTTGGATCTGGTGTAACTTGATTCTTAATTCACACTGGCTTGCTTTATGCCAATTTCTTATGCATAGGATTGCTCCCCTAATAATTATTAAATTATTAGGGAAGAAAATACAACAGTCCCAAAAACAGGTTTAAAACAACCACAACCAATTTATGCTATGTGAGTTGCACCATTGTGGCTTACATTGGTCACAAGAAATGTTGCATGTTAAACACATTTCAGTTAATATCTTATGATTTTTTTAAATAATAAGAACCTCAAAGAAGAGAATAGATTTAAAACATTTAAATTTTCCTTTTCCTTTGCTGAGATGGAAAAAAAAATGTGTGTTGTGACCAGTGCTATTTTTTTTTTAGAAAAAGAGGTGCTGGAACTCACCATGAATGCCTCCCTTGTTTTCTTATAATGGTAATGGCGCCCACTTGAGAGGTGCCGGAACTGAGTTCCGGCAAGTTCCAGCTGGAAAAAGCTCTGGTTGTGACCAATGTAAAGTGCTCAACCAAGTTTTTATTGTACTAAGCTCATCTGATTCTGTTCCTTCCTGATTTTGTTTTTTGCCAGTTCAAATGGAAAAGCAAAATTATCAATACAATAAAGGATCACCAACTTACTCTCTATTTTCTTGGAAACGTCTCTAAATGGAACTCCAGAAAAAAATTTTTAGAGAAATTCTTAGACATCTTGCAGTTCACTTTTCTAGTTGTTTTGTGCAATTATAAAATACCACTTTGAAAAATTGTTGCTAGATAATGAAACTTAGGGAAATTACCCGTATCTTAAAATGATATAGAACATGTTAACTATATATGAAAATGCAAAATGGGTCCATAGGTTGACCTTTTCAAAAAAATAACTCTAGCATATGAAAAGGCTACAATAATATAGGTGGTGATTAAAAAACAAAGCACACAATTCTGGGAAACAAAAATTTGTTTTTCTGACCCTGGCACAGTGGAAGACGGGGTGAGGGACCTCACTAGTATGGCGTGCAGAATGAAATGAATGAGGAAAAACTGGTGCAGTTCTATGGTAAATAAGACAAAGATAAATAAACACATATGGGAAACAAGGAGCAAAAGACTCATAAAGTCTTTTGTGACAAGGCATCTTCTTAGTTGAAACAATCCCCCGCTGCCCCGACCCCAGGAAGTAGTGAGAGCAACAGAACATGAGCAAGCTAAAAGACGCTAGACAAAGTAATTGGTCATATGTTCCAGAGAGTAATTGCTAATCCAAAGCAGGGAATGTGACCCCCCATAATATGAACTATGGCTGTCTAATAATGACGATCACAGTGGCTCCCCAAGGGCTCTCTATCCTCAAGAGTACTATTGTATAGGCAGATTCCAGAAATCTTTGTTTATGATTCAAAATATAATAGAATGGTATTCGTCAACAAAGTAGACATTGTGTGTTGCACTTCCCACAAGCGGACACAAATTCTTCTCTGGCAAGGAATATGATTGCACTGTATCATGTATTATATGGGCCAATCTCTGTTGTCTCTTATAAGCTCCATGAATAATCTCGAGGTGTATTGATTTCAAATGGTTACCCAGCACATAAGGCAAGAGAGATTTTGAGAGAGATTGCCCATTGTTGGAAATGCAACTGGATCCTTGCTTCACAATTCAATTTAATTCAGGCACGATTCACAGATTACTTGGTCTTCATTTTCAGGGGCACCATTTCAGAGGAGCAGGAGGGCATCTTCCACGTACCCTTGCTTCATTCTACATGTAATTATTCCTCAGGAGCGCAGGAGTGTGATTAATTCCTTAAATGGCTTGGGGCACTGTCCCGTACCCACATTTGGATAAGACCTGTATGTGCTAATTTATAAGTATAGCTGTCTGTGGGCAAATTAAGATGATCAGTGACTGGGATCTCATCAGGACTATAGTTTACAGTGAGCTTAGTCACCCTATATGCAATTTTTTTAAAAAAAAAAGTTTTAAAAGTTTTTTTAAAAAGTGCTGGACCCCAGGAGATTTGGGGTCCAGCACAAAAAGGCAGGGGGTCTGAGCCACCTCATAACAATGTCCATACTCAGGCTAATATCTATGGGTTGCATCCTAAGTAGTGCTAAGTTAGAGCCACTTAGCTGTGTACTCGTTCTGCTGGTGAAATGTTTTGAGCCAGGAAAATGTTGTTGCTTAAAAGAATGCATAAGCAGGTTGCTGGTACCTTTGCTGCACAATAGATAGCACAATCTGTTGCTCAATGACTTTCCACAAGCACAATTGTTGCACTGGATTCCTCTGTAAATACAGTACATCATTTAAAGCTCTCCCTTATGCTAGCAGACAGAATGTTGTACAGACCTATATTTCCAGCTAACTTGCAGGTACTACACAATGGCTGAGTTTGCACATAATGGTAAGCTGGGCTTACCTGTTTTATAATGGTTTATTATGATTAGTCCCACTTTTCTCTTCACATAATGTGAGAAGGATAAACAAACCAGGAAGCCTTAATTTCTGATTATGCCCAAATCGGGGATCCCATAGTTGGGAAGGGCCATAGCTGAACAGTACAGCACAGCACTTGCTTTGCATGGAAAAGGCCCCAGATTCAATATCCAGCATCTTCAACTGGGGCTGGGAATTTCCCCTGCCTGAAACCCTGGAGAGTCAGTCAGTATCAACAATCCTGACACAGATGAACCAGCGGTATGACTTGGTATATAGCAGCTTCCTGTGTTCCCAGATCTGTTGCTCCCTCACAAGCTGAAATCTCCGGCTCAGACATAATGGGAAGCCAAGGTTTCCTGGTCTGTTTATCCTGCTCAGCCCAAGGGAGGAGCTAAGCAGGGGCAAACGGGCAGCATGACTCAGCATGCTGCTCCTTCAAATAAACCACAATGAGCTGGGAAGCCTGGGGTATTAGTACATGCAAGCGTAACCATCAAGTTCAGGAACACTATTTCAGGTTTAAGTGTGTGGAGGCAGGGAAGCAAAGAAATTTCAGGGGGTGGGGGAGAGTAAGTTTCACAACAGAAACATCTCTTGCATACTTTCAGCAACAAAAAATGTGTTGTTGTTTTTTAAAAGCATCTGCTGTAGCTAGTTTGTTCTGCCTTTTAATATAAACGGGAGAATTATGTGTTCTGAAACATGTTGCGGGATGAATCAGAGCATGAACAGGGACTGATATTTGGCCACCATGCACCCACCAGCGGTCAGGAGGTTCAGGACACAGCTCTGTCCCATCACCTTTTGCAACTGTGTCTGGATTCTGTCCTGCTTGCTGGGGTCATCTAACCCTTCTGTTCTGAAAGCTAAGGAGATGTGAGATAGCAACACATATTGCACAGACAAAGAATTGCATCTACTCACTTGACTGGGTTGCTGCCGCCGCTTCTGCCACTGCTGCCGCTAATTTCAGCATTTTTCTGTCCAGCATCTTGGCATTTTATTGCCTTGTCACCAAGAAACTCTGTGTGCATTATCAGAAATCTGAGAAAGCTGAAGAAATAAATCAAAATGGCCTTTGCTGGAGTGATCGTTTTGTTTTCAAATAGGTTTCTTTCAGTGTTTTGAACGTTCTATTTCTGATGTCTGGCATCCAGAAACCGAAGGCACCTTGCTCAGGAGCATAGCAAGGGGGGTGCAGTAGGTGCTGCCCACCCTGGGTGTCCCCACTGAGGGGGGTGACAAAATGGGGGGTGGCACTCATTACAGGCCTGCAGCGTGCCTAAGCCATGCGGCTTTCCTGGGAGTGACGCAGTGGCTTGAGCACCTGCAGGCTCCACGCTGCCCCAAATGGTCCACCCACCGCCCTCCCCCCAGCTGTAGGGTGGTTGAGTGGGAGGAGGCAGGCAGACTCTGGAGGCCCCGTGGTGCCCCTGTGGGTGGCTGGCCCCACCCCCATGGGCAGTTGGGCCTGCCCCTGGGTGCAGGGCACGTGCGCCGTCCCAGGTGCCCCATCGGCTTGCTCCGCTGCTGACCTTGCTGCCTTCCCCACAAAGTTGTCTAGCTGTGTATGGAACTGAGTGGCTCATTTGCATCTGCATACACACTTGCAGCTTATTCTACTACAGTACTACTTTCATGAGTACATCTATAGGGCAATGTATGCTGTAAAGGCTAACAACGTTAGGACCAGTCCTGACTGCTCAGATACTTGCCTTTGCAACTTATTGGCTGCACCTATCCACAGGGCTACAGTTTCTAAGAAGAGAATGAGGCCAGTGTAATTATGAAAAGAGTCATAATTCTGAAGGATCCAGTGCCTCCATGTCAAGACAAGGGAAAAGAAAAGGGATGGGGGGGGGAGAGAAACCAAAAACTGATTTGACTGCAATATGACAGTACCTTGAATTTCATGAACTAGCATGCCCCTTACTTTGGATTAACTAGCTAATTATAAGGTTAAATTGGAATAAACTCTGTAATCATGATGCCAGATTCCTGAAGGTTATTAGGTAATTACACCAAGCAGCTGAACAATTAATAGGAAACGAAACAATGGAAAAACTTAAGCCAGTAACTTGTTCCATAGAAAACATTATAGGCCACAGAATTTCCAAGCCTATTCAAAACCACCTATTTTAATTCTGAGGAAGATTTGGAATAAACATTTATGAAATCATATTTACAAACATTGATCAGTTTAGAATGTATATTTATTTGATAAATACTGCCTCTTTCCCCCATAGAATACTAAGTAGTTCTAGGATCCCCCCCAAAAAACCTCTTCAATATTTCCCCTCTTATTTGCATTTCCACCTCTGTGTCCCACACTATTATATGTAAATACTATTTTAGTTTAGCCACACAATCTATTGCAAGGATCATCCCTTGGAAAAAAGGATGGGAGGAACTGCCAATTTCTGCCATCTCCATTCCTCATTTTTCCGAGCTTAAAATCAGTTCCCCACATTTCTGCAGCAATTTCTAGACCATTGCAATTAAGTAGTGCATAAATCATCTAAACAAATAAATGAGGCAAAAAAAAAACAGATTCTGCTTTTGCAGTGGAATGAATTTTTGTGGAGGGGGCAAATGTGAGGACAGGTTTCACCACACAAATGGTTACCAACTCCCCACAGAATTTTATTTGGTGGTTGCAACTGTCCACTTTGATATGAGGACAAGGACCTTGGAAACGGGCTAAGAAATCATGTAAAAAGGAGAAAATGTGCTACAATTTCAAATGTGCTACTTTCAATTCCTAATATAACTGGAGCCTCCTTATATCCCACGAGGATCCTTTACAGAGTCATATGACAGAAAGCTGCTCAAGGATATGAGGTGCTGACACTGGCCCCATCAGATAAATTAAGTTGTTTGGCCTGAGTTTTCTGTTTCTTATTTGCCATTCTAAGTTTTAAACAATTTTCCGGGAATTCCTAACTCTCAGTACAAAATGTGAGGGAGATTCACTACTCATCCAATAATCCGTTCATCATGCATTAGGTCATTACACAAGGATGGGGAAAGTGAAAATGCGAGGACTACAGTTAGAAAGACACAATTGCAAATTGGGAACTTCACAGTTTATTAATATTTGAGTGCCAGTTGTAAACTGATTTGCACAGTGCTTTCTTTAAATAAAAAAAAGTTAAGAGATATTGCAACTAACATCCTGCTTGGAAAAAACAAAATAAAATAAAAAATTCATTCCAGTAGCACCTTAGAGGCCAACTAAGTTAGTTCTTGGTTTGAGCTTTCGTGTGCATGCACACTTCTTCATGCACACGAAAGCTCATACCAAGAACTAACTTAGTTGGTCTCTAAGGTGCTACTGGAAGGAATTTTTTATTTTGTTTTGTTTTTACTATGGCAGACCAACACGGCTACCTACCTGTATCCTGCTTGGAAGGTAGCCTACCTAACTGGAAGCTCTTCCCTGTAATCCTGAGGTTAGGAACCTTTTTTGGCCCAGTGGGCCCATTCCTTCTCTCACCTCACCCCCCCCCCCATAGGCCAACTTCGACAGGTTAGCTGGACAATGCACATCAGAATGTCGGTTGATGGCCCCTTTCAAAGTGTGCTGTGCTCCCCAAGTGCCCAGGAACTAGCTGGTTTGCAGGTGGTTGGGAAGCGCTGTGCAAAGTTGATTTGCAAGTTCTGTGCTAAGTGCTTCCAAAGCACCAAACATAGGTTTGGGCTGAAGATCCATTGTGAGTCAGTATAGATAATGCTGAGCTAAATGGATTGATTCTTTATATGGCGGCTTGCTTATTTATAAGATTTCTTGCCTGCCTTTCACCATAAGGTCCCAGGGCAGATTACAGCAATAGAATATCCAATTACTGTATAATAAAGCCATTCCAATGAGAAAACAAGTAAAACTGTTCCAAATGGATGATGATGGTGATGATGATGATGATGATGATAATTTATGAAGGTAAAGGTAAAGGACCCCCAGGATGGTTAAGTCCAGTCAAACTTGACTATGGGGTGCGGCACTCATCTTGCTTCAGGGTGAGGGAGCCAGTGTTCATTCACAGACAGCTTTGCGGATCATGTGACCAGCATGACAAAACCGCTTCTGGCACAACGGGACACTGTGGCAAGTGCCAGAGCGCATGGAAACACCAGGCTATTTACTTCCAAGAAGGCCTTCTGCCTGGTTCCCTGTAACTTTACTTCTCACAATAAGGGAACTGTCAGAAGCACCCACCCACACGGGCACACACACCCACACACCCCGAGGCTGTTTAGAGCTTTTAAAGGTCAGCACCAACACATTTAATTGTGTTTGGAAATGTACTGGGAGCCAATGTAGATCCTTTAAGACCAGTGTCATATGGCCCTGGCGGCCACTCCCAGCCACCAGTCTAGCTACTGCATTCTGGATTAGTTGTAGTTTATGAGTCCAGTATGTGCCTATAGCAATCAATGTAGGCATCATTTTAATGTTCCAATTATTTATTGCCCCCTAAATTATATTTGGGTGCTCTAGTGCTACTCAGAAGAAGATTGGAAAGCACATATATTATTTAAATCCTGTGATACATTATTATTATTATTATTATGTGACCTTTTATTTCCCATAAATACATTGTTTTGTTAAGTCACAAACACTGTAATCACAAGGGGAATTGCCATTTTCAAAGACTGTATTACTCTTCTTCGAAACCATTGGGGGAAAGTGGTCAGGGACTGCACTGCAACTCCTTGCCACTCCCCCTAAGTAGGACAAGCAGAATAAATTATGCAAATCAAGCACATTTTTGCAAACTGACATCTAAAGACAGGCTTTGCAATTCAGTTTTTCTCAAGGCAGAATTTTGGTGCCTAGTTTAGGTTCCTTTTCCCTTAAACTCCTTTTCCGAATTCTCAATTTTGCTTGCAATGAGGTTCCAGGGCTTATATTCAAATAAGTGGTTAGCACATCGAAGAGTTTAAGCCACACTACCGCCCCTTTATGAGCAGATGGTGCGTTTTCAGTGACAACAGCAGGATTTAAAGCGGTGTTTTTGTGTGTGACAGAGTTCTGAGAGAAGTAACACAATTGGAAAAGAACAAGAAAACCCTCCTAAAAATGTTATTTGATCCAAGTGAATGTTTTCTGGAACAAACATATGACTAAGGAATTGGACTGCAATATTAGCCAGCTATCCCCCTCCCTCCTTTCCTCCTTCTCCATACATAAACATCTCCTTTGGTGCTCTTGCTCCTTTTTCAATTATTCATGGAGAGCCTGTTGCCAATCCACTTCTCACGCCATCCTCATGAGCACACAGAAGGACTTCCAAACCAATTGCAACGGCAGTCTCCGTTCCTCCATGCTGATATACCCACTAGAAGCTCCCCCACACCCCAGGGTTTTTAAAAAAAGCATGCCAAAAAGTGCAAGTAGATTAACAGGTACTGCTCTGGTGGGAAGGTAAATGGTGTTTCCATGCGCTGCACTGCTGTCCACGTGACCTGGGAAAACTGTGGACAAACGTTGGCTCCCTCGGCCAATAAAGCGAGATGAGCGACACAACACCAGAGTCATTTGCGACTGGACTTAACTGTCAGAGGTCCCTTTACCTTTACCTCTGTTTGAAGCCCTGTTTCAGATTGGGGAAACAGGAGGACTTGGGAGCAGAGAAAAAGCAGTGAAAGGAGTTAAGCAACCCCTTCCCTTAACACACTTCTTCCCTCCCCATCTGTATCAAAGTTGTAGGTGGTGGCAGAGAATGTGGCTGGGATGAATCTGTTAATTTCAGTTTCTGATTTTCCCTTTCCTCAAGTTGCCACCTCTCCTGGTCATCTCTCAGTTGCTTCAGACCTTGCATAATAACAAGTGAGCATTACAGTTAGCAGATTGACCTTCAGAAAATTCAGGAAGAATTTCATATTACCTTTTTTATCATTTCAATCTTATTACATTTCTTACACAGAAGAAAACAGAATAAAAATAGCTGAACACAATCAAACCTTCCAACAAAATACAAAAAAGACTACAATGGGCACAAACAGAAGAGGAATATGTACTTTGGGATCTTTATAGGTGAATATTATTTCAAATGTATTTCCAGTATTTTAAGTAAACTTTTCCATTTCTTTCCATTATAGAGTACAGGGATCCACTATAAAGAGGAAACACCAAGAGGAAGAAAAGTATAAAAAAGAAATTATTAACATCCGTTGAAAAGCTGTGGTAGGGGTCGGCCATGCTCCTGTATCTGAACATAAGGATTTCACATTAAAGCATGTTTCCAAGAGTAACACACACACACCTACTGTTTTGGTGGAAGGAAACCATCTTAAGGGAGGCAGTTTGGAGCAAAGAGATGATAAATGGAGTAAGTATTAAAGCACTGGGGGGGGGGAGAGACTTTTTCCTGCCCTTATGGGTAACCTTCAGGGGGCTACATACCAGTGGCAGACAGAGCCAGAGAAAAAAGTTGATGGAGCAATGAATGTAAAGTTTACCTTTGTACAGTAGTACAGTTTCTATGCATGCTCACACACCCCTCTCTACACTCCTGCCAGGCAAGCAAGAACCATTATTAGAGTTCCAGACTGTTGGGGGAAAGGGTTTCGAAGAGAGACCCTACTCTCTAGTAACAGAGCTAAGTACAATGGTGATTACTCCACACACATTAAAACTTGGTTAGATTTTACATCTAGCCTCATCCACCTTTAAGAAAACATTCCCCACAAAAAAACACCTTGGCTAGAATAAATCACAGGCACTTAGCTTTGTAGATAGGTGAATATTTTACTCACAGAGTTACACCAAATAAGTCTCCATTGGATGGGAAAAAAATAAAGATGAGAAAGGAAACTAAAAAAACTAAAAACTAAAAAAAGGAAAGTACTTGGTTTTCTTACAAAAAGGATAGTGCAATCTGCAGGTTGGCAAAGATGCAGGCTTTAACAGCTCATTTTAGGGAGATTCAGTTTACTTGCGGCATTTGCTGAGTTGGGAGTCAAGGCACATGGGTCCTTTTTCACTTCTTCTAGGAAGCTTAAAGAGAGAAAACTAAGAAGCGGAGAGCAGAGGCTGCTGAGAGCCTGCTCAACCACACTTGCAACGTAAACTCAGGTCAACCCTTTCATGCATGCATGTGTGAGTCAGTAACTGTACAGCAAAGGCCACATTCCAGCCGCCCTCAAAGAGGGTGCATTGCAGGGCTGGAGAATGTTATGGCCTAGGGAGTGGGTGCATGGCTGGGAAGGCAATGTGGTCAGGGGAAGAATCCTGATGGCCAGATAAAAAGTTTTGGAGGGCCACATGTGGCTCCTCTCTCCCTGATTAAAGCACTTCTGCCACTTCTCTGCAAAAACAGCCCCCTCACCAGACCTGTTTTTCCCATGGTTTTTCTTACATGTGCTTCTATGACGTGTCAAGTTCTGCCCTTAGCCTCAGCTGTTAGCCCCAGCTCTCTTACCCACTCTTTTCCATAAGTGGGGTTGGGTTTAAATTTCTCTTTGTTTTCAAGGGGACACATGGTTCTGCTTAGGCACCAGCTAAAAGAGTTGCTAGTTGTAAGGCTTAAATCTGTGCCTGCCAAAATAAGTAACCTCTGCTGTGAATGTTCACAATCAAAACCCGTGGTTATATTTATTTTCCTGGGCATAGGTTTTCCAGCTGCTGGTTGCCAGTGTTTATTGATGTTTCCTCTTTGGTAATTAAGAAATTATTGCCTTGTTTAACCCGCTGCTGTGTTCCTGGGCAGGGAGATGTTAACTCTACCTTGTTCCTGTTGGTGACTCTATCTTCCTGGATTTCCTTTACAGTTTATGATAAGGGTATTTGTGACATTACAGAGAAGAAGCAATGGAGGGTTTCTTAGACTCCTTTTCCCTTTTGAATTGTTTGGTTTGGACCCACACATGCACATAACTTTTCCCCTGTGGAAACTACCGCAATGACTCCTGTTAACACAAGGCTGTTGTATAAAGTTCCAGTGATGTCATGGTTCCTTACCAGGGAATCTGAGATCCTGTACTTAAAATCCTTTACCTATGGAGAAGAAGCATGAGCTCACCCATCACAAGAGTCTCTGGGTGGAAGTGTGGAATGAGATGTGTGATTCCCTGTATATATCCACCTACCTAATGTGTGACGTCATCCTTAGTTAGAGCAGAGGTGAAGTCATGTAATTTTAAACTCTGTACAGAATGGCTTTACAATGGGAGTTCTTTGGGTGGTAATAAGTATTACTTGGTAAGTCTACTCTTTTGCTGAGTGGGGCTCTGGATGACTCCCCCCAATTCCTGCCCTGGTGGTAGTCCTCGATTTCAGCCATAAATTAGACAAGTCTGAAACTGGCTTAAATGTTTAATCTAGACAGAAGGTGCACACAGGCATACATACAAACTGGGGCAATTCTGTAATTTTTTCTACTTTGCTCAAACTCAGTTTTTTTGCAATTTCCACTTTTGCAATCCGTTAGACAGATTACCAGCTAGTAGTTTGACCACTCATTTAATAGCCTACTGCACTCCTCTCTCTATTCATCAAATGTGGTCTCTGTCTTTCAAAAGCTTTTAAGCATCATTATCTACATTAATGCCCTCTCTCAAAACAAAACAAAAAAACAAAAAACCAGAACCAGTTGTGTGTGTGTGTGTGTGTGTGTGTGTGTGTGTGTGTGTCGAGAAACTGTTTTGGAGAGGAGAGGGAAGTGGGGTTAGTGACCTTGTTGGTTCCCAGCCAATCAGTGCTGTGCAGAGCCAGCTAATGCAGCCAACAGGAGCTCTGTCTGGAGAAGAACACCAGAACATCTGACCAAGATATGGTGAGCTCATTTGGAAAGTGAGCTTACAGCTAAAATGATTTCACGTCTGGCTGCACCCACACATGAATTTTTGAACCCCTTTTATACTAAGATAGGGGAAAGCACATATTGGTCTTCCTGTGCATTTGCTTATCCACCAGTTGTGTTTGGTGTGCGTGTGAGTAGTGTCATTTTACAGCTTAGTCACTGGGTGGCACTGAACTTAGTTGTATCCAGATGGAATCAGGAGTTTCCTATTGCTGTTCTTTGCTGTTGTTTCAGGGAGAGACAGAGAGAATGAATCAAAGTTCTTGCCTAGATTCCTGACTGATGGTGTGCTGCCTTAGGCTTCCCTGGAGGTGAATATACACTAGTGAGTAGTCAACACTGGGAGTTTGGAGATATGAAAGAACAACAGCTGGAAAACATTAAGGCTGTTTATAACCCAAGACAAGGATTTTCCATAAACCCTACACCAAAGAATGTTAAGTGTTTTCTCTAGTAAAATATCAAAATTACAGCTGCAGACGGTTGGCAGAGAGCTTCGCATACAATGAGGTGAAATTAGCAGCAAGGGCAGAGGGAGGAAAAGATCTTACTGTCAAATTACTAAACCACTACAGACTCATCCAGAACCTTGGGGGAAACACCATCTCATTCATCCAAAAAAGACCTGGGAAGTATCCAAGACCCACAGAGGAACAGAGAGAGCAAGATAAACAGGAGGCCTGTGCATCAATAAGGCTGGAGGAACCAGTATTCTTTGTATGCTAAATAACAGAGCTCCGGCCAAATTGAGGCCTTTGCTGGGACATGTAGCAGCCTGCTCCAATAAGAAAAGGTGTTGGCCACACACAAGCCAGACTGTTATATCAGGAAATTGTGGCAGCATGGATTATAGGAATGTCAGAAGAGCCATGCTGGATCAAGCCAATGATCCATCTAGCCCACCATCCTGTTTTCACTGTGGCCAAGCCTGTGGGATGCCTGTGGGAAACCTAAAAACATGACCTGAGCACTCTCATCACTTGTGACTCAACTGGAATTCACAGGCATATTACCTCCAACAATGGAGGTAGAACATAGTTATTGTGACCAACAGATATTGATAGCCTTATCCTCATGAATTGGTCTATAATATTCTAAGAACACAGGAAGGGTCCTGCTGGATCAGGTCTAAGTCCCATCTAGTCCAGCATCCTATCCTCACAGCAGCCACAGTACTTTCCATACTTGTGATTCCCAGCAACTGGTATTCAGAGGCTTCCTATGTTGAACAGATCAATGGAGAAGGCACCCAATTTGAAGGTCAATCTCACTCCTTTCTACTTAGGTTTCTACTTAGGTTTGCCAGACTACAGGTGAGCATAGCAAGTTCCTTTAGAGAAGGTTGAAATATAATGGTCCATCCAACCCACTGTTGCTGGCTCTTAGAGGCAGTAGCTCTTCCACCGAAGACTTAGCCACATACCGGCCAATACATGATCCTTTTGAACTTGAGATATCAGGGACTAGACTTGGGGCCATTCACACGCAAAGCATCCAGGGTGGCCATGTGTCCTATTTTACAGAGGACATCCCTCAAATTCAAAGGACTGTCAGAGGCCAGTCATCTATTTGACGGAGTCCTGTATTTGAAAGTCTGATCCAAATCCTGGCTAAAGATAAATAACTGAAAGAGGAGAGACCAGGGAGGCCTTGGCATTGCCTGCCAACATTTAGCAGCTGGACAGCAGATCTGGTCACCTGGTCTCAGTCTTTCCTACTATGGTGAGAAGCTTTGCATGTCTGTTTTAATTACTAGGGGGTGATGGCCCTGCTTGCTTCACTTGCCAGCCCCACCTACCCACCAACCTTTTGCTGACCAGCCCTTATGCCGACCACCTTGCCCCCCCCCCATACCAGGCCAGCACATCCTCCTTTTGCACCTAACTAAACCCTCGGCCAGTTACACCTCACCCATCCCTTCCTGGTCTCCTCACAGTGTGCCCCAAGCCCTTCCCTGGACAGCTCCCCAAACTCCAAACCTCCTTTAAAGGAGGAGGGGGCAGTCCTCCGAGAGAAATATTCCCCCAGAGGAGAGGACTGAAATTCTTCAACAGTTTTTTTTAAAAAATAATAATAATAAAATAAAAATAAATCAGATTTATTCCCTGACCTGCCTCCACAACAACAGGCAGCTTAGGAAGGGTTTGAAAAAGAAGACATTCAGAAATTTGACAGAAAACTATTTTCTGAGAAATTTCAGCTCAGTCCTACAAGTAATTTTCCAAGGATACTAGAGTAACAACATGAATCTTCTTCTGCCATGTCACGCTAATGAGGGCTGCTCTGCAGTCAGTGATGTAGCCTGGATGCTTCTATGGTTCTTTCCTTCTGAAATACACATGGGAGGTTCTTCCTGAATAGAGTTTATTTTGGGTGCACAGGGATTTCCAGGCAGAGGTTGCTATATTCAGAACTGAGACTCCACTGAGTCCTGTTTGGCCACACATCTGTATAAATACCCAATGTCAACAGGCCCCCATTAGCCCAGTGAGAAGGCAGGACATTTTACAACTGACAGCATTTAAGATATCTCCCCAACCCAACCCACAGTACTGCTGCAAGTCAACAACATTTGTAATAGATCAGAAGGATTTGGTTCTGAGCTTTTAAAAAATTAAAAATTGGACAAGCCTACATCTCTTTAATTGGAAGTGAAATTCTTTGCATATATACTTAGAAGTAAGTCCCTCTAAGTGACACTTACTCCTAAGGAAATGTGTGTACAGGGCTACACGTCTGAATCACTTCATGAGATATGTCAACAGGGCAGGAAGATCTCTCTTGCACACAAACCCTAAACATGCACATTTCCTGCCTTCCCCCACCCTCCACCAAGGCTTAAATGAGCAAATAGTATGATTCTGAGATCTTATATAAAAGTGCAGAAACATCCCAGCATATTTAGCCCAGTGAGAATCCACTTTCAGAGAAGGAAGAATGACCTTCCCCCACATCAAATGGGGTGCACATTTTGCGTGGTCGCGTGCAGCCCCCTTAGATCCCAGAGCAGCACCTGGCAGTTCGGACTGGCACCACCTTCCTGGGCAAGATACCCGTGGTCTGTGCCTACCCCAGTCAGCCGCCAATCCCTCCTGGGGAGGTGTTGCCACAGGGACTGGCCAGGTGGGAGGAGGGACCACACAGAACACAATAGAGGGTGTAGCTTACCTGAGAAGCAGCAGTTGGCTCCAGAGCTTCTCCCACCCCCACTCCCTCAATTAATGCTTACTTTGCAGGTTAACCTCTTTTCCACAGGCACACAGGCGCTGCTATGTCAAGGCTGCTGTTGAAGGTCCGGAAAGGAATTTTCCTGCATTGGCAGGTTTTGCCTTTTCCCGTAGCAATTCGTCACAACTTTGGCGGTTGCAGGCCTTGGGCGGAATCCTTTAGTCATCTTCCTAAATGGGGGGGAGGGGTGTGGGGTGGTGACTCCATGCCCCCAGTGTGGTAGCGATATCAGGGTTCCCATTAAAGGGGCTTGGGGGGGAGGCATGGGCCATACGCCCAGAGGTTGTCATTGCCCTCCCCCTCCAGCGGCGGCGAACTGGGGGGCGGGCTATCTGCTTGAACACATGTTCTCCAGGCTTAGCCCAATCCCCACACATGCTGGATAACCCTGAAGTTACCCAGATCCCCAGCTGGGGGGGCTGGGAAGGATAAATGCCCATTGCCTGAGTCAAGGTCTTCCTACATCTGAATGTTAATAAAGTTGTGGCCAATTTTAATCCCATAGCACATTGTCTTGTGTCATTATTCCGCTCAGGGGCTGCATGGGGTTTGGGGGAGTCCGCCTGGCCACGCAAAAAGAGGACATTTCTAGCCTGAAGGTTGCAAATATAAGTCTGAGAAGTATATGTACCTCAGGGCCAGGTCTACTGTTAGGCAACATGAACTAGTAGTTGCGTGTCGAGGTCCTCAAGCCACCCCCCAATGATTAAACACAGAGACATAAATTTTGGTTTGGGTTTTTGGCAAATAATTTAGGGCCACAACTTTATTAAAATACAAATTTGGTGAGTGGTTGCGTAGGCATTGGTTCAGACTATCTGTCCAAACGGGACAGCTGCTGACTTCAGTCAGCGTCGGGAGAATGCAGCTGGGGAGAGTTAAGGAGGCTTGGGACGAAGCCTCCCCCTCACCAGCGGTCCCGGGGGCTCTGCCTATGGCCCTGGCCCCAGACCTGGGGTTCGGACAAAGCAAAAGAGCCGCCGGATTCCTTTAACGGAATTCCCTGTACCAACATAAACATGATTGTGGAGGTGGGGCCTCACCATCCGAGCAATCCAAAACATAACCAATGCCTAACCGCCAACCTTACAAGTTGTGACAAGTTGCTACTGCAGTAGGCGAAAACCATAAGGCAACCACTAATCAGCCAGATGGAAAAATTCCTACTGGGCCCCTGCTACAAAGCAGACGACCCCATGACAGGCAGTTGCAAGGTCAAAGCAGAGGCCTAAGAAAACAATGGGGGGGCGGGTGGGTGATCCGAAGCTCGAAGCCAAGAGAGGGATCACCCTGCGTGCAGAGGATTATAAAGGACGCTGACCTGTCCATCACAAATTGCTACATCTCACTTTGCCCAGTAACTCCGCCTGACCAATCCTGACTAAGGCCAGCGTCCAGCCACTCCCTACAGGTCAATTTAGTGTCTTGCCAGGCCCCGACCGCAACACGTGCTCTTACTCAGGGTAGAACCCGATTTGCGTGTCGAGGTCCTCAAGCCACCCCCCAATGATTAAACACAGAGACATAAATTTTGGTTTGGGTTTTTGGCAAATAATTTAGGGCCACAACTTTATTAAAATACAAATTTGGTGAGTGGTTGCGTAGGCATTGGTTCAGACTATCTGTCCAAACGGGACAGCTGCTGACTTCAGTCAGCGTCGGGAGAATGCAGCTGGGGAGAGTTAAGGAGGCTTGGGACGAAGCCTCCCCCTCACCAGCGGTCCCGGGGGCTCTGCCTATGGCCCTAGCCCCAGACCTGGGGTTCGGACAAAGCAAAAGAGCCGCCGGATTCCTTTAACGGAATTCCCTGTACCAACATAAACATGATTGTGGAGGTGGGGCCTCACCATCCGAGCAATCCAAAACATAACCAATGCCTAACCGCCACAGAGCCACCGGCTCCCGCCAAAACCACTCACAAACCAAGCCCAACCGTAAGGCCCTCAACTATTGCCGCCAACCACAAACGTTCCCCTCAGGGGAAAGGTGGACGCCATCCCTCCGAAACAGGGAGGCAGACTGAATAATGATGCCAGGGTGCGGAATGTCCCAACCTCCCAGGGCACGGACCGTGTGGACCGCTAAACCATTGACCCGCTTGCGTGCCCTCTCAACCGCTGCCGGGGATCGTGCTCCCTGCCAGGAAAAACGTTGCAAAAAGGTGCGACCACACCAAAATAGCGTCAGGCAGGCCAGCCCTCAGGGTCCGCAAGTCGCCGTGGATGAGCCGGCACAAGGTGCGGCAATCCGTCCTGGGCAAATCATTCCCTCCCAATTGCAAGAGCAGAACGTCAGGGGGACCCAACCAAAAGACCCTATTCTCAACCAGGGGAATGAGCTCCTCCCAAAGCATGCCCCGCTTGCCCGACCAAGTTACCCGGACCCGGGGAGAAAGTCCAAGATGCTGAAAAAACCCCAACTCCCGTGCTCTGGCGCTGGCCCAGTGCATGATGCTGTGTCCAAAAATCCAGACACGGATGGGAACGGGACCTGGAAACAGAATACAAGCAGCATCAAATTCAACATTAGGGCTGAGGTCTCACATACCCCTTAAAGGCTGCGGACCTCCACCTTCCGATTGGTCGCTGCCCCAATTCAACGAATGAAGGGCGTAATTGTTGGCCGGGATGCCGCAGGCGGCAATGGCCTTGCGCATGCCCCCAGAGAATAGGTGTCTGGTGAAAGGAAGGGAATTGGCAAGCACAAAATGGGCCATCCCCCCAACGGCCGAATCGCCAAGTACTTACGTGTAACACGGACTGGGCAGGGGCCTAGGTGCCCCGCTGCAGGCAAGCGAACGAGGGTCCCCCTACCCAGCTGGTCAGTCTTAGCATATCAGATGGAAATGACTACCTCAGTTGGCGAAAGAGATACGTCAGGCAGTGCCAACCCCTATGGCCAGCTGGAGTGGCTTCCGAGACAACTTCACCTACCCTCAACGCACCAAATAACGATAAAGAAAATGCCTCTGCGAACAGCCGGGCCTCAAACCTTGACCAGCAACTGCACTTCAATGGTGAACGCATGCTGGTCAACAGGTTGAAGGAAATTGGGAGCTTCCCAGGGGCCCTTGGTGGGCCCATCCTACCCCAACCCTTGTGGGCCTGTCGTGCCAAAGTGGACGCACAGGAGTCCACCTCAAAAAGGATTTTGCAAAAGGAAACGGCTGCCGCCTGAATTCGAAGAATCTTAGGGGCCCTACCCTGCTAAAAAGGAAAGCCAGGTACAGGAGGACCTGCGCTGCTGTGGCAAAGTTCCAATGGCCCAGCAGTGACTGGAGGTGCCACAGAATTAATGTGGGAAGTGGAAGGACATCCTCTATCACCTCACTGCTGGTGGCGATTTTCTCCGCTGGCAGGCTAGACGTCTGGGCGACTGTGTCTAGCAAAATGCCCATTAGACCAGCCGGGTAGTCGGGCCCTCGGTCCAGCCGCTGCCAACGGTACGCCCAGCTGATCAATCAGGGTAAAGGGACAACCAACAGGGGGAAATTAGAAGGGGGGGGCTGAAGGCGAACCGTGGTGGACGCCAATTCAGGGAGGGCATCAATTGGAGGCGGCGGGCAGGGGCTGCGGGGTGGACTTAGCGGCCTGCTGGGCGCCTCCTTTCCCCCCCCGGGAGGGCCGCCCGCCCCGAAAGCACGAGTTTATCGGGTGCGGCCCCGCGCACCTTTCACAAATGTGAGGGAAGGTGCAGGCAGGACGCTGGCACGTCCCTTTGTTGAATGCCCAGCAGCAAAACCTTCGGCCCGACTGAATTGTGGGCTGCTGAGTCTTGCCCTGCTCGGGGGCCTTCTCAAGAATATGGGGCGCTACATAGGTGGACCAGATGTCTATGTCCCTACGATCCCAGCGGGCCGACGGGATCCGATGAGCCCTGGTCCTAAATTTCTTGTCATAAGTGATGGCCGCCGTCTCGCCAGCCATCGCGTACGCCATGCGCACGATGGACTGGTAGACTAGAAGATGGAGTGCTCTCCGCGGATAAGAGGCCGAAACAATCCCCGCAAAGACTTGGAAGCAGTCAAGCCAGCGCTCAAAAGTCCGCTCTGTCCTGGCCGCCCCCGCCTGTTTTCTGGATGGAACAACTGTTCTCTCCAGATCCGGGCGCCCATCTTCGGGTGGGTCCAACTTGAAGATGTCGACATATCGACCCTCAAGAATCCTATTCCTGATTTTTGATGACAGGTGACTGCCAGGAATAATGTCCTTTGCCCTATTGGTTGATCCGATGGGATCCGGTACTGGGACGCCTCCCTGGTACTCCAATGGGGCCCCATACTTCGCCCTATGAGAATTGGCCCGCCTCTGCAGGGCCCAGCTGGGGAGGCCTGGGGTCGACTCGCCAAAGCCCCAGTAAAGCCTGCTGTCCACCCCCTGTTCCCCATCGGAACTGGAAGAGGTCGTACCTGAAGTAGACGAGGAATCCGCATCCCGTCTCTTCTTACCACGGTGCCCGCAACAGCGCTTGCGCCGACGCTTCCCTCTGGCCGATGTCTTGGGCCGCACTGGAAGGCTGTCTTCCACTGAGGAGTCGGAAGCTGGCTCTAGTTGAGGAACTCCCACGACCGCAGGTGCTGGAGCGAGTTGGACTGGGGCTGCCGAATCCGGCCCTAGCGGAAGGGGGTTGCTCTGGCTCCTCCCGGCACGCCTGCCAGCAACCGATTTTTGTCGACACTTTCTGGCCGGTGCCACCCTCGGTTGCGATGACTGGACGACCGCTGTGGAGTCCACCGGCTGCGAGCCCTGGGTAGCTGGACCTGCAACAACTGAACCAACAGAAAGGCGTGAGGTAGCAGATGCTCCCTTTTTCCGTATTCTGGGCTGCCTACCCCGCTTCTGAGTGGGCTGTGAACCGCCCACCAACTCTTGGCTGGGGACCACTGTGTCCTGAGCGTGAACTTGCACCGTGGGCGGGGCCACGACCAAGGGGGGCTTGGCTATCCCTGACACCACCCCCGATGGGGGGACAAAGTCATCATCGCCGCTAGAAGCAGACGTGGTTTGGGACTGCCGCTCATCAGGCGGGGGGCTAAAGCCCCCCTGGGAGGTACCCTGCGGGGTTGAGCTACGCATGAGACCTTCCATACCCAATTCGAAGTGAGCCAACGCCGCAGGATCACTGGCCAAAGTGGCCATAAACGCTTCTACGCGGCCTAAGGTAGCGCTAGGCGTGGAGGAACGCAAGGCCTGAGACGGTCCACGAATCTTACGTTTCGACGTCACCTCGACCTCTACTTGGGTAGAAGCCTCCCTTTGCGCCATCGTGCCTGAATGATCAGAAGACTGCTTGCTGTTGCAATTCCTCAGCTAGATTAAACTTGCGGCAGTGCAATCTCACAACGTCCCCTAGGGGCACCCGTGAGAGCACGACAAGGAAGCAGGAATCTCCACTTAACATCCGGCTGCAGTAACCACTGCGACCACCAGGTGGCAGTGCACTGCTCAGCAATAAGCCAGGGATCTCTTGGCTGGAGAAATGCTTACTTCGGCCACTAGAGGCCAGCAGAGAGCACCAAGGGAAGAGGTGAGGGGGGGGAACGCACACACAAAATGGCGTTCCCACCGGCAAACAGCCCTGCGATCGGCAAATCGCGGGCTGAGCTGGCTCTCCCTCAAGTGCACCAGCCTGATCCAGGTAAGGAGGAGGCTATGGCTGGGAAGGCGGTAACGGTGGCTGCGGCGTCGGGAGAAGCCCGCGAGGCCGCCGGTCGTAACAGCGGATTGGGGCCAGCTCAGCACAGCCCCTTGTGCTGTGCTCCGCTGCAAAGCCCTGGGGATGAGGTGCAGTGGGCCGGATCGGGCCCCACGAGCACTTGCGGAGCACGGGGGGATTCTGTCCGATGGGCTGGCGAGCTGGGACGGTGGCTGCGGCGCCGGGAAAGGCCCGGGAAGCCGCCAAACAGCTGTTGTGCGGGCGGGACGCTTAGCGCCGCCCGCGCTTCGTTGCAACGGCCTGGGTCAGGCAGACGGAGGAATCCGGCCGAACGGGCGGCCAAAGGCTCCCTAGGACGGCGGTAAATGATCGGGGGGCGCTCCGCGATGCAGCCGGCGCTCCGCGAGCGCCTGGATCAGGGCCACGACGGCAGGAGCAGTTAAGCCGCCACGGGCCAAACTGGCTCAAGCGGGTCCAGCGGCTGACAGACACGACAGCAAAAGCCCCCCCCCCAAATGCCTGAGAGCGCTAGCAGGAGGAGTACGGCTGCAAAGGCCTCCTCGCGAGGAGGCCTCACGGCGTCTCGCCGCCTGCGAAAGGCCGGGTCCCGAATCAACCCCCACAGGCAAGCCCTGGTAAGGGGTGTCAGTGCGCTGGGGGTTGGTGGATGCAACCCCAGGCCCTGTAGGGCTTGGGTGAAATCGAGATTAATTACAGGGGGGGGAAGGGAGGGGAGGGTGGAGGGGACGAGGGGGGGTAACAGAAAAGGGGATTTCGGAAAGCAATAAGGGGCTTAACTAAACCAGGAGGCAAATTATTCAGGCTAAGAAGGATCTAGATAATGAGGTAGCAATAAGGAATCAATACAACCGTGATCAACAGTCTTAGCTCAGCAACCGGTGTGATCCGAAGCTCGAAGCCAAGAGAGGGATCACCCTGCGTGCAGAGGATTATAAAGGACGCTGACCTGTCCATCACAAATTGCTACATCTCACTTTGCCCAGTAACTCCGCCTGACCAATCCTGACTAAGGCCAGCGTCCAGCCACTCCCTACAGGTCAATTTAGTGTCTTGCCAGGCCCCGACCGCAACACGTGCTCTTACTCAGGGTAGAACCCGATTTGCTGAACAGTGTTTGGGACAATGGTGACAGGCAATCTTTCTTCTGAGTCCCGCTCTACGGAAGGACTCAGCTATGTATGCAGAGTGGCCTGCCATGTTCATCCTAAGCAAGCCTGTATTTTACAGTGGAAAATACTACTCTATCACCAGTGTTGGAAGTACAATTCAACTGGTCTGCTTCTGTAAGTGGAATGGGATGAGCACCAACTTGTCTCTTGCCAAGAGGCAGCAAAATGTCTTGGCCTGCTTTTGGTGTGCCTGTTGAAATCTTACAAAATAGATGAGGGGGCTAGGCAACACTTATAAGATCTGCACTTCCCAAACCAACAGACAAAATAAAACACTGCCTGTCCTTAAAAATCTGCACCTCTCCAAATTTTACAATGCAGTTCTCCTGTCAAAAAAGTGTACAAAAATATGTATATTAGTAAAAATTGCATACAAACAAAAACCTGCATTAGTGAAAATAACATTTATATAAATGCATTGTTAGAGGGAAAGTAGCTTGCAAACATGCGTATACTAGGCAAAAATGCATGCTTTTTGGAGAAATGCACATGAATTAGGCGCACACATTTTCATGGGGATAACAACAACAACAACAACAACAACAACAACAACAACAACAACAACAACAACAATGCAATAATATAGGAATAGGGCAGACAAAATCTGAGACTGGAAAAACAAGAAACTGACGGATTCATTCATCCCTAGTGTGGAGTCACCCTCAAACGGAATTATTTAAGTGGAGATAAAAGCAACTTACTCCTTGGTAAATATGGTCAGAATTAAACTGACCATGCATCCTCTGATGCTGCAGATACTCACATAATCCATTCATTCAATTCCCATTAGTATTTCTTATTGTAACTATAAGTCCCTGAATTCACATAAATTGAGCAGATGGTTAACTTGATGTGCCTTGCAGAATTGGAAACCTGTTGGAAAACAAGGATTGATTACAGTCTGCTAATGATAACAAAAATGGGTATACAATATGTTTACAACTGTAGAATAGTTCACATATGTTCACTATCATTCTTTTAAAAACAAAAACAAAAACTGGAGAGTAAAACTCGGTGTAAACACTGAAACAAACATAGCACCATGTCATCTGTTGCTAATTTTAAAACCTAGAAAGTAATATTTGATATCTCCCAAGACTATTGAAAAGCATGCTTGCTGTCACAAAATGGCTGGAGAGGGGAACCACCCATTCCCTGCTGTGGAACACAAGCAGATTGGCAAAGACCACAAGCCACAAAACAAGCCATTTCTTAGGGCTTATTGGACGGATCATTCATTCCTTAATTCATCTGTTCTTTCCTTTATTCATCCCCAAGGGCTTGGCTGATGCCCCAATACAAGAAGAAAAAACACAACAATGCAGTGCAGTAAGCTTCAGGTCAGGAAGATATCTACTGAGGACTACAGCAAGCCACAACTCTAGGCCGTTCAGATCCTTCAATGAGCTTCAGTTGTTTCATAACAACAGGAAAATTGAACTAAATGAGTGGTATCATGTTCATTACTGAATGGGTAGGAATGGGATTCCACCCTCCATTACTCCATTTTTTGTATTCATTCATAAGTGTGTGTGTGTGTGTGTGTGTGTGTGTGTGTGTGTGTGTGTGTGTGTGTAATTTAGGCAACCCATATTTCCCCTCAGTAACTGTTAGAGGAAAGAACAAGGTCCCTGAACCAGTTCATGACTCTTTCTGACTTCATCCAAGATGATTTGGTGCTAACCCGACTCAGATCTGGGCTCTGAACCAACCTAGGAGCCTTGCACAATTAAACATGTTATTGGGAGGGGTTTAGCATGTGGTTGAAGAGGGAAAAGGGACAAACACAGGATACCTGCATGTCTCCTTCTGCCCCCACCCCACTTTGACAATGTCAGATAATTCCAGGTGGACCCAGCCCAATCCAGGGCAATCCAGGGCTGCCTCAATCTGATATGGATAAATCCCAGGTTGACATTATTTGGCCTGATTCCATTCAAGATTCAGTATTCAGCCAAATCTGTTGCATAGCAATAATAGCTGGTTGCTGACAGTTGCCATTTTTGTTTTAGGCAGCGTTCTCTAGTCTAGTGCCATGCCCCCCCATTTACGTGATTTTCAACTGTGGCCCCCTTAGAATATCCAGGGGGGGGCAGTGGGCCATATTGCCCATGGTTGAGAAACACTGATGCAGAGCACTTTTTTGATCTTGTTGCCAACATTGACAAATACAATGGTGGTGGAGAAATAAGCTTATTATTTTTGCCACCATCACAGAGTAGGCCCTAAAATGGGCTCTAACCTGTGCTTGGTCATATTCATCCTGAATTTTCTGCCATCTGCACTCTAGACACCAACTATTCCATTTCATCCTCCTCAGCTCCACGGAAATGCCATGCTGCAATCCCATTCAATCTTCCTCAAAGAGAAAAGAACCCAACAAAATGAAATAGACTTCAGCTCAGAAGGATGACTACCAAGACCTACAGCAAACCATAATTTACTGCTCTAAGCTATTCAGGGAGCCTCAAGAGGTGCGTATGTGTTTCATAAGAAATGGGAAAAAAAATTGTTAATTTTTAAGACTTATTTTTGAATCAGCATGTATGGCATTGCAGTGTTGCAGAGGCTGAAGTTGAGTAACTGAACCAACATGGTGCATTCACAAATTTCTACTCACGTGGTTCTGTTTTGGCTTTAGGGTGTTTCTTGTGTTTCTGGTTTTCAAGCAGTTCCCATCAAGGACAAAATGGAATAATTCTGCTTACCTGTTGGCTGATTTTAATGTGAAGCAAACCAAAGACTAATAAACCATGTGAAGCAGTTAAATGTAAAAATTACACAGGAGTGTCTGAGGTGGTAGGAAAGTTGCTCCATTTTATCTTCTGGTGTTTTTTATTTTATTTTATTAACTAAACCAAAGCTATTATCAGGGAAAAGGCCTTAGTTGACAGAAGCAATATTTTTGCATCTTGTTCTAAATATTTCTAGACTTAATACCCTTGGACAGTCCAAATCTGTTGCAGCTGTTGAGGGGCCATAAATTATCTCTTTAAACGCAGGGATGTATATCTTTACAATATTCCTAAGAATCCTCTTGTAGGAGAGTGGAAACACAAATGTTTAGTTAGAAGTGGGTAGCCAAACATGCAGCTGCATTCCTGGAAGCGTTTCATCTATATTAAATCCTCTGGGGGGCTGTTTTCTGTTTTAAAGCGTGAGCTGCTCAGCTCCAGCAATTCCGTAAAATGTTTTCTGTTATTCAATATAATTGCATTCATGTTTGTGTGTGGCTGGGACCCTATATATATATACGCTTGCATACCTCCTGCCTGGCTTGTGATCCATAACAATCTTTTGGACCAGAGACTGGAATGGAACAATCTTCATTTGAATTGCTAGTTCCTCTGAATTGCCAGTTGCTGGGGGGGGGGGGGGGCACAGAGAGAGCAAGGCTATTGCCCTTGTTCCTTACTTGTGGACTTCACAAAGGCATCTATCTGTTTGACCACTGTAGCAAACAGGAAGCTGGACTAGTGTGCCATTTGGTCTAATTATTACTATTGGCCTGACCAATAGCAATAACCCTTATGGTTTATAGCACTCTTTTTAATAGCAAAGCCAGGTGATATGTGCCAACAGAACTGGAACCAAATGGGTCACCAAGAAACAAGAGGATGGTATCAGAATGTTTGAGCGATACCCAAACTTTCCCAAAGGAATATCTATTTATTGGGGGGAACACCCCAAAATAATCCAATGAGGAGTATATGGACATGGCTTGTGGAGGCTGTTGCCCATTAGGACTGTCAGAGCAGAAACCAGGGAGGTCAACAGAGACAGAGCCAATGTCAGGCAGAGCCAACTCATTCTCGTTTTGCTCCCGTCTCCTTTCCCAAGTTCTTCAAAGGCATCACTGAGCTTAAGGAAGAGGCTGACAGCCAGGGCCACCCCCTGGACTGACCATAAGTAGGGGATATACAGGTAGGGGCTGGCTGAGGGCAGACTGAGCTTGATGGGGCACCACTCCATTTCCCCTAATGGCCCAGTCACAGTCTGCATTGCACAGTGACTTCCTCCCAGAGGTAGATGAGCATAGGTCTTACCTGTGAGAAAGCCCCATTGACCTCTAGGAATTGCTCCTGAGTAGACATGCGCAGGATTGCAATTATGGTCTTCTAATTGGTCAGCTTCGTCCCTTCCAACTCTCCCGTAGCCTAATGATGAGCACATGGAACCTATTAGCTCAAGAGCGCATGGCCATTCCCAGTTGTTTGTACACTCTCTGACATGTGCTTCTTTTTAAAAGCACTGCAGCCAATGTCTTCAGCATTTCTTACATAAGTGGGCTTGCCAGCCTAAGAAAACTTTATTCAATTATACTGTTTTCATAACCATCAGGGGAACCGTGATCAGTTCTGTCGTGTTATTTGTGGAGGGTTACATCTGAAGATAACAAAACCTGATGCTCACTCCAAAGACTTTGGGTACTCAGAATGCTTTGATATCAAAGCAATTCAAGAGAATGTACTTTTATTTATTTCTCCCTCTCCCCCCTCTCTTTGTCCCAACACTTTGAAAGATAAGAGTTTTGTTTTTCTTGTTTCATTTCCTTCCATTAATAAACTTCCAGATAGGTTTGTCAGGTAGTTTGTCATTTTAGATGCAAAGAAGTGAAAAAGGCATAGTTCTTACACTCCATCCCTGATCCTTTAAAGCTGCTCTTGATTTTTTGCTCCAAAATACAGGTTTCCCCATCTTCTTCAAGGAACAGATAAATTGCTTATTTACTTGAAACAAAGGTAAAAATGAAAATAAATAAACATGTCCCTATACTTTTTGAGCATCTGTGATCTCCATCAGTAGGTTGTTGTTGTTTTTTAAGTTTAATTCTTCAGTTAAGTCAGAGCTAGGGGAGCTTTCCAGATGTGGCTGAACAACATTTCCCATCATCCTTGATCATTGGCCAAGCTGGCTGGAGCTGACAGATGCTGAAGTCCAATATTTGGAGGCCACGAGTCCCCCAGTCTTGCTATAATCTCACTGCTGCATCTGATGAAGTGGGCTCTCATCCACAAAAGTATGTATGCCATTATAAAAATTTGTTACTCTTTCTAACACACTGCAATTATTTTTTCCACTTTGTTACAGAAAAACATGACTGGAGCCCCCCCCCCCCCATATTATGAGACATTCTATAAAATCTTGCTTCCTAGCATGACTGATTGGTTGCTGCCCAGAATCACTTTGAAGGTCCCTGCTTTGATTTAGGGTGCTCCAGAGAAATCCAGCTTCAGTCTGGACAGTCTGTCCAAAGCTATAGCCCTTCCCCACAAGGGGAAACGGGGTGCCACAGCACCCCCCTCCACATGTGATTCCTAGCAACTTCTAAGAAGAAGCACGAGGGCTGAAGATGTGAAAAACTTCATTTTCACTTTGACCATGTCAATCTGACCGGTTTAGGGGAATTCCTGTGGAATTTAGCCTACTGTGATAAACAATATACCTCTCAAATTCCAGTCAAAGGGAAGTCTAGATAGTTAACAGTGTCTAAAGGCTTTCACAGACGGGGGCAGGCACGAGATTACATGGGTGGGATGGGCAATGGGATTTCCCCTTAGTGATTCTTTGGTGTTAGCTCTCATACTGTGTCAGTAGCATGTGATCACTGTAAAAATGCAAGAGGGATGTTGAAGGAATGGCAATGTTGGTGCAGTACATGTATAGTATTGTAAGGGCATAGGGAGCATGGAAAGAAAGAAAGAAAGAAAGAAAGAAAGAAAGAAAGAAAGAAAGAAAGAAAGAAAGAAAGAAAGAAAGAAAATAAAAGAAAGAAAGAAAGAAAAGGAAAGGAAAGGAAAGGAAAGGAAAGGAAAGGAAAGGAAAGGAAAGGAAGGAAGGAAGGAAGAAAGAAAATAAAAGAAAGCTTTGTGCTTTAATGGTGAAGGAAGTATGCATGTTCAGGATTCTAATTGTGTGGGTAGTCAACACAGGTAGAGTAGATTCCTCCCGCATAAGTTTGGCTCAAATATATGGACAGTTCCGGGGATGGGCTGTCAGGAATGTGAATGAGGTAGCAAAGTCCCTGAACAGTGCTAGAGATGGATTAGAAACTCAATTCAGTTTGCATTTCAAGGTGAACTCACCCAATTGACACTTTCCAAAACAATATACAGGTGAAATTCGAAAAATTTGAATATTGTGGGAAAGTCCATTTATGTAAGCAATTGTTTTCATTAGCTACTGGAGTTGAATATATGAGATAGACTCATGACATGCAAAGCGAGATATGTCAAGCCTTTGTTTGTTATAATTGTGATGATTATGTGCGTACAGCTGATGAAAACCCCAAAGTTGAAATTGTTAATTTAGGGTTCTCATCAGCTGTACGCCATAACCATCACAATTATTATAAATAAAGGCTTGACATATCTCGCTTTGCATGTCACGAGTCTATCTCAAATATTAGTTTCACCTTTTAAGTTGAATTACTGAAAGAAATGAACCTTTCCACGATATTCTAATTTTTCAAGTTTCACCTGTACAAGGCGAAACACTGCCACCCTTTGAAATTTGCACTTTCCCAGTTTTTGCAATGCAGTTCTCCAATCAAATAATGTCCACAAAAATGCATATGCAAGGGTAAAGTGTGAATAGCAATATATTAGTGAAAGCAGCATATAAAAATGGAAATTAAGGGAAATTAAGCAAATTAAGGGAAATTGCCTAGCATATGCATGTTTGCAAAGCAATGATACATGTTTGCAAAGCAATGTTGCATGCAACAATGCATATATTAGGATAAATTTGCACTGAAATTCTGCTGAATTTTCAGGAGGAATTTTTATTTTAATGCAAACTTATATGGAAATGTGGAGAATTGAATTGAAAGACCAGAGGAATGAGAAACAGACTGAAGCTGAAATTGACGGATTCATCCGCCCCTACAGAACATACACACCTGTTCTCCACCCATATGCAGTTACAATAATGTGAGAAGGAATAGGTGATGTGACTGGGACCCTCTGTGGTGCAATGGGTCAATGCATCCTGCTGTTAACCAGAAGGTTGGTGGTTCAAGCCCAACTAGGGATGGCTATGGACAGGATTCCTGCATTGCAGGGTTTTGGACTTGATGGCCCTTGGGGTCCCTTCCAGCTCTATAATTCTATGATTCTATGAAGAGGGTTACAAATACATCGTCATCCAGCCTGGACACAGATCCAGCACTGAGGGCCTTTGGGCAGTTCCCTCACTGCAAGAAGTGAAACTACAGGAAACCAGGTACAGGGCCTTCTCAGTACTGGTGCCCACCCTGTGCAATGCCCTCATAGCTGTCAACCTTTCTCTTTTTTGCGGGAAATTCCCTTATTATAGCATTGGGGAACAGCAGGGAGGGCTGACAGCTATGAATGCCCTCCCATCAGATATCAAGGAGATTACCTTCAGGAGACATTTGAAGGCAGCCCTGTATAGGGAAGTTCTTTAAGATTTAATGTTTCACCATTCCAGTGTGGCTGGGGCAACCCAGTCAGATGGGTGGGATACAAAAATAAATTGTTGTTGTTGTTGTTGTTGTTGTTGTTGTCATTACTATTACTATTATTAAAATATAGTAGTCACATTTTTTTGCCATGGCAACTCAAAGTGACTTACAATATTTGAAAAACAAACAAACAAACAAGCACACACAAAATTATATGCATTAAAACCAGCATTAAAATAAAACATATGTTAAAACATCCCACCCATGTAAAAAGGCCACAGGTAGTTAACAGCCAAAGGCCAGAATAAAAAGGAAAGTTTTTGCCCAGTGCCTAACAATAATGAGCACCTTGGCCTCTGAATTCTACACCAGCTGCAGTTTCTGAACCATTTTAAAAGGCAATACAGAAGAGGACATTCAATGTTAAACATATTGTCATCTCTTCTGTAAGAAATTCTGGATTACTAAAAACAGCATCCAGCCTGAAATAAAAAGATTATGCCAAACAATGGTTAGGGGCCCTGCCTGTCTGGCTACATTTCTTTACTTGCCCCAACCAAGAGGAAGCATACATGATTACACAATGAGAAAATCAGAAAATCTTCCTCTTCTTCTTCTTTCTTGAAGGTCATATGTCTAATATTAGGCTACATTCATGAATAGTTGTGATATCATTTATTGTAAGGTGTCCCCAGAACAAAATGTTGTTCCTGTTCAGCATTCCAGCCATGCCTGCTTGAGATGTTAAAGTTATTCACCAAGTCTCTAGTAAATATCATGTTAATATTTCTTAGATAAAATTGACTACATTGGAGAAAACTTAGAAGCAATGGAAAAACCTGCTCTTCCACCAGCTTTTATTTTAGGGGTGGGGGTGGGGGTGGGATTTAGTTATCTAGAGACACTGGCCTGCTGTTAGAAGAGTGCTGTTGTAGAATTGATATATGGATTGCAGACCCTCCAAGTGTTCCTGTTCACCAGAGATGTCCCTAATTTAGAGAAGCCATCCCGGTTTCTGATTTGATCCTGGAATGTCTCACTTTTCCTGAGGATGTCCTTATTTTCATTGGAGAAATACTGTAGGGTATGGAGTTATCTGACCCCTGAGCCGTCTGAAAGCAATCCTGTATAGGGATTTTATTTTTTATTTTTAATACTTTATTTTGTTTTTATTTATGTTGGAAGCTGCCCAGAGTGCCTAGGGCAACCCAGCAAGATGTGTTGGGTATAAATACTGTAGTAAAATGTCCCTATTTTCATTGGAGAAATGTTGGAGGGTATGGGATTACTGGTTTCAGACGTTCTTACTGTTTTGTGCATTTCTTGTTGCAATCTGCCCTGAGATCGCTTGACACTGAAAGGTGAGACAGAACTTTTACACATAAATGAAATCTTTTTTTTTAATGGATACAAGTAAAAGGATAGAACATGAGTCACCTGATATTGGGGATGAAAAATTAGCCATGAATTTATTAGCTTATTTGTTTTCTGATGGCATCTGCTGTGGTGCAGTCTGCGATAGCTGGTGCCTATCAGAAGTGGTAGGGTGGAAGGCAGAATGACCGATGGTTGGTGGAGTCAGCACCAATAACAGGAAGAGTCAGCTAATTCTAGATTTTTCCCTGTCTTCTCTGCTGAGTTCTACAAATTCAACACTGAGACTAAGGAAGAGGAAGCTGACATGACAGGCAGTGCCGCCCTCTAGTCTGGCTGCAAGAAAGAAGGCAGGCAGGCAGGCAAGCTGGTTGAGGGCAGACTGAGCTTGCTGGGGCAGTGCCCCATTGACCCTAATGAAGAGCTTTCCAAACTTTCCCTGTTGGTGGCACACTTTTTAGATATGCATCATTTCACAACACAGTAATTCAGTTTTGGTAGCAAACTGGAGGTTAAACTATCCCGTTTCCAGCCCCAGGAGGGGCACAGGGATTGTTCACGTGACACACCTGCACACTGCAGCCGACACACTAATGTGTCATGACAGCTCTGCCCTACTGGATCAGACTCCCCCAGGTGCAATCAGGTGATTTTAGAATCTAGACGAGGGTGGTCCAGCATGCAGCACTCGGGCCTTTTTGGATGGCCCTTGGTGACATCCTCCCCACAGTGACCACACTGCCGAGGTGCTAGGCTTTAGGAAGGAAGTGTGAGGGCTTTGACAGGGTCCTCCTGTCTCCTTTCCAAAGCCTATTTAGCACTTCTCCAGCTCTGGGAAGCAGATGTGAGGGCTCTAGGACCCTGCCAGACTCTTGCACCTCCTTCCCAAAGGCAGTGCCTCACTTATTTGGTTACAGGGAACCAGGCAGAGGGCCTTCTCGGTAGTGGCACCTGCCCTGTGAAACACCCTCCCATCAGATGTCAGGGAAATAAGCAACTGTCTTGCTTTTAAAAGACATCTGAAGGCAGCCCTGTTTAGGGAAGTTTTTCATGTTGAATGTTGTATTGTGTTTTTAATATCTGATTGGGAGCTGCCCAGTGTGGCTGGGGAAACACAGCCAGATGGGTGGGGTATAAACAAATTATTATTATTATTATTATTATTATTATTATTATTATTATTATTCAGAAGGCAGCATGAGGGCTGGGGTGTGTGTGTGCCAAATTTTGGCATCACTACACACCCACATACACCAAGACAGTGTGTGGCCCATGGGTTCCACTTCAAAGTTCTCTTGCATCCCAGTTGATATGAAAAGCTGGACTGCCCTGCTCTGGTCTTAACAGATTTTTTTTCCGGGGAGAGTCCTCTTTAGATGACAGTGTGCAGGGTTGCCAAACTGAATAAATCATTGCGGGGGGGAGGCAACCCCCACCCCACACCATTGATCACATGACCAGTGCACAAACTCCATTTGAGTGGCAATGCTCAGTAACTTTGGGGGGGGGCAGCCCCCTCACATATTTTATAGGGGGGGCAAAGGGACCTTGGCTCATATGGCCATATGTATTATGTCACTTGCTTCAAACTGTGATAAATCAGCATTGCTGTGCTTGGGGGCCCCCTGCTCATCCTGCTGAATGGGGCTCTAGGCATCTGCCCAAAAGCCACACTGAGCCCCTGTCCAGCCCTTGTCAAATCAATATGCTGAATGAGATGGGCCTTTGGTCTGACTCAGTGTTTACCACTGCATATGTTTTTACATGGTGGTGTCATGGCCTTTAAACTGATTGATGCCGCTGCAGAAATATCCCTTGTTCTCCCTCCTAGAAAGGTGCTTTACTTAACCTCTGCTGTCTCATATTTCAAGATCTTTGTCATTTCCGATTAAATTATCTGCAGACGTCTCCATGCGCCCTTCCAGAGCCATTAGCCAAAGGTTGCTCTGGGTGCTGTGCTGTGTCGCAGGAGAGCTGTTAGAAGCAGAGCGCATCCAGATGTGTTGTCATACCTGCTTGAGCTCCTCCTTGAGCAACAGAGCAAAACCTGTTAGCTGTCGCTACAAGACTTCGTTATAGCCTGGAAGAAAGGATTTATGAGCAAGACACAAGTGTATACTAAGTCAAGGCTCCAACATTTATAGGTCAAATGGCTGCCATCCACAAGTCTCCAATCTGTGGCAGAGTGAAATGCCGGGTTGTTTCCAGAAACACTGTGACGTATCTGAAGAAGTGTGCATGCACACGAAAGCTCATACCAAGAACAAACTTAGTTGGTCTCTAAGGTGCTACTGGAAAGAATTTTTTTATTTTGTTTTGTTTTGACTATGGCAAACCAACACGGCTACCCACCTGTAACTGTGACAATTGAGTTTAAGTTATCATGGGGGGGGGGTTGGAAGGATGGGTGTCTGGGTTTTCGTTTTTCTGCAAGAGCTTCGTATTCTTTGTAACAGATTTATACATTCCCCTTTAGTAACTTGCAGTTGTGCTAGCATCTGAAGGGGCAAAGCACTAATCCTTCTATTTGTTTTCCCTTGATGATGCTTCATCATCTCCCTTGGCATATTTACAAAGAGGCAGAGTGATCTGGATGAAGATTATTATTATAATAAAAAATATAGATCACTCGAACCTTACGCAGGAGTAACATTCTGGGGATATCGCGTAAAGCCAAAATACTTTATACAGGGAACTCCCCATTTGTGTGCATGTGATTGGCATGCACACAACTGTTGACGTGCATGCCGTTTTCTGCACTGCAAGGGGGCAGGGGGTGGAACAGGGTGGGCTTATGCATGCCCCATTGACCTGTGCAGTGCCTCAGAACACAACACCCGCATTCATGAGGAGTTGCCCGTTGTCAAAACGACCCATTGGAAACGCCCCTATACAAGCGATATTTCCGGAGCTCGCACGCTGAATGGGTCTTACCCCTACTTGCAAGGCAAAGAACTCTGGGAGGCTTTCACACAGGCATTGGAAGGCTCTTGCGAGATCTTGTGGAGCTAACCGAGATCTTGCGAGAGATTCCCAGAGCCCAGTAAGCAAGGCAAAGTACTTAAAAGCTCTTTCCTTTTTTAAGCGCTTTTTTCAGCGCTCTGCTCCCACTCCTCTCCTCCCCGCCGTCGAGCCAGCAGGAAAGCAGGTGCCGGTGGCAGGCCAAGGGAGGAGCGGATTGCGGGGGTGGGGCCCCCGCCCCAAGTGTCACCCCCCAGGGTGGTACCCAGGGCAGACCGCCCTCGCCCCACCCTCCCTCGCTCCGCCCCTGCATGAAGCAAGCCTCCTGACACTGCCCAACATTTTGACAATCCTGGGAGTGCTGGCCCAGGATTGTCAAAATGTTGGGAGCACCTTAAACAATCCTGTGAAGACAGAAAGCATATGGCATTACTTTATCATCTCTTCTTTCTGCTCGTGGCTTGACCAGTGTTTGCTTTTCACAGCTGCACCCAGCATCTGTTTTTCATCTCATCCCCTCACTGTATCCACCCAGAGATATAACAAATATTACCCTCTTGGTGTTTCATCTTCCTTGTTCTGTCATGCTTTTCAAGCTTGGTGAGCTGATTTCCAAATGATCTCCTCTCCCCGTGCCTTCAGATTATTTATTATTTAACAGCAGGGCTGGCGTCAGGGGTAGGTTTTTTTGGGCACCTGCCAAGGCCCACGCCCCTGCAGGAGGACAACGGCCAACCCTTGAATACTCCTGACTCTGCATCGGGATACAGTCCTGCCCAGACTTTGAACCTGAGGGTTCTTCAGAAGGTCTTTTCAACAGATCCCCATACTACCACTGATCCTGAAAAGTCATCAGACCTAGACATCTCTGCACCAGAACTGAAGGTCTCCATACTAGCTGCCTGGATTCCTGTTGGGCTCACACACACAACCCTCCTATCTCTCACAGCTGTGAAGATGCTAAGCCAGGCTAGAGTTTCAGAGATGCCACCATGGTGCCTAGCTAGCTAGCATGATGTTACCCAGGAGGAGGAGGGAAGTGCATGGAAACACCTGCCAGGACCAGGAAGGGGTTGAGCTTCCAGCTGCTATATAATATCTGGGTGGGTGGGTATTTAACTAATGCCAACAGCTCTAGCACCAAGCTTAAAGTGGCATACGGAGACAGAGCTTGGGGGAAATTGGGGATCACCACCTGGCCCCATTTCCTACAATGTCATTTCCTCTTTCCTGCCAGATCAGCTTGGCCATGTTTAAGAGAATCCAGTCCAGATCAGCAAGCAGTAACACCTGTCCTGAAGTTGGTGGGGGCTCATGGTGAAGGCAAACGTCTTCATGTGCCAGTTAGGAATGAAGCCCATTACTGGCGCAAAGGGGTGTCTTGGTAGACAATCAGGAGATTGTAGGCTGAAATGCTCACAAAGGGGGAGTTCACAGCCAGGGAGAGGGGGAGTGTCAGTGTAGACTTTTGCCACCTACTATAGCAAAAATTATACATCCAGCACTGTTTGGGGCTGCAATCCTTTGCACGCTTAACTGAGAGTAAGTTCCCCAACAGAGGGCTCATCCATACCTCTGCTTGTCCTGTGCCTAGAAAGCAAGGGGCTGAGTGGTTTCTTCCCTTGCAAACATCAATCTTGAGAAAACCCAAATGGCTGTTTGCTCTGATTGAGTGCTAAAGAGTGTTTTCCCAGGGGTAAAGCAGCAGAGCAAAAGAAAGTGTGGACAAGCCCTGAGCATGTGTTACTTCTAAGAAAACGTGCATACAATTGGTCTGTAAGTTTCATCAGTTTTGTATATTAAGCTATAAATGGCTTGTTAGAGCCATAAAACAAGAAAGTAGGTATTATAATTGTGATTCTGCTCCCTGCCCTGAGGGTGAGGAAAGGAAATCTCTGAGTCTTCCCCACTGCTTCAAGTTTTGTGTAATACATCCCTGTGCTTGCCCTGTGTCAAGTGTTAGATCCTTCCTCTGCAAGGCATGTCACCTTTGGGCTAAAATATAAAATATCCCCTGGTCACTGCTCTATAGCACTGGAGCACTGGCCATGGCATTACTTCTGATTCTTCGGGCACTGCTGCTGACTAGGTGTATTTTAAGATCAAGGGTCTTTGCAGGAAAACCACAGTGTGTGGTTATGGGCACACACTCAATTTTCGACTGTTTTGTGGAAGTGAAAGCACATTTATGGTCCTTATGTCTACTGTTGGAATCTTCAGATATATATTCCAGGGATGGGGAACCTGTGGCCCTCCAGATTCTCAGCTTTCATCAGCCTCGGCTACCATTGTTAATGGCCAGGGGCTACTGGAGCTGTAGTCCAGCAACATCTGGGAGGCCACAGTAAGGCTCATACACACTTAGCTTTGCTCCACATTTCTAGGCACAGGTCTAGGCTTTTGAGTGTTGGTTTTTTGTTTTTGTTTTGCCTTGCTGCTTTGTCCATAAAAACATTGATTACTGCTGAATTGCAGCAAAGGGCAATCCTTAGAAAACTCAGATTGCTGTATGCTCTGATTTAGCTGTAAAGAATGGGTTTTCCTAAGGAAAGCGGTGGGGCAAGGGCTCAGACATGGACTGGGAAAGCACAGACCTGTGCTTCACTAACAGCTGAAGAATACAATACACTAAGTAAGTCAATCTATGCAAATTTGAATTTGCATCATTTATGCAGACTACTAAGCCCAGCTTTGTTGGCACAGAATTTGGGTTGCCTCAATGTGACATTTGTTCAACCTCCCTGCTCCCAAAATACGCTGTGTATCGTGTCATGTTGGGAATACAGAATGTGTGAGAATGACCAAATGCTTATCAGTGAACCCTTGTCCTTTTCATTAACCTCCTTGCCATGGCCTCAAAAAAGGGTGCTTCCTGAAGGGAATGAGAGGTTTCCCTTTCCATAGACAATTTTACTTAAAAACAAACAAACAAACAAAAAACCAATCTGTTTGCAGTTTTAATCCCACATCTGGAGGTACCCCTTTGATCATTATGTGAAACACACACTCCCCCCCCTTCTCCATCAAAGGATACATGGCTCCCTCTTGTGGTAACATGTCCATATTTAACTGGCTTATTACATGCTGTGTGAGGGCAGCCAGAGAAAGGCTGCATGAAATAAATTAACAGGACCCATGCTTTTTAGGCACAGGACCAGCGGATGAACCATCACAGCTGAATCTTACTTCAACACCAACAACCACTCAGCATATTTGAGAGCAGAAGGCTAGTTTTGAGGGTGCACAACAGGCCTGTGATACACATAGCTCTGCAACAGAGGAACGGCCTGTGATTTCAGAAGGAATGGCTAAAGGCTCCCACCACCACCCCAGTATCAGCAACCTGAGGTGATTGCCTCAGTCCACCTAATAGTAGGGCTAGTCCTGAGCAGAACAATAGGGACTGTTTCCAGTGATAGAAAGACAATGGCCAAGGTCTTGGAAGCAGCAGATGAAGTGGTTGATGTGCTATTAAAAATGGTGGGGCAGGCGTAGGGCTGACTCAAGGCCTTTTGGTATCTGAGGCAGTAAATGTCAACGATTCTCCATTAGTTCACTGCACAGCTCCTGTTCATTTCACTGTGGCTTGTGTTTCGTGCCAGTTTTGTTATGTATTCACTGGTCTGTGTTTGCCTGAGCTTGAGTCTGGACTAAGGATTCTGAGTTCTTGTGATCTGAGTAGATACATGTTGTCCAATCACAGAATATTTCAGGATCTTGGCCTCTGCTATTGGCCCTTGAACTCTGAGTCATGATTCACAGTTTGGAAGTGTAGACAGCCAATCACGTTGGGAGTGGGAGTGGCCCAGGCTTTCAGAAATGTATATAAGTAGTTGCTTTGCCTCTGTTTCCCAGTTTTGTAGTTCAATAAAGTACTAAACCTGTGTCCTGGCTATTCTGCTTCAGAACATAGGTAAGGTCAAATTATTTGGGGGTAGAGGGAAATCATTCCATTAAGAAAACTGGCAAGACATGGAGAAAAGTTCTAGCTTTTCCTTCTCTCAAACCTGCTAGTTTTACACTTGGCCAATGTTGCTTATCCCATAAACCAGGAGTGGGGAACTGGATCTGGCCAGATCATTCTCTCCTCCATCCTACACTGGACAAATATGAGAAAGGGTAGGAAATAAATCTGATAAATAAATAAATAAATAGGACTGTGCTGTTAATGTCTTTCATTCATATCCTGCCTTTCCTCCAAAGAACTCAGGGAAGTGTGCATTGCTCAGCTGCTCCATTTTGTCCTCACAACAATCCTGTAAGGGTAGGTTAGGTTGAGAAAGAATGACCAGCCCAAGGTTACCCCATGAGCTTCACAGCTGAGTGTCAGTTTGAAGCTGGCTCTACCCCAATTCTAGTCTAATCACTGCACTATACTGTTTCTTCAAAAGCTCATTATGCTCACATCCACCATTCCCTGTTAATGGACTCCTCATTAAGGCTGCATTCTGAGATACACTTCCCTGGAAGTAAGACACATTGAACTCATGTGGACTCATGGAAGGAAGAGCTGTTTGCACATATCTGACTTCTTTGCCATTTCCAAAAAGAAGGCGTATTAGTGCTCCCCGCAAATGCCACATTTTTTTCTAAATCCTAGCCAAGGGTGCAGAACATCTGTCAGTATGCATTAAAAAGGTTTTATTGTTAGAAGAACTGCGCCAAAAACAGAGATCCATAGTTCCAAAAATAAGGAACCATCCCTGTAATTCGCAAACCACAGCACAAGGCTGAAAAGGCATAATATGGGAACATCAATAAAGGCATGGAATGTGCTGGCTATCTATGTTCAGAGGTGCATCTGCACCACAGAATTAAACAGATTATTATAATAATTCCTTATTCCCAGAACCAAGGAAGCTGGCCATGGGTCCATCTAGTTTGCAGACCTATCTGGAGATGTTGGGTATTGGACCTGGGACCTTCTGCATGCAAGGCAGATAATGCTGCCACAGAGCTCTTAGGCACCATGCACATATTACTGACATGTATGGTGTGATTGTGTAGACAATGGAGCAGGATCGTACTTTTAGCCCCATCCATGCCATTGTTCTTCCTCTTTGAACAACTGCATGTTGCATGCAGTACTCTGTAAAGGAATCCCAGTGAAGAGGCTTAGGTGTAGGGGCTTTGTGTAATGCAGGTCCCAGAGGCAGCCACCATTAAAAAGGGTCTGCCTCCTTTTTGGAATATGTACACACCACATGAATACCACTCATGAGCCCAACTCTCCCTTCCAGCCTCATTCATATGAGAGGAGGCAGTGAATAATGTTCACGGCTATTCAGAAATAACCACTAAATTCAATGGGGCCTATTCACAGGGAAGTGAATATAGGATTGCTGCCTAAAACATCCAGAGAGCTTTGCTCTCTCCCATTGTTTCTGCTTTTCCAGAGAATTCTGGAGCTGATCCTCTCTGGCCCTGGGACTGATCCTCTCCTCAATTATCACATGGATAATTGATAGGCTGCAGTCTTTGCTCACCCTCCCAGGCTTCCTGGCAGGAGAAGCAGTGGATTACCATGGCAACAAAGCCACACCTATCTTCTTAGACTGCCATCTACACTATACATTTAAAGCAGCACCATACCACTTTAAAGAATCATGGCTTCAGTCCAAAGGATTCTGACAACTTTGTACCATGAAAAACTACAGCTCCCAGTATTTTTGAACAACCATTTTATGTGGTATGATGCTTGTTTAAATGATATAATTCAGATGGAGCCTTAGTCTGACCCTTTCTTTGGCTAACGTTGTCTGTGACTCTGCTGCTGTGACAACTGGGGTGTCATTGGGCTGTTCGGCCATAGTTGCAACCTCCTGGGTCAAGCCCAGACACCTCCATGTAGGATGTAAAACTGCAGTCAAGTACAACATTCCTGCAGTGGACATGTTAAGGGGGTGTTTTGTACCACTCAGGAGAAGGCTTCCTGTTTCCTCCTGAGCTGGGACAGACTTCCACTACATGTGACTTGAAGAGGGTGTGGTCTGTTGTACTAGCATGGAGGAGCACACGGCCTCCATGTTCTGATTAGTGTGTGTTCTCCATTTTGTATGTTGCTGTGTGTTTGGAGAAGTGACTGCTTAGTTGCAGTCACTTGGGACCAACTTCTTTATGGAATAGACCTAGTTGTTATGTAACCTAAGTGTGCCTTCAGGGATATATCTGTGAAGCAGAATGAATCAGTGAGTAAACTACTTTCATATTAACGTTAATCAGATTCTTGTGTTTATTCTTTTTTAAGAGGATTAGAGGGGATTTTACCAGGAAGCAATCTTTAATAGTAAGACTCAGATGAGTCAGCAACAAGCTGATCGCTGCGTAATTTAAAAAGAGGGATGTTTGGAACTTTGCTAGAATATGGAACTTGCTAACGCAAGTTAGGAAGGATATCATTAAATAATATATGCTCTCCTGCCTCCCTAACCATCCCCACACATTATAGCTGGTGTTCAGGGGGAATAATTGGAGAATCGATCCTTAGTTGTATTGAGGCACTTTTTGAATGGTTTATCCCCCTAACATAATAATCAACATCCGGGTGAATAGCCTGGCACATTTGGTGGCAGCAGGCATGGATTCTATTGTCGTAAATTATTGGGGTAAAATTGCAGTTCCAGTGACTTGCATTCCATGCTCCACCCTTCCATGCTGTTTATGACAATCTATAAACAGACTTCTGTGTGCCTGACTGGCAATCAGAGCTGTAATCTTGTTTCCATCTTGCCTGGGAGTATACTCAAGGGAATACTTCCTAAACCAACTGCTCAAATGAAGCCAAAACCAATGCATTTATGAAGTCATGTCACCTCGTAAATACGTGGTTCTTCACACAGAGAGGCCTCAAAAGATGAACGGTTGCATTTAACTGGCTTATTACATGCTGTGTGAGGGCAGCCAGAGAAAGGCTGCATGAAATAAATTAACAGGACCCATGCTTTTTAGGCACAGGACCAGCGGATGAACCATCACAGCTGAATCTTACTTCAGTGTGGATGAACCATCACAGCTGAATCTTACTTCAACACCAACAACCACTCAGCATATTTGAGAGCAGAAGGCTAGTTTTGAGGGTGCACAACAGGCCTGTGATACACATAGCTCTGCAACAGAGGAACGGCCTGTGATTTCAGAAGGAATGGCTAAAGGCTCCCACCACCACCCCAGTATCAGCAACCTGGCAATTGCATTTTGGAGTTACAGAGTTTTTCGGGAAACAAAGTTCATTTAGCTCCCTGTATCTATGCATTTATTTGCAATATTTATATGCCCTGTCCACATTTCCACACCTGTTTGCAATTTCTTTAAAAAGTCCTCATGAAAATTCACCAGTATTTTGGTTTGAATTTCTCCTAAACAAGGCTGGTGCTGTGATGATGTTCCCTGAGGCAATTGCCTCCAGGGGCGAGATCCTGCCAGGGCAGACTGATGTGAAACAGCCACCTCAGCTGCCACCAAAATGGCACCAGTGTCAAAATCTGCAGCCTGCCCTGAGACTTCTGCTCCAGCTGCTGCTGCTCTCTTACCTTGGTAGCAGTCCAACCCACAGCCACTTCAAGGGACTTCTGGGTCACCTGACTGGCTTGTCATCTTCTTCTGGCTCTTATGATTGGTGCTCTTTTGCTGGGCTTACGTTCATTTTGTGTTCACTGCTGCTACCACTGGAAACAACACTAAGTTACTTTTCACCACACTGAGAGATAAAGGTATTTATATGTTGTTGTTTTTAAAAAGCTATGCATTTACTCTGAAGTAAGCCCACTTGCTTGCAATTGCAGGGATGGGGGTTTGTGTGTCTTGGATTTATATTTGGATGTCTTCTAAAAACTGCATTTACTCAGAAATAAGCCAAGCTGCTTGCAAATGAGTGCGATATTGTGTGTTATGGATTCCAGCAAAACTGGTGAAATATCACAGTATTAAGCACATTTATTTGAAAGTTAGTCACAGTTTGAATGCTAAGGCCTGGAGCAGGATTTTGCTTTGCAGGGAGACAGACCATCATGGACTGGTTGGATGCAGAGGAATGGTGGGACAAACCAGCTGGGGAACCACCAAAGGAAGAAGGTTCAGAGCCCAGGAATTGGTGGTGGGACAACAATGAGTTTTGCCTCGTACACATTTTTACAGAGCAATATTCCACTTTACAACTGGATCTGACCAAAGGCACTTAGTCCTTCATCCTGTTCTCAAAGTGTCCAAGCAGGTGTAGGAAGTTTGGGAGCAGAAACTGAGTGCAAAAGCATTTTCTCCACTTGTGATTTCAGCAACTGACAGTATCCATTGATAGCCATTGGTAACTTTATGCTGCATGAATTTGAATCGTCCGTATTTTAAATCATCTGTGTTAGTGGCCATCACTACATCTTCTAGTAGTTAATGCTACAGTTTTAAATATGTGTTGTGTGAGGGAACACTTCCTTTCCTCAGTCTTAAATATTCCACCATTCAGATTCACTTCATGCATTATTACTATTTATGATGCAGAGAGTTTTTCTATCCACTTTCTCCAAATCGTTCATACCCTATTCCAAGAAAATGCAGCCATTGCAAACAGCGTTTTAAGACATTTCAAAAGCAAGCCACATACTCATATAAAAGTAGTTTGAAGAATTTATGAGAGAACAAGTTAAAAACAGCATCAATACGCACCATTCAGACCCTGAAACTCAGCTTAGCATTTCTACTAAAACCAGCATGAAATAAAGGGGTTTTCAAGGCTCATTGAAAATCCAGCACTGATGGAACCAGATTTTGTTCCCTCGGGTGGGAGTTCCCAGGGCTTGGAAAATTCATTTTTTTTTAAAAAAGAATTAGTTCTGTTCCAGTTTGCCCCTCCAAATAGGATCCAATTATTTTGCAGTTCAGTGCACAGTTTGATTTGCAGATGTGGTCCTTGACCTTAAGAACATAGGAAGAACCTGCTGGATCCGGAAAATGGCCTACCTAATCCAGCATCCTGTTCTCACAATGGTGAACCAGATGCCTATGGGAAGCCAGCAGTCAGAACATGAGCACAAGAGCTATCTCCACTGCCCTGTAGTTTCCATCAACTGATATTCAGAAGCATTGCTGCCTCCATCTGTGGAGGAAGAGCATAGCCATCATGGCTAGTAGACACTGATAACCTCCTCCTCCATAAATTTGTCTAATCTTATTTTTTTATAATTAGTGTAATATACAATATAATATACAAATATAATTTATAATTATTGTAGCTCACTCTACATGGGGCTTCCCTTGAAGGTGACCCAGAAACTCCAGCGGGTGCAGAATGCCACGGCGAGACTCCTTACGGGGGTATTTGCCGCGGGATCACATTCACCCAGTGCTACAGCAGCTGCACTGGCTCCCGGTGGAGTACAGGGTCAGGTTCAAAGTGCTGGTTTTAACATTTAAAGCCCTATACAGCCTAGGACCCTCATACCTATGGGACCACCTCTCCTGGTATGTCCCACGGAGGACCTTACAATCTGCTAATAATAACATCTTGGAGATCCTGGGCCTCAGGGAGATTTCAGGGCCTGCAAGACGGAGTTGTTCCGCCAGGACTTTGGTCAGCCTGACTCCCCTTCTCTTTTTGGATAAGAACTACAGTGGTACCTCGGATTACAAACACTTCAGGTTACAGACTCCGCTAACCCGGAAGTAGTACCTCAGGTTAAGAACTTTACTTCAGGATGAGAACAGTGTGTGTGCTGATATTGGGAGTTCTGACAATTTGTTTCCCTTCCTTTCTTCCTGAAACCTTCTTGCATAGTGCAGTGAAGGAACTTTCACAATCTCATGGCATGCACCTCAGACCCTATTAATCCCTCCTTTAAGGTGCTTACTGCCCCATTCTTTCCTCCCTTGCCCACCCTTCTTAACAACTTCCAGTTTTCTACTACTACTACTACTACTACTACTACTACTACTACACACCCCTCCTTAACTATTGACTTATCAACATCTTATCTGTCCAAAGTTTCACAGATCCTTTTCAGGCTGAGTCAGGTTTCTTTTAACTTACAAACTTTTATACTATCACATGCCTAAGGAGTCTCCAGTGTATTCAGAATCGGGGGATAGCAGAGAAATTCAGTTCAAATCACAGTGGAACAGAAACCAGCTAATTTGCACTTCTCAAAACAATGCAAAACCAAAATGTAGCTATCCTTCAAAACTGATACTTTCCCAAATTTTATGATACAGTTCTCCAACCCCCCCCAAAAAAATATGTGTACAAATATGCTAATATTGGGAGAGTTTGCATATGCTAGTGAAAATTGCATCATACAGAAATGAATTCTATTACAGCCATCTGCTTGCAGAAATGTGTTTATATTAGGAGAAATGTGCACTAAATTGCTGACAAATTTTTATGAGGACTTTTTAAAAAATACAAACTGATTCTGAAATGTGACAAACTGCATATAAGATAGGGAGAAAGAGAAACAGAGAAACTAGATGTGATGGGTTTGTCCATCCCTAGCAGAAACCACTGAATTTAAAAGAACAACAACAAATCACTCAGTTATCACTAATCTAAAAGACAGGAGATGCAGTGTGCAGAAAGGTTCTGTTTGTAAGTTCATGGATTTGACCCTGATTTGCAAGTTTTCATTTAACAGAAACAATAACCATTTTATCCATGCACACATTCTTCCACCAGAGGGCGCTAAGAGCAGTGACAATAATGTTGCCTGTATAGAGAGACCTGTTGGTAAGCAATGTGCAAGACAAATTGGATCCTTCAATGTGCAAGACAAATTGTATCCTTCAATAAATTACTGCAAGTGCTGAGCCACAGATACTTGTAAGGTTGCAAGATCCAGATATTTTAACTGCTGCTTGATTAATATATGCCAGAACCGGGGGGGGGGGGGGGGATACCTACAAACCAGCTAAACAAACTATCATTAGAAAGACTTGGGAACAGCTAAGCTTTATTTAATTAACAATGCTAAGGAAGAAAGAAAATGATCAAAGGGCATAAATGGCATCCAGTAACGATTCATGTGAAAAGAAATTTAGGAATCTCTGGTGTGGATTGTTTATAAAGCATTAATTGTATATACTAATTCAGCAAGTATAAACCATAGAATTGTAGAGTTGGAAGGGTAAAAAAGTAAAAGGTAAAAAACCCCTGGACAGTTGGTTGTTGTTGTTGTTGTTGTTCAGTCGTTCAGTCGTGTCCGACTCTTCGTGACCCCATGGACCAGAGCACGCCAGGCACGCCTATCCTTCACTGCCTCCCGCAGTTTGGCCAAACTCATGTTAGTAGCTTCGAGAACACTGTCCAACCATCTCATCCTCTGTCGTCCCCTTCTCCTTGTGCCCTCCATCTTTCCCAACATCAGGGTCTTTTTCAGGGAGTCTTCTCTTCTCATGAGGTGGCCAAAGTACTGGAGCCTCAACTTCAGGATCTGTCCTTCTAGTGAGCACTCAGGGCTGATTTCTTTAAGAATGGATAGGTTTGATCTTCTTGCAGTCCATGGGACTCTCGAGAGTCTCCTCCAGCACCATAATTCAAAAGCATCAATTCTTCGGCGATCAGTCTTCTTTATGGTCCAGCTCTCACTTCCATACATTACTACTGGGAAAACCATAGCTTTAACTATACGGACCTTTGTCGGCAAGGTGATGTCTTTGCTTTTTAAGATGCTGTCTAGGTTTGTCATTGCTTTTCTCCCAAGAAGCAGGCGTCTTCTAATTTCACGACTGCTGTCACCATCTGCAGTGATCATGGAACCCAAGAAAGTGAAATCTCTCACTGCCTCCATTTCTTCCCCTTCTATTTGCCAGGAGGTGATGGGACCAGTGGCCATGATCTTAGTTTTTTTGATGTTGAGCTTCAGACCATATTTTGCGCTTTCCTCTTTCACCCTCATTAAAAGGTTCTTCTGGACAGTTAAGTCCAGTCAAAAGCGACTATGGGGTTGCGGTGCTCATCTCGCTTTCCAGCATTTGTCCACAGGCAGCTTTCCGGGTCATGTGGCCAGCATGACTAAACTGCTTCTGGTGCAACAGGACACCATGACTGAAGCCAAACACCATTTACCTTCTCACCACAGTGGTACCTATTTATCTAGTTGCACTGGTGTGCTTTTGAACTGCTAGGTTGGCAGGAGCTGGGACAGAGCAATGGGAGCTCACTCCGTTGTGGGGATTCAAACCGCTGACCTTCCAATCAGCAAGCCCAAGAGGCTCAGTGGTATGAGACCACAGCGCCACCTGCATCCCTAAAGTGGGAAAAGTCCCTGAGGGTCATCCAGTCCAGCCCCCTGCAATGCAGGAATATAGAATCCTAAGGATTCAGGGCATCCCTTAATCTGCCACCCACCCACCAAGCACCAATGGAGCACTGATGGTAGAAGAGGGGTGGCTATGGAGGTTTCTACAGTTGCTATAGAGGCCTCAAAGGATGTCCTCCAAGGGTAATGTAGAACTGAGCCCTGAGAACAGATTATAAATGGAAGTATAATATTCAGTGGTTTTAACCGACCTTCCCCCCACTATTAGCAAACAGAGTTATATAGAAGGAATGGCTCACTCTTCCCACATACTTTGATCACTGTCAGAAGCTTAAACAATTAGTAATTGGGGGTTTTTTGTTCAGAAAAACATCTGGAAACTGGCTGTGGCTGAAAAGGTAACACACAATCACCATGCCACTCAAACCAGACACTTTAAAGCCATGACAACCCCAGGACAGACCAATTATCATCCATTCAACTACAGATATTGCTATCATAACATCCACAAATATCAATGAATGTCAAACAGCATCGCTGTGACAGGTTGGTGGTTGTCTTCTTCATCTCCACAAGCGAAACTCCAGCCAGTCTCAAAACCAACCAGCATTAGAATTCTTAACTAACTTGGAACCTAACTGTACCACTGAGGGTTAGAGAGGTGGGAGGGTGGGTGGGGAATACGAGATGTTTCTTTCCTGTTATTATGCCTTACTAGTTGTTTTCATTTATAGCTTTGTAAAATTATATAAAATCCAATAAAAAAGAAAGAGGGCTGTTGCCATATGATACTTCTGAGAGTCAGTTGATCAATGTTACGTCCAGACCAGATGGGGAGGGGGGGAAACATTTCTAGTTAATATGAGTAAAGGAATATTATCTGCAACATTATGTAAACCAGTTAAGAGTTTTCAATGAGTATTTTATAAATCCTATAAAATAAAATATTAAGTGGCAGCTCAATAGAGTTGGACCCTTCAAAAGAAAATATATATAATCCCCCCCATTTAGACTATGCTCCTGTTAGATTTTTAAAACGTGTATAGAATTCTGTAAGTCATCTATTAGAGCTTTAAAAATGAGTAAACGATGTGGAGTAAACATATTTGGTACTTAAGAAAGAGACAAAACATTAATAATAAAGATTCTGTATAGTCAAGAATTGACATTATGTCAACTGCCATTAGCCCAGATGGAAAACAGCAATTAGATTTGTTGTCTGGGGAAATTAAAAATAATAATGGGGGGAAATATGACATAGTTGTTGGGAACAAATTTTCTTCCATTACAATAATGGTTGCAAGTCACCAGAAGCAAACAAAATCTCTTCCTATAATTGAATAATTGCCAAGGAATTCAGCTGCCCATGAATGTATAGGGAGGGGAACATTGAAGGATCCTGAGTCCATAGTTTCCTTACCCTTAAAATGAAATGCTAATTCATAAACAAAAGAAGGTTTTACTGTGTACAAAGGCGAGTACACATCTCTGTTTGGCTAGGATACCCCTAAAGCTTCCATGCCCCTACAAGGGACACAGGAATGGAAATTCCACCAGGGGCAATTATAGCTGTTTCTTTGCAGGGGCAATGATAAAAAAATTAAAAACCTTTTTAAAATAATAATAATAATAATTCTTTTTTGCTAACTGTTCCGATAATAGAAGGCAAAATCATTTTTCTGCCCCCTAAGGCCCCCTGATATGTATCAATTTATTCTGTTTTGTATATACAGTTTATACATCATTGTCTGTCCTCCAGTGGAGGTGGCTCCAACGCTCCATAAGGGGGAACTTCCTCACCACCCTCAATCTGTCCTCACCTGCCTCCATTCTTACTTACAAACAGTCCAGGAAGCAGAACCCCCTGTTAGCTTCTTCCTCCTCAGTCTCAATGCTGCCCTTGTAGAACTCAAAAAGGAGGAGTATGGAAGACAAATAGAGAATTAGTTAGCTCTGGCTATGTTGCCTCTGGCTACACCAACAGTTGATCGCCCAGCATTCCACCCTACCAGTTCCAGTAGTCATGAGCTACCACTGGTATCCTCTGTGGGTGTTGATATGCTTTATATATTGTATGCTTGGGAGAGTGGCCAAACCCACTTTTAGTCATGCCCACCTTAGGCATATGGCCCCTAAGGTTGACTAAGGGTGAATGTGGGCACTGGGGGCAGGGAGAGGTTAGTCTATTGGTCACTGGTCTTACAGCGATCTATTGAGAGAGTGTTCCCATTACAACTATTCCTAGAGGGGTTAGCATTGAGGGGCTTTCTCCTCTCAAGTATTCTATTCTTCCCATTTCTCGCCACAATTGCTATGTGTACCCCAATGTGAATTTCCATGGGTTTCAGTGCATATCCAGGTTTGTTTTCCTTTTGCGGGTCATAATACTTGTGTTAGTTTACTAAGGATGAGCATAAGTGGATGTTTACAGTTTAACCACCCTCAGCAAATATCCCAACATTCACTGCTAACCGGTCAGATTTCTAGAGAAGCAACCAGTTCCCTCAAGTGCTTGCAGAGGGCACCCCAGCTATTCTACATGTCTCAGTCTGCTCCTAGTATAAGTTGTAGTCTGACCTTTACACATAGACTTTCAATTACAACTTTCCCAGGGAAGGAGAGGGAATGAAGCCTTATTTTCTGGTATTTGTTGGTGAAAATGGGCCATCAGTTTCTTCATTGTGTGGAATGATCCTATAAAGATAAGTAGACATGTCTCAAATAAGTATTTCATTTTCTGCTTTTATTACCTCACTGTGAATATTAAAAATATCCCATAATTACTTTTCTGCACATCAGAAATTCCTGTGTCACTCTTAATGATTCAACTGCATGGAACTTTTATAGGAAGTGTTATTATTTCCCATGTAATCAGCTTCGTTCGGCTTCATTGCATGGAAGATACAAACATCATCAAGCATCCTCTTATTCCCATGACCCTTGAGTTTTCCTATGCTTGAAAGGTTCTGTGCCCTCATTATTATTGTTGTTGTTAAGTAGATTTTTTCAATAATACACTATCATATAAAAATCAAAACATAAAAGCCCATTACACACAGCAAATGACAATATTTTGGGGGAGGGGAGGCAGGGGCAAGGAAACAGTGAAGGAATATCAATTACTGTCTCAATTTTCCCATCAGTGTTATTCTTTTCCATAATTGAACTTTTTGGGTGTCCAAGTGAACCAGGTAAATATGAAATTATGGCAGTAGTGAGAGAGAATGAATTTCATAATTTTCAGATGCACACGAAGGCTGTTGATGGAGGTATTCCATGCTCACTTTGATGTATGTAATCAACAAACAAGTCCTGTTTACTTTGGCCACAGGCTAGCTTTTCCATAAAAGCAAGATGCCATGCACTAGTATAACCATCTGTCCAAAGATATACTCTCAATGTTTTTCTATTCCTTCACAATTAATACCTATGCAGCTATTAACCAATGTCAGCTCTTTAGGTTTAAGATCCCTATTTTGCTCCCTAAACAGGGCTATCTGTAGCCTGCTTAGTGTTGCTACAAATAAAAGGCCCTCAGTTTTTGGCAACCCCACCACATATAGTGGTAGGTTCCTATGTAAACACAACCATAGCAATGAGCTGACCAAGTATCACTTGTAAGTAGAAAGCATCTATGGAGTAGTTACATATGTTTACTACTTCAAGTGCCTACCCCCAAACCTGGGCTCACGTTGCTTGAGAAGGAAGCTTAAAACACATATTATTCCAGTGTACATCTTTAATACTGTCCCCCAGGTCTCCCTCACATGCTGCTTTCAGTTCTGTCATTACAGATGTAAGGAGGCATCAATTCTCATCCTGTCCTCTGTTGCAATCAGTGTTGTTTCCTTCCCACTGCTGTTCTGCTTCCATTGAAACCTACATTGTTCATCTTGCTATCTACTATGGCTGAAACGAATGCAATGAATTATGTACTTAATTGCATGATTAACTTCAACACATTTCAAATGCAGAAAATAACACAATTATTTATATAATGTTTACACACACACACAAAAAAAAAAAATGAGTGCCACTTGTATTCATTTGTGCGATTTTTATTCCTGCCTTCAGGTGAATGTGAGAATTGTGGCAATTTCAACTACCAGTTCTGTTCCTGGTTGAATTCTCTGATACCCCTGTCATGCTGCTCACATCATGGCCTGCCAGCATTTTAGATATTTGTGAAACCTGACCTCTGGCACTACCCACGCCTGATAACAGGAGTTGCTCCCATACTGTCAAGCATCTGGATACACTTATTTTAGTGGGAATGGATAGAAACCGAAAAGAGGGCGGGCTGTAATCCCTTCCTTCTCACCACAACTTTTGAGGTTTTATACCAAATGTGTCAATAGATGGCTGTAAAAACAGCTTGCTTGGGGTTGGGTTTTCTTTTGGTTATTTGTTCACCTAGGTAGCAAAGTGACTTGTGGCAGATGGGAAGGGAAAGGTGGTTCTCAGGTGGTTCTTTCTGCCACTTTGTGGATATGTGAAATCCTCTCTCTCTCTCTCTCTCTCTCTCTCTCTCTCTCTCTATATATATATATATATATATATATATATATATATAATATTTTTATGTTTATAGAAATGTCTCCCCTTATTGTGTGGGAATTATTACATAAGTGAAGAGTGCAAAGTTCTTTAGTTTTGGCGACTTTATGTAACGCAGCATTATGTATCACACACAGAGAGGCTGGATCTACACCTGTTTAACGTTATTAGAACAATATTAGATATGTTGTTCTAAAACATCACAGTGCATAATTTTAAATTAAAGTGTTTTTTTACCTTTGCTTTTTTATCAAAATGCTGTCTCCCTAGTGCTGGTTGCTCTGCAGCACCCTTTGGTGTCATGTTTTAATAACGCATCATGAAAATTAAAAGTAGGACTTCATGTGTCCATCCACATTATCAAAACCATTCCTTAACCCTTTCTTAATGTTAAAAACCACGAGTGTAGATCTGCTCCATATATATATATATATAATCACTGCAGATATCTTGGCTGTGATGGGACCATTTGGGCAGGAGGCAGGAGGGCCCTGACAGGGTCCTAGAGTCTACCCACCTTCTCCCCAAAGCCTAATACTACTGCCCCACCCCCTGGAGCTGCTTCCATGCCCCCCCTCTGCTGGTTGGGAGAAATTGGGGAGCCCCAGTATCAAGACAGAAGCCGTGGTGGCGTTAGACATTCCAAATCAGGACACTTGCAGTGTATGAGAGGGGTTTGCTTTGCCAGCGCATTCCTCACACGGTACACAATGGTGAACCCTCCACTGAGCATAGGACTTGGTCCTGTTGGTTGCAGGGGTCTGCTTCACCAGTGTGTTCTGTGCTGGTAATGCACTGGAGAAGCAGCATCCAGTGGACTGAACTCTCTCCAACTGATATCAGCTGATGAGTTCCCTACCTGTGCACTAAAGGGTCTGGTTCTCCCTTTTGCTTTCAGTTTGCTTGTAGAGTTGGACAGACATAGAGTTGCATCTCTATGTCTATATTTTGGGACTTCCTTTTTCCTATGTTATTGGGATAGCACTGGGTTTAGTCACCCGGATCTGCCAACACCAGATGTAGTGTGGTCCTCATTTCATTGTCAGAAATGCTCACATATTATTTTTTTAAAATCCTACTGAGTGACTGATGATGATCTTCCAAGCCAGAGCTTGCTTTTGCACTTAAAAGGCACTCCAGCTTGCTCACACATGCCAGACAAAAATGTATACAAGCATTTGTCATAAATTACCAGGTTTTTCAAAAGGAAGGTGGTAGAGGAGGGGGGGAGTAGAACATCATGTTCTGCTTGCACATACACTGAAAAGGCACACGAGGGGCTGAAAGGGGGCTCTCCCTGAAAGGAGAAGAAGCTTTGTTGCCAAGTTTCAGGCTTCCTTTAGCTCGCCACAATGAGAGCAACCCAGTTACCATATATGCAAACAAAGCAGCACATTCTGAGAGCTCACATCCTATGGGTTTCAGATTCTTAGTAATGGCAATGTAGGTCAGAGGTAGGGACCCTTTTTTCAGCTCAAGGGCTACAGTCCTATCTGAGCAACTTTCCAGGGACATAATGCAAGAGGCAAAAGCAAGCAGAGAACTAAATGTAAATGCTACCTTTGTACCAGAAGCTAGTGTCTACTGACACTCCATCCCTATTTTTCATTCTGGCAAGCAAGAAGCATTACTGGAGTTCAATGATAGATTATAACCAGGCAAAAAACATCAGGGTGTGAAGTAGGGCCAGTGAAGGGCCACATTTATTTCCTGTGCATGAGGTTCTTGGTCCCTGGTTTACATGTAAGATTGTTGCAGCTACAATCATTAATTAGGCAATTTTAGGGTTGCCATATGCCCGGAATTTCCTGGACCTATCTGTCCATAAAAATAGCTCAAAAACTTTGTCAAAAAAAGCTCAACAACATTTCTGTCCAGATTTTCACTGTTTGAAATATGGCAACCCTGGGGAATTTGCTCCGGTTAATTGCCCCAAATGGCCAGCTGATGAGAGGTAGACTGGGGTGGACCTTGGTAATATGGCACCCTGTGCAAGGCCTTTTGACAACCACCCACCCACCCTCACAGTTCCTGCTTAATTGGGGCTTTAGGAAGGAAGTGCAAGGCTCTGGCACAGTCCCAGAACCCTGTTACCTTCTTCTCAAAGCCTGGTAAATGCTGCACCTGGTGCAGCTGTGCACCTGGTACGACCACACAGCTCAAACTGCTCTAAATCCACTTCTGAATTAGAAAATGATTAGAAGATGGCTGGGCATTTCCCTGTCTGTTTGCAGCTGAGGGAAAGGTGGAGTTGTGTACATAATTGTGTTCTATTGCAATATCTGAGGGCACATGATACGGTGTAATAGCACCTGCCTTCGGCAATGTGCTCTTAGTAAATACCAGATGGGCACCTACAGTATTGACATTGTGGCTGAATTAATATAAGGCTTGAAAGAAGTAGAGTCTTTCTGCTCATGTACCCAGATCAATATACAAATAAAAAAAGAAAACCCACATCCAGTGGAAATATATCTTTAGCACAAAATCTGATGAAATGTATGTATGCATACTGCTCTTACCCAAATGTTTGAAATTTTTAAGTAACACTGCATTAAAATGTTGCAAGGGAACTGAAATATAAAAGCAGGAAGGGAGTGGTGTCTGAAAGTCTATCTGGTCCCTACTGGAGGATGGAGCTGTAGCACAATGAAGCAGTGGGAGCAGAATCCAGTTGCATTCAGTGGGTCTTGCTTCCAAGTCCATGAGCATAGGACTGGGCTCTTAACAGTGCAGTCCTATGGATGTCTACACAAAAGTAAGCCCCACTGAGTTCAGTGGGACTTGCTCCCATTTAGTTGTGCATCTCAGTGGGGCTTACTCTGTGGACTAATGGGCCTAGCACAGGTGCTAATTTGGCCTGTGAGCCATTTCTTCCAAACTACACTCACCCACCCCACACCTGGTATCACAGGTGAGTGATCCAGCATCAGTAGCTGTGCATTATGCATTGGTAATGGAGGCTTTCAGCATGAATCTGCTTGGGTCAAGCTGTGCTACTGAACCCCCATGGACCCCCAAAGATAGATACAATTTAAAACCAGAAAAATTAAAACAGTGAACAATACAGAATACATAAAATGCTCATCCAATAGCATACTAATTAGGACCAGTCCTACCCACCTGTAAAAAGATAAGCACCACCGTAGGAGGCAACCTAATTACCAAAGGCCTGAGTGAACAACTTAGCCTGGCACCTCATGCCTGGCAATGATGGCTGTGAGCTTGTCTTCCTAGGGAAAGCTTTCCATAGGAAAGCCCCATTATTGTGTGGCCACCCTCTGCATCTCCCTCAGGTAGGGCACACAAAGAAGGATCCCTGATAAAGACAGCAGGGTCTGCGCTAGGTCACATGGAGAGAGGCAGCATTTGAGGCACTGCCAACCTGAGCCACATAGGACTTTAAAAGTCAAAAGCAGAGCTTGGAAACTAATGGGTAAGCAGTGCAGTCAGGTCCAGACCTTCTTGGTCAACCATCTAGCTGCTGAATTCTGCCCTAGCTGTAGTTTCTAAACTGTCTTTAAGAGCAGCCCTACTTAAAACACTAACTGGGAGGTTAAGATGTTAAGAAGAGAATGGCCCTTGTCTTGTGCTTTGAAGATAATAAAGAAGGTTCCAGGAGAACGTGCACACAGAGAGATTTCTACCATTTGGGCATCATCATTAAAAAGGGCCTCTTGATGATCATGTCTGCCTAACTTCGGAAGGTTGGGAGACTCAAGAGAAAGTATGCACATCTCAGGGGAAGGATGGCTCATGTGGGAGAAGGGAGCCCTTTACATACATGTGGCTTTAAATTCCTTTGCATTACATATGTCTTACAGGAGAGCCAGAAGGCTCCCAAGTGTCATCCTCTTCAGTTAGTTGACCCGATAATTGGTGGTTTGTGGAGGTGCACTTTTCCACTGGTGGCAGTAGTGTTATGAAACAAACTTGCTGGTGAAACAGATCTCACCTGTATTGACATCCCACTGGCTTTCGAAGACACACGTCTGTGTTTACACAGATGTTCCCTCTACCTCCCATTTTAATTGCTGTGTTGTCTCAATGGAATTGTTTTATTGCATATTATTATGGAGGTATATATTTTAATGTTTGTGTAACTAGCTTCATACATTGTAAACTGTTTAGATGCCTGTTTTGGCATTAATCAATATATGAACCAACAATAACCACGTAAGGCTTACTCTCACATCTTCCTATTATGAACATACTAATGTTGTATGCCACACCAGTCTCCAGTTGGTGAGAGATTCCAGAGGTTCCAGGCGCTTACCCAGGGTTCAGTTTCCTCGGAATGAGGCAGAGTAGAGACAGTGGTGTCCTTAGGATATATGGTTTATTGAGACTTATATACAATCTGAGGTTCCAATGGGTGGGCTCACAGCATGAACACCCAGAATGTCACAACCACAGCCTTGTCGGATGGAGCATATATTGCTCATTCTGCATAGGAGACATGATGTCAATATCTAGTATAGAATGTTATTTTAAATTCCCGTGTCTCTGTTTAAAGAGACCTTTTTATTGACTTGGCATTAACCAGCTATTATGAGGCTCTTATCTCTGCTATATTAGACCTGCAGTATAATATAAACACTCCTGCCCATGTGTTTGTGGAGGCTCTTTTATTACTTGTTTGGTTTTCTTCCTCTTTATTGTCTTCAGTATCTCTGCATTGTGGGCCTTATTGGCAACATATTAAAATGTTTCTTTCTTTCAACCTTATTCACATAGTCCAAACCAAACTATTAATATCTCTTACACTGGGTCTATCAATTAATTTCCCCCCTCTACTTTCTTGCCAATACCTACTAATTTTGGTAAAGCCAAAACAGACCATTCCCTGTGCTCTGATTCCAAGTGAAATGTAATGTGAATTAATGTCATTACTATATTGAAGTTAGCCTGGGCCTCATTCACACTAGACATTTAAAGCAATATCATACCATTTTAAACAGTCATTACTTCCCGCAAAGAATCTTGGGAACTGTAGTTGGTTTAGAGTGATAATTGTTAGGTGATAATTGTGAGGTGACCCCTATTTTCCTCAGAGTTATGTGAAAGCTGAAATATAATGTGGAAATTAACAGTTAGGGAAACATCAGGAAAATGGAATAAACTGCCATGTGAATGAAATCTGTGTTCCTGTGGGAATAAATGCAGCCAAGTTATATCCTCAAAAAAAATTAATTTGTAAAAACAAATAAAAAACAAAACAACCTTCAGCTATTGAGTGGAATCCAACTAATTATAATCATGTCTCAGGAAGCTCATGAAAGTTTCAACAGTCTTCTCCAAGGACGGACATTTTAGCATTTAATGTTAAGCCCCATCACATTGTTATATGCTTAGCTTGGTTATCGGTAAATAATAGATCTAGTTTGTTCATATTCAGGCTCTTCTGAATGCTTTTTAATGTTTTGTTTAAATTCTACAGAGGACTTACAAGTACACATAAATTAAGCAAGCATTTGCCAGCTTGATGCCTCCAGATGTTTTAAGCCCCAGATGATACAGCTGTTGAGGGCACCAGGTTGGTGAAGGTTGAATTAAGCCATGAAAAATCACACGTATAAGCAGATCCGTAACCCAAGCAATACATGACATTCCACTTCATAATCCAATTGTGGCCATTCTAGAACAACATAAGTGGAATCCAGATGCCCCCAAATGAGATTTTTAGTGTATTTCCCTTGACAATACAGTCATAACTAGTCAGTTTATCCATGTCAATTATGCACCAGGGCTTGTTATAAGCTACCAGTTACAGTGTTACCTTGTTCTCAAAAGCCTTGGTACTCAAAACACCTTGGTTCTCAAATGCCAAAAACCCGGAAGTGTTCCAGTTTTTGAATGTTTTTTTCCGAAGCTGAACGTCCAATGCAGCAGTTATGAGACTGGTAACTCATAACTGCTGCCTCTCACATTGTTATAGCTGTGATAGCAGCACCAAAGTGGGGGGCAAGCCTGCGCAGTGTGCATGGAGGTCCTGGGCTTCCCAGATGACAGGACCAACGCCGCCCTGGTCTCACTGTAGTAGTGGGACAGCATTATTATAATGCTGTTTCACAAAATCAGAAACTGTGGGTGTAATTATGTAAAATGTATAATTAGGCTGGTGCAGGTTTCATCAGAATTCTGTTATGGGAGGTTTTATTATCCTCTCTACTGCCTGTCATATATAGAAAGACACATGTATAATGATTTATACAACAGCAGGAGGTTGGGTTCTCTGTTTAATTGGCCTGAAATCTTAACATCATAGTTTGGAACCTCTAGGATTTATTTTCTTTTTTGAGCCAGGAACTAATGCCATGGTTTATTTGCAAGGAGATTAGATGGCATTGCATTGAAGGAAGCACTATCCCACAATTCCCCAGTGCATTTTCCTGTCACCTTCCTTACCACAAAGTGTCTGACCTTGAGGAATTGGATATGTGGTGCAAGGCCTCCCAATCAACTTTAATTGTGCAACCTGAATTGTGCAACACTCCAGAAAGTGACCCTCGGGGCGAAGATTTCAGTCCCAGGAGATATAAGCATTTTAGCAAAACACTCCCCAAGGAGAGCTGAGTGGGAGGGTAGAACAGTCCAAACAAGTCCAACAACTGCAAGGCTCAGGAAGGAGATATTATATAGCTTCTGTGCCTTACCAGTCTCATGAGTCCTGAAGAGAAATTGTGTGGTGGCTATTCAGGACAGGACAGGAGGTAGAGGGAATTGGAGAAGCTGCCTGTTGACCCCCCCGGGGTTGATAATGTTGGATTGAAGCTGACAGTATTCCATGCAGGGTTTCTGATTCCTTGCACATTGCAGAATGGCTTTCAATTGTAAGCACTACATTTCAATTTACCTAGACCCTATTTTAAAGCCATGCTATGGCAACAACAACAACAACAACAACAACAACAACAGGTGTTTCTCTATGACAGTACACAGCAATCCCATAAATACCAAGGTGAAGAATTTCAGGCCTAAACCTCAGAGCCAGATGTGACCCTCCAGGCCTTTTGGTCTGGCCCTCCAGACTCTTTTTCAGACCACAGAATCAGAATTTTAGAGTAGGAAGGAACCCTGAGGGACATCTAGTCCAACCTCCTGGAATCTCTATTAGATCATACATATGGGCATCCAACTTCTGCTTAAAAACATCCAATGAAGGAGAGTCCACCACCTTCCAAGGGAGTCCATTCCACTGTTGAACAGCTGTTACCATCAGAATGTTCTTCATGATGCTGAGTCAGAATCTCCTTGTAACTTGAATACATTGGTTCAGGTCCTAGCCTCCAGAGAATAAAACAAGCTTGCTACATCCTCCATCCTCCTTTACATATTTGAAGATGGTTGTTTAAAGTCTCCTCTTTTCCAGGCTAAACATACTCAGCTCCTTCAACCATTCCTCATAAGGCTTAGTTTCCAGACCCTTAGTCATCTTGGTTGCCCTCCTCTTGCACACGTTCCAGCTTGCCAATATCCTTGTTCAGCTGAGGCACCCAGAACTGGACACAGTATTTCCAGGTGTGGTCTGGCCAAAGCAGAACTGAGTGGTACTATAACTTCCCTTGATCTGGACACTATACTTCTGTTGATGTATATAGCTGAATTAAAATTAAAATGGAACTGAATTTAAAATTGCAGAAGTTTGCAAGTTCCACTGCAAAAGGAGCTTGATTGACATGCAGTTTACTTGGAAATTACAGCGACTACATTCAGGTGTCATTCATTTATATTTTTTAACTAATTTGGTGAATTAGGAAATCTGAATTAGCTCATTCCAAACACCATGGACACCACTGGTATGCAGCCCCCAGAAAGTTGCCAATGAAGGAATGCAGCCCTTTGGCTATAATATAGATCCCTGTTTCTGCCATATACTAACAGCCAACACAGTTCTCCGAGGGAAGCTAAAAGGCTGCCATGTAAGCTCAAGAAACAGCCATTGGCAGCCTTTTGTGGAGTAGTGCAAAAACATATTTGGGGGGAAATAATCCCATTGAGGACTGAGTATGTTCAGTTGGCATGGAATGGTAGTGGCTGAACTGAAAACCAGAAGGGGGTTAAATTGGAGTGTCCTGAGGAAAGGACATGACTGACTGGCAGGAATCCAAAACAGGAGTACTCCACACTGCAGTGTTTTGTTCCAAGGTTCCACTTGTAGATAGCCACGGCTGAGGAGTGACAAAATCTTGCTGGCAATCGGCCACCTGGAAAGGAATGCATTGTGCAACTAAATCAAGATTGAATTTTGTGCCTGTCTGGACTAGTTCATTATCCTTATATGGTGTGATTCCCTTAACGATGCAGATATCTGGAAGGGCTTTAACCTCATAAGCCACATGGGAAGAAGCTGGTGTGTGCATTGGGAGGGAGTGTCACAAGGGATCTGCATCTCCCCTTGTAAAGCTGACGCTGTTGGTTTCAGTCTGCAGCAACTCTCCAGAAGTATTCCAAACTGCGCTGAGGAAAAAAGCAGCAAATCTGCCCAGGCTGCATGTGAGGTGAACATGGCAGTGGGATTGTGTGAGATGTTCACAGACTACCTCAGTGCTAAGTGGTGCATTTCATTTTTTTTTTTTTTTTAGAAGATTTTATTCTTTTACCATAAAACAAAACAAAACAAGAACAACATTACATAAACACAGTAAAAACATAAAACACAATCAACAATAAAAAACACAACAATACCATACAAAATAAAAAGAAAACTTATACATACCTTACCAAAACCTTATCTTAATTTCTGAACTTGTTTTTTACTTCTTAAGGGGGACTTCCCCTGGTCCCTCCTCTGTCTTCAAATACATATATACTTTTTAGGTAGCTTCATTTCTTTCCCCATTGACTTATACTCAATATCCTAATATTCTTCAAATTTATCTAAACCAATATATTTCTTAGCTTGTGTTCTGTATCTTATCACCTTCTTATACAGATAAATCTAACCTATCAAAATTTTTCTCTAAACCCATTATGACTAATCATAAACTTCTAAAGCCGATTCTTTTATATATTTCTGCACAAATATTCAAACATTCAATTTAGCATGCTTAACTAAATAGTCCTTGAATTTCTTCCAATCCTGCGACACCTTCTCCTCCCTCTGGTCTCGGATTCTGGCGGTCAGATCTGCGAGCTCCATATACTCCATCAGCTTCATCTGCCATTCTTCAATTGTCGGTATCTCTTCACCCTTCCAAGTTCTTGCCAATAAAATTCTAGCCGCTGTCGTGGCATACATAAAAAATACTCTATCCTGACTGGGTATCTCTTCGTTGGTCATGCTCAAAAGAAATGCCTCTGGTTTCTTACAAAAGGTAATTTTCATTACCTTCTTTAACTCGTTATAAATCTTATCCCAGAAGGCTTTTACCCCTGGGCACGACCACCAGCTAAGTGGTGCATTTCAAGGGCTGCCTGCTCCTATTGGAACCTGGCTATGCTTTATGATCATCTGGGGCTGTTTGCCTTTAGATCCCCCTCACATATTGCTATTAGTAATTAATTTGCCTCCTACATGGTGTCCATCTTTTAGTGAGATGGGTAGGAATTGTTATTAAAATTGTTATAGATTTAGTGTAAACCCTAGAAATTAATAAATGCAAGGGTTTTGATTATTTGTGATAAGAAATATACAAACCAGCCTGGCTGGCTGGAGGAAGAGCAAACCTAACAGGACAAAAGGAGTTGATGGGCATTGAAGAGAGGAATCCTTCAGGGCATGAGATATTACCAAGGTGATGGGGTGTATGTTTGAGGGGACAGGAAAATGGAGTTTTCAAGCAAGAGGTTTCTGAGAGAGAGGCAGAAGAAGGGCTGATATCCATCTTTGGAGGGTGCTGGCTGCAGGCAGCTTATGCTACTGCCTCTTTCAGTGACTATGCTGAAAGATGTGAACTCCCTCCATGCAAACTGCAAGGTGTAAATAGGTGAATAAACCATATTTCTTAAAGCACAACAGTCTCCGCTGTGTCTTCTTTTCTCCAAAGGGACACAGATCCTGTGTGTGCGCCTTGGGACTGTTGTGTATTGATTCAAGGGTTATCATATCTGTATTACTATTGTCTGTATTCACATTAGAGGAAAGTAACTGCCTTCCTGTTCCAGAAGGAACAGCTACTATTGGTTCATTCAAGTTGCTGCATTTGGATCCTCAGTCTTATTGGCTCCCACCAAAAGGCAGCTTTGTGATTGATTGCTTGAGATTGTTCCCTCCAAAATGTATCCTTTCTAGCCAGTCTTCTGCCGCTATAAATGTAGCTTCCCTCTCAATTCCCCAGTCTTGTTTGCTTGAATAAAGAGTGTTACGTGAAGAAGCTGTCTCCTGCCTGCTATGTCAGAGAGCTGAAGTCACTTGCTGAATCACTATCCCTACGCTATAACAGGGACCCCATGGGGTCTTGCCACCGCTTGGCAGAGAGAGGGGCAGGCACCCGCCTTTTGTAAGAAAATGTTATTGGATGAGCATTTTAGGTACCAGTACTTAGTATACTGCTTTTTGCATTTTTCTGGTTATATATATATATATATATATATATATATAATTGCTTTTATCTTAAGTTTCCTTAAGACTTTTTATTTTGTAGTAAGTCACTGACAATGTAATTAATAATAAATTTTTTAGTAATGACTTAAAGAGACAGGCTATACACACACTAGTCATGTGTGCTGGAACACGGTTCCTTTAGTCTAGCCTGCCTTGTGTATTTTTAGCCCTAGAAAAGCTATAATTGTAACAACTATTCACCAACAGCAGTGTGATCTGGAGAGTGGACCTCCCATTCATAGGTGCACTAGCCCATCAAATGAAGAAAACAAGCAACCAGTAATTTACGAGCTCAACATGTGTTCTTTATGTACACGACTCACTGACTATACATCAAGCAGGGTTGTAGTATACTGAAATATACTCGGAGTCAAGTGTGAATTTCATGCTCTTTATTCAGCTCATAGTAGTGAGGAATGCAGTTCCCCAAAACGTTTGCTTTATATACACTATTTAGACAATGGGCCCCACGTGATTGGCTAATTCTGGGATACTCCTGTATGCCAATCAGAGTGCGGATTCACTTCCACCTGGAGCTGGATTGGGTGGCTCCTGCGGACCAATCAGACTGCTGCAATCTCAATCCTATTGTTCTGGGACCAGTCAGACTGCTGCAATCTCAATCCTATTGTTCTAGGACCAATCAGACTGCTGCATTTTGGATCCTATTCAACTCAGTACATAACATACCTTCAGCAGCCCTAGGGCTACACTGAACACACACACACACACACCAGCTTGAAGATCCAGCAGTTCCAAGAGATTTCAAAATTCCAATGACATATTCTCATCATGATAAAGCTCACAGTTCCTTTAGGGCATTCTCTGCCGCACCACAAAGCAGTATCTTTTGGTAGATCAGAAACCTGGAGAAAATTGCATTTGTTTAAAACAAATATCCAGGACTTCTCCGAACTCCTCTTCCAAACTTACTTCTCTGAGATAGCTCAGCTGGTACAGCATGAGACTCTTAATCTCAGGGCTGTGGGTTCGAGCCCCACATTGAGCAAAATATTCTTGCATTGCAGGGGTTGGACTAGATGGTCCTTGAGGTCCCTTCCAACTTTACGATTCTATGATTCTGAAACTTTACCAGAGAAGCACCGAGTAGGCTGTTGTGGGGGGGAGGAGGGAAGATGGGCCAGCTGATAACGCCTGCTGTTGATTTTTCAATGCATTCTGCTCTTAATGAAGACAATGGCCTAATGGCTAACCATATTTTACCTTTTGGTGTTTATCTTTTAGTTGGGCGCAATAGGATGTGCCCTTTTTATGTCATTGCAGAATGAGCACTTCTGGTTAATAATAGCTTTTAAATCTTTTTAATTCTGATTTATTTTTTTAAGGTACAGTATGTTCTTTTTTTAAAAGGCTGTAAGTTGTTCTGAGACAAAATTTTATATTGACAAAATACTTTTTAAGTTATCCCGTTAAATAAACAGTGCAATTACTAGATACCCCCTCCATCTTTTATAGTGAGGAATATATCCAATGACTCAGACCCTCTGTGATAAATATTAGCAGTTAAGCATGACATTAGGCACACAGTCAGGGTTACTGAGAGGTTGTAGTAAAAATAAGTGCATCCCTAGAGGGCCTAAGAATTCCCAAAGAACTGGACATATTTCCAGGGAATGACAAATTTAAAACTAGAAGGACGTCAATTCCTGATAAATGTTCCATGGAATTCATGATGCTGTTAACCCAAACCTCCAAAAAAGTAATCTGAACAGGTTAAGGCCCCAACTGCACTATTTAAAGCAGTATTTTATCACTTTAAACCACCAACCCGTCTTCAACTAAGTGGGTGGCGGTCTGATCCAAGCACTACCACCATGCAGGTGTTGATTAAAGGTTTAAGAAATGTGTCCTCAAATGCATGTTTAGGTTAAAAGTGTGTCCTAGGTCTGAAGAAAGTTGAAAACATCTGTAGTAAACAGTCATGGCTCCCTGCCAAAGAATCCTGGGAACTGTCTTAGAATTTCCTGGGAAGAGGGACTTGATTGTTAAACCACTTATTGACTTATTTGGTCTTACAGGGTTTTATTTTTTATAAAATAAATAAATAAATAAATGTATTTGGATAGATACAGATATTGTATGTGTTGCTTTTTTGTAGAATACTTGAATACTTTCGTGGTATTAAGCAGTATATAAATATATGGATTTTAAAAAATAAACCCTTAAAATAAGCCTTAAAACAACAAACTATAGACACAGGAGGTATTAACAACAACAATAACAAAATTTAAAATTTCCTGAGGGTGTATTTTTAAAAGAATAACTAAGAAGGTGGCCATGGAAACTTCCTGGAAGATCATATTCCATAACTATGATGCAACCACTGAAAAGGCCCTGCCTCTGGCACTTGTCAACCTAATCTCTTTTATTGTCAGGCAAGAGATAACCATATTGGTAGAGGTGCAGGTGATCTTTCAGGCAATGTGGTTCCAAGCTATTTAGGGCAAGTGCGGGGAACATTTGGCCCTCTAGATGTTGATGAGCTAAATTTCCCATCAGCCTCAGCAAGTATGGCCATAGATGATGGGAATTGCAGTTTATCAACATTTGAAAGGCAAAAGGTCCCCCTAGCACATCTGATTCGGGGCTGGAGCAGCCTAAACCTTCACTTTATGTCTGGAAACAATGTCTGGTTTTACAATAGCAAACCCCTCTACTTCTACTTGTGGACTTCCCAGAGGCTTCCAGGTGGCTATGGTGGAAGACAAGATCCTGGACTATAAAGGCCTTTGGTCTGATCTGTCAAGGCTCTTAGGTTCTTATCTGAATTTCTGTGCCCCTTCCTTGAATGTGGTGTGCCTGAAAATTATTCAAAGAGATTTTGGGTGCTCTAGATCAGATGGGAGATAACGCTTCTTTATAGCTTTTGCTTAGGCAAGGATTAGTGCTCTACCAAAATCAATTTTCTAGTTTCTGAAAAGTTGTTCTTACTCCTTCTTGGGAAACTTGAGGATTTCTTTAGAGTTTTAGTTTATGCCAGGCAGGGCTTCTTCTTTCTTTTCCAGCCGGAACTCACTGGAACTCAATTCTGGCACCTCTCAGGTGGCCACCATTGCTATTATAACAGAACAAGGGAGGCGGTCATGGTGAGTTCTGGCCCTCTATTTTTCTAGAAAAATAGCACTGATGCCGGGTTTCAAGCATGCCTTATCATTGCGAGATGACTAAATGCAGTGGGTGTTTCCCATAAAACATTTCTCCGGCATTCTGCAGCTTCATAGACTAACCGTGCTTCCTGGTTTCAAAAAGCACCATGGGAGTAGTAACCTCATGATGCCTTCCCATGGGCTTTGATTGAAGTGTCGTCACTCAAGAAAGCTACAGAATGCAGACTATTTATGAGAAAATAGTCTCATAAATGTAGAATGAGAGGATGCTCACAACCACCTTTCACCCCATATACCCAACTCTTGAGAATTTCATTCTAATTTTTTCTTCCTCTTGGTAATTTTCTAATGGAATTTCTTTCCTTGTTAATAGATGGAAAATAGGGTTTAAAACACACACACCAGAGAGAGAGAGAGAGAGAGAGAGAGAGGGAAGAAGAAGAAGAAGAAGAAGAAGAAGAAGAAGAAGAAGAAGAAGAAGAAGAAGAAGCAGAAGAAGAAGAAGCATCTTTCTTCACCGCTGTAGTAAGTATTGTGCATTAATTAGTCTTATTCAGCAGCTTTCTTCCTGCCATTTCTGCCCCTGTAATTCAGCGGTGGGAAATATTTCTCAGGTTGCACTTGCATAAGAACATAATAAGATAATACTGGATCAGGCCAATGACCTATCTAGTCCAGCATCCTCTCCCCACAGTGGCAAAACAGATGCCTGTGGGAAACCAGAAACCAGAACATGATCACAAGAGAACTCCAGCAACTGGTATTCAGAGGCAATTCTGTCTCTGACTGTGGAGGCAGAGCATAGCCACCAAGGCTAGTAGGTATTGATAGCCCTCTCTTCCATGAATTTGTCTAATTCTTTTTTAAAGCCATCTGGGTTGGTGGCCATCACTGCCTGCAGTTGGAGTGAGTTCCACTATGTTGTGTGAAGATCTGTCCTGAATCTTCCAACACTCAGCTTCATTGGATGCCTACAAATTCTAGCGTTGAAGAGAGAGGGAGAAAAAACTTTTCTCAATCCACTTTCTCCATGCCATACATAATTTGAAAAAAAAACCTCTCCCATGTTGCATCTGGGCAAGCTTCCAGGAGCCATATGCCAGCAGTGGACAGAGCCAGAGGCAAAACTTGGTAGAGCAATGAATGTAAATTTTATATTTGTATTGTATGTTAGTTTCTACACACATGCTCACGCACCACTCTGTGGATTCAGCTACATTAGTCAAAAAACAGCATTTCAAATGTGTTATAAACATGGAATACCAGATGGAGATATAGAGCACAAAACATTTCGATGTGATTTTATATGGGGTTGGGGTTTTTATTTTATTTTTTGCTTTTGTTATAACAGTTTAATTTATGACTGATTTATAGCATGTTTTCCTGTTTATAGATCCACCCTCTATCCCAGATGCACTGATTTACATTATTTTGCACATGTTCTGTGGGAGAGCAGAGGAAGGGAGCAGCCACCATTATGGGCAACTAGTTCACCACCTCAGAATACTTTACATGATGCATGTTGTCTCCTCCCAGAACCCTTTGGAACACGTTAGTACAGTCGTACCTTGGAAGTCGAACAGCTTAGTTCCTGAACATTTTGGCTCCCGAACATCACAAACCCCAGAAATGACTGTTCTGGTTTGCGAACTATTTTTGGAAGTTACAGGTGGGTAGCCGTGTTGGTCTGCCATAGTCGAAACAAAATAGGAAATTCTTTCCAGTAGCACCTTAGAGACCAACTGAGTTTGTTCTTGGTATGAGCTTTCGTGTGCATGCACCAGGTATCTGAAGAAGTGTACATGCACACGAAAGCTCATACCAAGAACAAACTCAGTTGGTCTCTAAGGTGCTACTGGAAAGAATTTCCTCTTTTATTTTTTGGAAGCCGAATGTCCAACAGGGCTTCTGCAGCTTCTGATTGGCTGAAGTAGCTTTGGTTTTCAAACATTTTGGAAGTAGAACGAGCTTCCGGAACGGATTCCATTCGACTTCCAAGGTACGACTGTAATGAGGTTTCCCTAAATTTTAAAATAAGTTATGAATCTAGGTAGCAATGTATTTTTCTTGTTTGTTGATGTTTTCATGTTTTATAGAGCCAGTGTGGTCCAGTCTTTAGAGTACCAGACTTGGACCTGCAAGCCTAAGGTTGAACTGAAAACTTTATTCGCATAGCCAACAGCCATTGCAACAAAAGATACACAATTTACAATTAAAAACAATAGTAGGTAAAAAGATCGATCAAATGGTTATGGCTGTCGTTCAAATAGTGGCCCTTAATCTCATTGCGCCCTCAATAAATCTAGCAACGTTTGTTGTTGTCGGCTCATTTTGATCAGATAAGAGAAAGAACAACGTATTCGCAGATGGACGGCCTGGGATAGTGAGTAAGAGTGGAGTAATAAATTCCAACCTCAGATCTTTATAGAGGGAGCATGATCCACTGCTTCCAAGTTGCCGTTTCCGCAGGGGCAGAGTCTTTTTTCGATTGGGATCTTTTGAAATCTGCCCTCGAGTACCGCTGAGGGCAGCACATCCAATCTAGCTAGCGTGAAGGCGCGTCTGAATTTTGGAATGGTTAATTTGTGCAAATAAGATGGCAAAGAATCAAACTGGGAAAGGGAAAAGAAGGCGTACCAAGGACAGCGTTTCTTTATAATCGCCAGATTATTTTGTTGCTCAAGGTCCTTTAGACGCTGACCAATTAGGCTCTTTGCCCTAGTGTGGCCCATCGTTAGGAGCTGATGTGGGAGGAGACCGCAGGAGAGAAGTTTTTGACGCACCGATTTAGACCACGTGCTTTTGTGAGAGTCTTGTAACACTAAGGGTAGAAGGCCAGAAGGGTTTAGGTTTATACGCAGCCAGTAGTTAAAGGTTCTTAGCCAGGGTCGAGTTTCTACGGAGGGAAAGCTTGCCTCCAGGCGCAGTGCAGCATTTGGGACGCACGGTGGTACTGCGAAAATCTGCCTTAGGAATTTAGACTGAACAGTTTCAAGAATGCTACAGTGATTGCCTGTCCACATTTGGGCCCCGTAGAGTAACTGAGCCAGCGATTTGGCTTGGAAGACTTTGAGGGCTGCTGGTATATATTTATGGCCCTTTGTATAGAAAAAGCAGGATAACATATTTGCACTTTGGGCAGCTTTTTCTTTGACCCATCTTTGATGTACATCCCAAAGCCCTGAAGATTGGAAAACTATGGCCAGGTATTTGAAGGCTTTGACTTGCTCGATCCCGTGGTTATCCATGCTCCAGCTGTGTAATCTATGTTTCCTTGCGAAAACCAAGACTTTGGTTTTCTCATGGTTTACCACCAGCTGCTCTTTCTTACAATAGTCCGAGAATTTTCCCAACAGCCTTTTTAGGCCTATTTTAGTTCTGGACAGTAAAACTGCGTCATCTGCGTAGAGGAGCACTGAGATTGGTTTGATAGCCAGCTTGAGGGCATGGAACTCCGAAGATGTTAAAAATTTGACCATGTAATTGATGTATAGATTAAATAAAGCTGGGGCTAGAATGCAGCCTTGTTTAAAAAGCAAAGACATCACCTTGCCGACAAAAGTCTGTATAGTTAAAGCTATGGTTTTCCCAGTAGTAATGTATGGAAGTGAGAGTTGGACCATAAAGAAGGCTGATCACCGAAGAATTGATGCTTTTGAATTATGGTGCTGGAGGAGACTTTTGAGTGTCTGCAAGAAGATCAAACCTATCCATTCTCAAAGAAATCAGCCCTGAGTGCTCACTGGAAGGACAGATCCTGAAGTTGAGGCTCCAGTACTTTGACCACCTCATGAGAAGAGAAGACTCCCTAGAAAAGACCCTGATGTTGGGAAAGATGGAGGGCACAAGGAGAAGGGGAGGACAGAGGATGAGATGGTTGGACAGTATTCTCGAAGTGACTAGCATGAGTTTGGCCAAACTGCGGGAGGCAGTGAAGGATAGGCGTGCCTGGCGTGCTCTCGTCCATGGGGTCACGAAGAGTCGGACACGACTGAACGACTGAACAACAACAACAAGTTCTAGGAACTTTTTCCTCAAAAGTTTTCAACAAACTGCATTTTCTATCTATTGCAAGTGGTTAAAGGAAAGGGAAGGGAAAAGGGAATATGAAAAAGGGGAAAGGGGAAGGAAAGATTCAGGGATGCTTTCAGACCACCTCATAAGCAGTTGGAGCCTGGCTGGCTGAGAGAGCTCCAGCCAACAGATTAACTATTGTCTCAGTACTGTATATTGAACCCAAATCTGGTGTCAGACGTGAAGGCCACACATATTACAGAGGTTAACTGTGCAGTCCTATAACAGTGCAGCCTAAGGGTCAGCCTAAGGGTCAGTTTACACTGTTAGATTTTGCTGTAACTCCATTACTTTTTTTAAAATGTACCGGTACTTTTTCTTTCCATCGTTTGGCCTGGGAGGGAGAGGGCACTGTTTTCTTTCTCTGGAAATTCTAGGTTTATATTATTTTTTATGGGAAGGGATTAATTTCCCCATAACTGCCACTTTTCATGTCAAACACTGCTTGCAAAAAAGCAGCTGGTCAGTATCTCATATTTATTTTTAACTGTTGGAAATCTTAATAATGACCCCCCCCAAAAAAAAAATCACTATTAGTCAGACCGAAGGGTGGGAGAGTACAGTTTATAAAAGCAGGGGGGTTGCTTCTTACTTTTCTATTTTAAGTGGAAAGAACATTGAGGGGGGAAACAAGCTTACATATGATTTATAGACCCAACAAAATACTTTTTCCTCTTTGAAAGAGTATCCATGTGAATGTATGAAAACCTGAAGATCAGGTAGTGGCAGTGCTTTTTTCTATTTTTTTAAAAAAACATTTAGGGGTACTCTCATTTTCCTACTCATATTGAAATACTGCCCCTTAATGAGGCCAAACTTAGATTCACAAAATGTTTAGGGGTATACGTACCCCTGCATCCCCCCAGAAAAAAGCACTGGGTAGTGGGGATATGAATGACCTCTCTCCAAGACTCTAAAGAGTTATCCTGGGAAAAACTGACAAGTGGGGTTCTGCAGTGTTCTGTCCTTTGCCCGTTGTTGTTCATCATCTTTATAAATGCCTTGGATGAAGGAACTGAGGATGAAGGAACTCATCAAAATTGCAGATGACCCCAAACTAGGAGAGATAGCTAATGCTACAGAATACAGAATCAGGATTCAAGATGACCTTAACAGATTGGAGAGCTAGACCAAAACTAACAAAATGAATTTCAGTAGGGACAAATGTAAGGTTCTGCATTTAGGCAGGAATAACCAGCTGCACAAATATAAGATTGGGGACACCTGACTTACCCATAGTGCGTGTGAAAGGGATCTAGGTTTTTTAGTAGACCACAAGCTTAACATGAGTCAACAGTGTGAGGCAGCAGCAAAAAAATCAAATGCTATTCTTGGCTGCATCAACAGAAGTATAGTGTCCCGATTAAGGGAAGTAATAGTACCACTCTATTCTGCCTTGCTCAGACCCCTAGATCCTTTTCACATGCACTACTGGCACATCCATGGCTAGGGTGACCAGTTGACCCATGACTGGAAGGAAATAATGCTTATTCACCAGCTTGTAGGATGACTTCTGCCTCAGTCATGAAGCAGGGAGAGGGATGGTCCAGTCCAACATCTGTGGGGTGTAAAGTTTTCCCATACCTGACTTAAGCGGACAATTCCAATTTAATTAACTGTACCTGAATATGACAAACCTCTATGTGAGTCTATTATTCTACCTGAGGAAGGGTCATAACTCATTGGTAGCGCATTTGCTCTGCATGTGGAATACCCCCATGTCCCTATGTCGCTTAATAGGTTTCTGCCTTTTTATCCTGCAGCTGTTTAAAAGTGTTTTATTGCAGGTGTTTTATTTCAGGGGTGGTGAAACTCTGGCCTAGTGTGTGGGGGTGTCAAAGGCTGTTTGAAAGTTCTGTTGCAAGTAGCCCCACACAGCTCTTTAAATCTCTGAAAATCTGAGATTCAAAGAGCAGCGCTGGGATATTTGCAAAGGGATTTTCAAACAGCCCCGTGATGCACTTCAAAATCACAGCAGTTGGGACTTCCAAGCATAGCATCACCTGACATCACTGTAATTAACAGCCCACCAGCCGGCAAAGTTTCCTCACCCATCATATTAGATTGGTGTGTGGATAATTTGGATGGGTAGGTGGAGCATGTCAGTCTAAGAGAATTGGTGTTTCTGGACTGATAGTTGTTTTAAAGGGTCAAATAGAAATATAGTTTTCTGTTACATGTCTAGCGAAGACTGGAAGATGGATTGTTATTATTATTATTATTATCATCATCATCCCCATCATTTTATTATTGCCCTGATTTATTAGCTCTTCCCAACCCTGGCGCCTCAGTACTTCCTTCTGGACAGCCCTACCAATTAGTGCTTTTGCTCCTTAGCCCACAGCCTGACATCAATATCCTCCTGAGTCCATTATGCAGAGGGTTTTTTCCCCCTCCCCTCTGGCCTTTGCTAATTGAATTGCACAATTGCAAAGTCTGAAGATGGGAAAGAAAAGGCTACCTAAACCAAGCCCCTTCCAAGGGACGTTTCATCCCCATGGTCATGTTTCAAGCAATATCTCTGAGAATCTAATAAGATCTTTATACGTGGTGGCATAGTCCACAGGGAGGTGAGGAACCTTTTTAGCTCCATAGGCAAGATTTGTGACTTGATGTCACAATAATGTCAGATTATTTGGCATTTTGACGTTCCAAAGTTGGGACTCCAAAACACCTCGCAGGCAACACAGTGCTACTAAAATGGAACAAACAAAAACCTTTTATTTTAGCAGGGGTTTCAGTGTAAACCACCTTGTGATCAGGAAGCCAACAGCCAACAGGAAAATTGAACCTCACTCTATCCCCCAGCTGATGTCAACTGCCCATCAGAGTGATGTCAGCTGATTGACATGTGGGTGTGGTTTTGGAAAATGGCCTCAGGGCCAAATTGGGACACCTGGCAGGTCAAGATTAGCTTGTAGGCTGAAGGCTGCCACCTCTGCCTTAGCAGAAAGCATTTCTGCTCATTCAAGAAAGCAAGGTATTGAAATGTTGTCAATCTCTCCTATGCACTTATGCCGCCCACCTCTGGGACAGTCTGGGATGTAGTGAAGCACAGAGGGATAGAGGTGATGGGTGAAAATTGGATGCTTTGCTTGGCACAATTGGAAGCACTTTCTGCTAGTACAATTTTGCGACTGGAGACAACCCGCTTGTTCAAAATCATGGGTCACTTGTACTTTTCCTCCCTTGCATGTCACTACTGCTCCACTCTATTTTGATCAATAAAAAAGAGGCACGTTAGTTGACCAAGTCTGCCATTGGTGCCACCAGGTAATTGCCCAAGCACTTAATAAGAGACACCACTCACTATGAAGTTTACATTCTACAGGCCACCTCCTCACCGCATAACTGGTCATCTGCTGGACCAAAGGGCACTCCTAATACGTTCCTTGGTTCTCCCTTCTCCTGAATAGATGTTTGATAGTAGCCAGGCAAGCACTCCTCTTCCACCTCTTGCCTTCTTGCCAGGTTCAACCCTGCCTCAGTCCCTGGAAGGATGAAGGTGAATGGAATGGGGTCCAGGTGGGATATGTGGGTTCATCAGGAACTTGGGCACAATGTCCTTGAGGCTGAATAAGATGGGCTGCTGTATGGTGAAAGCAGATTCTTCAGGGCCCCCAGTTGTACCAGAGTTCTATGCAGGTCCCACAACTCTTCCTCTGTTGAGGGGAGCTTCCAGTCTGTTGCTACTATCTGGTGATATTCATCACATACAGGCAAATTCAGGATGCACAATTGTTGATTGGGATGTCTTGCACAAAATACCTGTGTCGTCAAAGGGTCAGCCTTTTTGCAATAAGAGAAGCGAAAAGAAAATGCGTTGGAATGTGTGGGATAGCACGTGCTGTGAAAAAAATGTTATCTAAACTGCTTGCAAACAAATCAGGAGAAATGCTCAATAAACTGATTGTCTGGAAGTGATCATGTACACCTCAAGATAATGTTTGCACTAGATCCTGACAGTTGGTGGGGCTTGTGAATTTCATTGTGTCCCTCCCCCTCCCCCTCCCATAATCTGAGTTCTGAAATGCTCCACTCATCACAGCACAGAGAATATAAACACACCTTTCTGTTATAACATTCCCTGTATATGTAATTATCTTAGTTATGTGGAAGATTCTAGCCATGAATATCTGTGTGAGAGCTACGTTCTCTCTCTGATTTAACTGACCTTGTTTTTAGGCCAAGATGCTTGGGAATACAATTCTTTTGATCTTCTTTTAGCTTATTTTCTCTGAACTTGAATCACTCTTCCTCTAAATTCCCTCCAACAGCACTGTTGCCTCACGTCTGACTAACTCCAGTGAGAAACTTTCAGCTCTCTTCTTTCCATTCAGAATTGCCAATTGCTTTAAGGGCCAAGTAACAGACAATTATTCCACCACAGTCCTTTTTTAGTCAAGTAGAAGAGACTTAGGCAGATGGCTGTCACCATCCTAAGCTTGTTTATAGAACCATGCTTGATCCAATGGGCTTATTAAAAATAACTGTTAATATCTCAGGTGGTGCTCTCTTCAACTTCACTGAATTTAGTACTGTATTCTCAATTATTCAAGAGTAATTTTTCAAGTAATTCTCCAATGTAATGATTCAATGACCCCAGCTTAGACTGTTCTCATAATCTAAATAGCACCTGCAACAATTTACAGAATTGCATATTAGTTCATCTATTCTATAGCAACTCCTCAACCTGGTGCCCTCCAGATGTTTTAGACTATAACTCCCATCTTCCCCAACCATTGGAAATCCTGGTTTAGGCTGATGGGAGTTGGGTGTCCAACGATATCCAAAGGGCATTTTTTGCTCACCTTCCTTTTTAGAAACAAGCTAACACATTAAAAATTGGCAGCTGCTGTTTCTTACCTACTTCTGTCTTTCAAGCACTTCTGTCTGTCTATCCTCCACTTGCCCATTCTAGGGACATTCCTTTGTAATGCTGCGGGGGGTTGGGCTAGATGTCCATTGGGGTCACTGCCAACTCTGCAATTCTATAATATTATTACTCCAGACCAGCCTTTTCAACTCTGGGTCCCCATGTTTCCTTGTACTACAATATCCACAATCCCTGACCACTGGTCTTGCTGGCTCAGAATGATGGGAGTTATGATTGTAGTCCAAGAACATCTAGCAAACCAAGGTTAAGAAAGGCTGCTCTAAATAGTCATTAGGTTAGGCAAAATTTCAACAACCATTTCCTCTCAAAGAAGGTCTGGTTCTAAATAGCTTACAGCTATTGCTGAGAAAGATGGGGGAAAGAACATAAACAAATCTAATGTGGTCATTCATCATTCGCTATTTACACATTACAAAGGTGTATTTCCATGGCTGATACGTGTTTTTCCACCCATAGCTGCTTTAAAAAGCTGCTCCAGCTAAATATTACCAGTATTGCCAAGACAAAGGACAGTGTTTGCTTCTTCATATGCTCCCAGCTACATCTCTAGTTCCATGGAAATAGTAATCGTTTCCATTTCTGAGCTTCTTTTAGGCTGCTCAGATACACAAGATTTTTTTAAAAAAATGTATTTAATAACTTTTTCAAAACATCAACAGAATACATAAAACAAACCAATACAACAATTACAAACACATTACAAAAATAAAAATAAAAACTATTACAAACAAACTGCAAACTACAAAAATGAAAAACTAAAAAATTTTTGTTTTAAAACTGCTTCTTCCCTTAACATTGTTATTTGACTTCCTCGCGTCTGCCCTTCCTGCGTTCATTGTCATTCATCTTTAGTAATTTCTTTACATTATACAAACCATATTTTTCAAAAAAAAAACTTATCCATTTCTTCAACTATTATCCTAATTCATTATTTCACAATTCCTTGACACAGATACACAAGATAAAGACGAACACATCTAAAGTCCTCTGCTTAAGGGTCAGCTTGTCCTTGCTAGTTTTTCTTTAACAAATAGCCTGTGTGTGTGTGCGCGCGCGCGTGCACACACAAACCAGAATGACCAGAGGGAGGTGCTTTAATCCTTTGGTCCCAGTGTGCTCCTGATTGTAAATGCCATTTGTCCTACTTTATAGAGCACAGTCCTCTAGTTCATTTCTTTATATATAATTTATTTTTGCATTTTCAATTTTACATACAATAAGCAAAAGAAAAATAAATTAACACAATAAAAACATGACTTCCCCTTTGTGGATCCTCATATAATGATTTCCCTCTGCATCTCTTCTGTAACTATTGTTATAAAACCTTTGCTAATCCATAATTCAATTTTTTACTGCAAGTTTTCTGTCAAACCTACCAATGAATGTAATTGTTTGCATTTTTTTTTAATAAATTAGGAACTTTCCCCATTCTTTATTAAAATCTGCCTCATCCTGGTTTTTAATTCTTTCTGTAAGTTTTGCCATTTCAGCATAGTTCATCAATTTTATCTGCTACTCTTCCTTTGTTGGAATTGTGCCTATAAAAGCATAATAAAAAAGAGTAAACATATATATTTTTTTAAAAAATCCCTATACAGGATTGCCTTCAGATGGCTCGAGGATCAGGTAACTCCATAACCTCCAACATAACTCCAATGAAAATAGGGAAATCCTAAGGAAAAGTGGGACATTCTAGAATCAAATAAGATACTGGGATGGCTTCTCTAAATCCGGGACATCCCTGGAAAATAGGGACACTTGGAGGGTCTGCATATGCAAGAGGTAAAACCACAGGCTGTTTAAGAAAAACAACTAATGGAAGACAAATGTGGGTTGCATATACACCATAGTTTAAAGTATATTCACCTCCCAAAAAGAATGCTGGGAACTGTAAGGCAAAGGTAAAGGTAAAAGACCCCTGGATGGTTAAGTCCAGTCAGAGGTGACTATGGGGTTGTGGCTCTCATCTCGCTTCAGGCCAAGGGAGCCAGCGTTTGGTCACAGGCAGCTTTCTGGGTCATGTGGCCAGCATGACTAAACCGCTTCTGGCACAACGAAACACGGTGATGAGTGGCAGAGTGCACGGAAACACTGTTTACCTTCCTGCCACAGTGGTACCTATTTATATACTCACATTGGTATGCTTCCAAACTGCTAGGTTGGCAGGAACTGGGACAGAGCAACGGGAGCTCACCCCCTTGCGCGGATTCGAACCACCAACCTTCCAAAGAGACTCAGTGGTTTAGACCACAATGCCACCCGCTCTACCCCTTACATAGCTGTGACTCCAAACACTCTTAGAAAACGATAGTTCCCATGATTTTTTTTTTTGGGGGGGGGTAAATGTATGGCCTTTGCAATAAGTTTTCCTTTTTGCTTCCAAACCTCCCTCAAAGATCTATGCAGCAGCAAATCTTTGCAAATGAATGTACTGTATTTCCTACCACCCCAAACTTCTCCAAATGTAAAGGACCGATTAAAACAGCCAGTTCTGGAAACCCCATGGCAACACCCACATTTCCTTTGATGAGTTGTAATTTCTTTTTGTCCTAAGGCTGTGCAGAGGAATTGCAGGTACGGAGGATTCCTGCTTCTTGGCAGACGATGACTAGGTGCATTTCCAAGAAATTCAAATTAAAGTTTCAATCATGCCACAGGCAAAATGAAGTCAGACCCTTTGTTTCTTGCTGGTGCTGACCTGGTTTCAAGAAAAATCTAAGCTGTAGAGATCTAAGACTTGCCACAAATCTTTTTTCAGCGAGTTTGCAGGGATCTAACATTTCGCGGATACTGGGCACGCAAATGTTTTCCCCATCTACAAAAAACGGGGGGGGGGGGGGGAGAAGACCCAGGTAACTACTGACTGGTGAGCTTGACACTGATACCAAGAAAGGTCCTAGAACAGATCATTCAATAGCCGGTCTGTGAACACATAGAAAAGGATGTTGTGATTATTAAAACACAGCATGGGTTTCTCAAAAATCTCATTTCTTATTTCTTTTTATGAAGTTACATTCTTAGTGGATTAGGGGAATGCTGTGGACATAGTGTGTATCTTGATTTCAGTAAGGCTTTTGACAAAATCCCCCATGATAATATGTAAGGAAGCTGGTAAAATGTGGGTTGAACGAGGTACCTGTTGCTGGTTGACTGACTGAACCCAAAGAGTACTCATTAATGGTTCCTTGTCATCTTGGGGGGAAAGTGACAAGTGGGGTCATGCAGGGTTCTGTCCTGAGCCTGTTGTTGTTCAACATCTTTATAAATGACTTGGATGAAGGAATTGAGGGGATGCTCATCAAATTTGCAGATGACACCAAACTAGGAGGGGTAGCAATGCCTCAGAAGACAGAATTGGGATTCAAAATGATTTAACAGATTGGAGAACTGGGCCCAAACTAACAAAATTAATTTCAATAGGGACAAATGTAAGGTTCTGCACTTAGACAGGAAGACCCAGCTGCATGTTCTATGAACAATGGAGTCAAGAATTTAACAGATTAACACATTAACTTGGAGTAGAAGCAGGAAGGAAGCAAAGGCTAGAACACAAGAAGAAGAAGAAGAAGAAGAGTTTGGATTTGATATCCCGCTTTTTACTACCCGAAGGAGTCTCAAAGCGGCTAACATTCTCCTTTCCCTTCCTCCCCCACAACAAACACTCTGTGAGGTGAGTGGGGCTGAGAGACTTCAGAGAAGTGTGACTAGCCCAAGGTCACCCAGCAGCTGCATGTGGAGGAGTGCAGACACGAACCCAGTTCCCCAGATTACGAGTCTGCCGCTCTTAACCACTACACCAAACTGGCTCTCATCTACAATCTACATGACAGGTAGGCCTAATTATTTAAGAAGGAATCAGCAAGAGATGAATAGTTTGCCTTTCTGTCTATCCCTCCCAATTGCTCCAGGTAACTTATTGCAAGCATATTGCAACACCCAGAACTACTCCTACACTCTAGCCACAACATAATGCATTTGTCTCCTCTTGGCTCCAGGGTGCAAGAAACAGGTTCAGAATACTTAACTTCAATATTCACACCCCTGACCATTAAGTCCAGTCGCGGACGATTCTGGGGTTGCTGCGCTCATCTCGCTTTACAGGCCGAAGGAGCTAGTGTTTGTCTGCAGACAGCTTCCGGGTCATGTGGCCAGCATGACTAAGCCGCTTCTGGTGAAACCAGAGCAGCACACGGAAACACCATTTACCTTCCTGCCGGAGTGGTACCTATTTATCTACATGCACTTTGATGTGCTTCGAACTGCTAGGTTGGCAGGAGCTGGGACCAAGCAACGGGAGCTCACCCCATCGCAGAGATTCGAATCGCAATCAACAAGCCCTAGGCTCTTTGGTTTAGACCCCCACCCACCTTCTTTAAATGTGAACAGGGCAGACACATCAGAAGAATTCTGTGTGTCCAAAACTACAACCATTCTTTTGTGTTAGGACAAAAGAATGACTGAGATTCATCACTGAGTGGAGCATTGAATCTGGGTCTTTCAGATCCTACTGCAGAGATGTGGAGGCAATTCAACCTCCCCAGGCCTCTGTACCTGACCTTCAGGATTCTGCAAAGGCTCACCTCAGGCCACAAACTCTCTTTGCAACCCTTTCTGTGCTGTTGCCTGTCTGGAATGTATTATTCAACTATGATAATGCCTCTTGTTTTCTAGGGCTGGACAATATATTCCTATATTGTCCAAAACCAGTTTGAAGTCCATTATTGCACTATCAGTTTCATGGGTTTTGACCTGGCAATATATCACATATCATTATGTGCATTGGGGCTAGGCAATATATCACCCCAAACTGGTTTCAAGTCCATATCATGATATTAGTTTCATAATTTCTGAGCTGGCAGTATATTGCAAATCATGATGTGTGTGTGTGTGCTATGCAAAAATCACAATGTGGGAAAAACTATGAAGCCCGCCAATGCATCTACATAGCTCCATCCTTATTTCAGACATTGTGATATATCAGTATATTACAATGTTTAGGTGGTGATATATCAAGTTGAAAACCAGCTCCATCCTTATTTCAGACATCATTTTTTTTTAACAAGAATTTTATTGGTTTTCCACATAATAAAAGACAATACAACAATACAACAAAACAGATACAACAACACATACAACAATCAAAACAGAATAAAAAAACAAATATAAACCACCACTAAAACACCAATATTTCTTTTTCTTACTTAGAAAAAAAAATTTCTTGTTTGAATCTAACTGGGTGACTTCCCCTGTTCTCTCTCCTTTGGTTCCAATTCTAATTTACTTTAATAACTTCTCATCTCTAAAGTTAAAATCATCCAAAATATCTAAACAGACTTCTTAATATTCATTTTTTTACTTCATAATACAACCTATTACTTCTTAGCTCCAATCTTACATCTTATTTTACTTAAACTGCTGCTAATAAACAATTCACATATCTCTTCGCTAGTTCAAAATCTTAAACTCTTAACACACTGACTTCAGGGTACCATGGTGAGCCATCCTACTTATATTTTAAATATTCTCACCCTATCCCTCTTCTAACCATTTTCCTTCGCCATCTCGGGATCACCCCCCAGACATTTCTCCATCTTCCTCCCACATCATTGTCCAGAATGTCCTCTTTTTCTTTAAAACCAAAGGTCCAGACGCAGTCCATAAACATCCTTGCAGGGAACTCCAGGGAACACAAATCATCATCTTCCAGCACCTCCATTTCAGAATTCCAGTCATCTTCTAGTTGTAGTTTCACAAGTCTTTTCCCCTTCATTCCTGGGCTCTCACCCCAGAAATTGGATATAAATTATATTCTAACCCTGGGTCTCTCACACCAACAGGATTTTCCATCTTCTCGGAGTTGCATAGTTTCTCAACAATTTCCTCAAGTTCCCTAGCAAGATTTTCTTCCAGTTTGACAAAGTTCTCAAGAGTCTTTCCTGTAGCATATAACTTTTCCTCGACATCCTGCTTCAACAAATTTAACTTCTGGTTTAACAGTTCTAACTTCAAAAGAATAATCCTTTGTTCATGGGTCAGTCCCGAGTCTAAAGCCAGTTTGAAAACGAAACCAAGCATGGTAGAAGTAGGCAGAGGGTATCAAGTTTCAGTACTTTTCCATCTTTAACCACAAGTTTCAGCCGCCATTTCCCACCGAATCAGGGTGGAAAGATTATAATCCAGCAAGTTCAAAGAAGAAATATTTCCAACCACTTAATTCCCCTAAAAGGGGTTCAGCCAGTCTCATTTGTCAAAAAGCTCCGTAGAAACTTTGTATCTCCTTTGAATCCGCTACTGCAGCAGCAGCTAGAAACAGTGTTATTTTCTTCCTTCAACAAAGGGAGGAACGGGCTTCCTTTTTCACGTTCCTCCCGGAGTGCCAATTGTCAAAAATTTTGAATCCAATTAACTCCGTACTCACGGCCTCCGTGTTTCTTCTTCTTTTTCTTCCAAATCAGGTAGAACGACGCGCTCAGTGGAGGCGGCAGCTGCCGCTTCACCAGCCCGGTTGGGGCATGCCTCCACAGCCCGGCGCCGGTTGTCCCTTCACTCCCGCGCCCCTTTTACAAGGGGAACGGGAAAAGGGTTCAGCGCCATAGTGGGCTCGCTGGAGAGCCCGTGCCGCGGGACGCTCGACCCGCGGTTTGGCGGAGCCCCGCTGTGCGGTAGCGGGGCTCCTACCCCCGGGCTGGCCAGGGCCGTCTCGCTACCGAAACGACCCACGACCGCCCGCAATGGCGTCCTCGCCGGAAGTCCTTATTTCAGACATCATGACATAGCAGTATATCACAATGTTTAGCAGGTGATATATCACAAAGTTGAAAACCAGATATCGCCCAGCCCTACTGTTTGCTTGGCTGGAAAAATGTGTGGGTGTGTCCAAAAAACTATTGATTTCTGGGGGGGTTAGAATACAGACTCTTGTGTGATTGTCACATGCATTGCTCTGCCCGGTTCTTGTGTCTGGCTCCTCCTACCACTGACATGTAACCCCTACCCCACCCCAGGAGGTTACCTACTGGGGAATGTAACTCTCCAGCATGCCTCAGTCCAAGACTCTGACCACTACAGTGGTACCTCAGGTTAAGAACTTAATTCCTTCTTGGGGTCCATTCTTAACCTGAAACTGTTCTTAACCTGAAGCACCACTTTAGCTAATGGGGCCTCCTGCTGCTGCCGCGCCGCCGCTGCCCGATTTCTGTTCTCATCCTGAAGCAAAGTTCTTAACCCGAGGTACTATTTCTGGGTTAGTGGAGTCTGTAACCTGAAGCGTCTGTAACCTGAAGCATCTGTAACCCGAGGTACCACTGTATATGCCTGGATCTCTCCATGGCCAGAAATAGCTGTGCATGAGCTGCTACCGACTGCAGCCACTTAGGAACATCAGGATTCCTCATGGGATAACAGAAGCAAAGGATCTGGCTGCTTGCACTGTGACAGCCCTTCTGCACGTAATTCCTTGGAGTTGTGCCTTCTCTGCACTTGTAAGACAAATAGGCTTTGGAATACAATTATATTCCCACAGAAAATGTTGGAGGACATGGGTTGGGGTCAAAGCTGAACATGTCAGGGACAGAGGAAAAGGATTACATTTTAACTGAGAGTTTATCCTCTTGAAAGGGATCAGGGGAAAAAGAGGTTGCGTTCTAATTAAGAGTTTACCCTCCCACTGGGGATAAAAGGACAGTATAGAGGTGACAGATTAGGGAAAGATAGGGTGTTGTACAGCAAATGTGTTACAGGAGAGCTGGAGAGACATATTTTCAGTTTGAGAACCACAATACCTCACAGACAACTTTATTGGGATCACAAGTCAGTTGTGGGCAGGGCTGAAAACAGAATGCAGGCTAGAAACAGGTGTGACTATAAGCACCAACCCCTATGCTGCACCAACAAACACAAAACAAGCCCTCTGCAGCACCACAAACCCAACTCAATGGTGTAACGTTGGAAAGTGTTGATCACTTCTCCTACCTGGGCAGTTATCTTTCCACAAGAGCTGACATTGATACTGAAATCCAGCATCGCCTGAGTTCTGTGACTGTGGCTTTTTCCTGATTGAAGTGCAGAGTGTTTGAGGACTGGGACATTCACAGGGAAACCGAAATACTTGTTACAAAGCTATTGTACTACCAACCTTACAGTATGCTTATGAAACGTCAACTTCTTGAAAGATTCTATCAACGGTGTCTCTGAAAATTTTACACATCACTTGGGAAGACAGGCGAACTAATGCCAGTGTACTAGAAGAAGCAAAGATCACCAGTGTTGAAGCAATGACTTTGTTGAACTGGTCATGTTGTTCAGATGCCTGATTATCGTCTTCCAAAGCAACTACTCTTTTTTGAACTTAAAAATGGGAAGTGTAATGCTGGTGGTCAACAAAAGAGACAGTTAAAGACTGTCTCAAGGCAAAATGTAGTTTAAACACCGACAACTGGGAAACACTTGCCTGCAAGTGTTCCAGTTAGAGAACAGCCGTTACCAAAGGTGTCATGGGCTTTGAAGATGCTCAAACTCTGGACGAAAGAGAGAAACGTGCTAAGAGGAAGGCACACTTGGCAAATCTTCACCATGATCAACTCTCACCCGGAAACCTATGTTTCCACTGTAGAAGGACATGTGGATCCAGAATTGGCCTCCTCAGTTGCTTATGGACTCACTGTTAAGACTGTGTTCATGGAAGACAGTTTTACTCAGCTTTGAGTGATCACCAAAGAAGAAGAAGAAGAAGACATGCAATTATTATCCCATACTTCCCATTGCATTTTCCCATCACCAAATCAACTTTAATTGCACAACTTCAATTTTGTTCCATTGAATCCTGCTCAAAAATAGCAACGGACTGAAAGTGCTCTATGCAACCTCTGTAGTGTTAAGAACACTAATCAAAATATACAATGCCTGCAAAAGAACAATGGCTTGATGAGAACAATAATCTTCTAGGCCTCAGATGAGCAAAGCGTGGTTCGAAAAGAAGCTGGGGTCAGAATGACAGGGCTCCTGAGACGGTGGAACATTTTGCTTAACTTCCTGACACTTCCCACAAAAAAGCAAAAACAAACTTTTATTTTTCTAAGGCATGCATCTTTATATTTGACTTGCCCCTTTCACTCCAAGCTTCCTGTCATTTGCTTGCTCATTGTGCGTAATGAATGTTTAGCTGGGAAACTTCCTGTAAAGTTTTCTTGTTTTATTTTAAACCAATTCAAGCACCTTAGTTTGTTAGTAAATTGCAAAACAGAGTTGGCAATAATTGTGTTTAATAATTCTGATGTTTATTTCCTTAAAAACATGGAGACACATTCTTAACCATGAGTGCTCTGTTTTCGTACCTTAACAAACAACTATATGTCATGCAGATTGCAATGGGTTAAAGGAAAGAGAGTTTAACCATACCCCACCATGCCACAATAACAAAAAGTCACTCTTGTTTGCTGTATTTGGGCACAGCAGGAAAGTTCCCTGCCTAGTCAGGAAAGGCTTCTTCTATGTGCCAATAAGCACACCAGTTCTTTGTTTGTATATTTTATCGCTGATTGTAGACAGCATCCTTTGAGGCAGCTCTTTTTGTAAGACCCAAAGGAGGTCTGTGTGTATATGAGAGAGGTCACACCCATACCGTACAATTAAAGCACACTTATGCCATACTCCTCACTCCTCAGCTGTCCCATGACAAATGGGGCATCCCGCCATCCCCACCCCCCCGCGTGCGAGAGCACGGCAGCCCATTTTGGGTGCTGCAACTTGGCATCGTGATCTCAGCCGGGGGGGGGCACTTTTTCAGGGCCACAATCTTGCACAGGTCATGACTCATGCTAGAGGACAGCCCCAGAAGATGGCACCCTGTTTTTTTTGCATCATGACGTGTTAGAGGGTATGTTATACCATTTTAACAATTATAGCTTCTTCCCCCAAAGAATCCTGAAAACTGTAGTGTACCCTTCACAGCACTACATTCCCCAGCATCAACAAACTACAGTTCCTGGGATTGGGGGGGGGGGGGCTTGTGCTTTAAATGTACTTTAAATGTATGGTGGGGATGCAGAAAGAAAGAGACATACACAGAGAGAAACAGATTATAGCTAAACTGCCTATAATCCACTGTGCTTGAGCTTGAAATTTGCACTTCTCTGAATTTGGCAGTGCAGTTCACTAGCTATAATAGTAACTTGTGCAAAATGCATATACTATGGAAAAGTGTGCATAAGCATGTATAGATTAGTAAAAAATAACATACAGAAAGCTAAAGCAGCCTTTCTCAAGCTTGGGTCCACAGATGTTGAACTACAACGCCCATCATCCCTGACCACTGGTCCTGCTAACTAGGAGTTATGGGAGTTGTAGTCCAAGAACATATGTTTTCTCATATGTAGTCCAAGAACATATGTTTTCTCATATGTGCTTGAGAAAGGCTACCGTAAAGGATCACAGGATTGCATCCAAACACAGTTAAATTATCTGGAAAAGCTCCCTGGTTCCAATTCTTGCTGCATTTTTGTTTCTAAAGACATTTGAAATGTAGCACCAAAATCTTTCAGGCATTCGTTTTAGGTTTTTTTCTGATGTCCAAAGAAGCACATACTGTATATTCACTTGTCCCAGCACAGGCCATATTTGGATTTTATTTTAGTGTACAGTATTTACTATCAACAAAAGTAAACATGTGAGCACATTTCACCCTTTAGAGCCATGTAAGCCCAAAACACACAAAGAAAAATCATTTGGACATAAAACATCTATTTCTCACACTACAGATACATTAACACAACTTCAGCTCTCAGTGTTGCTGCAAATACTTGTAACTTTGCACCTAGCAAAATGATATGATAAAATATAAATCACTTTCCCAAAGTCTGGTTATCTTTCCAAAGATATTTTACCTCTCCCCCCCCTCTATTTTCCCGGCAGATCCACACGTCTTTAAAAGTTTTGTGTCTCGCAATTAAAAAAAAAGTGGAGATTTTTCCCATCGCCAGATCCCCATGACATTTAAAAATATTAACAGTTGTAAAGAAGGCACACGATCATGAGGGGGTCAACAAGTTATCTGAGTAACTCAGGGTGCATTTCCACAGAATGGAAGATGTTGGGCCAGCATTCCTGCCCTGATTCCTAATGTTCTTTTTACACTGCATTATTTGCTGTGCTATGTAATTGTGACATTTGGATAAATATACTGCCATGTCATGCTCCAAATTTCATCTTGTAATTTTTCAAGTTAATGGGTTTGCAAATAGAGTCCCCCACCCCACTTCTTTTCTGGAAGCAATTAACACAGAAATGAGTACTTAACCTCCACTAGATTCTGCTAGATTTCCAGAAATCTTGCACCTGGTGGCCACCTGGTCAGAGTCTACCCCACTATAGCAAGATGTGTTGCATCTCTACTTAAATTATAGCACATGCAATTTTTAGGCAAATCTGTTGTCTTGTCCTTTGGCTACACACAGCAGCATAGTATGGGTTGCTGGTGCCATGGGTAGGGCAAGTGTTGTGCCCCCCTGGTGGCCTGGGCAGCTGGGGTGGGGGCATTTCAGGGGCCACATGTGGGGCATGTGTGGAGGGTGAACAGAGCCCACCTCCAACAGGCTCCTCACCCGCTGCCTCCATCCACCTGCTCACTAGACCTCTGCTGCCAGGTTTCCATTTCTGTCGTGGGGGTGCCTACTTGCACCCCATCAAAAATGTGTGCCTGGAGCCATGTCCCCCCACTCCTCCATGCAATGCCTCTGGTGATGCATTCCCCCCCTCCAAAAAAAATTGATGCATGAGTGGCCTTTGGAGCAGCAGGCTTCCTTTCCAAAATGCCATCCTCTTCAGCCTCCTGTCTGCTGATGTATCAGTACTGTGCAAGGGGTGAAATTATAATCGCCATACAGTGCCAGGAGATTAACTTTGTTTAAAAAAGAAGCAAAGTGAGAGGTCATTCTTCTAATTGCAGCAAGTAAGCAATTTAATGCTATTAGAAGTGCTGTGCGTCTGGGAGGAAGTAGTTTAAACTGTGCTGCCTTGCATTGCAACAAATGGCCTTATCAACAAAATGGCATTTAGCACTTTTGAAACACACACTGCGGGTAACCTACAAGCATTGGGAAGCAGCAGAAGAGCTGCTACAAGGCCTTTGGTGTGCTATGCAAAATGACTTGATGGCCAAAAAATGGCATTGATTCAGCACATGACCCATGCCGACTCCAAACAACTGCCGAAGAAGCATAATGGTTTGCAAAAGATAGCACTTGGGTAATGCATGAGGTATAGCTGGCTCTCAATTAGGTTAAGGAAAAGTGCTCTTCAAGCCAGTCTTCTTGCCATGTTACTGTAACTGAAACAATGAGCACTCAAGATGATCATTGTTAAACCAATTTATTTGTAAAGAAACCTGTTAACCCTCTGCTGGCTGCATAGGAACATTTTGGTGGAAAGTAAAGCTGCTTCTGTTGATTGCATAGGAACCTAGGAAGCTGCCTTATTCTGAGCCAAACCAGTGGTCTAACTGTGTATTGCAGACCCACATTTAGTGACCCCTGATCCAGGGAGTGGAAGCCTAGACCAGGGGTCAGCAAACTTTTTCAGCAGGGGGCCGGTCCACTGTCCCTCAGGCCTTGTGACTATATTTTGAAGAAGAAAAAATGAACAAATTCCTATGCCCCACAAATAACCCAGAGATGCATTTTAAATAAAAGCACACATTCTACTCATGTAAAAACACTAGGCAGGCCCCACAAATAACCCAGAGATGCATTTTAAATAAAAGGACACATTCTACTCATGTAAAAACATGCTGATTCCCAGACTGTCCGTGGACCGGATTTAGAAGGCCCCCGGGCCTTAGTTTGCCTACCCATGGCCTAGACAAAGATAGGTGTAGCAAACTGGACAAGACAATGTCCTGGGATTTAAAATTGGTCACAACTTGTATTGATTACAGGTGTAGGTAGGCTTTGGCACAGGCATTAGGTGTGTGTCCATTATTAGCCTCCAGATGGAGGGCTCACATTTGACCCTCCTGGGATTATGAGACCTCCTCGAGATGCAGGTCTACTGAGGTGGCCCTCCCAGGCTACTGCTGGAAGTTCATATTGCCTGTCTGCCCCATGTTTGGCTTCTAGACAGAGACTTCCACTAGACCCCCCCCCCCATGGGATACCCTAAAATTGCACCTGTTTCAGGTTGGGTGATGCACCACCTCATATTAGACTAAAAGATTCCACCTAATGCCTTGCCAGCTGAAAGTTGTGACTATTGCTATGGGGAAAGCAAAACAGGCTTGTTTGCAGGCAAATTCCTTCCTGGCTCTAAATATGGCAACTGCAACGACCCTCCCTGTCACACTCCCCTCCCCTGTTACTAAGTTTATTTATTTTTTATTTTTTAATTGCTCAGGTGTTCCGGGTCAGACTAATTAGCCTCCCCACCTGTCCCTCGGAGGTCCGCCAATGAAGTAAACTCCCTGGTAGATACAAAACGGGAGTATCTTAGTAACCGGAGTGTATTTGTCCAGCTGCCGCGGCCGTTTATAATCCTTGCTCTGGGCTTCCGGGGTTAAACACCTTTTTGCCTACAGCCCCAGGGTCTCTCTCTCTAGATCCCTCACTGTATCAGTCTGCTAATCCCTTTTAGCAACTCAGTGGCATACACAATGTTTCAGCCCGCTAGCCCCTTCTGAGTGAAACCCCTAAGACACAAACTAACACCCCGCAGGACAGTTTGGACTCTTTCCTGGGTTCACCTCTTCTTGAGCAGTTTATATCCCGCTGGACCCAAAAATTGACGACGACTGACTTATAGCAACAAAACTAGTCTTTATTTTTCTTTATAGAGCATAACAGTTTCAGAGCATCAAATGTTTAAATGTAGTTTCATAACAGCATAACAGGTTTTCTATTCAGTATAACATATTAAACCTTCAACCTAGCCTAACCTACCCACCACTATCCTGGTCTCTAACCTTCTCTCCCTCAGTCACCACTCACTCCCTCTTTCTCCCTCCTGACCAACTGCCGTTCCCTCCTTTTAAAGGGCGAAAAGTCCCGCCTCCTGCGAGCGAGCTGCCAGTCACATAGAGTGTATGTTAACTCCTAACACGCTGGGGCTCTGACCATACCCTGCCTAAGGGCAGATCCGTTACAAGCAACCATCTCTAAACCATAGCAAGGTCAAATTGCATAGAAAGGAAGGAAGGAAGGAAGGAAGGAAGGAAGGAAGGAAGGAAGATCTAGTTCAGGTTCCTGCATTGCAGGGCGTTGGAGTAGATAACTCTTTGTGTTTCTTCCAACTCTACAATTCTATGATTAAATCTTTTTTTTTTTTCTTTTCAAAAATGACCCATGTCCCAAGTCCTTGGGAAAGGCTTTTGAACGAAACTTGTTTTGATAATATGTGAAAATATTTCCTCTTACACATCAGTGACTGATAAGAAGTCTTTTAACTAAACAGTTTTATTTTTGTTGAAAGGCGGCTATCTATTTACATAATTATATGTTAGTATGTCACATATTTTCCTTTTTTTTGTAACTGATAAAAAAAAGCTATAAACTTACCCAGCATGCAGATGAATTGGTTGAAAATATCCAATCAGTCATATAAGAGGATTATTGGGACACATTCCCCAAAGAAGATTATTTAGAAAATCTTTCCCAAATACTTGGGACTAATTAGGGCATAATTGAAATGCCCACTCACTGGGCATTGGGTGAGGTTTGCAGCCTGACGCAGGTCCCACTGTCCTCCCAAAGCTACACCGTTCTGCTGGCCATTGCTTCTCCCCCCTTGGTTGCCGTGGTGCCTTCTGGGTTCCCGCCAAACCCAATTTCAAATTGTCCAATCTGTGGAGGCCAGGACTAGAGGAGCTGGCCGTGAGTGAGCAGGCTTCACTCTCGTCCACTGCTGACGCCAGCAGCACAGTCGGCCCCAGAGCATCACTCACCCAGCCCTCCCTCTAATTGTATCATTCCTTACGGGCTAATCTTTCTCCTTTCCAGTTCCATGGGTGTTGCTACAGTTGGACGATGGTTGCTGTCTTTTCGGAGCCGGGAAGGAATTTCCCCTTTTGCCTTCCCTGTAGCAATTGTCACAACTTTGGTGGTTTTAGGCCTTGGGTGGAATCCTTTACTCCAACAATCAATGAAGGGGTGGTGTCGTGACTCACCCCTTTTGTGGAGGTGATATCAGGGTTCCCCATTAGAGGGGTCTTGAGGAGAGTCTCTGGTTACAAATGCACAGCAGTGGGCCATAGAACTCCCCTCAGCAACACAGAAGGGGGCCAGCTGTGTAAATGCATGTTTTGTAGTGTCCCCATATTCCGGATTGACCCTGTCTTGCCTCATTCCCCCAGCGGCGGGCTGAGAAGGATACACACCCAATGCCTAAGCCAAGGTTTCCTACATTTGAATTTTTAATAAAGTTGTGGACATTTTAATCCCAAATATGTTGTCATGTGTTTTCCTTGATCCGAGGTCTGGCTCCCGGAATGTGTGGGGACTGTGCCTGGGCACCAAAAAACTTTGGCTGTATACACACCACAAATTTGCAGCAACTGCCCTGCTGCAAAAAATATAATACTAGCAAATAGTAGTTTATCCCTCACAGCACTATTCCCAGCACCCTTTACAGACCACAGTTCCCAGGATTCTTGCAGAGGATACTTTAAATGTTTGGTGTGTGCAGAGACTTAGAGGTTGGAACCGATCTATAACGGGTTGTTCCATAGCATTATTGCTCACTGTGCTATTTGTTTTGTTGTCCATTGCCTTATTCTCATGTGTTTGTTCTTTGAAGCATATTAAAAGTATATGTTCCTATGTATGGGTCTTACTGCTGCTTGTGTTTGATACACAGAAATCTTTACTGCATATTATTATCATTATCATTATCATTATCTTTATTTATACCTCACTTTTTCCCCTGACAGGGATTTGAGGCAGTTTACAGCTAAAATAGAAACAGCTAAAAACATAGGGAGTGGGGAAGCAATAATTTTAAAAAATTAAACATTAATAGAATATATATGTGAATTGTTGTTGTTGTTGTTCAGTCGTTCAGTCGTGTCCGACTCTTCGTGACCCCATGAACCAGAGCACGCCAGGCACGCCTATCCTTCACTGCCTCTCGCAGTTTGGCCAAACTCATGTAAGTAGCTTCGAGAACACTGTCCAACCATCTCATCCTCTGTCGTCCCCTTCTCCTTGTGCCCTCCATCTTTCCCAACATCAGGGTCTTTTCTAGGGAGTCTTCTCTTCAAAGTACTGGAGCCTCAACTTCAGGATCTGTCCTTCTAGTGAGCACTCAGGGCTGATTTCTTTGAGAATGGGTAGGTTTGATCTTCTTGCAGTCCATGGGACTCTCAAGAGTCTCCTCCAGCACCATAATTCAAAAGCATCAATTCTTCGGCGATCAGCCTTCTTTATGGTCCAGCTCTCACTTCCGTACATTACTACTGGGAAAACCATAGCTTTAACTATACGGACCTTTGTGGGCAAGGTGATGATCATTAAATTTAATAAAATAATAATACAGAATGTGGTTGGAGGACTGTACTGGGGAATGTGGCTGTCCACATTCTTAGTCTTTGGGGGAGCCTGTCAGCAAGGATGAGAATGAGATACTGGAGGCAAACTTCCAGGAATGGTAAAGGTGTTGGGAAAAGCAGCTCTGAGAGCTGAAGGATGCAGCCTTGAGGAATAATGTCTTGTAATGTGATACCTAAGAAGAGAGCACGCAGGAGGAAGGAAGAACAGCCCAGTTGGAAAGCAGTGGCCTGGAGGCAGAAAAACCTGGAGCCGTGAGTGAAGAAAAACCCTTTGGCCTTCATGCCAAGTGAAGCACCGGTGAAGCTCTAAATGCTGTACTCTTATCAGCCCCGAGCAGCATGGCCAAGGGCCAAGGATCAGGGAAGAAACTAGGCTTTAGACACTGTTTGGCACACACACCCCATGTGTATACACACACACAGGCTGGGAGCCTCAATGATGCCCCTCTGGAGGCTTTACCCAGGGCAAGAAAGAAAAAAAGGCTAGCCCTCCCTCCATAGCTACAACACTGCCAGGGATGATGGATGTTGTATCTGGAGGGTGGTGAGTTCCGTGCCCTTGCTTTACTATAGCTGGTTTACCCCAGAGGCAGATCCCAACATCAGACATAACCCCGAAGCTAGAAAGGAAGGGCAGGGTGGTTTGGGTGAGACATGAGTGCTTGGGGGACTGGGCAGACAGTGAGGGGAAGTGGGTTGTTTGGATGAACCAGAAGGCAATGGGGTTTGGGCAAACTGGAAGGAGGAGGGATGATATGGATGAGTTATAAAGGGAGGGGAAGAAGAAGTTGATGAGGTGTAAAAGGAGGGGAGCTTAGTCATGTGCAAAGGGAGAGGGTTGGCAAGGGGCTGGGTAGGTGGGATGGAGAGTGAAGCAGCATCCCTAGTTCTATATACGGGTGGTGCTCTGGTCTAAACCACTAAGCTTCTTGGACTTGCCGAAGGTCGGTGGTTCGAATCTCTGTGACAGTATGAGCTCCCTTTGCTCCTGCCAACCTAGCAGTTCGAAAGCATAGCAGTGAAAGTAGATAAATAGTACCGGTAAACGGCGTTTCCATGTGCTCTGGTTTCCGTCATGGTGTTCTGTTGCTCCAGAAGCGGTTTAATTATGCTGGCCACTTGACCCAGAAAGCTGTCTGTGGACCAATGCCAGCTCCCTCAGCCTGAAAGTGAGTTGAGTGCCACAGCCCCATAGTTGCATTTAACTGGACTTACCAGATAACCGTCCGGGGTCCTTTACCTTTTACATAAAAAGAGAATGAGTAAATAGAGCTCATGAGTCCTAATACTGAAAGGGGGGGAATTATGAAAGTATATTGAAGAAAGTGTGTGACAAAAAGTATTTAGATTATTTTGAACCCTAGCAATTGACATGTTCTTTCATGAGCTGGCTTAACGAGTCTGCCTCAACCCAGATTCTTCTGAGATTTTTCAGACCACTTGCAGCATTTATCCCCGTATAATCAGTGCTCTCTATCTTAAGATAGCATAACTGTGACCATTTTTGTAACTCCCATACTGTGGAAGTAGTAGTAACCACAATAACAAATGGAACAACAATTAAAAGCAAGGAACGAGCATGCAATATAAGGCATACAAGCGCAACTGCTTTCTGTTTACTAAGGACACATAGTATTATAATTCCTGTTTTTTGAAAAAGAAGAAACAAGGCTTGGTTAATCAAACAGTTCATAGTGGACTTATTTGCATATTTACCAACTAGGGAAGACTTAGCCCCTCCCTTGCCAAAGAATCTGGGGTGGGACCTTTGCAGGTTTTCTTTTTAAACGTTATGCTCCAGGCAGTGGAGCAGAAAGGGTCTGTTAAGGCAGCTGGGATACAAGCAGCAGCAGAACATCTATTGCATTTCAAATGCTTTTGCTTTCCTGTAAACCTCAGAGATTTAGTCAACTTTTCATCAGCATTTTTCTTCAGAAGACAGGATACACCTTTTCCTCTTTCTAAAAGAAGGAACTGATCTGCCTGCAATCAGAAGCAACTGCTTTCAGTATCACAGTTTTTGCTACTTGACTTGTGGAATTCTTCACCGGAATTATCCACTTTGCTTGATGATGAAGAAAAGCTTGTAAGTAGCTAGCCTGAGACTTTGCATGCAAGTTTTGATATGTTAAAAAGTCAAGGAGTGTAAATTTATGTTAGCAAATCTGTTGTATAGCCTTCTAAAGGCTTCACAGTTGGGGCTAATTTGCGCAGTGCTTATGTTGCCTCCCTGTAGTTTGCTCTTGCAATACAGTATAAAACAGTATAAACAGACCTGTGCCATAAACCCTTCCTGTCATATGACAGCTGATATGTGAAACTCTGAGTGATGCAACAAGCAAGGTATTCATAAAGCAGAAATCTTTTCAATCTTAGCTGAATGACCAAGGCTTTCCCTATGTTTGTTTTTCTCTCTGTGTTATCGGAGGAGGAAGAGAAGCACATTACCAAAACAATTATTAACTGCCATTTCTGACTGAGCTGTGATAAGACAATTGAAATGTGCACCTTTATCATGCTGGGATCTTCATCTTGGCAAAACCATGTGAGCATCTTGGGACTTTCATGCCTAGATATCAGAATGCCTGGGATTTGCTACATGATTACAACTATTCACTAGCTTCTCAGCATCTACACCATGCATTTAAGGCATTCAAATGTCACACCAAATATCACACTCAAATAACAGTCACGCCTTCCCCCAGAGAAGTCAGGGAAATCGCAGCTCTCTGAACAACTCTCTGTGCGCTTAACAAACTACATTTCACAGGATTATTTGAGGAAGGTTGTGACTGTTTAAAGTGGTATAATGGTGCTTTAACTGTATAGTGTCAATGTGACCCATATTGTTATGGCTTCTGCCCAACCACTCTTAATGGCTTATCCATGCTTTAAAGCTCTGTGTCCAAGCACTTTTCCTTTTTGTTGCTTACTTTCTTTTTTGCTCTGGAGCCTTCCCCAAGAAAACCTGTTCTTTACTGCTGAATCAGGGCAAACAGCAATCCGTGGAAAACCCAAATTTCCATTTGGTGTGCTTCCACTTTAAAGACTCTCCTTTTATGGGGAAAGCTCCGGGGTGGGGGGGAAAAGAGAGTGCCCAGACACAGAGCTTTAAAGTGCAAACTTGTGTCTGGAAAGCACAGGGTGAAGGGTAAGTATGGATAAGCCCTTATATTAAGCACATTACTGGTCCATAGTCCAGAATGATCATGGGAACCCAGGAAGCTGTCGTGATATAGAGTTAAGATTATTGGTCCACAGCACCACCTGGAAATGCAGGGGGTTGAACCTGCAAAGCTGTGACACTAGGTGTCTCATAGGCAAGACAATAGGTGAAGTAGCTGGACATACTTGTCAACGGATGTTGAGTCTTATTAATTAGGAGATGGTGTCCTGGGAGTTGGGGATCTTGGTGTGTTTGGATGTGGTACCCATGGCACTTGGCTGGAGCTATTCCCATATTGATCTTTCTCCAGATCTAATGTGGACCAGTGGATCTGTTGCATAGCAGGACTGCCTTTTTGCACCTACATCTGCTCTATTTGTTGATCCACAAATGAGGCAACTGGAACAAAGCCAGTGTAAGTCTCTCTCATCCAAAGGAAGCCAAGCTAGTTAGAATTGGCCCAGAACTTTCCATTGACGGAGGAAGTGAGAAGCACATAACAACCTTTTCTCTCTGCATGTACCAATTACACTAGAGTGATAATTCCCAGTGGTACTTGCTTAGCAAGCGGACTGCCATTCTTCATTTGTCTTGCTTCACATGAGACTTAACAGAGTTGCTCATAAATAGCAAGGGCATCTGTTGTTTTTATAATAGTGTTGCATCAAATAATCTCACTCAGCTGATGGTAAGGCTTCCCTCCCTGGAACAGGGAAGGAAGCAATGTTGAACAATGCCCTCTCCATGCTGTCATCTCATTACCACCCCTAAATTTGCTCTGGAGGGTTCTCTAGTCCTTCTGGACCAATTTTAGGGAGGGGTTCAAGGGACTGTGGAGGTAAATCACGGAAAACAAGTTCCCAGAATTCTCAGTGAAGAGGGAGTGGTTGTTAAACTGCTCTGCAAATTGTAGCTCTGTGAGGGGAACAGGTGTCTCTTAACAACTCTTAGCACCTTTAAGAAACCACAGCTCCCAGAATTCCCTGGGGAACTGATGCCTGCTTAAAGTGGTATTATACTGCTTTAAATATAGAGTGTGAATGTACAGTGTTTACAGGCTGCCCAGTATCTTCCTCCTGTGTGGAGAGGTGATACAATTTTGCAACAACACTTGGAGAATTGGGTTGTTGTCATTATTTTAAATGATTTTAATATTGGTTATTTAAAATATAACACCGGGGTGTGTGTGTGAAAGAAGCAATGTTGGCTCCCATTAACAAGAAGAATATTCCATCAAGAAAAGATAACAATAATCCAACCATCCTAATTTAAATATATACATGAATATAAGCTCTCTATAGGTCCAAGATTAATGATTAAAATAAATCCATTCAAATTTAGAAAGAGCAGTGCAATCCGACATTGGAGTATAATAAGTCTCTTTGCAACCATAACGGCTCAGCTGTGAGTTCCTACATCATAGGAATGTAGTTTAAAAGTGTGTGAACTTCTGTGAATATCAAAGATATTTCCAAAAGGAAGTTAATACAAAAAGAAGTTTCTGACCAAAAGTGAGACACCACAGGACACTGCAACATTATATGTTGCAATGAGACATTATCATCATTACATCACCAGCGTCTATCTCAACCAAACATTCCTGTAAAGACACTGCTGAGTTCAGAATACTCAAAACATCTTTGTTGTGGTTGCTGAAGCAGTCTCAATTTTAAAATCAGCATTAGTGTAGATTCTAATGTTGTTCCTTGAGCACTTTGAGTATCCACTTTACAACATTCCACTAAATGATTATTTGAAAAAAACCAACAACTACAGTTTAACTTTCTGTAATGTAGGGTTTCCATATTTCAAAAAGTAAAAATCCGGACAGAAAATTTGTTGAGCTGTTTTTGCAAAATCGCAAAGAAATTGGACATTTTAAAGCTATTTTTGAGGAAGATTGGGGGGGGGGGGGAGAGACACTGTCGACATTGGTTGCCATGCGTCTGGATTTTCCTGGACATTTCTGCCAGGAAACTAGTTTTGACTGCAGTATTCCAGGTATGTCCAGGAAATTCCGGATGTATGGCAACCCTGTAATGATCCAATTATTCCCTCCATCAATGCAGGAGATTCCATAAACAGGCACCAAAAGGTGCGGTCATTGAAGATATTACCATTCAGCAATGGTTATGGTAGTCCCTTTCTTTTTATATTCGTAGACCTTACAGAGGTGCTTGGAGAATTAAGTTGGAAATAGAAAAAAAAATGATGTCTCCTTTTAGCACTCCTGTAAACATTCTGAAAATAGCAAGGATGTGGAAGGAGAACTGCGGAGGTATCTTTTTGTAACACCTGGAGGCTGATTCCTTAGGGCAAGTAGGGTACTGGCCCATCAATCTCAGTCTGTCCTTAGCCAGCCGCCTCCACCTGCTTTCTGCTTACATTCACTCCAGGGGGGGGCACTGGATGTCAACTCCCTCCACTTAAGTTTCAGTATTCCTGTTTTAGAGCTCAGTAGGACAAAGGCAAAACTAGAGTTAGTTGGCTCTATTTTTCATTGGCACTGCATCCAGCTACTGTTGGCATCTCTGCTTTCTGCGCTACCGGTGCTAATCCACACTTCCGTTTGTCCCATTCCTAGAAAGCACAGGTCCAAGAAATTTTCCACTTGCCCTGCATCTTCTCCAGGTAAAACCCACCCTTTAGCCCTAAATTGGAGAAAACTCGAATTGCCATTTGCTCCAATTGAGTGCTAAAGAGCAGTTTTCCCTGGGGGAAACCAGCAGGATAAGTGGAAGTGTGGATAAGCCCCCCATCTCAATGGGTCCCAGCCACCACTGCCTTTGTTTGGTGGGGTGTGTGCATGCTTTTTGCATTAAAAGAGCTTTGAAGGGAAGAGGGATCTGGGTAAATAGCTTGCCATCTTTTCATCCATGGAAGCCGCGTGCAGATGGTATAATGAAGTGGGATTGTGGTTGTGCCTGTTACTCTGGACCCTTGCATAAAGTTATAGCATCTGTAAGGAGGCCAGATGTACATGGATACCAGTGTCCAACATGATGGATTGTGTGATCTGTACATTGCAAATATCACATCATTCCTTCCAAGAGCCCCTCCTTTGTGAGGGTTTATCATGAGTTGCTGACATTCAGTTAATACAGTATCTGTGTTTTTGTTCTATTATGGTACAACTTTAACTGAGTTTGTAGTGCTTTTAATTTTGATGCATTGGACGCAAAAAGTATAGATATAGATAAATAAGCAATGCATGTAAAGTGTGCAAGGAGGTGGAGCTGGCAGGCATGATTACTTCACTCCTCATATTGATTATGCAGGGCTCTACAGGGGATTAAAATTTGCCCAGGAAGAAATCTTTAGTACAATCCATCCCACTATATATATATATATATATATACACACACACACACACACATGCGAACATGTTTAACTCTCCCATTGAAACAGCGAATGAGACTTGAGTATGTTGAAATTTAGGCTTGAACTTGCCCTTTTTTGGGTGATAACTAAGTGCATTTCCCCAAGGAGCAACTTAGTTCCTCAGAAGGGCATGTGAAGGGCAAGTTCCTCTTACATGAACTTAGGAAGCCGTCTTACATAATGTCTGACCATTAGTCCATCTAGTTCAGTATTGTTGACACTTGGGCTTATCCACACTTCCTTTTGCCCCACTGCTTACCCTGTTAAGTCTGAAGAGTTGCTAACATGAAAGAATTATCTTGAAAATATATAAATATAAAAAATACAGTCTGATAAAGTTAAATGTAATGAATAGCTATATTGTAATAGCTGGTCTGCTAGTGCAAATAATGAAATTTCAGGGAAGGTTTGGGAGAAAGAGTACATTTTATGATATCAAAGATACGTCTACCGGGAAACCTTTGCAACCCGCCCCCCCCCCCCAAAAGCAGCTAGATGAAACACGGCAGTTGAAACAGATATGACTAGTTGGAAACGTAAACATTGTAATACAGACAGGAATGGGTAGTCTGTGAAAATATCCAGTTATTCAAAAGTTTGGGTTCCAGAGATTGAGGAAGATCAAAGAGAAGAGCAGAAATCTATTAGACTGCATATGGGCAGAATTGGGACAGAAAAGAAGAATTACCGTATATTATTAAATGACTGATGGCAGAAAAACTATGGGCTTGTCCACACTTCTGCTTGTCCTGTGCCTTAAAAGCATGGGTTCAAGAGCTTTCCCACTTGTCCTACACTTTCCAGGCATGAGTCCAAGCAGTTTTTCATTTGTCCTGCCACTTTCCCTGGGAAAACCCACTGTTTACCCCTGAATTGGAACAAACATCAATCCACAGAAACACCTTTACCCAGATAGTGGGAAAATATATTAGCTTCAATACCTAAGGTGTCATCAGATTTAAAATTAAGACTAATGCAATAGAAAATAATATTTAGAGTTTATTGGACCCCTTTATGGTTGTATTAAAAAAAGGTTTAGCTAAGATAGCTCAGTGTTGGAGTTGTGCCAAGGACAATGCCTCTCTGAAACATGTTTGTACAGTGTTCTTTACTTAACAAGTTTTGAGAGAAAGTGCTCTACTGGGTAACTATGACTGTGCAGAAAAAGTTAAATCTTTCAGCAGAGAATCTTTTATTAAACTATATACCAGCAGTATGGAAATTATCAACGGGACGATGAAAATGGATTTTCCGTGCCCTAATGGTGGCCAAGATATTGATATTGAGGCATTGGAAAAATAAAGATATGATACTCCTTCAATCAATGGATTGATATGACATCACTGGCAATTTATGAACGGATTCCTTATTAGGTGCAGACTCTGTATGGATAAATATGATAACACTTGGAACAAATTTATACAAAACGTAGTAGGCTATTAGTATTTACATAAGCACTAGGACAATAACACTATACCAACTTATTCAAGAATGTATGGGAATGTTGTGTGTTGCTCTCTTTTTGTGTATATTTTCGCTTTTATATGTATCTTTGTTGTCCACTTTTCCTTCTTCTTTTTCTGGATCACTTTATTTCTTTTAATGGAAATCACCTTAATAAATTATAAATATTAAAACCATCCTTCAAACACTGGGATCCATTGGCCGAAATCTCCACAGTGAGAGAGGTTTCACTTAATCTGGAAAATGCAGTCATGTGCACAGCGCTGTGCCACAGTTGCTGACAGAGGTAAGAACCTTTCAGCATATAACACCTCTGCTTGGAGATCTGCACTGGTTCCCGATTCGTTTCAGGACCATATTCAAGGTGTTGCTGTTGGCATACAAAGCCTTTCATGTGCACTTGCAGGATTGCCTTGCCCCATATGTGCCCACTTGACCCCTTTGATCTGCAAAACTAGCCCTGATACAAGTGCCACTCATTCCGCAGTTGTAAGAAATTGGTCTTTTAGTGTAGCAGGACCTACACTTCCAAACTGCCTGCCTGTAGATGTGAGGCAGGAGCCTTTGCTGCACTCTTTTCCGTGTCTGCTCAAAACATTTTGCTTGCGCAAGCCTATCCACCCAGGCGGATGTTGACGTGCTTTAGCCTTTCTTGCTGCGAATTTTATTTATATTTAATTTATTTTCATTGCTTTTCATGTTGACAGTTTTAATACTTCCTGTAAAGCGCTTAATGGTTTTACTGCAATCAAGTGGTGTAGCAATTTTGTTAAATAAATACCCTTATATATAATTGGGCTAAATATTGTTCTGGACTAGAGTCCTGAGTTGTTTTCTCTTTATCTATCTATCTTCCATGTAGGTAGACAAGAGACATGATCAGAGTTCAAGGAGACATTCCAGCCAAGGAAGGTGCAGAGCAGGGATGGTGAAGGATGTGGCTTAGGGAGACGGGTTGTGCTTAGGGAAGGAATGCTGAGGGCCAGATAGAGTAGCTTGAGGGTCCACATTTGGTCCCTGTGCCTGAAGTTCTCCACCCTTGCAACAGGTGGATAGGATCAGGAAAGATAAGTGTGTGCAAAGAGTACGTATAAGAGTGTGTGTGAGAGAGAAGTGATGTTAGATGGTGAACAGGGCTTCTTTTAGTTCTAAGCAGTAGTTATTTCCAATACATTGTTGGTAAGGCCAGGGGCGGATTGGGGGCTGTGCCAGTGGTGTGCATGCACCGAGTTCTGAGCCAAGGAGGCACTGTTTCAAACCCAGGTTAGTGAGGCATTGTGCTTTGGGAAGGAAGTGTGAGGCTCTGACAGTCCTAGAAACCTCCTGTCTCCTTCCCAAAGACTAGTTAACACTTTCCCAGCTTTGGGAAGGAGGTGGGAGGGCTTTAGGACCCTGCCAGAACCTTGCGTCTCCTTCCCAAATCACAGTGCCCCCTTACCTGGCATTGCACAGGGCACCATAGTACTGAAGTCTGCCACTGGTAGAGCAGAGGGCCTGATCCACACATAGTGTGCTGAGCTACAGGGTTGGCACCCTGTTACTCAGACTAAGCCCTGACAACAAAGACCAGAATGCTGTTCCCCTCTGAAAGTCAACTTAAATTTCCATGTGCATGTGCATGTGGAAATTTTATGCAAAATTGTGTCATGAGCATGCACCCCAAGTCTTTCAAGTACTTAGCTATGAGCTGTTCAGCACTGGAGCCAACTGCCCCTGGGAGGTGTTGAGCCCTCCTTCACTTGAGGAATTTAAGGAGATGTTGGACCATCTGCCAGGGAGGACGTAGCTGCATCTTGAATTGCAGGTCCTGCACTGAGCAACGGGCTAGGGTTGGTTGATTTCCAAGATCCCTTTTGTGAAAATAGGGTTGCCATATTTTGAAGAGCAAAAAAGAGGACACATTTGCCAACTTCTACTTTTAACTATTGATTGCTGTGCCGACTCTCATTTTACATACCCATGAAAAAGAGAATGTGTTCTGGGGGGGGGGGGGAGGACATATGGCAACCACTGTTTCCAGAACATAGGTATACATGCATCTGCCTCAGAGGCCATCACATGAATTCAATCATTCAGACAAGGTTTAGGTGTGGAAAATGAAGCAACTAGCATAGGTCCAAACCTGGTGACTTACAGGTTATTTACAACTCTCTAATTCTATATAGGCCACCCAGACAAAGATGCACAGACCATGCCTCCATTTGTTGGGAAGTACTTTGAGAAACAGAATTGCTCTCTAGTGGAGAATTGCTCTGCCTTTGAACAGCTGCATGTGAACTTCCTGAGTGGTGAAAATGACAACCATCTCAGGCACAGGTGCCTAGTGCCTATTGGGATTGGTAAAATGCAAAGAGTAGGCGGAGCCAGAGCCAATGACAGGCAGACCCAACTAATCCTAGTGAATTGTCTCTATCCATAAAGGCCGGCTACACAAAGACTACAGAGGAGGAAGCTGGCAGGCAGTACTGGACTGGTTGTAGATAAGGCAAGCAGGTGGGAAGAGCTTGCTGAGGACTAACTAAGGTGTCCCATTCACCCTAATGGATCAGCCTCCACTGCCAGGTAATGGCTCTTCAGGTTGACTTGCACTGAAGAAGAGACAAGCTTTTAGTCCATTTATCAGCTCTGGCTGCACCCTTTCCTGTTCCTACTCTCCCACTTCTAAAATTCCTTCCATGTCATATCCCTCTTCTCCTCTCATAAAGCCTGTTAACCTTCACACGGCCTTTCCTGCTTGCAAATTTGTAGGCCGATTGGGAAGAGGTTTCAGAGAGTGCTCAACTTCTGTGGAATCTCAGGGGCAAAGTGCACATAGCCTACTGAGAGGATGCTTGAAAAGCCTCTGGTATATGATTCAGCTTCTATGTTGGTTGGATCGATGCCAACAAAGACATAAACAGCAACTGGATTTCACATCATAGGCATGGACAGTTATAGACATGGGAGGAGGCTAGGCATGTTTCTGGGCATGCTTTTCCACTGAAAGGATTTACAGTTGTTGCAAGTTATTTTCTCAAGTAAACATTTTCAAGAACAGCTCCAGGGACATTTCCCTCCCTCTGTCATTTTGGCCAGAACTTTGCATACCTTGAGCCACAGAACCACTCTCCTAACATGGGCATCACTGCAGCTTACCTGAATGGGGCTTAAGTGGGACAGAATGGGGCAATCTCAAATCATGCAGCTGATCCAGTATGAGCAATGGATTGTATGCACCAGTGCGTCCACACTGGACCCAACTTCTCACCTGTCTGTCACCTCTCTCCCACTCCCCAGCTCAGTCCAATCTAATATTTATATTAGAAGTCACTTTGGCCACCCATGAAGATGGTTCTTTTTTATTGTTCTGCTCTTAGTTATAATTCTCCTTCATTTCTATTCTTTGTATAAATCACCAAATACTTTATTATTAACCACTGGTATGAAAAATGGTTTTAGCTTCATTGTAAAATATATTTATTACACTTTGCTTCAAAGTGAAGACCACAGCGGGTTTATATTAGAGATTAAAACTAAATTACAAAAATAAAATCAGGCTGCAGATAACAATAATAATGACAAAATGATATCAGTTAACAAGTGGAAATTAACTAGCAGAAATAAATTATGATATGGTAAAATGCTCCACTTAGTCAGTGGAGCCAGGAAGGTTTTCAAAACTACCAGGAAATGTTTTGTAGTGGGTTTTTTTCTAGATAAGTTCCTGATAAAAACTAGTGTGGTTTATGCAAATTTACGGAATCTCGGACTTAATTTGAGTCAGAACTTGTCACAGTTCAGACCTGTATCATTTTAACAGCCCCAGGACTCGGCTGGGGGGTGGGGGTGGGGGCATTTGTCCTTCTTTACATAAGAACATAGGAAGCTGCTATAGACCATGTTAGACTTTGGGTTCATCTAGCTTAGTATTGTCTACTGGCAGAAGCTGTCCAGGATTTCAGGCAGGGTTCACTCCTGGCCCTACCTGGAGATGTCAGGGATTAAAGGGGGGGGTCTTCTGCATGCAAAGCAGGTGCTCTACCACTGAGCTATGCTATTTTCCCTTACTTCAGAGACAGCAATGCTCTGGAATTGGTGTCAAAGTCCAGGTCCAAATACTTGTATAAAGAACCCTAAAGAATGAGAACAGAAGCCTTGAAGTTGCCCATCACCTGAACAGCAGACCAAGTAGGCACACAGCTCACCTGACTACAGCCTTCCTCAGCCCAACTAGGGTATCATACAATCCCATTGAGCCTCTGCATGACCCCCCCCCCCAGTCATCACTCAAGATTTCTAGGATTTCAGACCAAATGATAGGACTTCTAGGGGGGGGGGAATGACTAGGTTCCAGCACCACTCCTTTTCGAAGTTATGCTCCGGGTATCCTCCAAGAAATGCATAACCACAATCAGAAACAGTAATTCCGGTGAGGAATTCCCTGGTTGCATTGTGGTCAGAGCAATTGTTTCCTCTCTTTCCAAAGAGTAGAACTTGGGGCTTCTCCAATGAAACTGGCAATAGGCCTGCAGGCAGATTTTTGTTTTACTTTTAGTGGCAGATTTAAGTGTACACACTCTGAAATTTTGCAACAAGGCGGCTCCAGGCATCCTTTTACTGCACACTCATGATGATTTGTGTTCATGATGCTCTTGGTGTGGCCACATGCAAGCCTGCTTTCAGTACTGTTTGGGCCTGCAAAGGTTTTGGGTTATTCACACTGCCTCATTTCCAGCCAATGCATATCATATAACTTCCTGCAGAAATCCCATAATTTTTTATATCACAAACGAAAGGTGGTCCATCCTGTTTAGCTGCCTGGGGTGAAACAGGAAGGTGCTGCCCTGCCTCTGCTGAAGCCTCACATACTGGGGTTGTGCAATGGTGGCTTCTGGTGAGGTCTCATGAGATTTCCACAAGACCTTGCCAGAAGCTGCTGCCATGCAACCCCAGCAGCTGCAATGGCGGGGTGTGCCCACGGAATCCTGCCACCCAAGGTGACTGCTTCAGCCCCCCTCACAGGCCACAAACATTCTGATTTATTTCTGATCTGATCTGGTTGTGCTATAGCCTCTCCAGACTGTAATCATAGAATTGTGAAGTTGGAAGGGATCCTGAGGATCTTCTAGTCCAACCCCCTGCAATGCAGGAATACACTGCTGTCCCATACAGGGATCAAACCTGCAACCGTGGCATTATGAGCACCATGCTCTAACCGGCTGAGCTATCAGTAGTAGCATTGGGGAAGCATCACAGAACAAACTGAAGCAGAATAAATCCACTACCAGTGCACTATCATTATGTCAAGAACATCTTGCAGAATTCTCCTGCAATCAAAGGGCCCAAAGTGGTGGTGCAGAGTAATTGTACCTCTATGATGTGTGACCATTCTAGGACTGGTGCAGGCAATGTATCTCAGATGATGCTACCTCTCTCCCTCTGTCTAAACCTAGTTCTCCCTTTGAGAATGTGTGTTGTGTTGAGAACAGAGAGAATCAGAGTGCCCAGCTGCCTTCCCTTCGTGGGCAGCAATTCTGCCCACACTTAACTGGGGGCGGGGCGGGGGGATCCCGTTGAACTTGATAGGACATACTTCTGAGTAAGCCTGTACAAGATCACTCTTTTCATTTCCCCAAGTAGCATAACAATTAGAAATAAATACCTTGGGTCATGTCAAAGTAGATGCGCCCTTACTTTGACATGACCCAAGGTATTTATTTCTAATTGTTATGCTACTTGGGGAAATGAAAAGAGTGATCTTGTACAGGCTTACTCAGAAGTAATGGCAGCTTGTGGTTTTGGTTTGGCTTCTGCCTGTGCAAGCCTTCATCTGATTTCTTTGAAATGGTGCATAAAGTCTGGAGTAAATGGGGGGGGGGTTTATTGGCAGTGCCATATTTCTATGAAAAATGGTGTCACTACACACCGTGCCCCCCATCTCCCCCACCATCCCGTTGCCATTTGCTTGCGCTCCCTCTGCCACCATCCCACCACCATTGCTGGCCTACCTCCTCCCTCCCTTCCCCCGCTTCCCCCCTGCTTTGACCACTTCCCAGAGCCTCCCAGAGCTGCTTTGGTGCGACCCTTTTACAAGGTGCCTGGCGATCATAAAAAGGTTGTGCCAAAGCACCTCTGCTCCCTTTCTGTGATGTTTTCATATCACTTCCAGGTTCACTGTGATGTGCATGTTTGCGCACATATCAGACACACCTAAAATGGTTTCTGCATTTATCTGTAACTCTCAGTAATAAGAGGGTCAATGGTCTCAGGTTGCGCAGTCTAAAAGTCTCAACATAAAAGAAATGGAAATTGAGAGGGAGGAGGAAAAATGAATATTCAGGGAACCAGCTCTTAGTTACCAAATTCTTACAAGTGTTCTGTCTGGCAAGGGGTGAGGGAGCAAGCTCTTTGGTGCTGGCGCTTCTTTGGCCAATAGCTGGGCCCAGGCTGATCTTCCCCTTGCTGTGATATTCTTCCTGGGAGGCAGGGGATTTAACTCCCCAGTGGCCTTTCGCCCCCTGGATGATGGCACAGGCCAGTGTGTTCTGATTTTCAGCTCTGCAATCCCAACTGGTGCACATGGATAACAGGTTTCCAATAAAGCCTTAAACATCTTTATGCAGAAGTGAGTCCTGCTATTTTCAATGCAGCTTACTTCCCGCCTGCCCACCCCCAGTGGTGGAAAAATCTGTGCACAAGGCAAAATCAGACACTGTTTTATCCATTTTCTGTTTTATCAGGTTCCCAGTTGGGCAGTGCAGGAGAGCTAGCTGCTAATATTAAAGCCTTCCCAACAGAGCCAGCCACTCACCAAAAAAGGAAACAGTAAGTTGTTTTCATTGGTAAAGCAGTCCTCTCTTTAAACAGGATCGCCCCCTTCTGGTAATCATATCGTCTGCCATGCCAACAGAAATAGTGAACTGGCAGAAAACTGTGCAGGATAAAAGGCTGAATGCGTGAGCTTCTGTCCAGGGAATCCTCTGGGACAGATGAATCTGTAAGTTCTGGCCTCTGTCCCTTTAAATTTCTCTCAATTTCGCATTTTTCCATTCTCAAGTTCAGTTTGCTACATTTCATTATGGAAATTCATGAGCATTTTAGCATGTATCTCTCCCCATATGCACATTTTTGTATGCAATTTTGTCTAATATACACCTTTTTGCAAATCATATTTTCCCTAATACAATGCATTTTTGAAAGTTAAGTAAAGTGTGTGTTGTTAATAAACACTTTCCCCTATTCTTGTACATTTTGCGTTTAGAGATCTGCATTGCAAAATTGAGAGATGTGCAAATTCTGATGGATAGCTGTGCTTCACTTTGCGTATTTTAAAAACTATTTCTTTAAGGAAACATGAATTGTGTAGGTTTCCATTAAAATGTAAAAATTTCCCTTTCCCAGCTTGTTGGACAATTGCTCAAACTCACTTAGCAGATTTGCAACTCAAAACAGAACCCGCATTGGTATAATTTACTGGTCCAAAAGCAGGTTTCAAAGAGCAATTCCCCTTATTCAGCCCTGCCCTGTGACCATTCATCATCAATAAAATGCCTTAATTTTGCTCAGTTAATTATAATCTGTCAAGTAAATACGGACACCTTCACATATTACAGAAGCAACAGTTTGAAATGGAAGACTAAGATTCATTTTGAATTAAATTTCTTCTCCACACATGGAAGAAAATGCTTCTTTTAAGTTGGAGCTTGAATAAGGATATGTGCTCAAGTATTTAGAATTATTTTAATTTTCTGCATTTTCTTAAGTGCAACAATTAAACTAAGGGGGTACCTTTTGAAACCACCAGATGTTTAATTGATTGATCGATCTGATTATTCAGCTTGATGTTGAATACAGGTAATGGTTTCACAATTCTCCCTAACTTCTTCATATCCAGAGGTCACTGAAATAATGTCTCTACCAGCTTGCTCAAATAACTGATGTCTCAGGTCCGATTATTAATCTGCAGCTTACTAGCTCACTGGGACCCTTGTAAAGCCACCTCTTTCACTTTCAGCAGTTGCAGAAGTTGTATAAAAACACCACACTAATGCTGTTTCCTTTCCTTTCCTTTCCTTCCACCCCAACCCCCATGTTTGCACTGCAGGATCTGAGTTCAATTTGATGACTTGTGGTGAAAATATGCAGAGCAACGTGACAACATGCAGTGCCACCATTGATGAATTCCGGAATCAAGTGTACACTACGACGTACTCTATAATCTCGGTGTTGGGCTTATTAGGAAATGGCTTTGTGCTATGTGTCCTTATAAGAACATTCCAGGAGAAAACTGCCTTCCAGATATACATGCTCAACCTTGCTACTTCAGACCTGTTGTTTGTGTGCACACTGCCTCTGCGGGTGGTGTACTATGTCCACAAGGGCGACTGGTTCTTTGGTGACTTCCTATGCCGGATCAGCTCCTACGCCATGTATGTCAACTTGTACTGCAGCATCATGTTCATGACGGCCATGAGCTTCTTCCGCTGCATTGCCATCGTTTTCCCCATGCAGAACCTCAGGTTTGTAACTCGGAAGAAAGCCGTGCTAGTATGCGGAGCCATTTGGATCTTTGTGACACTGACAAGCGTGCCATTTCTGCTGAGCGGCTCATACCTGGACAGTTCGAGCAACAAGACTAAGTGCTTTGAGCCCCCGCCAGTAGATCAGATGCTGAAGCTGGTGGTCCTCCATTATATTGCATTATTTATTGGCTTCATCATTCCCTTCACCACCATCGCCGCCTGCTACACCATGATCATAAGAACCTTGCTGAAAAACTCCCTGCAAAAAAAAGAAGCAGCCCGCCGAAAAGCCGTCTGGATGATTGTCATTGTCACCTTGACCTTCCTCTTGAGCTTCGCTCCCTATCATGTCCAACGCACGGTCCACATTCATTTCATGATGGAAGGGGGTTCACGTTGTGAGGATATCCTCTACATGCAGAAATCTGTGGTGATAACGCTTTCCCTAGCAGCTTTCAATTGCTGCTTCGACCCGCTTCTCTATTTCTTCTCTGGAGGCAACTTTCGCAAAAGGCTTTCTACCTTCCGAAAGGGGTCCGCCTCCAGTGTGTCACAGGCACACAAGTTCAAGATGTCCTTAAAGAACTTTGGGGAGGAGCCAGCTAATGGGAAGGCACGAGAAGAGATGGGCTTATAGCCTTTGCAGAAGCTCCCAAAAAATCCTGACAGGGTGGGGAGCCAAAGGAGCTGGCACACTGCTATCTCTTAAGTTATGAACATGATGGTGCAAGGCAACCTGGAACTGGCATGACCTCTGACTATTTAGATACCTCTGCAGCAGTCATACCAATCTGAGATGCATTATCCCATGTGTGTTGGTGGTTTAGCAGATGTGTGGGATGATTTGTCATATTTATTTGCCACATTTATGTCCCACCTTTTCTCCAAGCTCAAGGAAGCGTACATGGTTCCCTCTCCTCCTTCTATTTTATCTACAGAGCAAACATCCAAGGTAGATTAGGTTGAAAGATAGTGGCTGTCTTACAGTTGCCCAGTAACTGTGCATTCCAAGTAAGCAAGCAAGCAATACATACATACATACATACATACATACATACATACATACATACATCCTGGACGGCTTGTGCACAAGCATTTGTGTCCTTCACAACTTGACTTGCAAACAAGTGGCCTTGTGGAGGCAATGCTAAAGAGTAAACAATGGCTAGATACTGCTTGTAAGATAAAGGGACACACAGCACTTTTGAAGCACATACATTGCCCCCCCCCAAAATCTGGTCACTGTAGTTTACTTCACACTGAGTTACAATTCCTAGTAACACTTAACCAGCCATAAGATTCTCTCCAAATTGAGGGAAATGAATTAATTCTTAAGTGTTGCAAAGTCACTATCACATCCTAGTGATCTGATTCTCAGAAAGTGCATAGCTATAACTGGGTAAAGGAGGGTGAAGGTCCTCTGGAGAATGGGAAAGGGAATATGTATAGGAACCTAAGACCCCTGTTGGATAAGGCCATTTGCCCATCTAGGCCAGCATCCTGTCCTCGTTGTGGCCAACCAGATGCCTGAAAGAAGGAACTGAACACAACAGCACTTTCCAACGCTTATAAGTCCTATGAACAGGCATTCAAGGAACACACTGCCATCGATAGCCTTGTCCTCCATGAAATTCTCTAATCCTCTTCTGAAGCCATCTAGATTGGTGACCTTAAATATGTGCCGTGTGAAGAAGTACAGTGGTACCTCGGTTTACAAACTTAATCCGTTCCAGAAGTCCGCTCTTAAACCGAAACCATTCTTAAACCAAGGCACGCTTTCCCTAATGAGGCCTCCCGCCACCGGTGCCCTTCCACCGTTCGGATTCCGTTCTTAGACTGAGGTAAAGTTCTCAAACCAAGACACTATTTCCAGTTTTGCAGAGTTTGTAAACCAAATAGTTCTTAAACCGGACTGTTCTTAAACTGAGGTACCACTGTACTTTGTTTCAGAGGTGCCATCTTTTCAAGATGGTTGAGGGGGCCCGATGTGATGTCCTGGTGTCATGCATGTGACACCGCAAGGAGCCAGGGGGCAGAGCCAAATGCCCTCTGAACACTGAGGGGGCCTGGCCCCCTCAAAAACAAAAACATTAGGGGGCCCCTGAAAGTGCCCCAGCCTCCAGGAACTGGTGCCTATGCTTTGTTTAGTTTGTCCTGAATTGCCAGCATCAGTGGATCCCAAGTTCTAGAGTTAAGAGAGAGGGATAAAAACCTTTCCCTATCCATTTCCTTTCCCTTTTCTACCTCCAGAGTACATGTAGCAGGAAAGGGTTGTTTTAGATACACACAAAAGTTTTAATTCCACCTTCCAGAGTACTTAATGTAAGATGTAAAGGACTTAAGTGGGGAACCTTTGGCCCTCCAGATGTTACTGAACTACAGCTCCCAACATCCTTGGCCATTGGCCATGCTTGCTGGGGCTGATGGGAGTTGTAGTTCAACAGCATCCAGAGGGCTAAACATTCCCCACACCTGGCTTCGGTAGTCCAGTTTCCTCTTCTCACCTACACTCCCCCCCCCCCATCCCTTTCAACAGGCACTTTGACATTCCATTATATCCTGGAGGCTCACAGAGCTTTCTCAGGTCATCAGTTTGTTTGTTTTTTTAAAAAATGTTCTTATTAAATTTTAATTTACAAATGTATATGCTTCTGCAGATCTAGAATTTCAACCGAGTATGTAAGAACTACTGTCTTATTTCTTGAGTTGGTTTCAATGAGACTGCTTGCCAAGAAACTGATTAAACTGACTAACATTGTCTATCAGGGCCAGCCCACCCATCAGGCAAGGTAAGGTGGCTGCAGATCCTGATTTCAATCTTTCCCCCCTCCTTTTTCCTGATGTAGATTTCCCTGGAGGGGGTGCCATTTTGGGGGTCCATCTCACGTGCCAAAATGCCTTGGGCCAATCCTGGCTGAAATGCATGCACTATCTCCAAGCAGGTACCACAAAGCTATAGTGAGCTCTGATACTGGTGCAGAACTGAGACCTGGGAGGGCATGTATAGAGTTTTGAGCTAAGACCAAGTAGGCTCATGTTAGGAACACAGAATCACATTGAATCAGACCTTAGGTCCATCTAGTTAAGTATTGTTGCTCAAAGAACTCTGCAGACTATAGTTTGTTATGGTTTACTAGGGATTGTAAACTCTGTGAGGGGTGAACTAAAGTGCCCACAATTATGTAAGGGAATGTATGCACATCAAATTTGCTTTAGTTATAGTGTGCACTAAACCTGGTCTGAAACCCTGGAAAGCTTCTGCCAATCAGTGTCAATAATGCAAAGATAAATGAGCTATGTTTGAATCCTCTTCCCACACCCAAAGTTTAGTTGGCAGGGTTCTGCAGAATTTCCAGCATCCTTGTAAAATCTCAAGAGAGAGCAGGGGAGGAAAATGTCAGAGTGACCTAAATCTGAGTGAAATGGGGCGGCTGGGGGGGGGGGTAGAGAAAGAGACAGAAGGGAAACAGCCGGTAGGGAATGCACACATTCCTTCAGCACTCAGGAGGTTATGGTGGAGCAACAGCAGAAAATACAGCTCTGCTGGTGGACCAAAGTAAACAGGATTGGAAACTCCCAGCAAGACCATTGCGCAAACTTTCAAGACATTAATCACAGTGCCAGTGGGAAATGTAAACATTTGTCATGGTGGGAATTAATGCAGCTGGGGAGCTGATGAGTATGTGCCCTGAATTCCCAAAGAGGCAGGGAATTCAGAATTGTGTCGGGGCCAATGAGACCCTTAAGCCTACTTCCTAAAAAGTGCTATGGCAGAAATGCAAAATATTATTTGGTATAAAGGCTCCAGGGAGATCAAGGCAGGGCTCATCTCCCTTCAACATGCCAGAGTCAATGCCTATCCAATCAAGCAATGTAGGAGTAATCTGCTCCTCATGGTGCCAAACTAGATAGATATACTAACTCTGTATCTTTGTCCTTGAGGGCAGAGAAGGGGAGGTAGGATGAATTTGATTCAGCTCACATTTAAAAGCAAACCTACCTAATTAACACTTTCCAAGACAGCATGAGAAGTGAAACACTGCCATTTGCGTGGCCAGGCAGAGTCCCCCGAACCCCGGGCAGCCCCTGAGGGAAATAACAACACGTGACAATGTTCTATGGGATTAAATTGGCCACAACTTTATTAATATTCAGATGTAGGGAGACCTTGGCTCAGGCATTGGGCGTTTATCCTTGCCAGCCCCCCAGCCTGGGTTCTGGGTAATATCAGGGTTATCCAGCATGAGTGGGGAGTGGGCTAACTCTGGAGAACATATGTTCAAGCAGATAGCCCCCCCCCGTTTGCTGCCGCTGGAGGGGGAGGGTAATGACGACCTCTGGGTGTATGGGCCAATGCCTCCCCCTGAGACCCCTTTAATGGGAACCCTGTTATTGCCGCCGCAATGGGGGCGGGGGTCACTGCCCCCCCAATCTTGTAGATGACTAAAGGATTCCACCCAAGGCCTGCAACTGCCAAAGTTGTGACAAATTGCTACGGGAAAGGCGAAACCTGCCAATGCAGGGAAAGTCCTTTCCGGTCCTTCAACAGCGACCTTGGCATAGCAGCGCCTGTGTGCCTGTGTGGCTGTGGAAATAAAATGGTTAACCTGCAGAATAAACGTTAAATGAGGGAGTGTTGGGTGGGGAAGCTCTGAATCCAATGGCTGCTTCCCAGGTATGACTCAACTCCTATTGTGTGTACTGACTAATCCCTCCTTCTACCTGGCCAATCCCCCCGGCAACACGTTCCCAGCTGGGATTGGGCAGCTGCTTGAGTGGGTGGAGATCACAGGTATCCAACCTGGGAAGGTGGTGCCAGGCCCAACTGCCAGCAACTGCCAGTGATCACAGGAGGCTACTCGTGACCATGCAAAATGTGCACCCCGTTTGATGCGGGGAGCGGTCATTGCACTTTGAAATTTGCACTTATCTGAATTTTGCAATGCAGTTCTCCAAACAGTGTTGACAAAAATACATATATGAGATATATATATATATATATTTAGATATATATACATTATACATACAAATGTATATGGTTGTGGAAATGTGTGCAGTAGTCCATATTGCAAAGAAAATGTATTTAACAGGAGAAATTTGTACTATAATGTTGGGGGGAAATCACTTTTTTTCTTTTTTTCTAGAAAACAAATTGCTACATGACCGTAGATAATTGAATTTCAGACTGGAAAAAATGAAAAACTGAGAGAACAAAAATTGACAGAAATTTCTATCTCTAGCACAGGGTTTTGTTGTTGTTGTTGTTGTTGTTGTTTTTAAATGAATGATTGTTTTAGTGGCTCTGATCTGGATCAGAAAACCTAGCTTTGGAGTTGAGACTTTAACTGTTCATTGTCCCAACTATGATTCCAATCTGAATCAGCATCCCCATTTGCTACCAACTGGCACAAGGTGGGGATGGGCCTTCCATTAAACTGAATTAGAGTTTTGTTCCATATGCAAACTGCCAGCAGAGGGGGCCCCAGTCCAAATTGGGGCTACAGTGAAGGGCAATGGGTTAAAGCTCCCCTAATGCTTAGAAGGGATTGTTCAGTCAGTAGAGTCTGAGGCACCTTATCTCAGCATTGTGGTTCGAGCCCCACATTGGGCAAAAGATTCCTGCATTGCAGGAAATAGAACTAGATGCTCCTTGTGGTCTCTTCCAACTCTACAATTCTATGATTCTAACCTCCATTCTAGAGTTAAGGGCACTTAACTTTAAATCGTAGATAAACTAAACAATGGTTTAAAGGCAAATGGCACTGGACACCTACTGCAAAGAAATGAACAAGGAAACCTCAGCAAGGTAGCAATTGCTCAAAGTATTAAATTTCAAAAGTGATTTTCTAATTGCCAGTCTAGTTATTACAAACTGTGGCCTATGTGGAGTGTATTGCCAAGAGTAACATGCATGTAAAATATATATCATGTCAATTTTGTGTTTGTGTTGAATGTAAATACATGTATGCAGATCCTCCTTTTTTTCTTTTTTCTTTTGCTTCCTTTGAGGTAGGGCTTGTGAAATGAGCACGAATTATACGAGTGGCCAGGAAAATTCTGTTGTTTGTAGCTCTTTGTATTTATCCAGTGAGACTGAGTGCAATCAAAATGGGACAAATCAGAAAGGGAATTTGCTGCCTGATGAGAGTTTCATGAGGTCTGTGATAGCTAACTGCAAAAAGGATAGCTGGAAAGACTGCAAAAATGACTAGACCAGTTTACTTCCAAAAAAGGTAGCAGAGATATCAGGAATTGCTGAGGCTAGGGACAAAATCAAATGGATCTTTATCAGGGATGGGGCACTTCAGGCCTGGAGGTGAAAAGTGGCCCTTCAGACCTCTATACTTGGTCCTTGGGGGTCTCCTCCAGCCACAACCCTCGCTGCGGACCCTGTTCCACACCATCCTCAAGTGCCTTTGGCTGGCTGGAGTGTATCCTTGAATTCTGAAAATCTTTCCAGGATGGTAGATGGAGACACGTGTGGGTGTGGGTGGGTGTGCACGCAGAAACCTTTGGCTTTTGTGTGGCAGGAAAGTAGCCAACAATACAAAAGTAAGAGTCACATCCATTGCTGTGCCCACTTTTGACTCTAGTCTTTTACATCTGGCCCTGCCCACTACAGTCTCCAGAAGGTTGGTCCCAAAGGCAATGCAGCCCTTGGTCTGAAAAAGCTTCCTCACCCCTGAGCTGCATAGAGATGGTGCTCTTGACCCATCACCAGATTTTGCCAGGAGGAACCATGGCATTCCCTCCAGATTGACCCGTCATGATCATCACCAAGGGAAGGTAAGTACGCTTGGTACCAAGGAGCTCAAGAGCAGCAGCTCGTGGCATGGTAGAGCTGCACCCCTCACCTGACCTCCTGCCAGTTGATTCACTGCAGCTTACCAAGAAGATGAAGTGGGGAGAAAAGGCAGAGGGAGGTTGGTGTGGTGCAAACACTGGCAGGAGTACCAGATTGGTTCTGCCAAAGCATTTGCACCATGCCCATGCCCACACACCCCAACAATGCTGTCCATTACTTCTCATTATGGAGCTGTTAGCTCAACAACGGTCCAGAACTATTGCCTGCTCCTCCTCTTTAATATGAAACTGCCTTATACCACACTGAACCATCTCATTCAGTATTGACTGGCAGTAGTTCTCCAGAGTTTCACAAAACCTGTAGTGAGCTATGGTTCTTTACAAATGGGTCTACATTGAACATACGAAGCTGACTTTTTTGTGTCAGACCAGTAATCCATCTAGGTCAGTGTTGCTGACACTAACCGGCAGCTGCTCTCCTGGGTTTCAGGCAGGAGCATTTCCCAACCCAGCTCAAAGATGCTGGGGATTGAGCCTTTTTCTACCTGATCATCAGCTGGATCATTGTTTGCAGTGGGATCTTCTCCCTCCTCCCAAGGAAATCTTGGGTGATAGAGCCTTCTGGCAACCAAATGGGCACTCCTACGTCAACTCTGGGCTTCCCACCAATTTTGCTGCTGCCCTCATTCTTGAGACTTGGCTGATGAAAAGGTGCTACTGGCCATCAAGTAGGACTCTTGGGCTGTGGGCAGGTGGAACACTGATGAGGCACTTCTGGCTGCCTTGGGACTATCACAAGTACTTTCAGGTCCCCAGCTGATCAGTGAAAGCCCCTTTCATCCAAGCTCCACCCTCATCTAAGTCTCACCTTTACCAAATCAGCCTTGAGGTCAACTGGGAAGCCTGGCAAGGCATAATTAGGCCTCTGGTCTAGATTGATTGGGATTTCCCCTCACTATGGTGGTCCCACTCACTGCTACTCCCTCCCCTTGATAACAGCAGGGTAGGTACAGCACCAGATAAAAAGAAAAAGCTAATCACAACAATACAAACACAACATGTAGGCTAATAGTTAGTAGAGAATATATAACAGAATAATGATATCATTCAAATTGTAGGAATAAGCCAATCAAAGTTCATATGTACAATATAACAGAGTGGTAGCGAGGACTGTCGAGCCGTGTGTTCAAAACAGATGTCTAAGGACAGTCTCTCAATAGTCTTTCAAAAGTTTCAATTGAAGATGTCTCAAAAGCCTCAAAAGGACAGTGTCTCCAGAATGATACTACTGTTTCGTAATAGTCTTCATCAGCTGGGAATAAGATACAAGGCATACAACCGATGAAGCACTCTGGACAGCTTCCAACATATATAAAAACAAAATAAAACCTTCCCTATACAGGATCCCTAAAAAAAAAAAACCTTCCCTATACAGGATTGCCTTCCGCTGGCTCAGGGGTCGGATAATTTCATACCCTCCAACATTTCTCCAATGAAGATAGGGACATCCTAAGGAAAAGTGGGGCAGTCTGGGATCAAATCAGAAACTGGGACGGCTTCTCTAAATCAGGGGTGTCCCTGAAAAACAGAGACACTTGGAGGGTCTACCATCAGCAACTTGTCTGACAGTGCATTGATGCCAACCTGCATTACACTTCTGCCATAGAATAATAACATCCCTTCAATCCATGCCAACACCTCATCACTGGCAAAACTTTATACCATTGATTTCATGTTCACGAGGGGAAATCGTCTAAAATAGCCTCCCCTGAGTCAATGGCTACCCCACCCTGCCCTGCCCATGCAACCACAAGAGAGCATGGAATGCAGACCACATTCACACTTCACCTTTGTGGCACTATAGTGCTACTTTAAACAGACATGGCTCCCCCCCCCCAAAAAAAAAAAAAATATTATGGGTGCAGAGCTGGTTAAGGGTGCTGAGAGTTGCTAGCAGATGGCTATTCTCCTGAAAGAGTTCCCTGTGAAGAGGGATTGACTGATAAACCACTCTGAGAACTGTAGCTCTGTGAGAGAAATAGGGGCATCCTAAGAACTCAAGCATCAAGAATTGATGCTTTTGAATTATGGTGCTGGAGGAGACTCTTGAGAGTCCCATGGACTGCAAGAAGATCAAACCTATCCATTCTCAAAGAAATCAGCCCTGAGTGCTCACTAGAAGGACAGATCCTGAAGTTGAGGCTCCAGTACTTTGGCCACCTCATGAGAAGAGAAGACTCCCTAGAAAAGACCCTGATGTTGGGAAAGATGGAGGGCACAAGGAGAAGGGGACGACAGAGGATGAGATGGTTGGACAGTGTTCTCGAAGCTACTAACATGAGTTTGGCCAAACTGCGGGAGGCAGTGAAGGATAGGCGTGCCTGGCGTGCTCTGGTCCATGGGGTCACGAAGAGTCGGACACGACTGAACGACTGAACAACAACAACAAGAACTCTCAGGACCCTTAACCAGCTACAACTTCCATAATTGGAGGGGGGGCATGATAGTTTTAAGTAGATTCATAGCACTTTAACTGAGCACTGAATCACAGCTAAGGGTGGGCAGATGTGTCGGTTTTGATTTTTCTCAGCTGTGGTCTAAACCACAGAGCCTAGGGCTTGCCAATCAGAAGGTCGGCGGTTCAAATCCCAGCAACGGGGTGAGCTCCCGTTGCTCAGTCCCTGCTCCTGCCAACCAAGCAGTTCGAAACAGGGGCGTACCCAGGATCAAAACTAGGGGGGAGCAAGCCATGGTCATTCAGGTTGTGACATTTCAGCACAAAAAGGCGAATGAAACCAAAATTTTAGGAAAATTATGCTTGAAATTTTTTTAAATTTTTATTCTAGTTACATGTCTTATACCAGGGGTGGCTGTGATCTAAGAGACTCCAAGAGACTGTGATCTACTTTCAGCAGTGATCTACCCCTGTTTTTGGGGGTTCCGCTCAAAGTTGTTGACCTTTTTTGGGGATGAGGAATGCCCCGTTTTTTAGGGGTTCAGTTTGTTTTTAGATTACTGACCATATTGTGTAAACAGCAAACAAAAACATCTTCAAAAAACAGAAAAACTTTCCCTCCCAAACAGAAAGCCCCCAAATGGCTGAAAAACTCAGTTTCCTAGGATCCTCAGCCATCGCAACTCACCATGCCAAGGAACTGTTTCCAAAGCTCCTTTGCAACGATCAGCCGGCGCAACACACACACACACACACACACACACGCAGTGGCCGGCTGCCGGTTGGCAGAGCTCAATTGTTATTTAGATTTTGGGAGGGGGAGGAAGACCGGTAGTTGAGCTTTTTAGGAGAGCTTTTTTTTTCCTTTTAGGCTGCCAATAACCATTTAATTATTATTATTTTTTGCTTCTGGGGGGGCAGGTGCCCCCTCCTGCCCCCCCTTGGGTACGCCCGTGGTTCGAAAACACGTCAAAGTGCAAGAAGATAAATAGGTACCGCTCCGGCAGGAAGGCAAATGGTGTTTCCGTGCACAGCTCTGGTTCGCCAGAAGCGGCTTAGTCATGCTGGCCACATGACCCGGAAGCTATACACCAGCTCCCTCGGCAAATAAAGTGAGATGAGCGCCACAACCTCAGAGTTGTCAGTGACTAGACCTAACGGTCAGGGGTCCCTTTACCTTTACGTTTATTTATCTACAGTTCTCTATCAGTCTGAAATTCTTTTAAGTCCTCATGAAAACATGCCATCATTTTAGTGGAAACTTCTCCTAATGGGCACATTTTTCTCAAGCAGCTTCCCCTAACATGTTATCTGTTATCATCACAAATGCATGCAATTTTATGCAAACTTTCCCCTGATGGACTCAAAAGCTAAAGCTTGACGCATTGGTAGCTGCTGAGAAATTTCACCTGAGATCAAATCTTGTTCCAGCAGCTTTTAAGCTCCCCAACTGCAAAAGCCCTTGCAACCAGAAAATGAGAAGCAACCAGGTATTTTTGCCCAAGCTCCAAGCAACTTGCTGTACGTCTTCTTTGTGTAAGGAAAAAAAAGAGAATAAAATAAAAAATTCCTTCCAGTAGCACCTTAGAGACCAACTAAGTTTGTTCTAGGTATGAGCTTTCGTGTGCATGCACACTTCTTCAGATATGAAAGCTCATACCTAGAACAAACTTAGTTGGTCTCTAAGGTGCTACTGGAAGGAATTTTTTATTTTGTTTTGTTTTGACTATGGCAGACCAACACGGCTACCTACCTGTAACTGGAAAAAAGAGGTGTGATTTGATGTGATTTTTGCTGCTGTTTTCTGATATGCATTGATCACATTAAAGAGCTTAAAATGCTCAGGAATATTAACAAAATTATCAAAAAGCTACAGTTCCTTGATGCACCAGGGATCATGAGTAAAACTAATGTTAGAAATGGAGACAAAGTAAGGCATTCTGAATGAATACTTTTAGGGGGAAAGCCTGCTGATTTCAGCAGGCAGTACTGTGCTCTGTCTGGTTGCTAGATGGCACTGCAGTGTAACTGGAATTGTGTTTTATTCTCCCCCCCCCCCCCAAGGGCAGTCAGGTTTTCTGAGGATTGCCCTTTGTTCCAGTTCAGGGATAAAATTCAGGGGAAGTGCTGGGACAAAAAACAAAAAGAAAAAACCTGCTTGGACACAGAGTTTTAAAGTGTGGGCCTGTACTTGAAAAGCATGGTGCAAAAGGAAGTCTGAATGAGCCCTACATGGTATTTGTGCCTCAGATATTAATTTTATTGGCTCTGTGGTTTTATTGGCTTGCCAATCAGAAGGTCGGTGGTTTGAATCCCCGCAACGGGGTGAGCTCTCGTTCGGTCCCAGCTCCTGCCCACCTAGCAGTTTGAAAGCATGTCAAACTGCAAGTAGATAAATAGGTACCGCTCCGGTGGGAAGGTAAATGGCGTTTCCTGGCACTGCTCTGGTTCGCCAGAAGCGGCTTTGTCATGCTGGCCACATGACCCAGAAGCTGTACGCTGGCTCCCTCGACCAGTAACGCGAGATGAGCGCCGCAACCCCAGAGTCGTCTGCGACTGGACCTAATGGTCAGGGGTCCCTTTACCTTTACCTTACTGTATTCAGAGAGACTACATCCATGAAAGCAGGATATTTCTGACTAATAGCCATTCAGGACTGGATAACATCTCGGAACAAGAAGTAACGTTAGCTTGGAATATCTACCCAAGTTTCAGTGTTGGATAACGAACATCCTTTGTGGCGACTGTGCCAACTATTTCAGAAGGACACGTGAAAAGCATAGAAACCCGTTAGTCTGTTCAGAAAATGCCAAAATTATCAGTTAAAACAATCTTAGACCTTGGCTCAGTGTTGTCCCATCTACGCTATACATTTAAAGCACCATCATTTAAAAGAGTTGTGGCTCCCCACCACCCAAAATATCTAGGAACTGTGGTTTGTTAAGGATGCCAAGGCATGCTAGGACACTCTCATACCCCATCACTGAGCTGCTATTCCCAGAGCTGTTTAACAGTCAATCCCTCTTCTCAGGGCACTCTAGGAATCAGAACTCTGTGAGGGGAATAGGGATCTCCTAACAATTCCCAGCATCCTTTAAAAACTACAGGTGGAGCCAAAAGTTGCCTTTAGATTCAGCCTTCAGATGGGGTGTTGGAGGAGATTTGCAGAAGGGGAGTGCATATGTGTGCTGTCAATCAATTAAAGACTGTAGCTTCCCACTTTTTATTAATCACTTGGTTAATGTTAGCTAGATTCACCTATTTCCCAAACCTCAGGATAATCAGAGGTCTTTTAAGAATATTAGAAAATGGACATTGTTTCTCTCTAGTGTGGCATAATTCACAATGTTGACAAATATAAGCTACGACCCATCATTAGAATAATAATAATGCCCAGCTTTTTTGTGTTTGTTATGTTTTTATCTCACCTTTCTTTCAAGGTGGTGTGCATAGCTCTCCTCTTCCCCATTTTTACCTTCACAACAACCCTGTTAGGGAAGTTAGGCTTGCCCAAGATCACTCAGTGAGCTTTATGACTGAGTTACAGGTGGGTAGCCGTGTTGGTCTGCCATAGTCAAAACAAAATCGAAAATTCTTTCTAGTAGCACCTTAGAGACCAACTGAGTTTGTTCCTGGTATGAGCTTTCGGTATCTGAAGAAGTGTGCATGCACACGAAAGCTCATACCAGGAACAAACTCAGTTGGACTTTATGACTGAGTGTGGGATTTGAACATGGTCCAGCACTCCAAACCAGTACTATTGTCCCCATACCTATGGGTGGGCAATCTGTGGGCACCCAGGTATTGCTGGCCTCCAGCTCACATCACATTATTGGCCATGCTGAAGCTGGTGGGAGGTGGAGTCCAGCAACATCTGCAGGTGCACAGATTCCTTAATCTTGCCACACACACATTTTTCCTACTCCCTGTGCTAAACCTGGTGGCTTCTCCTTCTGGTTTGTGCAGATAGCACTGTGGCTTTCCATTTTCTAGTGAAATAAAACACACACACACACACACACACACACACAGAGAGAGAGAGAGAGAGAGAGAGAGAGAGAGAGCAACTAAAGGTTGCAGTTAGCGAAAGCACGCCTCATGTTAAGAACAGTTTTGGGTTAAGAACGGACCTCCAGAATAAATTAGGTTCGTAACCGGAGGTACCACTGTACAAATACTGATGGATTTGACCTTGTTTCCTTTTGTTTGCCTATGATACTTGTAATGAATCGGATCTAAGTTAAGGGGTTTTCAGAAACCCACGGTGTTTTATGAGTTAATGGGTACCCCAGTTTGAGTGGCAGATATCCCATGGGAGGTGGGACATTCCGCTCTTTAAAAAGGAGGGAGCAGCCGTTAGAGTGGGAGGAGTGGTGACTTGAAGAAGGAGGGCGTGGGGCCAGGATAGTGGTGGGGAGGTTAGGATAGGTTAGGATACGTTGAAGATGTGTATATGATGCTGAAAGAAAGAGTTTACTCTGATATGAAACTAAGCTTATAAACCATTACTGAAACCGTTATGTTCTGAAAGAAATAAAGACTTCTTATTGTTGAGCTAAGAAAATATCGTTGTTCATTTGGTCCAGCGAGCTATGTATGCTCATGAGGAGGTGAACTCAGGGAGGACAAAACTGACCTGCAGGGTGATAGTTTGTGTCTTGGAGTTCCCTCAGGAGGGGCTAGCGGGCGGAAACCCTGGTATTGCCACAGAGTTGCTAAGAGGGCTTAGCAAACTGATATAGTGAGGGATCTAATGAAAGAGAGACCCTGAACTGTAGGCAAAGAAGAGTTTAACCCCTGAAGCCCAGAGCAGAGGATATAACCGGCCACGGCCGCTGGACAGGAAAACTCCCGTTACTAAGAGATTCCCAGATTATTAATAAAAGGGAATTGACATAACAGACGGACCTCAGAGGGACAGGTGGGGTGGATTGAAATTTGACCCAGAACACCTGATTAGAAATTCACTTAGTAACAAGGGGAGAGTGTGCAGTGGAGGTTCGTCGCAATACTCTAAGGGTGCCTTTACAGTGCCATTATCCTGCTGGATGGATTCAGTTTGAGGTCTGAAAGAGTAAACGGCAGGAGACTCTCTCACACACCCAAACCAACTCAGTTTAGCTGGGCTTTCAAAGCACATAAGCAGGCAGCAAGGCACAGCTAGCAGCAAGTTTGTCCCCCTTCATTTCAGCAGCTGCTCTACAGAATAGGGGCCTTAGCAGTGCCTTGCTGCCTACTACATGCTTTGAATTCGTGACTTTGGGACTTCAAAGGACAAAAAACCCTGCCGATCAGCTTCCTCCTCCTTAGCATGAAGGAAGAGGGTGGGGAGGAAACTAGAAATAGTCAGCTCCACCTGTCAATGGTTTTGGCTCCACCTACTCTTAGCCTCCTTGTCTCCTGCCCTGCCAGTCCCTATGGTCACCAGCCACCACTGAGTGGAACTTCTGAGAAAGATATGCATGAGATTACTATATATACCTGAAGAAGCGTCACCACAATCAACATTCAGCCCAGACACTGAGATCCAGAGCCGAGGGCTTTCTGGCAGTTCCCTCACTGTGAGAAGAGAGGTTACAGGGACCCAGGCTGAGGGCCTTCTCAGTAGTGGCTCCCACCCTGTGGAACGCCCTGTTGTCAGGTGTCAAGGAAATAAACAACTATCAAAACAAGGCAGTCCTCTATAGGGAAGTTTTTAATGTTTGATGTTTTAATGTTTAATGTGTTTATGTTTTAATTTGCTGGAAACTGTCCAGAGTGGCTGGAGCAACCCATTCAGATGGGCAGCATATAATTTGTTATTGTTATTGTTGTGGTTCCCTAACTGACACCTTTATTAGAACCACTGGCACAAAAGACTGCTGCTTAATTAGGTTTTTGATGCTGTGCTGATCATTTTTCAGTCTGTCTGAGAAATGTCGTGACTATTACTCACACGTTGGTTTCAGTCTGACATTGTGAAAATGACACCTGCTATCGGAAAACAGCTTTTTTTTTTTTGCATAGCAACACACTAGACTTCATGTTATAAAAGGAAGACAAGCCATCTTTCTCTTTCCCAGAGAGCACAAAATCAAGTCATTTTATTTTTATGTGTTTATTTATTTATTTTTAACACCCGCTGTTTCCTCTAGGAAACATACCTGGGTGTGCTCAAATAAGATAGGGGCAAGGAAGGGAGTTGTAAGAGGGACCCATCATCAAATCCACAGTCTGCTCAGAAGAATAAAAGGACTAACCTATATCAAAATTTAAAAAGTAGTATGTGCCCTGCCCTCTTTTCACTGGAAGTCCCAACCCTTTTATCAAAAGTTCCACTTTTTAATATAAATTTTGTATCACTCAGTATTCTTTTTTAAAAAAAGTTTATTTTAGACTATCATGTAACCTATATACTGTATGTGTCTGTCTCATTGCTTCTGATCCAAAAGGTTTTTTTTTAATAAATTAAAAAAAAACCTGACCTATGGTGTGCGTCAGGGGTCAGCAAACTTATTCAGCAGGGGGCCGGTCCACTGTCCTTCAGACCTTGTGGGAGGCCAGGCTATGGGGGGGGGATGAATGAATTCCTATGCCCCACAAATAACCCAGAGAAGCATTTTAAATAAAAGCACACATTCTACTCATGTAAAAACACACTGACTCCTGGACCGTCCACGGGCCGGATTGAGAAGACGATTGGGCCAGATCCGGCCCCCAGGCCTTAGTTTGCCTACCCAGGGTGTGCGTGATAAGCTCCCCTGAATCTTCCATTTTTTAAAAAACACACACACCCTTCAAGAAAAAGGAGTTATTTGATGTTTCCCAATATGACCTTGGTTGAAAATGAATGAAAACAGAAACTAAGCTTCCCCCACAAAATGTTGCTTTTCATTCGAACTCAAGAGTTCCAATGGACAAGTATAGTGAGTTTTCATTTCTGTCTCACCAACTGTATTTTCTTATATGTGTCAGAAGTCTTTTTGGATAGTCCTGCTGCACACAATCCTCGGCTGCAAGATTTCAAGTTGGCAAAATATTAAATAGGATTGGAGGCAGGCCAGAAAAGCATATTCACCAGCAATTCCCTGATTAATGCAGAAGATGTATACGGTGCTTAGAATGCCCTTTTCTTCCTACCACCTTTTTAGGCCCATGGGCACTTATTGATTTATAAGTGACTGTCATAAAGGTAAAGGTAAAGGACCATAAGGTCCAGTCGTGGACGACTCTGGGGTTATAGCTCTCATCTCGCTTTACTGGCCGAGGGAGCTGGCGTACAGCTTCCAGGTCATGTGGCCAGCATGACTAAGCCACTTCTGGCAAACCAGAGCAGCACATGGAAGCGCCGTTTACCTTCCCGCCAGAGCAGTACCTATTTATCTACTTGCACTTTGACATGCTTTTGAACTGCTAGGTTGGCAGGAGCAGGAACCGAGCAATGGGAGCTCACCCCATCGCAGGGAATCGAACCACCAACCTTCTGATTGGCAAGCCCTAGGCTCAGTGGTTTAGACCACAGCGCCACCCACGTCCCTTTTTAGTGACTGTCATAGGTAGCACCAAATTTGGTCACTTCTCTCTGCTTTTTCCCAGATCAAATCTCCACACACAGAGAGAAGAAAGTGTGTGCTTTCTTTCTTTCTTTCTTTGCTTTACCAAGGCATTTGTATCCTGTAGCAGCAACATTGGGTTGTTGGTTGGCCATGCTGTGCTGCCTGCCTGCCTGTGCAGGGGGGAGCCCAGACAGACAATGAGGCCCTTGCCAAGTGAAACCCCCATGCTGGCCAGGTGGCCATTCAGTGAGGGGGGCAGGGATGCAGTAGCGACGTCAGGCTGGGGCATAAGGACCCCCAGCAGCAGGCAGGGTGGGATGGGGATCCTTGGAGGTGATGTGCCTGGTTCCTGCCCCCTCATAATTGTGTGCCCAGGGCTGTGCCCCCCCTGGGCCCCCCAATGCTATGTCCCTGTCCTGTAGAGCAGTGGTTTCCAATTAGCTACGTACTGAGACCCCTGTTTTTCAAAAGCCAAGCCATGGACCCCCTGCTTTTGAAAAGTTTGATATTTCTGTGGTCATTTTTGTTATGTGCCGTGGGTGGATTACGTGGACCTCCTGGGGTCCCTGGACCACCAATTGGGAACCAATGCTGTAGAGTAACTGTGAGCCTTAAAAAGCACACAGATTTGAAATGAAGTGGGAAAGCATGTCACTCTTTCATCTTACTCCTGCTCCATACTTTGCTAGGGAGAAAAAAGTAAACCATATTTGCCATCTCATGGTGGTGGTGGTGGGGTGGTATTTTCCACTGCTTTACATATTCCAATTCCAGCTTATTACAAAACTCTGTGATGAAGAAATAGTGTTGATCTTTTTTTTCCCTTTTGTGTTGTGTCTATTAGAGTAAGTCTGAAAGCAGGAGCTATCTTATCAAGGAGATTTGTACGTCATTACTAGCTTGTTATCCACCCAGGCACTGACCAGACCCTGACCCTCTTAGCAACAGGAACTGGAGAAATAATATTTCTATGCTTGCTCTATTTCTCCAAGGGGTTTTAATGGGTCAAGGGTCTAGCAGTACCCGGTTTCGCTTCATTTGGAGCTCAGTGGCTCGTGGGGCTGCCCCGTCCGTAAAGCAGCACAGATGGGTCAGCCCCACGAGCCGCCACTCGCTCAGCGGCTCGTTCGGTCACCATGGGAGCAGCAGCACTGGCTCGTGGGGCTGCCCCGTCCGTGTTGCTTTACGGACGGGGCAGCCCCACGACCCGCCGCTTACTTGGCGGCTCGCCCGGTCGCCGCGGGAGCAGCAGTGCCGGCCCAGATGGACTGGGTGGGCATGCACGTCATTTCTGCACATGCGCAGTCCGTCTGACACTGTGGCATCATGACACCCCCCGCCCCCAGGGGGGTGCCTCCATGCTGCCGCCCTGGGCAGCCAAAAGGCTTCCTTCGCCGCTGAAACAGAGGCTCTGATACTACATCCGCAAGCTACTTTAATACCCTTGGAAGTAGCTATGTGTTTTCTTACCACCTCTTTTCCTATCTTGGGCTGCAGCTTACATTGTTTATTATGTTATCACCAGGTTGGGCATTGCTTTCTTTTTTGGCGAAAACAGGCAAATTAGGTGATGAGTAGTTTCGCCTTCTCTTTGTCACCCAATAGCATTTCTCCATCTTCTCCACACAGAGGACCTACCACTTGCTTGATATTCCTCTTGCTTTGAACAGCTGAAGAAATCTTTATCATTATTTTTAACCTCTCTTGCAAGCCTGAGCTCATTCTGAGTTTTGGCCCACCTGACCTTCTGCCTATAACTGTTGGATACTTGTGGATATTCCTTTGAGATTCCCACTTCCCTCTAACTTTTATACATGTCCTTCTTAAATCTCAGCTCATCTGTAAGCTCTTTATGTAGCCACAAGCCACACTAGTTTCTTTAGATGCCTCCCACTTTTCTTTCACTTTGGAATTGTCTGCATTTGGGCCTTCAATATTTCATCTTTAAGAAACTCCAAGCCATCATGGATTCCCTTCTCTTTGAGTATTTCTGACCATAGGATCTCACCCAGTAACTCTATTAAATATTCAGGAACAGTCAGAAGCCCAATATAACTTCGTTTATTCAACAGCTCACTTCCATATTAAAACAAGAACACACTCTGAAAGCCCAACAAGAAGAACTGCCAGTTGGCAGTTGGCAGTTGACAGAGCTTGCCATTAGAACTTTCATCCACCTACGCTCTGCGATTGGTTAGAATCATAACGTGTTAAACCCAATACATAACACTCCTCCCCCCAACTTCCTAACAAAAGGAACAAACATAGTCATCAAAGTGTGCTGGCCTTTTCCGCTCCCGCTGGGACCGTCGTGGTTCCTGTGCCCGAATGGGTGACCCAGGAGGTTCCTCCGGTACCTGCGGTCTAAGTGGGGAGGCCAGCTCTGAAGGGGTAATGGCCAATGGCACCATTGAGGACTCCGGCCTGAAGTCACCTTGCTGGGGTAACTCGGTCACCGGCAACCCATCTGGTTCCCACCCTGGCCTGGGCACAGATTCTCCCAAAGTACCCATTTCTCTGTACTCTGGTTCCACTTGAAGTTCCCTGTTCGGAGGTGTCCTGGTTCTGATCTGGTCAAGGTGTCTCTTCCAAACCAGACCCCCCTCCAGCCCTACCTCGTAGGAGACCGGACCTGTACAGCGGGCAATGGTACCTGGGACCCAACCCTGTCCGGGCCCATAGTTCCGGACGTACACAGTGTCCCCAGGGAAGAACCCTCTAGGAGCCCCCCGCACCACAGTCGATGGCCGTTGCTCAAGAGCCCGGTCGGGGTGCATACGATCAAGGAGGGTAGTGAGCCTCCTTCCCATAAGCAACTCCGCTGGGCTCCGGCCGGTCACTGCGCTTGGAGTGGTGTGTTGGGCCAATAAGAACTCCGCTAACCGGAGAGTCCAGTCACCATGCACTATGCGCCTCAGTGCGTCTTTGGTAGTACGGACCATGCGTTCAGCTTGGCCATTAGTGGCTGGGTGAAAAGGAGCGGAACGAATGTGGCGGATTCCATTCTTTGTTACAAATTCTTTGAATTCCGCCGAAGTAAAAGCAGTCCCATTATCACTCACCAGTGTGTCTGGCAAGCCATGTGTTGCAAATAGCTTCCTAAGCGCGTTTATAGTTGCTCTCGTGGACACGGTTGAGGTAGGCACCACCTCTAGCCACTTGGACTGAGAGTCGACCACTATTAGGAAGAGTTGGCCCTGAAAAGGCCCCGCGAAGTCCACATGCACCCGGGACCATGGGGACTGTGTGGACTCCCAGGACTTTACTGGAGCCTTGGGTGGATCCGGCCGGGAGACCTGGCAGGGCTCGCAACGTTTCACCCAACCCTCTATCTCCGCATCTATGCCTGGCCACCACACATAGCTACGGGCCAATGCCTTCATCCGGACAATTCCCGGGTGAGACACATGCAGCCCTTCTAAGACTTTTTTTCTTAACGGGGTGGGGACTATAACACGGCTACCCCATAACACGCATCCTCGGTGAGTAGACAGCTCGTCTTTGCGGGCTGTGTAACATGAAAATTCTGGACCCGGCTTCCCGGGCCACCCCCTCCCCACCCAGTCCGAGACACGGGCCAATAGTCTGTCCTTCGCGGTTGCGGCAGCAATGTCCTTCACATGCAGGGGCTGGTCAGGTAAGTCTTCCAGGCGCAGGATCTGGTGGGCAGGAGCAGGGTCAGGGCCGCTCTCCGGCAGTGGCAAGCGGCTAAGCGCGTCTGCGTGACCCATGGCTTTCCCAGGTCGGTGCTGTAGTGAGTATTGGTACCCGGCCAGGAAAATGGACCAGCGCAATACTCGTGGCGAAAGCATCTGGGGTGTCTGGCGGTCGGGCGCAAAGAGTCCCAGGAGTGGCTTGTGGTCTGTAATGATTGTGAAAGGCCGACCATAAAGGAAGTCATGAAACTTTTTGACTCCTTTAACTATTGCCAAACCCTCCTTGTCGATCTGGGAGTAGTTGCGCTCTGCCGACGTGAGAGTTTGGGAGAAGTAAGCCACTGGAACTTCCCTCCCATCTGGGAGCTGGTGGCCCAGTACTGCGCCCACTCCATAAAGGGAAGCATCGCAAGCCAACACCACCGGAAGCTTTTCGTCGAAGTGTGCCAACACTGAGTTGGACACAAGCAAGTCTTTGACCCCTCGGAAAGCCTTGGCCTGTCGAGGGCCCCAGATCCATGGTGCTTTTTTGTCCAGGAGCCTGTGCAAAGGCTCAGCTACGGCTGCCTTGTGTGGCAGGAATGCATGATAAAAATTAAGAAGTCCCAAGAAGGCTTGTAACTCTGCCTTGTTCTTTGGGTCTGGGGCATCGCAAATGGCGCGCACTTTGTCCTCTGCTGGATGCAGGCCATCTGCGTCAACCCGGAACCCCAGGAAATCCACACTGCTAACTCCCAACAGGCACTTTTTCTGCTTTACTTTAAGTCCTGCTGCCTGGAAGCGTTGGAGCACTGTCCGTAATCTGGCGGTAAAGTCCTCTTTTGATGATGCGGCAATCAGCACATCATCGAAAAACGGTGTGACTCCGGGAATGCCTTTAAGGAGACGATCCATTAGGCTCTGAAATAACCCTGGGGCCACGCAAACTCCAAACTGTAGGCGTTTGACCCTGAAAGCACCCCTGTGAGTCACGATTGTCTGGGCGTCTGCGGTAGCCTCATCAACGGGCAGCTGCTGATAAGCTTGCGCTAAATCTAACTTCCCGAAAATCTTGGCCTCAGCCAGGGTCGCTAACACGTGGTTCACTACTGGAACCGGGTATGCGTGGTCCTGTAAGGCCCGGTTCAGGGTGCATTTGTAATCACCACAAATACGGACTGAGCCATCTGGCTTAACCGGTGTGACAATTGGGGTTTCCCAGGTTCCCGAATCTACCGGCTCTAAGACCCCTTGTGCGACTAAGCGATCAAGCTCCTCATCGATCCTGGGTTTCAGCGCAAATGGGACTCTACGGGCCTTGACCCGGATGGGTTGCACTGTGGGGTTCAGCCGTAGGGAAATCGGGGGTCCGTTGTACAGGCCCAGGGTTCCATCAAAGACTGATGGAAACTCCTGGCAGATTGATTCGAATTCTGCCCCTGGGGAAATCTGATTAAGCCCTGAAATGCTTAAGCCTAATGGCCCGAACCATGCTAGGCCTAGAAGGCTAGTGAATGGGCCTTTTGTTATGATGAGGTTCAAATTCTTGGTGTACTTCTTAAACTGGACCTTGAAGGTGCCCATACCCTTTAGCTGTATTCTTTTCCTCTGGAAGTCCCGCAGAACTATGGGGGCCGGGCGGAGAGGAGGACCGCCGTCAGGACAAAGCTCTTTCAGAGTCTTAGCAGATATTATGGAGTAGGATGAGCCGGTATCCAACTCCATAGTACACGGGGATCCCTCTATCTTGAGTCGCACCCTAAGCTTATTGGGCCCCGGGGACGGAAGTTGCAGTACCCTGGCTGAAGAGGTGGACTGTAACTCCTCCTCTATGTAGGCCTCATGGACACGTTGCTTGGGTCGTGCTCCGAAGGTCTTGGAGCGGCAGACTCGACCAATGTGCCCAGTTTTCCCACAGCGGCGACATGTGGCATTCTGAAACCTGCATGTCCGCCGCTCGTGGTTTTCTCCGCAGCTGGCGCAGGTCCCTTGAGGTGCGTCAGATGATCGCTGGTTCGACAATGTGCTCGTAGCTTGAGAGCTGTGGTGTTGGTCGGATCTGTCCGAAGCTCGGTGGACATCCCCATTCTGGGAATCTACTGAAGGTGACCGGTCTCGCTGTATGCGGTGAGTTCTCACTTCGGCATGTAGGCTGTAGGCCGCCTCATGGGCGTTATCCTTCTCAAAGGCTGTGGCCATATTAATTGCTTCCATCATTGTGATGTCATCTTTTGCCAGCAGCTTGCGGCGGAGACGGCTGTCTCGCACGCCAGTGATGAATCTTTCGAGAAGTCGTTCCTCGATGTCCGTGAATTGGCAATACATCGCAATTGCCCGGAGCGCGGTGATGTATTCACTCGCTGACTCTTGCGCTTGTTGCACTCTGTGCGCCAAGTCGTAGCGGCAGTGGTTCTTAGTTGGCTGAGGCGCGAGGTGTCTTGTCATAGCCTGTGTCAGCTCATCGAAAGTGCAGGCCTCTATGTCCCTGGGTGCCATCAGACCTTCCAGTAGAGTGATGGCGGAACTTCCCAGCACAGTGAGAAGTACATCTACTTTATCAATTTCCCTAGTAAACCCTTGAAGCCGAACATAGCTCTTTATTCGGCGGAGCCATTGTGGCCATTGCTCGGGGTGGCTCAAGTCGAAGTCTGGTGGTGGCCTAGTCTGCCCAGTGGCCATTTTCGTACCTTGAGCTGTCGCTTGTGTTGTGCTGGTTGATTGCGAAGGCGCTGCTGGCCCTTCCTCACTACCGGAGTTCTCCGCAGAGTCCAGCGTGACTTGATGTCGCACTCACTATGAGTGGCAGGGCGGTGCTGCAGTGCCAACTCAGGCCTCAAATCCAGGCCTCCAACTCAAGCTCACTGTGAGTGGCAGGCCTCAAAACCGGGAGGGCCAGCATCCCACCTTCGTCGCCAGTATTAAATATTCAGGAACAGTCAGAAGCCCAATATAACTTCGTTTATTCAACAGCTCACTTCCATATTAAAACAAGAACACACTCTGAAAGCCCAACAAGAAGAACTGCCAGTTGGCAGTTGGCAGTTGACAGAGCTTGCCATTAGAACTTTCATCCACCTACGCTCTGCGATTGGTTAGAATCATAACGTGTTAAACCCAATACATAACAAACTCCTTTTAAGGTTTATGAAATTGGCCTTCTTAAAGTCCAGAGTGCCTGTCTGACTATACTCAGATTTCCCTTGCCTCTGTATCATGAAACCCATGAGGACAATCACTTCCCCCAAGGTTCCCAGTACTTCCACTTCATTGATCAGTTCCCTCCTGTTGGTGAGGTCCAGGTCCAAGAGAGATTACCCTCTTGTAGCTTCTTCTACCTTCTGGGAAATGAACTTGTTGTCAAGGCAATAGAAGAATTTGTTGGACCTTACATTCTTGGCAGAGTTTGAGTTCCAAGAGATATCGGGAAAACTGAAGTCTCCCATGGCTATTATATCTCTCTCTTTTGTATGCTTGGTAATCTGCTCTAGGAAGGCCTCAGCCAAGTCTTCAGTCTAGCTTGGTGGTCTATAGCAAACACCCACAGTAAGGTCACTGTTATTTCTCCTACAGTTTTTACTCATATATCCTCAATCTGCTTTCTGTGCTCCGGGGTCATGGACTTCTTCACAAGTGTACGCATCCTTTACATGTAATGCTACTCCTCCTACCTTCCTGTTTGGTCTGTTCCTTTTGAACAGGTTATAGCCCTCAATTCCTGCATTCCAGTCATGTGTCTCATCCCACTTTTTAAAAGAACAACCCTGAGATTGGAAGTTGTTGTGCAAGTAGATAATTCTCATACTCTTGTTGCATGCCACCTCAGTCTCCAAGTGGTGTGAGATTCCAGGGGTTCCAGGCACTTACCATAGCTGTCAAGTTTTACCTTTTCTCATGAGGAAGCCTATTTGGCATAATGGAATTTCCCTTAAAATAAGGGAGAACTTGATAGCTATGGCACTTACCCAGGGACTGATTTCCTTGGAATGAGGGGGAGTGGAGACTGTGGTAGAATATGTGGTCTATTTACACACATATACAACCTAAGCCTATGAAGAAGGGGGCTCACAACATTAAGCCCCAGGTTTCTCCTCCCAGCCTTGGATTCAAGCAGAAATCAAGCATGGCTCTTTCCCTCTAGCTGCTTCCTGCTTCAAGCTCACACCAAATTTATCTCTTTCTCACTACTAGTCAAGTGAGGGAGAGGGTCCACCCAATTGCCCTCTGGCCCAGAGCAACCTCCTTTGTTATAAATACTTAGGGCCATTAACTTGCCAAGAAAGATGCCTGGCTAGTTCAACAATGGAATGCTCCAAGGGTGCTAAGTATGGTAGCCATGGGGGACAGGGCCTCCAAATAATTCTAATTCAGAGGGCCGCACCCCAACTTCTGTGGCAGCTGCCAATGACACACAGACCCAGGCCCCCTCTACACAGAGGCAAGGTGACAAGTGTGGAATGCTTCATTAGATTTTAACCCTTGCTGGAGCCAGGACTCCAGGAATTAGAAAGGACTCAGGCCTCATACAGGCTAACCCCCCCCCCAAAAAACTCGCAACACTATGGTATGTGGAATGAAACTGTGCACTTACTTGGTTATTAAATGCCTACTGGTGGAATTAGCCATGATTAGGCTACATGAATCTGGAAATAAACTTCTGTAGATTATGATTTACTGGTTTCCCTGGAGGACATGACTTAGTACTCATAACAACTGCCTCTGAACAAAACCAGCAATTTGGTTACACATACATAGGGTGTGTACACAACGTGTGATAATGTGCATTCATTACTGAATGCAGGTGCCTTTTGGGGGTGTTGTGCACCTCCCATAACATCACTGTCTCACAGTATTTGTGGATCTAAAGCACATTCTACTGGAATGGTTGTAATCCATTTTAGGCCAAGAATGCACATGCTCCATATATGTGTACACGGAGACGACTTTCTTATGTCACCTCCCATTAGGGCAGACATACTGATGTTACAGTGCTGTGCCCCTTCTCATCATGTTTAACTTGCCCAGGACTGAAACATGCAAACTTGAAAGCAGTACAGTAACGTAGTACACCAAAATATGGCCTCCGTATAGCAGTATATCAATGCACCCCTTCTCTTTTGTTTTTTTTATATATAATTTTTATTAACTTTTCTGTTTTACAAATTAAAATACTTATTTTACATCCTTAAGATATCAATGAGACCCCTTCTTCTCTTTCCATGGTTCATTTTATATATCATAAATTCCTGCATACTTTACAAAAATGATACCATTCAGTATTCCATTATTGCATGCATCAAAACTTATTTACATTGTTGAATTTATCTTAATGCTGCCAGCGTTTTCAGCTGTGCACAATTACTTCCCATATATTCAATAAACGTTTTCCAGTCTTCTTTAAATGTACTGTATGTTCTTCTTGTTCTCTTATTCTATTTTAATTAATTTTTATTAATTTATTAAACTGGTTATGAAAAGTTTCTTTTGTCTTTTCTTCTTCTTTATCTTCTACTTTTACAAGTCCACCAAAATATAGCCTCCATATAGCAGTTATCAATGCACCCATTTCCAGCCCTTCTCTTTTGAAAGTCTGTGATTTTTTTTGATTTTTTTAAGAAAAGGTCTGTGGAAGCATTAATTGAGGATAGGGAATAGAGAAAACCATTGTACTATAATTTGAAAACATGCCCACAAGTGTGTACAACACAGATAGTAGTGACCGCTTCAGATGACATTGTTACATGAAGGTGTGTACAATTGCAAATGGATATGTACAAATCCGTATAGGTCCATATAGGTAAAGCTATGGTTTTCCCAGTAGTGATGTAGGGAAGTGAGAGCTGGACCTTAAAGAGGGCTGATCGCCAAAGAATTTATGCTTTTGAGTTATGGTGCTGGAGCAGACTCTTGAGAGTCCCATGGAATGCAAGAAGATTAAACCTATCCATTCTGAAGGAAATCAGCTCTGAGTGCTCACTAGAAGGACAGATCCTGAAGTTGAGGCTCCAATACTTTGGCCACCTCATGAGAAGAGAAGACTCCCTGGAAAAGACCCTGATGTTGGGAAAGATTGAGGGCACTAGGAGAAGGGGACGACAGAGTGGACAGTGTTCTCGAAGCTACCAACATGAGTCTGACCAAACTGCGGGAGGCAGTGGTAGACAGGAGTGCCTGGCATGCTCTGGTCCATGGGGTCACGAAGAGTCAGACACAACTAAACGACTAAACAACAACATGTACAAATCTGCACTGTGAAAAAAGTAACTCCTATGTATTTCAAAGACTATGTGTGTACATGGCCATAACCTGGGAAGGAAGAGTGTGAGAGGGACAGAAATGTAGTGTAACAGATTAGAGAACTGGGCTAACAGATTAGAGAACTGGGCCAAAGCAAACAAGATGAATTTTAACAGGGAGAAATGTAAAGTACTACACATGGGCAAAAAAATGAAAAGCACAAATACAGGATGGGTGACACCTGGCTTGAGAGCAGTACATGTGAAAAGGATCTAGGAGTCTTGGTAGACCATAAACTTGACAGGAGTCAACAGTGTGATGCAGCAGCTAAAAAAGCCAGTGCAATTCTGGGCTGCACCAATAGGAGTATAGCATCTAGATCAAGGGAAGTAATAGTACCACTGTATTCCGCTCTGGTCAGACTTCACCTGGAAGACTGTGTCCAGTTCTGGGCACCACAGTTCAAGAAGGATACTGACAAGCTGGAACGTGTCCAGAGGAGGGAAACCAAAATGGTCAAAGGCCTGGAAACGATGCCTTATGAGGAACGGCTTAGGGAGCTGGGTATGTTTAGCCTGGAGAAGAGAAGGTTAAGGGGTGATATGATAGCCATGTTCAAATATATAAAAGGATGTCATATAGAGGAGGGCGAAAGGTTGTTTTCTGCTGCTCTAGAGAAGTGGACATGGGGCAATGGATTCAAACTACAAGAAAGAAGACTCCACCTAAACATTAGGAAGAACTTCCTGACAGTAAGAGCTGTTCGACAGTGGAATTTGCTGCCAAGGAGTGTGGCGGAGTCTCCTTCTTTGGAGGTCTTTAAGCAGAGGCTTGACAGCCATCTGTCAGGAATGCTTTGATGGTGTTTTCTGCTTGGCAGGGGGTTGGACTGGATGGCCCTTGTGGTCTCTTCCAACTCTATGATTCTATGACTCTGCACTGTGTCTTGGAAGTCCAGCAAAGAACCCCCTTCGTTTCTCCTTAAAATTACTCTTTAAAAGTACACAAGTCGAGTATGAAATAGTGTTACATTGCCAACACTAATGATTCCCTGTGTAAGGCAGTGCTTGCACTCAATTTGATGTGAGAGATATTTCTGATAAGCGGCTTCCTTTGAAATTGCTGCAGTTCTGTAGTTGCCCCCCCAAATCTACCAGTGTTCAAGCTAGGAGAAAAAGAGATTCTCTGGCCATACATGCTATGGGAGAGATGTCAGGTGCAGACCCACCAAATCACAACAGGTAGCATATGTGGAGCAGTTCTCAAGAGAATCCTTGCTGAACACAGATGTGCATTGTCACATATCCAGCAGTATTGACTCTGGTTATTCTGGCTTGCTGTTAATCATGCATATGAGAAATGAGACTACCAGGATAGTCAGGGAAAGTGTATGAGAGTCTCCACAAATTTCATTCAAAGGCAGCCTTATTATGTTTTTCAAAGTAGTGCTGTGGTTTAAAACCAACAAATTCTGAATTCCTGCCATAGGCATGTGGTTGTCCACTGCAAGAACAGGGTGCTGGACTACACAAGCTTTTGGTCTGAGCCAGCAGGGTTCTTCTTAACATTACTTTATAGTTTATAAAGCACACTGAAGTTTCCTGCATCTCTGCACCCCCGTACTGAAGTTTTCTCTCTCCGATGAAGCTACGTATGTTGTTATTAATTTGATTTGCTGGTATATTCCTTTGCCCTACATGTAGCTATTGCAGTGTCCCAGGGATATATTAAAAATATTTCCAAGATGTCTACAGAGAATAGAAGCAAGAACAGACAACTTTAAATATTACAAATATACACATAAAATGTTATATTACAGTGTTACTAATATATATAAATCAATATCAATTCATTTTCCTTGTGACACACCCTCCTTCTCAGCCTTAGGTTCTCACCCAGGGTCCAAACAAATTTTCAGCTCACCAATGAAAGTCTCATACCAAGAAGAGTTCCAGGAAAAAGGAGGTATCACTCTAAGTGCAGTGGTTCCCAATTAGCTAATTACTGAGGACCCACTATTTTTCAAAAGCCAAGGCACAGACCTCCTACTTTTAAAATGTTTGATAATTCTATGGTAGTTATCTCTGCAAATCAATTTTTTGAACAAAATGTGGGGCAGCCCCTAATAAGCAAAGGATTTGGGGTATACTAAAAAATAGACTAAGATTGAGCGATATTTGGTTTTCAAAATCATGATATATCAGCAGCTAAACATTGCAATATTCGCAAGGTCTGAAATTGGAGGTCGTGTGTGGGGATGAGGGAAGTAGCAGTCATGGAGATCGAGCGGGTGGGGTGCGTGCAGTATAACTCTAGTTCCCATGTTCCAAATTTGATAAAGTTCAGATTGCAAGGACCCATTCTAAATAGAGCCAGGAGAAGTTTGCTCATCACAAATAATGATAAATAAATCACTCCCAGCCATACACGTCTTTAAACCTGCACCTTACTTAGCAACCAATTGCATCCTCTTTAGGGCAGAACATATCCAATGTCCATCACAATAAATAGATCAGGTTGCTTCCTTTTGCACTAACTAGTCAGTCCTTGATGTCCAACCACAAGATGTGAACAACCCCCACTAAGTTTAAAAGGCCTAACTCATATCCTTCTGTAAGTGCTATCTTCACTAAGCCTCATTCAGTCTGATTAGAGGGGTTAAGGGGTTTGAGGTTTGTTGCTGCTCTTCTAAAAAATAAATAAATCTTAATCCTATTGAATAACAGGAGGATTTCCTTTTCCAATCATCGATGCGATCACATTTCCAGCTATATCAGGCTATATTCACACCTGGACTTTTGCAAATATCATTTTAGCAGCAATGTGTGAGTGACGCACGTGGTCTGCACAAAAGTTCAATTTTGTGCCAATGTCAGAATTGATCCATACAGAACCAAGCTACAGAATCTGTATTTTCTTGTGGCTTTTTAATCCTTAGTGTGATGGTTATCCTGGATGATAGGGAGTCACAGCGACCACATACTGGTACATACCACATCATTATCAAGCAACCCTCTGGTTTCTGATATTTCACCCAACATAATCCTCATATTTTCAAATATATCATCACAGTCATGAGGACAAGAAGCTTGTTTTTTATTTTAATAAAGATTTTCAAGAAGCTAAATTTAGCACCTGATATTCCATTATGCATATTTCCTGCACTTGAATAGAACTGTAGGATACACAAAGCCCTTGATTCAGCATCTGCGTGTAAATCTTGCACTCTCAGCTATTATGGCTAAATGCAGTGATGTCACTCCCAAGGATTGTACTTTTACTTCAAGGGGAAGGAAGAGAGAGAAATGGTGACTAATGTTACACATGCTCTGCTTGGTCTTCATCTTGTCACACGTAGCACATCCTCTTTGCTCAAGCAACAGTTCTGTTCAAGATAGTTAGAAACATCATTATCAGTAGAGTAAATGCAGTGCAGATATTAACATTGGTATCATTCCTACAACATTAACCTAGACCTGTTCTTAGCACCACCACTGCTCTTCTATGGCCATGTTCCTTCAGTAAAGAAACCAATATGGTGCTATACCCCTGGTAACTCCAGGAACAGGATCTCAGGTCACAGAGTTGGGGTGGCCTTCTGCTTGGAACCCAAGAGTACCCCTGCCAGTCAATACACAATACCAGGCACAATAGACCAGCGGTCTAATTCAGCATAAGGCAGCTTGATAGGGAAGGGACATAGGTCAGAGGCAGTACAAATTCTATTTCCCATGCTCAGCTCCTGGTACATCAACTTCAAAGGATCTGTAGCAGGTGATGAGAAAGACCCTGGAGAGCCTTTGTCTGTCAGAGCAGACAATAAAACCTTATTGTTCTACATAGGGTGAGGTGAGGAACTTCCAGACCGCAGGCCAGTCTTGGCCCATGAGACCATTTCCATAAAGCCACACCCATCTCTCAACCAGGTGACTTTACATGGTGCAAATAGGGTTTAATTCTGTATTGACACATTCCAGCCAGGTGTGGAGCAGGGCCAGTGTAGGGTCTGTCCCAGGGAGGAAGCATTGGCTGAGAAGAGTCCTCAGGGCATTTGGCCTCTAGGCTGAAATTCCCAACCTCTGAATAGATAATACTGAGCTATCTGATTCAGTTTCCCATGGAAGGGCTGTAAAGCACATGTTTTGTATGTGAAAGAATCCAGATTGAATCCCTGTTATCTCCAGATAAGGCTGGGAAAGACCCCCACCTAAGGCCTGGAGAACTGCTCCAGACATCATGTAAGCCAGGGATGGAGAACCAGTGGTCCTTCTAATGTTGTCAAACTGCATTGCCTATCAGCCCCACTAAGCATGGCCAATGGCTGGGGATTATGGGAGTTGTAGCCATGCAGCCCCTGAAGAGCCACAGGTTCCTCATCTTTGATACATGGTAATACCAAGCTGGACAGACCAGTTGGTCTGGTTTGATATAATGAAGCTCCCTGTGTCCATTAAATTCTAACTAAGTTGGAATGAGCTGCAATCTGAACCAAGAGGTGCCATGCTAGATATTGGTATGCTTACTTGCCATCTCCCCCTACACATCCACAAAGCAAATGCACAGTTCTTGGGGGTGGGGGCTTTGTTGCATTTAGCCACGATAATAGTTACAACATGGGTTGCCAAGTTTAAACTGGAAATGCAACCATAGTAAGTCGCAAACACATTGGCATTTTGAATGCTCATTGTGCATAGCTTCCATTCTGATTGTCATGCGATCAGACTTGTTTCAAAAATGAATTGGGATCTCTTTGTACTGCTGAGAGAAAATATCAGCCATGGTATCTTATGAGGATTTAATAACACTTGATCTTTTATTTCAATCTCTGATGTGAGATAGCCACTGGCAGTGAAGTGTTCCTGGATATATATTTTTAAAAGGTCAGTACTATGCAGGTTTTATAAAGAGCAGCAGTGGCTTGTGCCCACTGAGGCTGGTAAGGAAAGAGACAAGGAGCTCAATAGTAGGTGGAGCCAGAGCCAATAAGAGGCAGAGCCAACTTGCACTAGATCCCCCCCTGCCCCTGTCTTCCTCCTCCCCCCTGCTGAGTTGTAGGGTAACACCAAGACTACAGAGGACAAAGCTGACAGGCAGTGCCGCCTCCTGGACTGGCAGGTGAGGTGAGTGCCCATTTGCCCTAATAGAGCAGCTTTCACTGGTGGAAAGAGAAAAAGGAAAGGCCAAACGTTGTTGTTGTTGTTGTTGTTGTTGTTGTTGTTGTTGTTGTTGTTGTTGTTGTTGTTGTTGTTTTATTTGTACCCCACACATCTGACCAGGTTGCCCCAGCCACTCTGGGCATCTTCCAGCGTATACACAAAACTTAAGAAAACATTAAACATTAAAAACTTAAGAAAACATTAAACATTAAAAGAAAAAAAGGGGGGGTTTCTTCACTGTAATAATTGCAATGGCAAATTTTGCATGCACAATGACCACCCATCCCACAGTAAACACCCATATGGACACGACCACAATGATATCCAAATGACAGCTGCTTCAGCTTTCTGAATACCAGTTGCCGGGGAACCGCAGCAGGAGATGGTTATCGTTCTCATGCCATGTGGCTGTATGCAGAAAAAGCCAGAGCTCCTGCAAGGTGCACCTGCTGAAATCTCTTCTGCACACAGCTGTTGAAGGTATATGTCAAGGGCGCTCTCAGTCAAGGGATTACAGAGATAGTTATCTCTTTACATTTTTATTTTTATTTTTTATGGCTCCAAATACCATGCACACTAGTTTAGCATCCTCTAGGCAGCTTTTCCCAGGCCTGAGCTCCATGGAACAGTTGCAGCAACAGGGGGCACTCCCCCTCCACTGGTTTATGTACCTTTGCTCCCCGCCCTGCCCCGACTGGCTGCACACAAGGGGTCAGAGACTACATCTGCGTGGGAGCTTCCTCTGCTCATTCCTTTTCAATCTCCTCCTTGTTCTGGGACACAGTGGTGCAGTAGAGGGTGGAGAAGCACCCAACCCTTCACTTGCCTGGCCTGCCTTTTCTGCAGAACCATCTTGTGCTCCACCGTCCAGATCTGAAGGTTCTTCCGCCTCCAACACTTTCCTCCTGGCTGGTACAGTTCCCCATAATTCACTGCCCCCCCTCCAAACCTGACTCCAGCCCCCCCCCCCCATGCAATCTAGTCAGCGTCCTGACAGTTCGTGACAGTATAGGAGCCCTATCTCTATTTGTTTGTTTGGTTTGTTTGCTTGCTTGTTTCGTAAGGTGTATATATTGCTTGATTGTAGAAAAGCTCAAAGCAAAAACCACACAACATCAGGCCACTGAACCTTTATGCCCTGCTTGTTAGCTTCTAGAGACATTTGTTTTGCCACTGCCTGCAGCTGGATCATAAATGTTGGAAGATTCAGAACAAATTTCTTCATACAGCACATACTTAAACTATGGGTGGGTAGCCGTGTTGGTCTGCCATAGTCGAAACAAAATAGGAAACAAAATAGGAAATTCTTTCCAGTAGCACCTTAGAGACCAACTGAGTTTGTTCTTGGTATGAGCTTTCGTGTGCATGCACACTTCTTCAGAACTATGGGATTCACTCCCAGAGGAAGTGGTGAAGGCTATCAACTTGGCTATCAACTTGGATGGCTTCAAAAGAAGTATTTGTGGAGGATAAGGCCCCCAGTGGTTACTGGCCACGATGGCTACGTCCCATCTCCATTGTCAGAGGCAATGTGCCTCTGAATGCTAGTCGCTTAGAATCACAAGTGGGGAGAGTGCAGGTGCATTTAGGTCCTGCTTGCAGACTTCCCACAAGCATCTCACTGGCCACTGTGGAAACAAGATGCTAGACTAGAAGGGCACTTCTTGCATTGTTATGACAAGATGACAAGCCACCCAGAGTGGCTGGGGCAACCCAGCCAGATGGGCAGGGTATATGAAAATTGTTGTTGTTGTTGTTGTTGTTGTTGTTATTTAGATGGGTCTTAGGTTTGATCCTGCAGGGATCTTCTTATTCTCTTCCTATTCTCTTGCTATTGGGCAGCTTTCACTAATTTTTAAGGTATTGTTAAAAAAAAAAATTAGTGCAAGCTCCCAAATTTGTGAGCGGTCATTCTTCAGGATTCTTCAAGCCTGTTTCTAGAATTTATATCTCATAGCATGTACTGGATACATCAACATGTGAAGAAGACCAACACTGAAGCTACAATCATATATGCACATTTACCTGGGAATAAGTTTCACTTGTACTCTGTGCAACTTACTTCTGAGTACAAAAGATTGCACTGTGAGGTTAGTAAACCTATGTACAGTTGGGTTGGGAGTAAAAATGTGTGAATAGCCCTGCTGGATCAAGCCAGAAGCCCATCTATTCCAGCACCCTTCTCTCACGATGGGTAACCAGATGCCTATGGGAAGCCCACTTACAGGACATGAGTAGAAAAGGAATCCCCTTCTGTGGTTTCCAGCAACAAGTATTCAGAGACATGCTGCTCCAAACACTGCATTGCCTGCAGTCATTGATATTCTTCTTTATTATTTTTCTATTTAGCTTTCAAAAGTTGCCAGTCATCATGACATATTGTGGGTGCAAATTCTAACGTTTTAACTACCGGTATGTCCTATGTGAACAAGTCCTTCCTTGCCTATCTTGAACCTTCCTATTGTTTAATTGGATGACCCCAGGTTCTACCTATCCACTTTTCTCAATCCACTTTCTCCAAACCATGCAAATCATTTCCTCCATGCCCACTCTTTTATTTGCCTCCTCCCCCACCCCCCACATATAAGTGCCGTTGAAGTTCATTGGATCTATTTCTGTGTAAATGTAAACAGGATTGCCTTGCAAGCCACCATTTAGTGCTCGATCTGGCATTTACTGCATATTCATAGGACAATTATGTGCTTCTCCCCTGGTATATATGAAATTGAATTTACACAACAATTTCATAAGCTCATCGAAAAAATCTGGGAGAGAGCAGCGATCCCAGCAGACTTTAGGGATGCCAAAATTATCAATCTCTTTAAAAAACGTGACAGAACTGATTGCGGAAACTATCAAGGCATAGCTCTCTATTAGCTGCAGCCGGCAAAATTCTTGCAAGGATCTTAGAAAACCATCTCTTAACAATATCTGAGGTGGCCCTTCCTGAATCCCAGGATGGTTTTTGGCCTTCTAGGGGGACAGTGGACATGATTTTCACCGCTCAATAGCTTCAAGAAAAATGCAGAGAGCAAAAACAACCCCTATATATGGCGTTTATTGACCTAAGGATTTTGACGCTGTAAATCGTAATGCCCTGTGGACTGTCCTTCTGAAAATTGGCTGCCCAGATAAATTTGTGAATGTCATTCGGCTCGTCCATGATAATATGACAGCAACAATCGCAAATAACAATGGCTCTCAAAGTGAAGCATTCGCAGTGGGATCAGGTGTTAAACAGGGTTGTGTTATTGCCCCAACTCTATTCATTATTTTCATTGCCATGATCCTACACTTTGTCGAAGGGAAACTCCCCACAGCAGTAGAAATCATATATCGAACAGATGGAACGCTCTTCAATCTGAGCAGGCTGAAAGCAAAGGTTACCGTAACTTCCGTCATAGAGCTTCAGTATGCTGATGACAACATAGTGTGTGCACGCTCAGAGGATGACCTCCAAACCGTCCTAAATGTCTTCGCATAAGCTTACAAAAAGCTTGGTCTCTTGCTCAACATCCAAAAAACCAAAGTGCTGCACCAACAAGTACAAAATTACCCCTCTGCAGCACCACAAATCCAACTCAATGGTGTAACATTGGAAAATGTTGATCACTTCTCCTACTTGGGCAGTTATCTTTCGACAAGGGCCAACATTGATGCTGAAATCCAGCATCGCCTGAGCTCTATGAGTGCGGCTTTCTCTCAATTGAAGTGCAGTGTTTGAGGACTGGGACATTCACAGGGAAACCAAAATGCTTGTTTACAAAGCTATTGTACTACCAACCTTACTGTATGCTTGTGAAACATGGACAACTTATAAATGTCATCTCCAACTCCTCGAAAGTTTCCATCAACAGTGTCTCCAAAAAATTCTACGCATCATTTGGGAAGACAGGCAAACTAATACCAGTGTACTGTAAGAAGCAAAGATCACCAGTATTGAAGCCATGATTCTTCAACTTTGTTGGACTGGACATGTTGTGCGGATGCCTGATTATCATCTTCCAAAGCAACTACTCTATTCCAAACTTAAAAATGGAAAGCGTAATGCTGGTGGTCAACAAAAGAGACAGTTAAAGACTGTCTCAAGGCAAATATAAAAAAATGTAGTATAAACACTAACAATTGGGAAACACTTGCCTGCGAGCACTCCAATTGGAGAACAGCCTTTACCAAAGGTGTCATGGGCTTTGAAGACACTCAAACTCAGGATGCAAGGGAGAAACGTGCTAAGAGGAAGGCACGCTTGGCAAATCCACACTGTGATCAACTCCCACCTGGAAACCAATGTCCCCACTGTGGAAGGACGTGTGGATCCAGAATTGGCCTCCACAGTCACTTACAGACTCATTGTTAAAACCGTGTTTATGGAAGACAATCTTACTCGGCTACGAGTGATCGCCGAAGAAGGGGGGGGGGACACACACAATTATTTGCTGGCTTTGAAGTTGATGGGAAGCAGACAGGGGTCAATACAGCATATGGAAAGTGGATAATGCCTTAAGCCAGGGATTTTAACAGGGTCCCCAAACAAATTTCAGCACTGTTAATAAACTACAGCTCCCAGCATTCATTGGGGAAAGCCATGACCATTTAAATTGGTATCATTGTTGTTGGCATCCGTCTGTCTCAAGAGACAATGGCGTGTGTTTCTGGGGATGAAGTCAAATTGCTGCATTAGCAGCACCAATGTGGCCTCCCAGGGTGCAAGCCTGGGTAGTATGTATGGAGGTCCTGGGCTGCTGAGATGGCATACTGCTTTAAATGTATACTGTAGATGGGACCTTAGTTATATTCATTGCCTTCAGTAGATAATGCTGTAATTAGAACTAGCTTTGGATACAATCTTGAGTTACTACCTTGATTACTATCATGAATTAGATAGAGCAGTAGTGATATGGCATTCCTGCTCTACCTTAAGTGACAAAAGGTCCTGAGATGACATTGGGAGCAGATGGACTAATCTGAAGCAGCTCTAGAAGCTGATAGGCAAGGGCTGAAAGTATGGTTTCCTTTTGTTTCTCCCCATATCTGGAATCCAAAAGGAAAAAGAAGAGCACAGTAAAAAGGCTGCAAGACAGTTCTACCCATATCCACATACATCGAACTCGACATTACAATTACTGACATGCCAAAAAAATTATCAGAAATCTCCCTCCCTGACCATTCTCCATCAATTACTGAGGTGGTGGGGAATACCTATGAAATTGTATCAAAGCAAATAGAAAATTTCAGTGAAATACTCATGGCTGGGATACAGGATTCTTGTTGCAATTACCTCCCCCCCCCCCAAGGTGGGAAAAGTATTTGTGACGGCCCTTTTGTTCATTTTACAAATAATCTCTGCAGCCTTCTTGGATGCACTTGCTTCAATTAAGCCCAGAAGGGGAGGGGCAAATCTGGTTTCCCTCAGCTTCTCATTTTTCCAGTTGGAAGAAATTCAGTTTTCCACATTTCCACTTCAGTTTGCCATTAAAAAATAAATAAATGTCCTCATGAAAATTGATTGACATTTCAGTTTGTCAGATAATTAAACTTTGGGAAATTATCTTTAAAATGATAACTATACGTATAAATGAAAATGATATAGAACATGTTAACAATTGAATTTTCATGGAATTACCCACAAGCAAATCAGGGTGAATGCCAGTAGCGCACAGTCAATGGACTAGGGGGACTAGGCTAGTCCCCTAAATGTTCCCTTGGCATCTCCTTCCCCAAGCCCAGAAGCTTCTGCCCAGCTTAGGGAGAGAGGTCCTCTCACCATTTCCCCAAAGGCTGCCCAGCTTTGAGAAGAAGGCAGGAGGGCTCCAGCATCCTGCCAGAGCCCTGGAACCTCCTTCCCAAAGTCTTGGAAGCTTCTGCCTGGCTTAGGGGGAGAGACGTGGTGCTCATGCACATGATATCACACACACCCCTCAATCGCCTGTGCAAGCTGGCGCCTCTGGCCATAACTGTTTCCCTATGAGAAAATTCACTGCACACCACAGATGAATGCCTATTCAGGAAGTTCTCTGAAAGAGCCCATAACAGCAGCAAGGAACAAGACAAGCAGGGACACAGTTCCATGGTTATCAGTGGGAGCCCATACTGTGACACAGGCCTTGAAAGGTCCATGACAATGCTAACCTTAAATGAGGGCTGGCCCACCCATGAATCAGGGTGAGGGAGCCCACTTTGAGCATCATGATCCACAGAGGTGGCAGATCAGGCCTCCAAGGAACACATTGCCTCTGACCATTACCGCCACAGTAGCAATGACAGCAGTGTTCTCCTTGGAGGCTTGTTCTGCTGCCTCCTCTGTAACCGCACACCCACTGTGCTCAGGTGCACCAACACTACAGTGGCCTGCCTGGGACATGAGGGTGTCAGTGCTATGATGGAGTCGGTTATGGGGAGAGGAGGTGGGATGGCACAGGCACATTGAGACTCTGGCCAGTACCAGAATGTAAGCATTCCTGACTGTTGTGAGGAATGAGGAGGCAGGTTGGCAGGGCTTTGTAAGGGCTTTTCCTTGAGGAGAAGCCCTTGCAGTGGCTCATGGCCCCTGCACATCATGCATCCAGGGGCTGGATCAGGGGCGGCAATGGGGCATTTTACCTCAGAGGTCTAAACATCTCGGTCCACCTTGCCTCTGATGACAGACTTGAGCATCTGGTTTAACACCATTGCAGTTGAACACTGGCCTGAATGGACACTTTCTCTGACCCAACGAAGCCATTCTTATGTTCATACATAATCCAGTAAACTGTCAGGCTTTCTTGAAAGAGCTTCGGAAACTTTAAGTTGGAACAGTACATAATCCTACAATTATCCACCTTTTATGGGCTGTGAACAGGGTGCAAAAATGACCAGGGGGAGCCTTTTCTTGCTCACAGGAGGAGCCCAGGGCTCCATAAACACGTCATCACATGAGAAAGCTAAGCCTTAGACTTAGACTTTTGGAGGATTGTCCTTTTTTGTGAATTGGGTTTTTTTTCCCCAAAACAACCCACAAGGCAATTCACCATCTGGTTTCCTTAGGCTTCAGCAAAGGCATGGCTAGGAATGGAAGCCTCTGACAGAAAAGTATGTATTTTGCTTTTTTTACATTTCATGGTGATTTTACACCACTTTTCTGTACAGAAAAACTTTACAGTATTTTAAGCATTTATAAACCACCCAATATTTTATAAATATCAAAGCTTTATTGATAGATGTAATTAAAACAAGAATGCAATTTCAAACCAATAAAACAACAGTGTAAAACATACAAAAGCATTTAAAAGCAAATAAGCAAAAATTCAAAGGATTCAAGGGCATAAAATAGAGTCCAATCTGTCTGAGCAAAAATGTAAGTTTGAAGTAACTAATAGATGATGCTTCAAGTGTGACAGAAAGAAGGGCATTCCAATGGTGACAGCAAAAAATGCCCAGTTTCAAGTCACAGCCCTATGACTGCCTTGTACAGTGCAGTTGCCACAAGCAGAACTTTCCCCTAATAACTCAGTAGTGTTGAAGGTTGGTAAAGGGGCAGACAGTGTTTCAGATAGCATGTTTCAGGGTCAGCTTCATTAATGTCTAATGGAGTGGATGATAATGAAGAGAAATTGCGTCAGAGATGTAGCACCAAACACCCAAACTCATCCCCTAAAACTGCTTCTGGGCTGCTGCCCTCAGATCCCTTTCATCTTGAAGTAATCTCTCTGGCTGCAACAGCAGTCTGAAACTCACAATCTTTTCAAAATGAGAACTATTTGAACTTTGGGTTCTAAGATAAACCATTTTGTTTTGTACTTGCCTAGCTGAAGAGAGATTTGCAGCTCATACACCCAAAAGACTGTTCAATGGTACCAAAATATACAGTATTCAGGAGCAATAAAACAAATTGCATGATTTATTTCCCCATCTTCCAGGTGCTGAATCCCACACTCTTCAATTATAATACCCATAAATTTATGAGTTCATGTCATTTATATGCTGCTTAGCTTTAATGCTTCTCTTGAAAGCCTTATTAGGCACTGCTCACATGGGGATCTTGTACAGCCATGGCAGATTATGTAAGAGCCACAAGAGAGCACATGGTGAGGGGAGTTCTTTGGTAGTTGACAACTCCAGCAGCATTGAGAAGGTGAACCTTCAGTCAGCATGCTTTCTTAATGTAAAGTGATGGTGGGTTAAATAAGAGGTATGGATCCTCAGGTCTTGACACTTTCCCCAGGTCATAGCCCTCCTCCTGCCAGCCCCCCCCCCCGAAGGGCCTTGCTTTGCACCATTACTGGTAAGTGCTTTTGCCTGAGTGCAGTGAGGCTTGAACTATTAATGCCTCTCGGCTGCCTAGATTGGGGTGTGTGTTTGTGTGCACGTGTGCAAACTAGCTTACAGAACAAAGGTAAAATTTGCATTGATTGCTCCACCCACTTTTCAATGGTTTTGAAACCTTTTAGGAAATGAGACAAAGAGTGATGACAAGAGTTGAAGTTCTGGGCCTTATTGACAAATTAAGAACCAACAGACCTCCAGGTCCAGATGGCATTCATTGAGAGTTCTTAAGGAACTCAAGTGTGAAATAGTTGATCTTTGGACAAAAATATGTAACATGTCCCTAAGGTCGGTCCCTGCTTTTGAGGCTGGAAAGTGTCCAATGCAACATCATTGTTTTGTTTTTTTTTTTGTTTTTTTTTAAGGAGTGGGGATCCTTGAAATGGCAAACTGGTTAGCTTAACATCTGTTCTGGGGAAACCGGTAGAAAGCATGGCCGAAGATAAAATAGCAAAGCATATGGAAGGGCAAGTCTTGCTGAAGAACAACTCCTATGGCTTCTGCAAGGGTACATCCTAGCTAATTAACCTTTTAGAGGTTTGGGGGGGTTAATAATAAGCATGTGGATAGGGGTGACTCAGTAGACACTGCATCAAAAGCTTTCAAAGTGTTTGATAAACTACTTCACCAAAGTTTCCTGAGTAAGATTAGTAGTCATGGGATAAGAGGTGAGGTCGTCTCATTGTTCAGTAACTTGTTAAAGAAGAGGAAGTAGGAATAAACGGACCGTTCTCCCAATGGAGGCAAGCAAGATGTGGTTTCCACCAGGGAACTGGATCGGGATCGGGGGCTTTTAAAATTGTTCATACATGATCTGGTGTAGAAGTGAGCAGTAATGTGGCCACGTTTGCCAATGACACCAATTTTTTGCAGTGGTAAAAAACAAACAAACAAACAAATTAAAAATTATCCAAAGTTCTAAAAGGATCTCTCCAAACTGGATGGATGCACTTTGAAACAGCAAATGCAATTCAGTGCAAACAGCTTTAAAGTGGTGCACATTGGGGCAAAACCTCTCAAGGGGTCTGAACTCATGTGATTGACAAGGAAAGAGACCTTGGGGTCATGGCGGACAGATCGATGAAGATGTCAACCCAATGTGCAGCAGCTGTGAAATATGTGAATTCCATGTTATGGATCATTAGGTCAGGGACTGAGAATGAAACTGCTAGTGTATTCCATTTGTAATACAATGTGAATACCATGCACAGTTCTGGTCGCCACACCTCAAACGGAAATTGTAGAGCTAGAAAAAAAAGATTCAGAAAAGCGCTACAAAATGATGATGGGGCTGGGACAACTCCACTATGAAGACAGGGGAGGGAATCTTGGTTATAACTTATGGCTGGTCTGGAGAGAGCTAAACCGCAAGCCTTGGTTAGGGTGACATGCCACGCTGAACCATGGTTTGTTCAGTGTGGTGAAGCAGCAAAATGAATGAGGAGGAAAGAAGTGGCCACAATATCCTTGCCAGGAGCTCACAAGCTCTTGTGTTTGCACTAAGCCATGGTTTGGCTCAGTGTGATGTGTAAACCGGACCAATGAGGAATATAGCATCGTTTTTATGATGCCCCTTTAAGCACCAGGACAAAATCAGCCTCTTCTAGAAAGCTTTTTGGCAGATATTATGCTTTTTTTCCTTTTAATGTGGGATGCTGCAACATAGTTAGTTCAATTAGCATTTGCACAAGGTAGCTGGGTTTGGGGGGGCGTATTTTGCATGATATTGTTTATTTATTGCTGCTTGCAGTTTTAACTGAACTTTTCTATTTTAAAAAGAAAATTAACAACAACAACAACAATGGGAAGAGCCATGGCTCAGTGCAAGAAAGCTGTTTACATGCAGAAGCTCCCAAGTTCAAATCCTGGCTCTAGGTAGGATTGGGGGAATAGACCTGTCTGAAACCCTGGAGAGCCACTGCCAATCAGTGCAGATAATATTGAGCTAAATGGAGCAATGCTATGACAAAAGAGAAGGCAGCTTCCTATGTTCAAATACATTGAACATCAGAAAAAGAATTCAGTGTTCACTAGTAACTCCTACAGCACAATGAATACTTACTCAGTGAAATAAAGGACTGTAATCCAAACATTTAATTCCCCAGAAAGTGAGCTTTTGTTTTTTAAGACAGATCTGCATCCCCAACACATTAGGAGTTAAGAGATTTCTGATACAGAACACTGAAGATTCCAGGAATTCTCTCTGAGGTGAAATGATTAAGCAGTTTTTTGTTTCTGGTCAACAAACGCATCCTGTATGCGAAGTATGTTTTCATTAGGTGATGTGAACTTTCTCCTTTCTGGCCTCTCTTTAAAATATTTAAGACACTGACACTCAATATAACCCTCCAATTATAAAGAAAGAATAAAAGCAGGTGGAATGAGCAGGAGTTTTAAGAGCCCTGAAATCAAGGACTTTGTGCAATAAAATTATAGGTAAAACACAACTGAAACCTGCAAAACTGTTAGAAAACAAATGATAGATAGATGATAGATAGATAGATAGATAGATAGATAGATAGGGTCACTAAAACTTAAAATGCATATAGGTAACTAAGTTATCCGTTTGGGTAGGCTTGCTGAAATAAAATAGTTTTCAGTAGACACTGGTCACATTCATGCCATACATTTAAAGCACATGACTTTCTTCAAAGAATTCTGGGAGCTTAGGAACATAATAACAGCATGCTGGATCAGGCCAATGGTTCCTCTAATTCAGCATCCTGTTCTCACGGTGGCCAACCAGATGCATTTGGGAAACCTGAGAGCAGAATTCAAGCACAAGAACACTCTCCCCTCCTGTGGTTTCCAGCAACTGGTATTCAGAAGCATTGCTGCCGCCAACTGCAGAGGCAGAACACAGCTCTGTGAAGGGTAAGCTACACACAAAACTGCAATTCTCAGCACCACTAACAAACTACATTTCCCAGGATTCTCTGGGGGAAACCATGTGCTTTAAGGGTGTGTTAAACATCTGTCAATCAGTCTGCAAGGAACATAGTGCCTTCGATATAGAGTAGCTGGGCATGTCACAAAGCACAGTGCCGATGAGATCTTGGCCACACACCATTTTAATTTGCTTAGAGGCCTAAAAATGGCACTTATACATACAGTATATACCTGCATGTGCAAATTTTATGCAAAATCATGCCACAGGGCCTGTACCCCAAGTCTTCTAAGCACCTAGCAAAAATATCTGAACAAGTTATATTCTCAAAATATCTTAGTATCTTGGAGGAAGGATGGGATAAAAATTGCATAAATTAAATTTTATATGATGGTAAACAATTTGCTGCAGCTAAAAGAGCTAGAAGCAGTACACATAGCCTTCCTCCATGTCTTCTGCTTACCTGAAAGTAAGATAAAAGTCATTTTTTATTTATAACTCAGATAATTCCATGCAGTAAGGAAACAATTGCATGCTCTAGTCTTAGGAGGATATATAAAGCAACAATTCATCCAAGTCCATTTCAACCACAGCTCCAGTCACAAATAAACAAAGTAGTTATTTTGTAAAAGCCAGTCTGTGTTGAAATAAATCCAACATCACCTAAAGAGGGCAAAGATAAAAGCTCAAACACTTTGGGCTAAAATATGTTGTTGCTGCATTGTTGTTGTTGTTGTTGTTTATTATCTGCCCTATACTCTAAGATTTCAGTAAGGGTTACAACAATTTAAAACTTGAAATTAACAACAATTTCAATTTTTTAAAAATTACAAAAAATGCATATGTGGCATGCATGACTGGATCACCTGGCCATTACCGGTATCTCTTACCTTTAAGAGGTTTGTGGTCCAATCTTGAGCTGCTTCCAGACTGTCAAAATTTTTCAGGTGAGATTCAAGCACATGTGCAATTAAAATGGATTAAAAGCATGCTGTTGCCTTCATGCAACATATATACAACAAAAACGACCTTTTGGCAATTTGGAAAGTGATGGGGAAATGCACTGAAAGTGTGGGATGAATGTATGATTAACAGAAAGACATATAACCACCACAAAAGCAAATCAGGATGAATGCAGGATTGCTGCTTATTGCTGTAGTTTTTCCCTGCAAATAAAATCAGAGCAAACGTTCAATAAAGACCGAAGAGAGTCTAACTTCCATGTATGCTTTGTGTAAGCAACTCAGGGTGAATATACTATATTTTGGAAAGTATATTTTGTTATTTATTTATTTATTTATCTATCTATCTATTTAATTTCTATACTGCTCTTCATCTGAGGACGGCTTACAAACACAGAAATGCATAGCATAATAACAAAAACAATATCTACCCCACCCCAATTTAAAAGGCCATATATTTTTAATTAGTCAAAGGCCTGGGAGAAGAGGGCTGTTTTTGCCAGTTGCCTAAAGATATGTAATGAAGGCGCCAGGCAAGTCTCCCTGGGGAGAGCATTCCACAAGCGGGGAGCCACCACAGAAAAGGCCCGTTCTTGTGCTGCCACCCTCTGCACCTCTCATGGAGTGGGCACATGAAGAACGGGCCTCAGATGATGATCGTAGGTTCCAGGTCAGTTCATATGGGGAGAGGTGGGGTTTGAAGTATTGCGATCCTGAGCCATTTAAGGCTTTACAGGTCAAAACTAGCACCCTGGGCCAAGATTGGCGTCATATTTTCAAACCATCATGCCTTGGTGTGCAACCTGGATGCTGAATTTGGCACCAGCTGAAGTTTCTGAACCATATTCAGAGGCAGTCCCATATATAACAGGATGCAGTAATCTAACCTAGAGGTTACCAGAGCATAGATGACAGAAATTAGGCTATCCCTGTCCAGAAAGCAGAACAGCTTGTCCACCAGCCAAAGCTGATGGAAGGCACTCCATGCCACCAAGTCCACCTGAGCCTCAAGCGACAGCAATGCATCGCTCAGTTGTGTACCCACTCCTTCAGGAGTGTAACTCTATCATGAAAATGCACACTTTCATCCACCCAGTCTAGGGAGCCATACATTAACAGTGCCTCCAGTTTTATCTGGATTAGGCTTCAGTTTATTAGCTCTCGCCTGCAGATGTAAAGGAGAAGTAGAGCTGTGTGTCATTGCATGTGGCTGACAACATACTCCAGAAAACTCAAGATAACCCCACTCAACCTGATTTCCTTTCAAATAAAGATCATCATCTTTTGAAGCTTTTTTAGAATCCCGAACAACATCGGGTATAAGGTTGCTAGTGCCAAATAAACAGGTCATCTGCAGGAGTCCTTCACCTGCCATAGTTGTGGGATTTAAGCCTTCCTCACTGCACTATTTTCCAGAGCCAATATTTCTCAACATAGTCATTAACCTTGTGGTGGTGGTGGGGGCGGAATACTTGTAAGGTGTCTTTATTTATTTTTCCACCATGGGGGTAATATCAATTTGGGGTTCATTTAGGTTGGGAAATACTCAATCTGAAATGTGTATTTCCAATTGCCTGGAGTCTGGACTATTTGTGGAAATGGGGCAGTGCTGACGCCAGGACAAGACTGCGGGGGGGGGGGAGTCCAAGGCACAGCGCCCACTCAGAATATTGCAAAAAAGAGGAAACACTTCACCAAAAAGGAGAGCAAAAGTTGGCATAGATTTGCATGAAAATTGCTTGTGTATCAATGCATGTATAGAAATAATTACTATGCTTTCAATATGAAAACAATGCACCTCACTGTAGTGGGGCGGACAATAACCAGGAATCCTCCATGCCTGCTCAGTCTGCTATCTTGGTGCTCATTGTTGGTGGTCGGTTACAAGGTCTCCTTTCTGAGAGTTCTTTATCTTTAAACAGGATTTTGACTGTGGTCCAATACATCTGCAGGGCACCAGGTTAAGGTTACCAGACGTCCCCATTTCCCAGGGACACAGTCCCCGGATTTACAAATCAGTCTCCTGACAAAATCCTATCATTCCTATTGAAGTTGAAAAGTGTCCCCGGATTCATTGAAAAATATCTGGTAACCTTACACTAGGTGGGCAAAGGCTGACCAAGAGAATGCTTTGAAACAGAGGACTATCATCTGATAGCACTTCAAATACAGGAATAAAGTAGGGCACATAGCTTCCTAACTCTAGTGCCATTCTTCTTCTGGGACTATATGGAGTAAGTGGAGCTACAGTCAAGGATTGACTGACCCCTTAGCGACATTGCAGGAAATTGGGGAGCACTCACTCACTCTTGGGACTGTCTGCCGCCTCTTGCATAATGGCTGTTTTTTGAATTGTAGTGCTGAAGACTTGGCCTGTAGAGTAGAGCCATCTGTGATCACATGGTACACTGAATTGGTTCCTGTCTACTGGATGAACCGGGTGTGGACTTGTTTGTCTGAAGCCAGGGTGCAACAAGGGAGGTCTAATGGAGTGTCATGGTTATCTTTTTGCACTGCAAATGCAGGGAACCTTTGTCCCTCCAGATGTTGCTGAACTGCAACTCCCATCAGCCCCAGCAAGCATGGCCAATGGCCAGAGGTGATAGGAGTTGTAGTTCCACAACATCTGGAGGGCCAGAGGTTCCCCACATCTCTCCTACTGGTACTTTTTTGCTGTAAATTGTGGGCATTGAGGCATACCTGCAACCCAATCACCCATGCAAAATAAGTCATTTTGAGTTCATTTAAAAATAAATAAATCACATTTTACTTTATTACATGCACACATTAAAACTTAATTTTTGTATGGTGGTTTCAACTGTTCAGAGCATTCTATGTGCATTATCTAGTTGCAGCTCTTACAACTATCTTGTAAGAGTTTCATTCAGCTGGGTGAAATAAAAAAGTATCTTAGGTCTCTGCCCTAGAGGTTTATTTGTATTGCTATTAAATTTACCTTGAGTTGTTGTTGTTTTAAAAATAAATTTTAAAAACCTATTTTTACCTGTTTTTATTGTGGGGTTGTAAATCAAATTAAAACGTATGTGAAAGGCATCTCCTAAACAAAATAAAAGGTGGGCAGTGTTTGTATTCCCCATATTGCAGATGAAGCACAGAACTGACGGTGAGAGAGAGTGGTTTGCCTAAAGTTCACAGCAGTGGCAAATTTTTAACTGCAGAGGTTCTTATTTGTAGTTTAGGCTCTTAAATCTCTATACCACACTCAGATCCATTTGTATCCAGCCAGTGGCGGAGCTTCATGCTCCGGCACCGGGGGGCGGAGAGCAGATGGGGCGGGGCTGGCACCCCACCGGGATCGCACTGCGGGGGTGATGTGCTCCCCCCGCACCCCTCTTCCTCTGCCAGTGTATCCAGCATCAGACTCTAAAGCTTCTCAGCTTGCCCCATTAGCTGCCTTGAGAACAAACTAGGCTTATGCTCAGGAAAGGGTTTGTAAGATGGCAGCCATGCAATACAGGTTGACCCTATGCATATTTTATAGGAAACAAAGATTTTATGTACTTTTAAAACTACAAAACCCATGATGCAAAAATGAAACACCTTGGTTAGGATTTGTTGTTCCATCTCTTTCTTTATTACCAATGAGCATGCATTGGTCTCTCAAAATAAGCTCAAAGGTACCAGAAGCTGTATGCCGGCTCCCTCAGCCAGTAATGCGAGATGAGCGCTGCAACCCCAGAGTCGGACACGACTGAACCTAATGGTCAGGGGTCCCTTTACCTTTACCCTTCATGAATTCAATGATCCCCTGGCAGGTTATTACAGTCCAACTGGGATGCGGGTGGCACTGTGGTCTTAACCACTGAGCCTCTTAAGCTTGCCGATTTTAAGGTTGGCGGTTCGAATCCCCGCGACGGAGTAAGCTCCTGTTGCTCTGTCCCAGCTCCTGCCAACCTAGCAGTTTGAAAGCACACCAGTGCAAGTAGATAAATAGGTACCACTGTGGCAGGAAAGTAAACGGTGTTTCTGTGCACTCTGGCTTCTGTCACAGTGTTCCATTGCACCAGAAGCAGTTTAGTCATGCTGGCCACATGACCTGGAAAGCTGTCAGTGGACAAACGCCAGCTCCCTCAGCTTGAAGCGAGATGAGTGCCACAACCCCACATTCACCTTTGACTGGACATAACCATCCAGGAATCCTTTCCCTTTTTACCTTTACAGTCCAAGTAGCACATGTTAATTCCTTTATTTAGTTCTACTCTAAAATTAATTGTTATAGTAAATCAAACACTCATCTGTTTTGGAAAAATACAGGGCTGATGGCTTAATCTCATCCAAACTGTCCATCTTCTGAAGTTCCCTTATATTCAAACCCAATATACCATATGGAAAGTGTTAGACTTGTTAGTGACCAACAGGAAATGGCCTTGTGGTGGCATTAAACAGGGTTTTACTGAATAGGTTGGTTGGGAACTTCATGAGCATTAAATAGGGAAATGAAGTTCAATGCAGAAATCGATGATAGACCATGAACAAACCAACTCAAAGTTTATCAGTGAAGATACAGAAAATGACCCTAATGCTGAATCACAGATGGTACCAAACTCCCATGCCAATTTCTCTCATTACATCCAAGGTGACCCTGATGTGCTGGAGGAGATGTGGGTTTCTTGATACTGATTTCCATCTGTGCTGGGAATGCCAACCAGTCCAAAGATTTTGGTCTGATATAGTGAAAGAGGCATCAGAAAGAGAATGGCTGGGGCAATCCAGCAAGATAGGCAGGGTATTATTATTATTATTAATATCCACCATCATTAAAGAATCTATGCAGACTGCCTCACAACTTGCTTTGCTTTCTCTCTTTGATCGTATCATCCAAAAGGAGAAATATGGAAACCAACTGGCCCACTTATAAAGATATTCTGGAGGAAGTGAATGGCGAATTGAAACTAAAAGAGTATAACTCAATTAAAACTTTTTTAACCAGTTGGCTTCAATATTTTCAGTTAAATCAGAGACTTCAGGAAGATAAAAAAAATGGCTTTGAGAAAGGGAAATCGAAACTAGAAGAAATATTATTAGATAAGGAAAAAGACTATATAAAAAATTTATATCACATATTATTAAAATGGGAAACAGAGGATGAACAAGTCAAAGAAGCGATGATACGATGGGGGCAGGATGTGGGAAAGCCAATCAGGGTGGAGAAATGGGAAAACTTATGGAAAAGAGATAGCAAATTGACTCCAAATTACGATATCAAAGAGAATCTTCTAAAAATGCAATACAGATGGCACTTGACACCTGTCAAGTTAGCTAAAATGTATAAAAACGTAACCAATCAATGCTGGAGATGTAAGAATGAGGTAGGGACCTACCTACATATGTGGTGGTTCTGCAAGGAGATCAAAGTATTCTGGGAGAGAGTGTACATAGAGATGAAAAAAATAATCAGATATCCCTTCAAGAAGAGCATGGAGACCTTTTTACTAGGAATGGTGGGTAATGAATTCCAGCCAAAAGATAGAAAGACAGTCATGTACGCCACGGTCTCAGCGAGGCTATTAATAGCAAAGAATTGGAAAACACAAATTATACCAGAAAAGGAGGATTGGCAATTAAAAATGTTAACATATTATAATTTGGCGCTAAAATATGAAGAGTTAAAAGGAACAAGTGATTCAGAAAGAGAGGAAAATTGGAAATCATTAAAAGATTATTTTAACTCACAGACAGGAAAAGCCATCCTACTGGCAGATTAGTAAAGACCCAAATAACTGAGACTATTAGACTATGAATAAAGGGAAGATCATGCGGATAGAGGAAAGAAGGACAACTAGGCAGTGATGGGTAAGCTGAGAAGTCAAGATGGGGGGGGGAGGGAGGGAGGGAACGCGGAGTCAGGAGGGAAGGGGAGAGGAGCCAAGCGGGAAGAAGATGACACTCTGTAAAACGCAATATGTTTTGATAAGTACTTTGTAACTTGATTGGATATGTAAAGTGGTTACCTTTTTTTCCCTTTCCTTAGCAATGTGCTCCCTTTTTTAAAAGTTCTAATCTGTAATATGTTGGATTAAAATAAAGTTTTTTTTAAGCAAAAAAAAAAAAAACTTGCTTTGCTTTCTCTCTTTGAGGGTGATAACATCAGACTAAAATCCAAGGAGCTTATTAAAAGAATCATAGTTGGCAGAGACCCCACAGTCCAACCCCCTGCAATGCAAGCATCACAACTAAAGAATATCTGAAAGCTGTCCATCCAACCTCTGCTTAAAACTCTCCAATGAAGGAGAGTCCACCACCTTCCAGGGCAGTCCATTGCACTGACTAACAGTTCTTACTGTCAGAAAATTCTTCCTAATGTTTCATTAAATACTTGTAAATTGTTGCATAGTTACGCAGCATTTGAAGACGTTGACCACTGTCACACTAGCCCCCTAGTTACAAAATGTATGGGATTCAGCAATACTAGAGAAACTAACATGGAAATCTAGTTATTAATGAATGTGTAAAATCTGATAAATTTCGGGCAGTCTGGTGGGATTTTATTTTATATGTTAACACATATCTTCTGTAAAACACATTACCACCTGCTTCCTTGGATATATGCAAATTGTAGAGTCAGCTTTAAATATGGTGCTTTATACTCACTTTGCCTCAGTAAAGTCCTTTTCCCTCCTCGTACCTTTGAAATGCAATATGTTCAATTCTAGTATCAGAACTAGTCTGAATGTGACTTGACTTCCTTCACATGTGGGGAACCACAGGTCAAGAAGCTGAAGGCATCTCCATACCACCTTCTGAGTCCTTCCCATGCAACACCTCTGACAAACTCTGCTTTGCACCCTGAATGTCTTTGCCTCTCTGCAATATGTCCTTGCATTGGTGGGGATAGCGAGGGGGGATACTAAGCCTACTGGAGTAGCAGTGTTTCTTATTGGTTAGTGTGTGGAACTAGGATCTGGGAGACAAGGGTTTGATTCCACACTCGGCCGTTAAGATCACCGGGTGACCCTTGGCCAGTCATTTGCCTCTCAGCCTAACCTACCTCCAGAGCCCAGGAGGTGAGGAGACTGCCTCAGGCAGCAGGGTCCACAGGGCCGCAGATCCTGATGTCACCCCCGTCACCCTTGTTGCTGGTGTAGATCTTCCCTGGTCCCCATATTCCCTGGCAAGGAGGGAGGGAGGTCCATTTTGGGGTCCAACTCGGATGCCGAAATGTCTTGGGGCCCGGCCCTGCCCCACCTCACAGGGTTGTTGTGGGGGTATTGAAGAAAGGAGAACCACGGAAAAGGTGCAGCAAACAATTAAATGCTGCACAAGGCTAACATTTACATTTGCTGCTCCGGCGAGTTTTACCTCTGGCCTCGTTTACTACTGGCATGCAGCCCTAAGAGAAAGCTGCCCGTGGGGGGTTGAGGAAGGGGAGTGGGGGGTGAGTGGCTCCCCACCGCTCTGACCTTGCGTACTTCACAAGCATGGATTTACATTCCCGGTGTCTCGAGAGCAATGCACAAGGACCCGGAAAACGTAACGCGACGATAACGTGTACAAGGCAAACAAAAGATAAACAGAACCAAAACACCCGTCACGTGGATCCGGAGAGCACGCCCTCCCTGCCCCCTTCCCCCGCCCGGGGCTCCCTCTTAACCTCGGAGACGAGGGCACTCGGGACCGCAGTGTGGTTGGCGAGCCCGATCGCACCGATTCCCACTCTCGTTCTACGCGCGTGTCCCCTCTTTAGTTCCTCGGCGGCGGCGGCGGCGGCGGCAGTGCGCATGTGCGGGAGTCTGCATTCCATCATGGCGCAGCCGTCTGACTGAGTCTGTTGCTGCTGCTGCTGCGACGCCCCGCAGCGCCGAGCCTGAGGAGGCGGCTGAGGCTTCCCCGGTGCCCGCCTCCCTGCCAGCGGCTCCTGCCTGCGCCGGTAAGTAGCCGGGTCTTCCCCGCTCCTCATGGACGGGGCTCCAGGGGTCTGCCGGGCCGCCAGGGTGGGGCTTGCGGAGGGGTCGGGAGGGTTGGAAGCCGGGGTGTCTCTTGAGTTTGGGGGGCTGCTGGGAGGCGAGGAAGGGGTTGGTGTGGGTCGGGGGGCACACTCTCCGCTTCACACGCAAGGAAGTCCTCGTCCTCTCAACCCCAGCACCACCGACGCTGCCAGCGCCTCATTCCCAGCTGATCTCCCCGGCACGGATCCTTAGTCTTCCGCTATTGCCGATGTAACAGAAACAAGTAAAAAAAAATAATAATGCATTCTCCCGCCCTCCTTGCTCCAGAGAGGCTGCTTTTCTCCTCAGAAGGTCATCTCTGCTTGCATCCTCCCAAGTTTTTAATTGCGTTGCCAACCTTTGCATCACACACCTTTGCATTGCGCACACACACACACACACACACACACACCAGTCTCTGCAGGTCATCTCTTGCATTCCTTAGTCCAGCTTTCAATTTGCAACCCACCCCATTCTAAGAGGACCACCACCCTCTCCGCTAGCTTAAAAAAGGGGGAAAGGACACTCTTTTCTCTCAAGCTGTTTCCCCCATGCCACACACACCCGGCACCCATGCCCACTCCAGTCATCTTAAAACACTTTGCCAACAACCCCCAAACCCACTTTAACCTTCCCAGGTTATCCCAGGTGGAAGTGTGGTGGGTGGGACTGTCACCGGTGTGCGGGAACGGGGAGTTTGCTGCGAAGGGGGTTACGGGGTGGGCGGAGAAGAATGGATTCTGAGGAAATCGGGAGACTGAAGTTGGTGGTTGGTGATTCTGATGGTGTTTGGAGTACTGGATGTTTAAAGGGCCACAAGACACAGGTGTGTGGTGACTTGGCTGTAGTAGTCTTGGATAAGGATATAGGAGATTGGAGGGGGGGGGAAGCGGGGTGTGGAGTATGTGGGTGTGTGAATACAGTGGAGCTTTAGGTGGTGAAATGGAAGGAAGCTTGGAAGTTGTCAGAATATTGGGCCTGCAAGAATTGCTGAGTGGGTTTGTGCCTGAGAAGTAGGTGAATGTAAAAGAGCTCATATTATTGTTCTCTTGCGGCAGTGGAGTTCAGCAGTCACACCTAAACTTTGTACACACCTGCCATGTCAACTTGAATGCAGGAAGTCCCCTCTGGTGCCCTCTTCTCTCCACCCACCCCCTCAGCATACTCCGGTGTATCCCAGTTAGAAAGCTGAGCTTTGTATTGATCACTGCTCCTTTTTGGAAGGGTTCGTTCTAGCACTGCAATCAGATATTTCCTTTTGCTTTTATTACCTGCTGCAAATTATTAGTCCAGCGGCAGGGAAAGGTGATGTCTTTCCTTTCTTCTCTGCTGCTTTCTCTTCCCCTCCCCCTCCCCCTGGTGCTGCTGTGTCTGAATGCCACGTAGCCTTCTGGCTATTCCCCTTTGACTAGAGTGAGTGCACAGCTTTTAGATATACTGTATAATACCTTCCTGAACTTCTCTCTTGTGTAAAAGGTAGTTACTGTAGCCAGCAGATTTGGATGGATGAGTATTTTTACCCTATGCTTGTTCCTGGCTTTTGAAGTAGCAGAGGTTCAGTAGTCAAGGCAGAAACTGTTGTGATTATTCAATAGGTAGCTATACAGAACTGCAGTCATCAGCTCTCTTTTTCTCTGTTATTAAATTTGGAGGGCTTGTGATTCAGTTGATGGAAACCCCCAATCTTGCAGAACCCCTTTCTCAACATATGGCAAGTGGTGTGTTGTCCTGTAATCATGCCAGTTGGCTCTGGATGATGCAAAAGCTGGCAGGTGGACTTAACTCATACTGTTTGTGTGTGTTTCCTGTTTGCATGCATGTGCCTTTCCAGCTTTTACTGTGTTCAAATGTAATGAAGAAACGTTTATACTTTTGCCTTTACACTATTTGTTTCATACTACTGTATGAAACATACTTGCTTTTTATTATTGAAAAGCGTTTTTTTAAGAATGCATGCCTTGTTCAGTATTCAGGCATTTATGCTGGTAAATACATATGTATGCTTAGGATGGCAAACTGTAATTTAAACTAAAAAAGTAATACCTGCCTACATATGCCATAACGATAGCTTGAAATCCAAGAGATTTTTCAGTAGGTTCATGACTTGTGATTTCAAGCTGTTTAAATAATAATAAGCATTCAAGTATAGTTGCATCTCTTTGAGCCATAAAGATTTACACTGGAGATGTTGTGATAGCTGAAGAACAGCATAGTATAATCTTTGATTCTGTTATTTTGCCTGATTGTTCCAAGATTTATCAAGCTTGTCATTTGAAGAAACCAACTTAATTTTAATCTGGGTATGTAAATTGATAGCTTCAGTTGTTTGTTAGCACCCCCACAACTAGAGTTGTTGTTGTTGTTGTTGTTGTTGTTGTTGTTGTTAATTGAATTTAGCTACAAGCTGGGAAGTGTTGTGGCAATTATTGAGATGATGTTTGTGACTCCCTCTAATGTAAGAAAAGTCCTAAATAAATATAAATATTCTTATTTCTCACTTCTCTTCTGTGGAGCTCTGAGAAACCCCTTAAGCTTTATAACACCACTGTGAGGCTGGTTATGCTGAAGGTTAGTAATTTGTCAAAGACCACTGATGTTGCCAGGGCAACCTACAAAAAGTTAAAATAGCAATAATATGTAATAATATGTAATAAAGCAAAACAAACTTAAAACAATAACATTTAAACTTCACAATATAAAATAATAGTAAGAATCAATCAGTGGGGTCTTATTTTTCACTTCTCTCCCTCTCTCCCTCTCTACCCCCATGTAGAACTAGTGGGGGTGGGGAGGAAGAGAGAGAATAAGATTCCATGCAATAAGAAAGAGTTAAGTCCCACCTTGGGTGGTACATGCCAGCAGGTCTTTGGAAGAGGTGGTTCATCTACTACTTTGTGCACACATGTACACGCACACACTCCAAATAGGAGACTTAAGATTGCATACTAAAATTACTTTTGGAATTGCAGCACTGTGAGGGGAATAAGGGCCTCTTAACAACTCTCAGCACCTTTAACAAACAACAGCTCCCATAATTATTTGGTAGAAGCCATGAGTGTTTAAAATGATATAATAATGCTTATGTCAGTGTTCAAAATTAGTCAGGTGCCAGGCACATTTTGCACTTGACTTTCAACCACTTGTGACCAAGTGAAGATGCCTGGGTGCCAGGATGACACCTGACATCTCCACCATTTGAGGATCATTGGACCTGGACTAGTTTCACACACTAATATCCCATCCTGTAAAAAATTAACAGTTATATTTTATCTGCACAATCAGAATGAATTTCTGGAACCAAACTGCTTTTTCTGTGCAGTCTGAGCAGCAGTCACCATTAAGAAAGAACAAAATAAAAAAAAAAAATTCCTTCCAGTAGCACCTTAGTGACCAACTAAGTTTGTTCTAGGTATGCGCTTTCGTATCTGAAGAAGTGTGCATGCACACGAAAGCTCATACCTAGAACAAACTTAGTTGATCTCTAAGGTGCTACTGGAAGGAATTTTTTATTTTATTTTGTTTTGACTATGGCAGACCAACACGGCTACCTACCTGCATTAAGAAAGAGTTCAGGATAGACCAGTATACATGTGCACTGTCCCTGGATGAAGTGATGTTTCTTCTTTAAGTTCTCAAGGTTCTTAAGCGAGCTCAAGGTTGTCATCTGAACAAGCCAGATGTTTAACTGAGAACCAATCACAGTCAGCCCATCATTTCAAAAACAAGACTTTAGAGCTGTCTTACCCCAAAATGGCAACTAGACATTCCATTTTGGTGACTGCAACCTTGGTTTAATGAGCCATTTGGCACCTAGCTTATATATCTGAGTTTCTAACCCTGTATGGTGTAAATGTGGCTCTGGTTCCAAGCTGTATGATAATGCAACCCAAGACTTGATTATAACCAGTATGTATTCTGAACTTTCTTATGCATAATTGATCATTTGGTGCAAAGTGTTGGGAACCATTCCACACACACACCAATATTGGTTTCGGGTGGCCTTTAGGAAGACATTTATTTATTTATTTAAAAGTCTGCTATGTATCCTAATTAAAATGACATTAGCGATTTATCAAAGGAATTTATCATTGCACATAGACTTCCCACTGAAACAAGCTTTTTTACTTTCCTCCCTTCACCTGCTTTGGAGAATTCTTCAAAAGACATGTTGTGATTAAGTTTGCCAAGGTCAAGATGGTTAGTTTTCAGCTGTGTTATCTCTTCTGCAAACCAGACTTTAAATGAAAAGGTTGGCATTCCTTGGTGAGGAACACACACTGAACTCTTTATTACATTCTGGAAGAGCTTATTGTGGAGGCAGCCATAATTTATTCTCTCACTCGTGTTAACACAAGCCTTTCTGTGTAAATTGATCAGTGTGGACACACCATTTCTTAGTGATTCTGCAATCTGATTGCTCGAAAAGGCTGCACCATGGGAGCTCCCAGGATCCTCAGATTTGCACAGATGTTGCACACAAATGATTTCACGCAGATCAGGGTCCTTCCACTGCATCAGCACAAACATTTACTTTGGCAAATGGATGGATAGGTCGGGAGGTTGAACTGAGAGGTGGATAGACAAAATAGTGAGGGAGGGGTTAGGGATGCACTGCTTGATAAGCACACTTGCTTGATGGTGGCAGAGACTTGGAAAATGTTGTCTCCTCTTCCATTGGTGCCCCTGAAGTGACCAGAAGATCTAGAAATGTGTGGTTGTACAGGCAAACCTTTCTGTAAGTAGCCTGGATGGTCAGAATGGTAAAACAGCCCTGCTTGAGCAAACAAAGGGTGCATCTTCTTTCCATGAATCCTTTGGCACTCGCCCCTAATTCTCATGCTTCCTTGTACATGGGTCTACAGCAAACACATACTATTTCCTTGTGAACTGCTGCCTCCACCCTCAACCCACTGCACACACTTTATGCCCTATGTTGAATTTTAAGCTCCTTGGCGAGGGACCTGTCATTTTGTACTCTGAAAAGCACTATGCATACTGATGCCATTGGATAAATTAGTCACAATAGTATATTCTAACATCCTGTGGGAATGGGAAGCGCAGAGCAGGGCATGAACACAACAATATTCCCTGTACTTTTCCTGCCCCTGCCCCTTCAGCTGATATTTGAGGAAATGCTACCTCTGATCCCAAGGTTCCATTTAGCTATCGTGTCTGATAGCTGCAGCCAATTGCAAATAAAAATGTCCTGGCTTTCTGAATTGGGTCCTGCCTTACTAGTTTCCTTGGTATTTGAAAACCCCATCCTTAATCTTTTCCCAAGCTGTATTGCACTCTAATTGATGTACTTTGAAGTTGATGCTGGTAAAGAAGATCTAGTTTGGCAGCCATATGCTGAATGTTGCAATGTGAATGGGTTGAACTCTGAAGTTCAATGCCAGATCAAATATTTATTTTATTTTATTGAAAGAATCATTCAGTCTAGTTAACAGTGTAACCTTACTGAATGTTCCCATTGCCAATCAAACTTTCCATTCTTTGTAAGCTAAGTTAATCTCTGGTCCCATTTCAGTGTAAAGAACAGCTGTGTACATGTGACTTACTTACTATATGTTGAAATATTTCACTCCACATTTTTCAATGCATTTCTCATTATTTTGAAAATAAATTACAATCAAGCCTCGAATAAAACACCACTGTTTGCCTACAGTCTAGAAATCTGATGCTTATTCCTAAGAATTTGGGAGTCTAATTATTCCAGTAGCTAGTAGAAACTTGAGAGTCATACTTCTTATATTCATTTGACATAGTTTTTTGTATTTCTGACTGAAAATGCACAGGACAGTTATATCTATTTATATATTTGGCAGTATTGAAAAGTATATATGATGAAATCTCCCCCCCCCCATATGATCCCTTTAAAGCAATGTTTCCCAACTTCTGATGGCACGTTAATTTTGGGGGTTAACATTAGAGGCTAACTGTGCTGCCCCTAAAAAGATACATATTCCCTTTCTTGATTGAGTACTAGTTAGATAAATAGGTTAGCTACAAGAACAGTGGCCAAGTATCCTCCTTGCAACTGAAGGAAAGTCACATTAATATTGCCTCCCAGCTTTCTATCACCCCCCCCCTTTCCACAGGTGGGCTGGCTTCAGGTTTGGGATCCTGCTGTTTGGCCAGTAATGATGTATGAGGGATTCATATATGTCTGTCAGCTACAGTGTGGGCTTTGTCAGGTGATGCTGGTATATCTTCTGCTGAATCCTTCTTTCCTCTGGATTGTGTTAGTACTATATTAACAGAAGTGGTGCCAGTGCTGTATAAATCCTCCCCATTCAAGATACAGAGACTGGTTGTATCTCAAATTATGGTTTTTATTTTTCAGTGGATATTTAATTAAGCATTTCTTGTGACATACATTTTGAGAATCACTGGTTTAATTTGTTCCATAATTTAACTTTGGAATTGGTGAACTCACCAGCTTACTTCGATTTAGCACCTACTTGGTTGGATGGCTTCTGTGGAAGATTTGATCAGCTCCTTCTCTATATAATGCCTACCAGCTACCACAACTTAATTTTCTTTCTTTTTTAAATTTAGTTTTGTTTTAAAATGAACTTTCTGGCATTTAGCTAGGTTGTCTTGACTTTTTTTTTTGCCAGTGCTTTGTTGACTCATTTCACATTTAGTGCCTGTTCTGTTTCAATTACAAATTTTACATAACTGCTTTAATATAATGTTATAATTCACTTTGGGTGCTCTTGTTGAGTTTGAAACGAAGGTCAATTCGATTTTATTTACTATTGATTTTTTTAAAAAATAAAAGCACCATTAAAATCCATTTCTCTTTTGCCTAAATAATGTGAACTGTATTTGAAAATGAAATTCTAATTAAACACAGTTGCATCACACTCCTATGGATGCTACAGCTGTTCACTGCAATAAAGCACAAAGAGGACTAAAGACTAGCAAATGTCCAAAGAAACATACAGGTGAAACTCGAAAAATTAGAATATCGTGGAAAGGTTCATTTCTTTCAGTAATTCAACTTAAAAGGTGAAACTATGAGATTGACTCGTGACATGCAAAGTGAGATATGTCAAGCCTTTATTTGTTATAATTGTGATGTTTATGGCGTACAGCTGATGAGAACCCCAAATTAACAATTTCAACTTTGGGGTTTTCATTAGCTGTACAACATAATCATCACAATTATAACAAGCAAAGGCTTGACATATCTCACTTTGCATGTCATGAGTCTATCTCGTATATTAAACTCCAGTAGCTAATGAAAACAATTGCTTACATAAATGGACTTTTCCACGATATTCTAATTTGTCGAGTTTCACCTGTATTATCTAAGTGGGGTCTTCAAACCATTTTGTGCACTATTTTACTTTAGTACATGCTGCATGGATGTGGGTATGTTAGATGTAGAAAAAGTATCATTCTTATAAATGACCTCATTCAAAAGTAACATGCATTTGGCTTTAATGTACTTTTTCTCTGATAAGCAAAGTTCATTTGCCTTAGAAGTTGGGATGGGGGAGTCTAGCTTACAGTTGGCAGTCTAGTGTTTGTAAATGAGCTTTTGCTTTGGTAATGAGAATTGCAGCTTAGGAAGAGTGTTTTATTTGATAACTTGAGTTTTTATCAACACTTCTCTTTGGCACTTTGTTATATACAGAGATAATGTTGGTTGGCACTCCACACACACACCCAGATGTCAAAATAAACAAGGAAAAGGGAGAGTATTTAGAAGTCCTGGGTACCAGAGTCATTTTAGTAGCTCGGGATTTTCTCCGGCTTTCTATTGAAGAAAAGTACCCACTTTCCCCCTAAATACATTGCTTTGTATGATACAAAATGATATTTTTAAAATAATGCCCATTATTTTTCCTCTTTCCCTTTCCTTCCTTTCTTCCCCACCTTATATTCTGAGCTAGGAAGTTTGAGAGTGGGGCAAATAGGTTGCTTTCCCTTCCTACATCTTTGGCTTTTGCAGTTGGATGCATGAATGCCTGCCTGCCTAGTTCTGTTCCATTCTCCCTGGTACCTTGGGGAAACGATACTTTGTGGGGAAAGGAAGATAGAGGTGTCCTGGGGGAAATGACATTTTCCAGGGACCATGACAATTGTAATTTCACTATAATAGCCTACCAAATGTAAGAAAGGCATCCCTCAATACCAGTAGCACCCTACAATCACCCACAGCAAGGAGTTGTGGGCTTTTTTTCTGTTCAGTTATGATTGCCAATCCCAATCTTTTTTAAAAATATATATATATTATTGGATTTTTACAACTATTTTCCAAACATCATTTAACATTCCTTCATGTCTATACAATATTTTTGGACTTCCATAAACCACGTCTAAAGAATTCCAATTTTCATATCTTAATCTTGTATTTTCATAATTTCACTATTACTTTTAATAGTCTATAACCACTTATCTTCCTAATTCCCCCCCTGTAATATTTCATAAAGTCCTCCTTACAAAACTTGTAAACCTACTAGTGTATTTTGTTGTTTACAATTGCTTTTCAAATGCCAGTCCCAATCTGAATTGAGCCATCATTGGGACACAGTTCAACCATCGCTAATATGGAGGAATGCTTGTTGCTGGATTTTTCTGAACTTCCATTTTCAACCAGTGTTTGGGCAATATAGATTGCTTGATTCCTTTGGGGAAGGCAGGCTATAGCCTAGCCAGTTTTAGCTATCTGAGAGCTTTGCATCCTACTGAGGAGGTGCTATAACTCCAGTTTGCTTTCATTTGCACATTCAGTCAGTAGTGGAAATGCTTGCAGTGTTGGACAATAACTTGTATACACAGCCTGGTCAATTCCTCTCTTCCTGTTTCCATTGAAATATTAACATAAATTCTGCTAGCTGAACATGGATAATATATTAGAAGTGACTTGTTCTGCTGGTAGCACTTTAGGTAGCATCCAAAACTTCTCCAAAGACAGTTACAGGTGGGTAGCCATGCAATTCAATATAAACTAGTGTAAAGTGATGCATGTTGGGGCAAAAAGTTTAATTTCACAATTTCACATCTCACCCCTTGCCTTTCCCTGCAAGACTAATTGCAGCCTTTAAGAGTCGTCAACAGGTTTTCCACACCTATCAGCTGATCACCCATTCCCACCACCCTCTGAGTAATACCCCTCCCCACTCCCTCACTATATTTAAGGATCTGGTGACTTCTGTTTCAGTGTATCTGAAGAAGCGTGCATGCACACGAAAGCTCATACCAAGAACAAACTCAGCTGGTCTCTAAGGTGCTACTGGAAAGAATTTTCTATTTTGTTTCTCCAAAGACAGACATTCATGAATGCCAGTCAGAATTAGAGATGAGCAGCTTCTCCTTGATTCATTTCAGAAGTGAATTGGCAATTCCAAATGAGAACAGATGAATTCTTGGAGAAAGATTCACCTGGTTTTGAGAGTTATTTACTGACTCACAATTCTTGTGCATCTGTTCCTTTCCAGAATGCATGCCTTTCCTGCAAGGTTGGTTGGGAAATGTAGTCTGCAGGGAAGGGAAGACAACATGTTGTCTCCTGTGTAAGCTGAGCAGTCAAGGAATTAGAGGAGATCAGGAATGTGGATCAGGAATGGTTTAAGTTGCAGGAAACAAAATGTTTGGATAAATGGACAGCTAGTAGAAAATACCCCAAGGAATACCCCAGTATTGTGATTGGTATTCATAAATGGTCTAAAGTTGGGACAAAGCAGTGAAGTGGCAAAGTTTGCTGATGGTACTAAATTGTTTAGGGTTGTTAAAACAAAATATATTGAGAAGCGCTCCAAAAGGACCTCTTCAAACTGAGTGAATGGGCAGTAAAATGACAAATGCAATTCAATATAAACTAGTGTAAAGTGATGCATGTTGGGGCAAAAAGTTTAATTTCACATATACTTTCATGGTGTCTGAACTGGAGATGATGGACCAGCAATGAGACTTTGAAGTCATAGTAGATTGTTTGATGAAGATGTTGACCCAGTGTGTGGAGGCCATGAAAAAGGCAATTCCATGCTAGGAATAATTAGAAAAGACATTGAAAATAAAACTACCAGTATTGCAATGCCATTATACAAATATATGGTGCGACCACCATTGGAGTACTGTATACAATTCTGTTTGCCTCATCTCAAAATGATATTGTAGAGTTGGAAAAGCTTCAGAAAAGGACCACTAGAATTCATGGGGGAGAGGACTATCAATGGCAGCTAGCCATGATGCCTATGTTCTGCCTCCACAGTTGGAGGCAGCAATGCTTCTGAATATCAGTTACTGGAAATCACAGGAGGGAAGAGCATTCTTGTGCTCAATTCCTGCCTGCGGGTTTCCCACAGGCATCTGGTTGCCACTGTGAGAACAGGTTGCTGGACAAGATGGGCCATTTTCTTATGTTATTTTGTTTTTATGTCTCAACTATAGGCAAGGATCATTCAGCACCAAAGCACCAAACAGTGAAGCTCTACTCCACCCAGGCAAAGGGAGCAGGTAAGCAGCCATGGAACAACCACCCAGGAATCATTCCCCCAGAAGACTTAAAAGAGTTCATCTTTCTTCTCTTTCCTCCCCTCAAATGGTATGACCCAATCTTGGGTTGTTGTTCATTTAGATCAGGATTCAATTGGCTGTCACATGCAGCCAACCAACCATATTTCACCAGAGTTTGGCTGCATATTGGATGCTGCATGCTCTTGAGCCATTCTGCTTGGAAACTCCCAATCCAATTGACTGAGATGGAGTGTTGGTATTGCCCTATAAGTAGATTTTCTTTTTTTTTAAATTTCATTTTAAAGCTATAGTTTTATGTAGCAGTGGCTGCTGCTATATTTGAGCAGCTAGACCAAAATCATAACATCAGTGTCAATTATAAGCAGAAAAGGTATTTCAAGTCAAGTGAGTTTTCCTTGGACTATATGTGGACATTTCAAGCTGGGAAAATGAACAACCCAGTCTTATTATTTTAAACTTTGGCTGTGTCTGTGTTCAGCTTGTAGGGTTCCCCAAAGCCTCAGGTCCCTTGCTCTCTCAAGAATTCAAAGAGGATTATCTGGGGGAGGATTTGCTAGGCACTTCAGGATGTGGGCATGAGTCACTAACAGTTCTGGCACAGAAGTTGTAAAATGAAGAGAAAGAGAGACAAGTTGCTACTGTGAGGATCTCCATAAGTACAGTACACTATATATAAATAGGGTGAAGAAGTGTCCCATACTCTTAAGCTTAAGTCAGTTGTGCTAAAGTATGGGTCTCCTGTTGAGTCAGATAACTTTTAAAAGATAAGCATAAGATTTCTTGATGCAGTAAAATGCCCTTTAAAATTGAATCCAAATATTTAAAAAATGAGGCAGAGTACATAGATTCTTTCACTCTTGGGAAAAGTGAGATGAACAAATCTTCTATATTGGATTATCATCCTGACCATCACTTCCTTGAACTAAAGGAATTGTATATTCCTTGTAAAATTGAAGTATCATTTTTCAGGTAGTCAAAATTATTCATCGAAAAAGTGCTGGACTATGTAAATTGGTGCATTTTGTTTTAAATAATAATATTTTTGCTAGGGAATAATGAGCTATTGGTTTTAGTTAACTCATTTCTACTTAGAGTAGAACTATTATTATTATTTAAATGTGTATACCGCCCTATACCCACAGCTCTCAGGGTGGTTCACAGGATAAAATCAAGAATATAAAACCACAAAATACATAATCAAAATAAAAACAAAAAACAACTCAATAAAACCCCCCCAACATATTGAAATAAATGGATCCAAGTTAGTCATGTCCAAAAATTTCAGTGGGTCTAATCTGAATAGAAATATCATTGAATGCAATCCCATGTCTTGCACTGTCAGATCATTAGTGTACCTGCCCTAGTATTGCCAATTGACTGGCAGCAGCTCTTCAAGATCTCGAGGTAGCTTGCTCTCTTCCCTCCCGTCCTTGCATTATTAAAAGCCTACCCAATGATTTGTGAGAATATTTCAGGGGTGGGGAACTTTTGGCCCTCCAGGTGTTGCTGAAATACAACCCATCAGCCCCAGCAAATATAGTCAGTGGCTAGTGATGATGGGATTTGTAGTTTTAGCAATATATGGAGAGCCGAAGGTTCCCCACACCTGGAATATTGGGTCATGGTACTATGAGATGATACAATGCTAGAGCCATTGTGGAAGTCCTGTCCTGAAAGGTTCTTGGTTTTTTGCTTTCAAATGAAACTAGCTGTTTACCGTATTTGTTTTACTGTTACTACTTGCAATTACAACTGTAGTCAAGCAATACCATGGGGTATGGCTGACATGGTGCATCTCCCATTCTAGTAAATATATTAAGCTTCCTGCAAATTAAATGGTCCACTTCTTCTCTCCCCCTTCAATGTGATTGTGGTATATATGGAAGAGAACTCCTGATGGGATCTGGATGAATGACAGCCAGTCTTATTCACCCATGACTCCATTACACTCCGTTCCTCTTAGCTTATGGGGCATAGAGGAAATGAAGTCCAGGATTCTCAATTGCAAGGTGGACTCATCCTAGATGATTGCATTGAAAAGTTAAGTTTGCTTGTGGCAAGTTTAAGTCTATACAGATCTTCATAATAATGTGGTAAATGAATCTTCTAATGCTAATACGGAGCTAATAATTTTGCTTCAGACACTTCTTCAGATTGCTGTCTTTGTAAATGATTAGATATATATTTAGGGAGTGATAGCATAGTTCATGAGGAAATCTACAAGGCAGTCTCTTGTACTTCAGAGTGTTTCAGGAATTATATGTTTTGTTTCGTTTTTTCAAAAAACCCTGCAGTGGTTTATCCCTGCCACAGCCAAAGCTGTTTCACATATTAATTATGTGGCTATGTTCCATCTGTGAACACAGAAAATGTTTGACTATGTGTACTTGTTGAGCAATACCTAAGAAACATGTCCAGTGTCTCAACATAACCTGTGGTACTTTTCTGGATGGAAGCCAAATACTATACGTGAAAGAGGGGGTGCATATAAACTCCCTTGGGAAACATTTAACATTATTTCTAAAGATTTAATAAAAACATATATTTAGTTTATGAACAGATTGCTATTATGGAGAGGTGATGGTCCATGCCACCCCCTCCTTCCTGAAATTAAGTTATAACAGGGTTTCTGTCAAAAGTCTTTTTTTCAAACCTCCCTTGAATTTTGCAATATGGAAACCAATTTGCCTGAAATGTTTGTGTGTGGTCCTGCTGTAGTGGAGAGAAGCCCTTTCAAAAGTAATCTAACAAGGTGTTACAGATGTGTTTAACTGGGGGAAATAGCAAAGGAGAGGCGGTCCAGAAGTTTCAGGTTTGTAGAGGGCTTTGTCTTCAGTCATGGGGACTTATTTCTATGACTGCTTTCATTTTAAAAGTTATTCAAAATGCCTGCCTGTGGGGATTTTTGTCTTTGCATTTGCAGGGCCAAACAAACATGAGTTATACTGAATTGTATGTTTGTCAAAGTTCAGTATTGGGGTCAATGAGTCAGAAGCCCAAAAGAAACTACTAAGCTTTTTTTCTTGCAGGTATGATCCAACTCTAGGGATCTTATTTCACATGCAAACCTTTCTTAAAGAAATACTGTTTGGTACCTTTTGAACAGTGTGTTTTTTAATTAAAGACTATGCTGGACTTGGTTGTAGCTGCAAATGTAGTACTAGCTGCATCTTTCAGCAACCTGAAAATACGTTCTTAAAAGAAGTACGGGGTATTTTAAAAATCCATATTTCAAGGCATAGTCATGCTTCATGAAAAGGGGGGGGGCAGGAAAAGGACATTTTTGTTCCCTGAAGTGTTCCTCTTCTGAGATTGCCAGACTGGACTACAGTTCATTTAATGTTGTTGTTTGTAAACCTCCTTTGTTCTCAGAACAGCCAGATCTGAATGTGATATTAGCTTTGATAACTGTGAGCTACAAGATACAAGAAAGTATTAAGACCATTATACATAAGTTACAGTATATGCCCTTTTCCAGGAAAGACCAAATAGCTTCCATTGGGATTCACATATTTTGTCCAGCACTGGTAGTCATGCCAAAACTTTAGTTTACCGGAGTCCTGCTGCTCCCCTTCTACTCGACCCCACTCTGTGTCTCAGCACAGCTCCCCTTTCCCATTCCCTTTCTTCCCATGTCAAAGTTGAGATGTAGGGAGAACAGTGATTCCTGCTCACCCTGGAACTTGGCTCCAATATTAGAGCTGGAGGGAAGTAAGCAGGGTCTTGTTTAGAGAAGAGTGGGTAGGTGATCTGAGCACCTCCATGACACAGCGATTGAGATCTTTCCTATATGTGTGCTGCCTATCTATAGATTAGAACACCTGTAGGAACAGTCATTAGTTCTGAATTATGAGCTTTTGGTGCCCATTATTTTTTGAAACATTTGGGGAGCAATCCAGCTAAAGTTAAGAACCTTGATTTCAGTGTGGAAAATGTTTAAATCATAAGAGCCTTGTTGGATCAAACCAAAGGCTCAAAATTAGATGAGAGAGCAGCAGAACCCTTATGCCATTTTCCTACTTCCTATCCAATTCCTATCCTATCCAGTTCCTACCCAGTTTTCAGAAGGGCCAACTTTCTGCCCATGGGAAATCTGCACACAGGACCTGATTTTAACAGCGGTCTCAGCAATTGGTATGCAGAAGGGCTCTTCTCTCACAGTAGAATATATACTTTTACATTTCTGATGTGAAAATCTGGAAAACACACTATGGCTTTTTAAAAGACTACTTCTTAAAAAACTCATCAGGGCTATTCTGAATGGCGATTGTCCAGATTATCTATAAATATTACTCACTAGAGCAGATCTTTCCTAACTTTTCTTGTTGGTGTCACACATTTTTAGACATACATCATTTCGTGATACAGTAATTCAGTTTTACTAGCAAACCAGAGGTTAAACTAACTCCTTTCCAGCCCCGGCAGGAGTAGTGCAGGAAACATTCACATGACACACCTTCACACTGCAGCTGACACACAAACGTGTCACGATACATAGTTTGGAAAGCTCTGCACTAAGGGTGTTTGGTACTTCTGAGTAGGCTTTGCAATTGTGGCTATTGGAGACTTTTCTGTTAAGTAAAGCCGGCAGGTTTTTGGTTTTATGTGAACTGTAGTGGTCACACCAGCTGATGAGGCTGTGGACAGCTCCGCATTGTAACATGTGCCTCTTAAAAATTCAGCCTTTTAATAATGGATTTCTGATGTTTACTCAAAAAAACCCGATCTCTCAATGCAAATCACATGTTTTAAATCATGTCAGATCAAGAGCTATCAACAGACATAGCAAACACAAGAAAACAATAGTCCCAGTAAATAGTATAATAACATACAACCCATACTCCATTCAAGCTTTGCAGTACATACTAAGGTATTAGATCACATGGAGGAGGAAGTGGACCTGCTTCTTCAGTTAATATAATAAATAAAAGCCAGCTATTGTCCTAGTTGTCTCACATTCTAGGTCCTGGGAGTTTCCCAGGCCTGGCTATAGCATATGTGAAGCAAGTAGGGGAATGTCTGCACAGGAACCAGGTCTCAAATCTTTTGCCTTCTCCCCACCCACTCCAGCTGCCTCTAGCTTTCTCTTTCTCCCTAGATGTGTTCCTGGTTTCATATCATGCTTTCTAATCAGTAATTAAGCTACAGTTTCCTGTTTGGGGCATTACAGGAAGCTGTGATTTAACAAACCCTGGAAATTTTGGATTATGGTACACAGGAGGATGGAGGATAGAAGAGGCAGAAGGAACATTCATTCCCAGTCCAATAAACCAGTTGACTGAGATTGTTTTGTCTGAATCAGGCCAGTGTTTGTGTTCTGGGTGTAAAGGGCAATACCATGATTTAGCTTATTACTAGTGTTCAAAGTGCTTCACACAGGTAATCATTATAACCTTTGCAACAACACTGTAATGGTATTATTATCCCTGTGTTGGGGGCTAAAACCAGCTAGTAAATTTGTGGTTGGGGTAAGATTTGTACTAGAGACTGTTGCTCGCTGGTCTCTTTGCATGCATTCTTTACATGCAGAAGCTCTAGTTTCGATCTCACCCTGGGTACCTCCAAATAAAAAGTTATGTGACTTTGTTGCTCAATTCAATCTTTTTATGTGGCTTTTATTGTATTGTGACATTGCTGTTAGTTTTTATTGATTATAGTCTAGTAATGGTTTATTGTAATTGTTGAGGGGTGAATTTCTGTTTGATTATCACATGCTGCTATTTTTAGAGTAAATTTTATTGTGTAACATATTCTAAGTGGATTATGAAATTTTGTGTTAGTTGTTTATTTTAAAGTCATATTTTTATTATGATTTAATTTGCTCTAGATTGTCATAGGATATGTAATCTTTGTTGTATATTTTGATATTTCTACGGCTTTAAACCATCTTGTGTTCAGCAATGAGGAAAGGCAGAAAAACAAATGTAAATGATATGAAGAAATGAAAATGAAAGACCTCTGTCTGAAAGCCTGTAGAAGTAGATGGAACAGGGTCTCTCTCAGAATAAAATCAGGTTCCTATTTTTCTGCTTTTCTTTTGAAGCTGTTAGTCATTATGCTACACCAGCTTTCATAATGGATTTAGTGGGTACAGACAGGGATGGGAAGGGGTGGAATGCTTATGCAGAACAGATTTTGCCCTGTAGTTTTGGAAGTCACTAGGTCATAATCTTTCCAATTATTTAAATTGTACACCTCAGTATCTCAGTGTCTTACAATGTTAGTCTTGCAGCCCTATTCAATATTAACTGTATCCAAATAGACTTTTGACATTAGCTATTAAATGGCACTTATTGAAGGCAGTTCTTCAGTTTCAACTTGAAGGTTGATTGAAATGTGACAGGAAAGCACACAATACATTCCCAAGACTGTGCCACTTTAGATTGCAAGCAGGGGATCATATATTTACACGCCTCCTTTGTAAAGGAAACTCCCTGCACTCAGAAAGTTAGCATCCATGGGAGACCATCCACTTATGCTCAAAGGCCCAAATGTGATGGTCTTTTAGAAGCTTGGAAGACTGTATCCAAATGGGCTATCTGTCAGGGATTAAGGTTAAATTGGCAGGCTGTGAGGGACTTTTTAAATGGCATTTTAATCTGATTGAATTTTAAAATGTTCTAGTGGGAATGTGCTGCTTGTAGATTCTTACTTGCCCAGACAGAGCCTTTGGGATGGGCCAAGAAATTTATTTCTGAATCTCACAAATTGTTCATAATACAGTACCGGAATACAATGTTAATCTCGCATTGTGCTAGAAACCAGAATTAGGGAAAGAGACCTAATATGCCACCCATGTGTTCTGTTCTCCCCCAAGTTGCACCTGCAACTAAATATGTTTGAAGCATGTTTTTCACAACCAGTTATATTTTTAAACAAATAATTTGAATATTTGTTGAGCAATGCTACTCTGTCCCAGAGGGCTCTTCCTTTCTTGCAGTGGTTTTCTGTGTTGAGATGTGTTAATAGAGAACAGAAGCAGACATAATTAAAAAAAAAATTCTCTTGCATTGTCCTTGCATGCAATATTCTTTTGACAAGCTGGCTACCTTTCTAATACTGGTTACAGGTGGGTAGCCGTGTTGGTCTGCCATAGTCAAAACAAAATCGAAAATTCTTTCTAGTAGCACCTTAGAGACCAACTGAGTTTGTTCCTGGTATGAGCTTTCGTGTGCATGCACACTTCTTCAGATACACTGAAACAGAAGTCACCAGATCCTTAAATATAGTGGGGGAGTGGGGAGGGGTATTACTCAGAAGGGTGGTGGGAATGGGTGATAGGCTGATAAGTGTGGAAAACCTGTTGACGACTCTAAACGGCTGCAATTAGTCTTGCAGGGAAAGGCAAGGGGTGAGATGGTTAAAGATGGCTTTGTTATGTATAATGAGATAAGAATCCAATGTCTTTGTTCAAACCAGGTTTCTCCATGGTTTTAAGTTTGGTGATTAGTTGCAATTCAGCCACTTCTCTTTCCAGTCTATTTCTGAAATTTCTTTGTATTAAGACAGCTACTTTGAGATCTTTTATAGAATGTCCTGGGAGATTGAAGTGTTCTCCTACTGGTTTCTCTGTCTTGTGATTCCTGATATCAGATTTATGTCCATTTATCCTTTGGCGTAGGGTTTGGCCTGTTTGTCCAATATAGAGAGCTGAAGGGCACTGTTGGCATTTGATTGCATACACAATGTTGGAAGATGAGCAATCAAATAGTCCTGAGATGGTGTGTTTGATGTTGTTGGGACCAGTAATGGTGTTATCCGGGTTTATGTGGCAGCAAAGTTGGCATCTGGGTTTATTGCAGGCTCTGGTACCAGTGTCCATGTTGAGTCCTGTTTTTGTATTATTGTGGGTGAGGAGCTGTTTGAGATTGGGTGGCTGTTTGTATGCGATGAAGGGTCTTCCTCCCAGAGCTTGAGAAAGAGAACTGTCATTGTCTAGGAGAGGTTGTAGATCTCTGATGATGCGTTGTACTGTTTTAACCTGGGAGCTGTATGTGATGACTAGTGGTGTTCTGTTATTTTCTTTTTTGGGTCTGTCTTGCAGCAAGTTCTCTCTGGGTATCAGTCTGGCTCTGTCGATCTGTTGTTTAACTTCATCAGGTGGATATTTTAGTTCTAAGAAGGTTTGCTGTAGATCTCTTAGGTGAGAGTCTCTGTCTGTAGAGTTGGAACAGATGCAGATGCAGATACCAACATCCCACACAACGATGGTTTACAAGCTATAAGGAACACCATTTCAGATAAAAGCACAGCAGACTTTGCTACGAAACTCTGTCATTTTGTCCTTACCCACAACAACTTCAAATTTGGTGAGGACCTGTTCCTTCAGATCAACGGCACAGCAATGGGCACCCGCATGGCCCCACAGTATGCCAACATCTTCATGGCAGATTTAGAACAACGTTTCCTAAACTCCTACCCACTCAAACCTCTCTTGTACCTGCGTTACATTGATGATATTTTTATTATCTGGACACATGGTCAACAGACCCTGGACACCTTCCACAAGACATTCAATGACTTTCACCCCACCATCAACCTAACTATGAACCAATCTATGCAAGAAATACACTTTTTGGACACTACTATAAAAATACAGGATGGACACATAGACACCACCTTATACCGTAAACCAACTGACCAACAAACATATCTACATGCTTCTAGCTACCATCCCAAACATACCAAACAATCCATTGTATATAGCCAGGCCCTACGTTACAGCCGCATCTGTTCCAACTCTACAGACAGAGACTCTCACCTAAGAGATCTACAGCAAACCTTCTTAGAACTAAAATATCCACCTGATGAAGTTAAACAACAGATCGACAGAGCCAGACTGATACCCAGAGAGAACTTGCTGCAAGACAGACCCAAAAAAGAAAATAACAGAACACCACTAGTCATCACATACAGCTCCCAGGTTAAAACAGTACAACGCATCATCAGAGATCTACAACCTCTCCTAGACAATGACAGTTCTCTTTCTCAAGCTCTGGGAGGAAGACCCTTCATCGCATACAAACAGCCACCCAATCTCAAACAGCTCCTCACCCACAATAATACAAAAACAGGACTCAACATGGACACTGGTACCAGAGCCTGCAATAAACCCAGATGCCAACTTTGCTGCCACATAAACCCGGATAACACCATTACTGGTCCCAACAACATCAAACACACCATCTCAGGACTATTTGATTGCTCATCTTCCAACATTGTGTATGCAATCAAATGCCAACAGTGCCCTTCAGCTCTCTATATTGGACAAACAGGCCAAACCCTACGCCAAAGGATAAATGGACATAAATCTGATATCAGGAATCACAAGACAGAGAAACCAGTAGGAGAACACTTCAATCTCCCAGGACATTCTATAAAAGATCTCAAAGTAGCTGTCTTAATACAAAGAAATTTCAGAAATAGACTGGAAAGAGAAGTGGCTGAATTGCAACTAATCACCAAACTTAAAACCATGGAGAAACCTGGTTTGAACAAAGACATTGGATTCTTATCTCATTATACATAACAAAGCCATCTTTAACCATCTCACCCCTTGCCTTTCCCTGCAAGACTAATTGCAGCCGTTTAGAGTCGTCAACAGGTTTTCCACACTTATCAGCCTATCACCCATTCCCACCACCCTTCTGAGTAATACCCCTCCCCACTCCCCCACTATATTTAAGGATCTGGTGACTTCTGTTTCAGTGTATCTGAAGAAGTGTGCATGCACACGAAAGCTCATACCAGGAACAAACTCAGTTGGTCTCTAAGGTGCTACTAGAAAGAATTTTCGATTTTGTTTTTTCTAATACTGGTTTACTGTGGACAGGAAAGTTGTTGACTCTTGTTTCAATACTAGCAAAATTGCTGTCGTGCATGGGTGAGAGTGAGGGAGAGCAGTATACTGCAGGGCATTTGGAAAGGTGCAGTGCATTTGCCCTATCAGTGGAGATCGGCACCCAGTATTGAACTCTGCAACAACTAATGCACTCTTTGGGAAAGTAAATGAGTTGCCAAAGGGGGCATAATTGAGCATGTGTATGGTGTAGGAGGAAATGGCCTCAAATACTTTAGTATCTGGGGAATTTTGCATTCCACCTCACCCCCAGTTGTAGCCTCATCACATTTTCCTTTTGAACTCTGTTGGAGCCATTGTCATCTAAGCCAATACACAGCCATGCAGTGTTTTCTGATAAAACCTTCAATCCTATCTTCATAGTGTTGAAGAATTTCAACTTTAAAAAGAGACTGAAATTAGAATCTCAGGATTCTACATTTTGTAGCCAACTCCATAGTTCTGCCATTGCAGAACATGCACCACGGATTGTGGAGATAACTTAAAAGTTAGCTTGAGCAATAATCAGACAGGTGGACATGGCTTAGCTCATATGTCATGCCAAGCCATGTTATGCCATTGTATTTGAACTCATAAACTTTGCTTTGCACTTGGCTTCCAAATTATTCGGATGTAACAGTAAACTAGTTTCCTTTGAAAAGGTGAGAGTACTTGAGTGTGGAAGAGGTGAGCACATAAACCCAAGACTCACTCCTATTAAGTTAAACAATGGTTTGGAGTTACCTGTGAACCAACCTGATATCTACCTTTAAAATAAATCTGAAAATGATTGCCAATTCATATTATTGGATGTACCCTTGTCACCAAAAGATTAACACTTTCCCAGCAATGTTGAAGGAATTTGAGGGACCATAGCTTAATGACAGAGCACATATTCCACATGCACAAGGTCCCAGGTACAATTCCTGGAATCTCTGGGGATCAGGTAGCAGGTGATAGGACAGACCTCTGACCAAGACCCCAGAAAGCCATTCCCTGAATGTGTAGGACAGCACAGACAAATGTCCAAACTAGTATGAAACAGCTTCCTTTTAGTTACAAAATTCCAGCAGGCAGCTCCCTAAACTCAAGATTGTGTGCTGTAAAGCCTGACCAAGAAAGTGGTAAGTGGCCCAGGGAGAATATAGGTGCCTTTCCATGTGATCAGATCCAGAAGACAAATCATATAGATTGCACAACCCATTTGATCCTGGACCAATCCCTTTTATCCATTTCAGCAAGCAGAGCAACATGGGCCAAAATGCCCTAATGCAGTGTTTTTCAACCTTTTTGGGGCAAAGGCACACTTGTTTCATGAAAAAAATCACGAGGCACACCACCATTAGAAAATGTTAAAAAAATTACCTCTGTGCCTATATTGACTATATATAAAGTAATTCTCTAGAATTTTTCAAATTTTCCCACGGCACACCAGGCAACATCTCGCGGCACACTAGTGTGCCGCGGAACAGTGGTTGAAAAACACTGCCCTAATGTGCCTGCCAAAAACATTGCATCCTGATCTGTAAATGCAGCTACAACAGGGCTGAACAACCAAGAAGTTAATTTCACACAGGTAGCAAGGAGGGGGCAAGCTAGAAGAAAGAGCTGGTAGAACGAGATTAAGAAAAGCAGATGCCCCACCCACTTTGGGCTCTGACCTTTGCCCATTGCCTGTACAGCACCTCTTCTATCTTATTAATTGTAGAGGCATATGGCATGGTGCATTGGTGGGAGGGTATAGGCAAATCGAAATGTAATGTAATCCAAACACTAAAATTAGTTATGTTACCCCAAGTTGAACTTGCATGCATCTTTTTAAAACTTATGATTATAGTTCTAAGGTGGGCAGTTTTGGTAAGATTTGTCCTCTTATCTCCTCTTGCACAGACATTTTGAATTGTTGTGCTTGAGGTTTTCTGATCAGGGGACTGTGTTTCAGAGCCAAAATATCAAAACTTGCTGATGTTGGAACTGTTTTTTTGTTTCACCAGGTGATTTTTTTGAAAGGAACTGTCAACGAATGATCATTTTCCGCTGTAATGGCAGAGCAGCCTCCTCCATTAGAAGCCACACCCGCTTTGAATGAAGTGCCACTTCTACCTCATATGGTCAATGGGGACAACACACAACAGGCAAGTGGACCAGCATGATATGAAAATGGCCAAATTGTTTGGTAGAGGTGACATTCTACTCTGTAAACACTTAGATTTATTGTCTTCGGAGCATGCCCTCTGTAATTACAGATATACCAAGGGAATAGTATAACACAGTTCCTGTAGCAATGTCAGTTTGTATGGATATATTAATCGTGCCATTTCTCCTCTTTTGTGTGGCTGATTGTCTTTGAAAACTTCACTGGATGGCAGAGTTACCCAACATTAAAATAAAGATAATGGGACTGCCAAAAATAAAAATAAAAAATGGTACACTGAATGAGTAAAAGGATCTTCAGTGTAGTAAAATAAATCCATGCTAATTTTCAAGAATGGATTTGACATGTATACATATATGTTTTGTAAATTCAGCAAGTGCCATAAAATGCATGCTCTTGGCTTGGCTTCAGCTTGGCTTTACTTATGTGTTGGGAGTTTAATTCTGTGCCTGTATTGCAAGAGGTGAGTGGATTACATTATGGCCTGTCTTAAGTTAATTATCCTGTATTTATTCTTCAGGGCTAGTGTGAACACGCAACTGCAGGTGCAGATTTAAAATCTGGATCTGTCTCGATCTGTATATGGGATAACTTTAAGATGGTGACACACAGTCATGGAATGTTGACTCTTGGGTTCATGGAGCAGAAATCCATCAACATTGTTTTCTGCCATGGTTCTCCTTACTACATTGAAGATCGCATTCCTCTCTGTGCAGCCAGTTCCATGCAACAGGGGGTGGAGAGCTTTTTGGGGGTTGGACTTAAGTTTCTCCAAAGCAGCCACCTATGATACATTATAAGTATCTTTGGGAACCCAGGGAAGACTCCAACATTTTAATAAATTAAATATTTTATTTATTGTACCCTTTGTATAGTCTTAGAGCCTGGTGTCCCCGGAATGTCTGTGCATTTGTTTCAATGAAGTTCACGCAGGATAAAGTTTATATTATTTAAAATATTTTTACCCTGCTCTGTAATTAGAAAGGCTCTCAATGTGACTATTAATTTGGATATAATCCAAAGGCTTCTGGTCTATTAGCTCTTGTGGAAAAGCAGCTTGTTCGGTATGAAGAACATAGTTTGGCAGTAATTATTTTTCTGGGGGTGTTAGGTCATCATTGACCTTTCCTGTCCATATTATATGATCAACATATGTGTGGACGTGGCCCTTTTCTGAGTGTACACTTTCTGTCTTTGGTTGTAACATTTCTAGACAAAACACGCTGAAAAAAGAACATTTCCATATTTAGAGGAATTAAGCTTAAAATCAAAGTACAAGCTAGCAAAACTATTTCTAAATTCTATGAGAAGCTGCTCATTTTGACTTTTAGTTCTATAAACATGGTACAAAGCATACTTTGTAGAATCACTGTGGGGAGAAGCAAACCTTAAGAATGTTGTTTTCCAAAAATAATGGCAAAATGCTTGATTCAGTGCTTGAAAAGTTTTTAATAAGCTATTCAGAAAGCTGCAAGCTACAAATGCTTGTAGAAAAGGAAGACAACTGTGTCTGGTGTTTTGAAAATCATAGGCACATAGGGATTGGCTTTGTCAAATCAGAACATTGATCCATCTAGTTGAGTACACTGACTAAGAGACCTCCAGACTCTCATGCAGAAGTTTTCCCCAGCCTTAACTGAAGATGCCAAGGATTAAACCTGGGACATTTCGGATGCAAAATATGCTTTACAACCCTTCCCACTTCTGCATATTGCAATAAATCACCTTCTACATCCTTGGCTAATTCCAGCATGTGTTTTCACATTTTGGGGGCGCATCAAACAAGTACACTTGGGTACTAGACTTTCAGCTGTCTTTTTGGCTTGAGGCAACATTCTTGGGAAACTATGCAATTTGCCACTATACTTCTCTGGTCACAATGCAAGTGTGTGTAGAAGAAAGGCTTAGGTAGTTTACTGTCAATTGATTTAAACAAATGATTGATCCACACAGTTTTGCAGAATGGATACTGTAAGTTCAGGGTGCTGCTTTCTTTAAAATATTTTAATTTATATAGGAAGCTGCCTTATACTGGGTAAGACTATTTGCCCATTTAGTGTAACGTTATCTATTCTGACTTGCAGAAGCTCTTCTGGGCCTCAGCTGCTGCCTGATCCATTTCATATCATCTGCTACCTCACTCCCTAACTTCTAGCCTATGGACCTAATTAGGACCACCAGACCTTTCTGTTGGATTAGCAAATCTGTTTCAGCAAAGTCATACCCACCTGCCCCACTAGCTGATATCATATATGGCAAATAATAATAATAATAATAATAATAATAATAATAATAATAATAATAATAATAATAAATTTATTTATATCCCACCCATCTGGCTGGGTTTCCCCAGCCACTCTGGGCAGCTTCCAACAGAACATTAAGATGCAATAATCTATTAAACATTAAAAGCCTACCTAAACAGGGCTGCCTCCAGATGTCTTCTAAAAGTCTGGTAGTTGTTTTTCTCTTTGACATCTGCTGGGAGGGCGTTCCACAGGGTGGGTGCCACTACCAAGAAGGCCCTCTGCCTGGTTCCCTGTAACTTGGCTTCTCATAGTGAGGGAACCACCAGAAGGCCCTTGGCACTGGACCTCGGTGTCCGGGCAGAACGATGGGGGTGGAGACACTCCTTCAGGTATACTGGACCGAGGCCGTTTAGGGCTTTAAAGGTCAGCATCAACACTTTGAATTGTGCTCGGAAGTGTACTGGGAGCCAATGTAGGTCTTTCAAGACTGGTGTTATGTGGTCTCGGCGGCTGCTCCCAGTCACCAGTCTAGCTGCCGCATTATGGATTAGTTGTATTTTCTGGGTCACCTTCAAAGGTAGCCCCACATAGAGCGCATTGCAGTAATCCAAGCAAGAGATAACTAGAGCATGCACCACTGTGGTGAGACAGTCCGCAGGCAGGTAGGGTCTCAGCCTGCGTACCAGATGGAGCTGGTAGACAGCTGTCCTGGATACAGAATTAACCTGCACCTCCATCGACAGCTGTGAGTCCAAAATGACTCCCAGGCTGCGCACTTGGTCCTTCAGGGACACTGTTACCCCATTCAGGACCAGGGAGTCCTCCACACCTGCCCACCTCCCGTCCCCCAAAAACAGTACTTCCGTCTTGTCAGGATAAGACGCGACTCATTTCTGATCAGCTGATTGGTGGTGCCTACAAAATCCTATGCTTTTTAAGCCTTTGAGGTTTGTATGGGCAAAGGAAAACAGCTCATCTGATGTCATTGTAGCTTCAGGTGATTGACAGCTATCCCAAAGTGATTAAATTGTTCAGCGTACCAGAAAAAGTCTACAGATATAAATGATTTAAAGTTAAAGCAAATGTGGTACATCTCCTTGAGTATATTGGAGGAAATACTCCCACAGATACTCCCACAGATGGGCACAGGGCCATTGAGGGCTTTGAAGATAACAATGTACACCTTGAACTATATCAGGAGCAAAGAGGCACCCACTGCAGACAGACCATTGCAGGTTTCATATGTTGCCTGTGGCCATACTCTTGCCTTTCAGCAGTTTGAGCAGCAGAAATATAATCCCAGTCCTAAATTTATGAAAGCAGCTAAAATTGGGATAGAAATGTTTGGATTTTGTGTAAATGGTCTTGAGTCAGTTAGACACAAAGCAATAGAAAATTGGTGTGTGGCACAAAAGAATTGCTTCAATGTGGCCAGGAAAGCTGTTCAAAAGCATTCACGACCACCACCAACCCCCCCCCCCCGGCACAATAAATGACTAATAGGTGTACAGAGCAGGCAGGTAGATAAAGTCTGCTACAAAATACTTGTGGAATTATTTACAAGGCTGCTACAACTAATATTTACATCCCTGGTTACGGAATAGTTAAGTGTAGAAACAGTTTAGAACTAATATTGTATTGCCAATATTTTCGTGTGTGTGTGTGTGTTCTGGGAAACGGTGTTGCTTCCAGATGTGATTGAAAGTATTGTTTGTTTTGTTTGTTCTTAGGTTATTCTTGTGCAGGTAAATCCAGGAGAGACTTTCACAATTAGAACTGAAGATGGACACATTCAGTGTATCCCAGGTGATGAATTCATACGCATTTATATCATTTGCCTCCTGAAACTGCTTTTATTTGATTTTGCATGCCTTCTTGTATCAGTACATTAAATCATTGTGGTTGGGACATACTATCCAATGTTTGATTTTGCGACAATATAGAGTTTTTATTCAGAGGGACCAAACTTTTATCTTGGTTGATTACCTGCTACAAATCAGGGTCACTCTTCTAGCAGCATGCATTCCTCACACTCACACAACCTGTTCATAATTAAATTATCCAGTCCACAAGCAGAGAACACCCAAGGTTCCTAATGGAGCAAATAAATTGAAGTGGCTAATGCAGAGAAGCCAAGTGCTAAGTGTCGCATGGTGGATGTAACCCCAGGTCATGCTGCTAGTTTGATCGGGTGGAAACCTTTCTCAGCCCAAGCACGATAAACAGTCAGATCCTGAGTGTGAGCAGAACTCATCCAGTCTGACTTCATAAGGGAATTTTCATTGGGCATATTTCCGTGCACCCAGCAATCTGTCTCTGTGTCAGTTTCTGGTGCCTTGGAGGAAGTAGAAGTTTGGGGGTGGAGGGAGAGACCTTCCTTAATTCCTGTGGGATGCGACAGAGATCTGAAAGTGCATAAAGGAACTTAATATTTGACAAAACTACTTGCTGTCTTTTTACTGCATTAGTTTGATTTGCCTTCAGTAGTAGAAAGCAATACTAATTGAGCATTATTCTGTTTCTGGAACAGTCTTCACCATGTGGGAAGCAAAACAGGCCATTCATTAGATCATCCATATATATTATCACACACCCACATCCTCATTGTAATTTTTTTTTTACATTCATACTGGGATATTGTAGAAAATGCAGGCTTAGCAGTAGCCATTGGACTAATTTCTCCAAGCATGGGCTTTGCCAATTTACTTCCAACTATTTGGGTTCAAATGACCCAACAAGCCATAGTATGGCCTGCTGGTGCACAGAGCAGGGTGCTGAGGAGGCATTCTTGATTACACCAGTGGAAGTCCAAGGTTAAGCACATATAAGTTTTTTTAAAAAAAAATCATTGGTGGGGTGGCCATTAAGTTGGTATACATTGGGGCTTCCGGCGGCGGACGCCATTGCGGGTGGTCGTGGGTTGCTTCGGCTGCGAAGCACCCAGTCCATCCCGGGGGTTAGGAGCCCTGCTACCGCAAAGCGGGGCTCCGGTTGGGGTGCGGGAAGAGCGTCCCGCACTCTGGGCTCCCCGGCTGTGCCCGTTGTGGCTCCGAACCCTTCCCCCGCTCCCCCTGTAAAGGGGGAGTGGGGGTGAAGGGACGACGGAGCCGGGCTACAGGGGAAATGCCCCAACCGGGATGCAAATGCGGCGACAAAGCCTGTGATGAGCGTCTAAGTTCTACCTGTCATTAAGGAGCTGTTAAGAACCCAGAGGCTGTAAGTAATTGATTGACTCTTTGTTTTCCTGGAACGATCTGGGGGAAAGAAGAAAGGCAGCCCGCCTCCCTCCCTTCGGGGGGGTGAAAGAAATTAACTCTTTAAGTGACTGCTGCTACAACAATCATTGAAAGCATTTGGAATTTGAAAACTGAGTCTGTTGAGATCTCCTTTTGGGGGTTAACTGAGGAAAAAATATCTCCATTTGAAGTTTTGGTCTTTATACTCCGGCGTAGGAGAAATGGCGGAGACTTGGACTTTCGTGGGAAAAAATTGAAACAAAGGAAGGAAGAGACAGGAACTGAAACTTGATACCCATCCTCCCCCCCAAGATGCTGGATTTTGCGCTCGTGTTGGCATTGAAGGATTGGGAGGATGAGGAAAAGCTTACTGTCTTTCAACTGGAACTGCTTGATCGAAAACTAAAAGTCTTGAGTGGAATTATAAATGGAAAGAACTTATTATCCACAGAAGAGGCTTTTCAAAAGTTTTACACAATGGAAACAGACCTTTGCAAAGAGCTGGGAGAGGTGTTGGAAGGATGGTCTGAGAAGGCTGGGCAACTCCGACTGGAAGGGGGGCCGGTTTCTGGGGGTGGCAGCCCTGGAACGGGAAGATTTTTAATATCCAGACCCCGAGGTGGCAGCTCGGGGGCAAGGGACATAGAATTAAGATTTTTACAAGAAGAAGTAGTATGGCACAAAGAAACGGAGAAACCCAGAATGGAGGGGATGAATATCCTGAAGCTCGATGCAAGGTTTGTTGTGAATGCAGCCTGGATCTGTGGACATCCTGGACATCCAGAAGAAGATAATTGGAGAACCGGTTCTGGTGAAAGGCGGAAAAAAACAATGGACAGAGGGGGAGTGGGTTGAAATATTAAATGTATAATCCGAATGGTCTGCCACGGTATCCGAAATCGGAGTGTGAAGTCTGTTAATTATAAGTTTATTTTAAATAAGTAAGGAGATATTGAATTTTAAGTTAAAAGCAGCATGATAAACGATAGAAGAAATAAGTTTAGCTATAAGAATACTTGGTTAAGATTTAGGTTATAATGCAAAGATTAAGACAATTGTGTTTTTTCTTTTTAAGTAAAGTTAAAATTTTTATAGAGAAAAGTTGTTAAGGGAATAGTTTACTGTTTTAAAACCGAAGGTGTATAGGCGGGGGAAGTCAAACGTCAAGATTCAGAACTAGAAATTTTTTTTTTTTGTAAGGTATATAGATAAGAAGAAGAATCCTGACATTATGTGTATCTGTATTTGTTTTGGTATTTGTAGGTGTGGGGTTGGGTTTGTGTTATTTTGTGAAAATGTCAATAAATTCTGTTTTAAAAAAAAAAAAAGTTGGTATACATTGGGGGGGGGGGGTTACTGACACTTAAAAGTATTAATAAAATATGCTACCAGTATAAATCTACATAAGTTGTAATACATTCATCCATTGATAGCATTAGTGTCCTTGAAAATCTGCTTCAGGTCTTTTCATCAGTAATTGAATGTGTTAATTTTCTGAGACATGACTCTGCCAGTCATGGTTTTTCAAAAACATATCTCTCTGGTTTCATGCTTTCCCGTGATGATTTCCAGCAGCTTGGGAAATTCTCTTAGGTTTGCCATTTCTGTGAAGGCTATCTCTGATACTTCCCTTGGTGTTTCCACTTCTTATGTCCATCAACCACTCTAGCTATACAGTTTCTTACTTAACCTGGTTTGGTCAAAATCCCTGCAGCATTTTGAAGCTTAGAAGAGGCTTGAAAATAGCTTTGTAAACCTTTTACATAAGAATGAAATGTGTAAGCATATGCATGATCACCATTTAGGATATCAGATTGTCAAATGAACCATGACTGCACACACTTCAGTACAGTTTGCAGACGTGAACACTCTGTTGCTTGGTTTCCTTTTAGGTCCAGCACATGTTCCTATGATGTCACCAAATGGTTCTGTGCCTCCAATCTATGTGCCTCCTGGTTATGTATCTCAGGTAAACAGTAAGAGTCTTTTGATGGTTTTGCAAGAGAGAGATTTCCCAAGAAAAAAGAAGACGAATTCCCACTTAACAATGCTTTACAAAGGTGTTAAATGGAAAGTGTGATGGAAGCAGATCTTCTCTCTCCTCTCGCTTCCTTGCCACATTAAGGCTGCTGCTCTTGCTACGGACCTGGTGCATCGTTTCCTAGTCTTTTTACTATGGTTAGGAAATTAGGTGCACCCTGCAAGCTACCTGCCCTCTTTCTCACCCTCCCCACTTTACCATGTTAATTATCTTCTTTCTTTAAACAAAAGTGTTGTTATCTCCCCTGTGCTTAATACTGTCTGTGGTTTGCTTTTAGCATAATTTGAAATCAGGTTTTGAAACTACTGGTGCATTTATTTAAGTGCAGGTGAAACACTTTACTTCAGTTAATGCTAAAAGGGGAGAGTTCTGGAGTCCGTGTCACAGCTATGAATTGAGATTAGGAAACTGATGACACCCAATTGTTCTGGGTGATAAAAACACAAAGGGTTTCCAGGGAACTCCAAAGGAATCTCTCCAGACTGGGTTGAAGGGGCATTAAAAAGGTGAATGGGGTTCATGTAAGGAGGTATAAAATATACCCTAGCTTTACATACACTCTAATGGGGTCTGAACTGATGGTGACTGACCAGGAAACAGATATTGGTGGGTAGCATAGTGAAAATGTTGACCCAGTGTGCAGCAGCTATGAAAAAAGCACATTCCAGGTGGGGTATCATAATAGTTTAGAAAAATGAATAAGGGGGACATGAGAACGGTGTATAAACTTGAGCATGAAATGGAGAAAGTGCATAGAGAGTAGAAACTAGAACCTATGCCATGCAATGAAGCTGAATTTTTGGAAAATAAGGAAAGATAGAAGGAAGTGCTTCACCAAGCACATAATTAAACTATGGAATTCTGTACAACAAGATGTAAGGGTGGCTGCCAACTTGAACAACTGTAAAAGGGGATTAGGCATATTTATGGAGGAATAACATTATCCATGGTTACTAACTCTGATATCTGAATACTAGTTGCTTGAGAATGCAGGTGGGAAGAGTGTTGCTGGATTCATGTGCTGCTTGTGGGTTTCCCATAGGCAACTTATTGGCCACTGAGAACCGGATGTTGAACTACATGGGCCTTTGACCTGATCCAGCATGGCTCTAGCATCCTGAAACATAGCCCCCCCCCCCATTTGTTGCTTCCTAGTGGTATAACAGTTGATGTTCTCTGTTCTGTCCACTACAAGGCAGGTTCTTTGAAGAGGAACTTGGCCAGGACCTGAACCAGGAGAAACAGTTCATGCAAGCCAGTATTTATCTTGCATGTGTTTGAGACAGTTGCAGCTTCTATGGTCTTGGTTTAGGCCAGGGTTTCAGTGTGTGTGGTTTCCATACTTTGTTTGGCAGCCAATCAAAGGAAACAGGCAAGAAAATACATTGAACAATTATTGACTGAGCCTTATCTCACCCATGGTTCCAGACTGAAAGTATAGCAACACAAGTAGCATGCTATTCCCCCTCTACAAGTCTTTAATGATGACGACATTCTCATTATTATTAATTTATATTCTGCCTATCAGGGTATAAATCTTAGCAAGGTCACTTAAAAGTAACATTCAGTTACTTATTTTAAAAACACTGTGAGCAGTGTTAACATCTTTAAACACAGCATGATCCTTCCCACTTCAGGTGAGGGAATAGTTCCTCTAGAACAGGTCCTTCATTATTTCTCCAAGAGAACAGGGTGACCTAGAAGCAAGAGTTTGTGGAGAGGGGGTGCTGTAACTTAAAAGAATTTCATGAACGAGTTGGTGCTTGCCATTGTCTGGAACTAGGGATTGGGAACACTACAAACTCTCAGATTTCATTAAGAACCTAAGACTCTATCTTAGAGGGCATATACCATATATACTTGAGTATAAGCCTAGTTTTTCAGCGCATTTTTTGTGCTGAAAAAGCTGCCCTCGGCTTATACTTGAGTGAGGCGGGCGGTGGGGGCGGCGAGAAAGAAGCCTTTCTCTCCGCTTGTGCTGCCACCCGCTCTCCCCAGTCAACCATTCCTTAAGAAGCATACAAGAACAGGGGTTCTTTACTCTCCCCAGGCAGCTTGTTCCATTCCTGAACTGCTCGCATAAATGCAAACTTGCCAAAGGAGGAAGAGGAAGGAGCAGCCCAAAGGGCTGCTTTCGGGCTGCTCGTTCCTCCTCCTCCTCCACAGCGGCAAAGGTGAACCGGCTTATACTCGAGTCAATAAGCTTTCCCAGGTTTTCGTGGGAAAATTAGGTGCCTCGGTTTATATTCGGGTCGGCTTATATTCGGGTATATACGGTATGTACAGGGAATATATGTATATGGTTCCTTAACACTGCAGCTGTGGCATCCATTCTCATTAGCTTAAATGACTCAGGAGCACTTTGCTCTGAGTGTTGAGCCTATCCTAGGAGAGAACCCTTATAGAGCTCTTGATTCATGGAGCTGAGTCAGGCACTTCCTGGAGTACGCTTATCATTTCCTTTTGACTCTGAAAGGGAATATTTGAGAAGGCCTTGAATTTTAAGATCTTCGCTGTAGTACCAATACACATTAGAACAGGCTTCCTCAAACTTGGCCCTCCAGATGTTTTGAGACCACAATTCCCCTCATCCCTGACCACTGGTCCTGCTAGCTAGGGACCATTGAAGTTTTAGGCCAAAAACATCTGGAGGGCTGAGTTTGAGGAAGCCTGCATTAGAATTTATCAATACATTACTATCGTGGTTTAGAGAAAGGATGTAGAAAATATGTTTTCCTTTTAAGAACTTTTAAAGTGACTGTCTCGTCAGCCAGAGGGTTCTTGGGGTTGCCCAAGCCATCTGATAGCACATCACATGATTAAGATTGTGCAACACTCAAACTGGTCTTTTGACCCTAAGGTTAATACACATTTTAATAGAGCATCAGTTAATCCTGCCTATTTGGGGCCAGTCCTTGGGAAAGCATTTGGCTCCATCTTGAGAGCTCTTAAAACAAGTATGGAGAACCTTTGGCCCTATAGATATTGCTGAACTACAACTTCCATCAGCCCCAGGAAACATGGTCAGTGGTTTGACAGAAGTTGTAATTAAGCATCATCCACAGAGCCAGAGATTCCACATACTTGTGGAAGCTTATTTTCATGGGACAGAGCCTCTTCCTTTGCCAAGTAGGGGGTAAAGGTGGTGGAAAGGGGGTAGGCATAGAGGTATCATTGGCCTCTTCCTTTGCCAAGTAGGGGGTAAAGGAGGTTGAAAGGGGGTAGGCATAGAGGTATCATTGGCCTCTGTTGCTGCATCAGTAATCACTGGCTTTAGTGAGGAAGTGTGAGTGACCTCCTAGTCCAAATGCAAGCCAAGTATTAGAAAACAAAAGACCTGCCTACTAGTGGAGGGAAGGGAGAGCATCTGATGTTTGTTTACTACATTTTGGTCCAATTAGGAAGAATTCACAGGTAAACCAAATCCTTCTGTCTGTACTGAGCTGTATTGGTGAAAGCAGCAAAGGCCAGTCTGGGTAAGAGCATTTATTTTGCTCCCAGTAGCTACATGAGGTAATCAGGAGCTGCATGTTAACAGGTGGGGAGGTGGACAACAGAGGTACTGTAATATTCTCACTCATAACACAATAATGTTATTGTGCCCAGTCTGCCAAACAGCTATTAAATCGCCCACCCATCCTGCTCCAGTCCACCAAATTACTGTTGGGCAGGCTAAAGGAAGCATGATTGTTATAGGTAGGGAAGCTCAAGGTGAGTTCGAATTTGGCAGCAGGGGGTAACTTGGGCATCTGCATAAGCTGTATGGAAGGCCACCTAGGATTGGTCTGAAGCCATGGATTGTCCACATGTGAGCAAGAACTGGCATATTAATGTAGTGTATGTACATTTCCTGCATTTTTACTGAAATGCATGAAGTACTGAATGTACCTCAGCTTGTGCTAAAATACCGTATTCTTCCATGTATAACATGCCCCCGTGTATAAGAAGTCCCCTATCTTGAGGGACTCAAAAATAAGAAAATGGGGGGAGATAAGACTACCCCCTTTTAACATTATTTTTTAGTAAAAAACAAAAAAAACAAAAAAAACCACCTAGTCTTATACATGGGAAAGTACGGTACATCGGAACAAGCACACCTGTGCTCATAACCAAGTAAGGAAATATTTGGGTTTTGTTTTATGCTATTGTATTAACATATCCACAAGTTAATTGCACTTGACTTGGAGGTCACATTTCAGGTGACCTTTCTTGTAATAATCCATGGCTCGACACATTCTTTCTCCCTTGAGGACAACTGTTTCCCATCAGATCTGATTTATCATAAGTTGGGAAACTCCAGTTGTGGGTGTGCTTGGCATGACCAGTAATACCAACTTTCTGTAATTCCTGTTTGGCCAACTAGGAAACTATGTGAGAACCAACTGGCTCAACTAAGCGTGTTTCAGGCAGAATAATTTGTTAAAGGATATGATATTTGGTTTATGACATACTTTGACCCAATACAAGCTGTGGATAGATGTTGTAGGTGCATAGCATGCTTTCAGTTTACTCTTAAAAATCATGAAAGTGCTGGTACAAGAAAAATTAATGTACAGTTTCATAGATACAATAGGTTAAGTTTGAGAATGAAGCCCAAGCATTGCTCCACATTATGCTTAGGTTTCATGCTAGACATGTGACATCTTTCATGTGGGTTGTTGCCAGGACTTCACATGAGACACAAACTTTTGTTTGACTTATTTGCCCAGAAGTGTATACATTTAGTATCTGTGCAGCATGTTAGCTACTGGATTTTAGGTTGTGGCTGGTTTTGCTGATATTCAATTGGACTGAAGAGCTGGTACTACCTTAAATTTTCCTGAACATCACTGTAGTAGAGCTAGTGGTGGGGTGGTGGTGGTATGGATCTTGTTTGTTAGATCTGCAAGCGAGTCTGAGAAGTTGACTAACAATGTGATTCAAGATGGATATGCCCATTTTTTTGAATTGGTTAGATTTCTTTAAAAATCAATGTATTTGTATTTCAAAACACACACATACACATAACATATTGGTTTTGCATTACAGGTGGTGGAAGAAAATGGAGTCCGGAAGGTTGTAGTTCTGCCACATTCTACTGAATACCACCCTCCCATGCATCCTCCTCCTCCTCCTCCCCCACATGTGACCCATTATATGCATCCTCATCCTGCTATGCTACCCCATCCACCTCATGCAGTGTATCCTCCAGTTCCGGGAACAGGAGAAATACCACCACAGTTTGTTCACCAGCATACACCACCGCAGCATCTTTATCAAGAACAGGGTAAGAAGAAGTGCCGTTATTAACTTGCCTGTATTTAGAAGGTCTGTTGCTTTATTTTGGGTTCTTATGTGCCTTTGCAGCTGATGCAGATTGCAGCAAGTCTGTTTCCAAGTGGGATAAACCCACAACAAAAACAGTGCTCTGTGTGCAGTGTCTTCCCACTCACTTTTAGGCACAACCCCCAAATGGTTTGGGTCCTATGTAGCTTAGATGTGGCTTTCTAATTTACCTTCCTTCACAATATTTAAGAATCACAAGTGTTTTCTTCATTGCCATATACAAAAGCCAAGCAGCAAGAACATGCTGAGATGCATTCTTAGCAGCTTCCCCATCACTATTGATCTCATTTTCTGTAGGGCAGGGGTTTGCTGGCCTATTGTGCTTTTGGAGCCAGCCTGCAGCCTTTCTTCCTTGCTCTCTCCAAGCTGTGCACAGGAAATAAGGCTTTTAAAATGCTCCTAGTTGTGTCAAAACTTAGCTTTCATTTCCTAAGCCTAATTATGCAGGGCAAGGAAGGGCACTGCCATCCTAAGGACAGTCGCCACCTCCCCAAAGCAATTAGGAATAAAGCTCCAATTGTTGGTGGGAGTTTTTTCCTTGGTTTACTGCTCAATCCCACCATGCTTGTTGAATTGAGCAAATCCTATGGAGTAAATGGGCTTAGAATTTCAGACTTAATTGCCATAGCTGGCTCTTGCCTTGCCCCATTCCACTGGCAGGTGGAGTTGTTCTTTGCAAATCACAACCAAGTGGACTAGTGAGAGTTAGAAAGTTGAAGCTTGCAGTATTTCTTTCTTACACACACCCCTCAGGAAAAAAAGATATCCTGGCACTTGCCTCTGTGCAGTACACAGCATTATGGTAGAAAACTGCAGCCATTCTTTCTCTTATACACATGTGCACATAAGCTATCTATGTTACAGTTATAAAATTAGCTGCCAAGAATAATTAGTAGCTACAATAACTGTATTTGTTTCTTTTTATATACAGTATATTACATGTCTAATCTGGCTAAACCTTGAAGGCTTTTACGTTTGGTGGGAGGGAAAAACTGGATCATTGAAAATGAAAGTCTTGCCCTTTTTGTGTCCCGTCTAATGGTCTCTCTTTGCTGGTGCCCCTATAGAGACCCGTCCCCATGGCAGAGCTAATTTTCCTCCACGAGATGAAAGAACTCTCAAAATGCAGGAGCATTTGAAGAAACGGATAAGAGACCGACAAGCTAGTGGAAACACAAATAATAAACCGAACAGCCCTCCTTCCTCACCTCAGAAAGTTAACAGTTCGTCCAGCGCCAGCATTCAGAATGGACATGGAAAGGGACAGCAAGGGACAGGAGGGCAAGGCAAGCAGGGGAAAGCAGGGAAAGCCAGGGAAAGCCAAACAGCCAATTCAGGAAAGGGAGGTAAGTTGGAACTTTTTAGGAACATAATGTGCGTTTCGTATAGTATGTGTATTCTGCAGTGCGAATAAAATCAAATGGAAAAGCATTCTTATGAAACAAAGGAAGAACTACCTGTCTGTGTTCCTCTAGGGTTTAAAAGTATACATGTCAGCAATGTCGACAGTAGAGAATGTCAGACACGATGCAGCACATCTGTACAGTGTGTGGCAGTGTGTTCATTATGAATGTAGGTGACTGACTTGCAAGAGAGGGGAGCTAGATCCTAATGTTTTCACTAAAATGAAAAGCATGCCATTGAAAATGTTTTCTTCTACTGTTGTTGGCATCTTCCTATTTGCAGTCTTCCTTTGGAAAAATCCTGTTGTTTCTGTGGCAAATGGCCAGGGATGGTGGGCATTTCAGGGCAACAGGACCTGGAGGAACGGGGGGGGGGGGGACGACACTGGTTCCCCCATCCCTGGTGTAACGTGATAGCACAAGAAGCCAGGATGCATATAATAAAAATAAAGTATACATAGCAATCTAAAAGCAAATATTAAAAGTACCACATTTCAAAATTCTGTACAATATGCAATATGAAATGATTAATCCACTTTGGGAAAAGATTCAGGTTTCCTTAGACCACTTTTCCATTCTTAGGCCTCCCCTCTCAATCCCACCCCCTAATCTTCCTCTTTGCCTTGATTCTTGCCAGTGAGAAGTGATTTTTTTTTCTTGAGGGACAGTGGAGAAAGCCTAGGTGAAGAGGTGTTTCTTGTATGAGGAAATTAATTATTAGAACTTAGAAGCTTGATGTAGAACTACATTTGTTGGACTAGCTATGGCTGAAATGTGATGTTTGTGTGCATTCATACGCAGCCAATGACAGGTGTGCCCAGTTGGACCTAAATGCTTGGTGAATTTACCCATACAATCAATCACAAAATTCACTTATACCTTCTGGATTTCAGTGGACTTCACAAAAGGGTCTTGTTTAACAATACTATATTGTGTACTGTTGACAAGCAGAGGCTCGCATCCAAAGAACCGTGAGCCACTTTCCCCATGCAGTGAGTTTTCCCACATCCTCTTCTTTCTGTAGCTATTTGTGCCTGCTGAAGAGCTGCTCCTGGGGGGTCAGGGAGCCCTTTAACAGGATGCAGTGTGGTGTGGGGTCCACCTTCTGTGAGAAAAATTGTATTCTCTTTGCATTAGGAGTTATTTGGATCCAAGCCAGAATGTGCACATACAGTAAATCTGTTACCTGAGTAATAAATGCATGTGTGCTTCTCTGGATGTTGCTGAAGACCAGCTGAAGCATACATTTGCACCTACACTCTTGAACAGTAACTGCATTTTCTTTCAGCATTACAGTGCATCTCTGCCAGCTTGGTTGACTTTGCACAGAATTGGCAATGTGGGCATTTCAGAGGGTGAAATGGCTTGCTATTTAAATAAACTACTGCTGCTTGAGAGTGTAGGAGCAAATGCACTGTAATTCTTGTAGTGTAGTCTCATTGTCAGAATTGTAGTTTGGCCTATCTTGGAAGGAAGAAATGAAGTGCAAACAGGAATCATTTGGAAACTGTGTACTGTATTTACAATAAAATAGATAGACCTCATTGGTAACCTGAAAGAAAAAGGTACTTCATCTATATTCAGACCTGAACCTCAGTACTTATGAAGCTTCCCTGCTCCTGTTGACTTACTAAGTCCTCTGCATGAATTAGTATCCTGAACCTTGAGCCTTGGCAAGATAACTAGAAAAACTAACATGAAATTAATATGAAAACATGAGTATGTATATGCATGGGTTTTGCTTTCAATCGTTTAAATATTCCTTGCTGAAACTTTAGTCTTAATTATTGAATGCATAAAATCTCATCGTATCATTCCTTCAGACTGTCTTCCCAAAATAACGTAGCTGATGAACAAGGTTACTGTTAAGACTTTTAGAACAGTAGAATTTTCAAATTCCATCAGTCAAACGAAAAGCAAGATATGCACAGATTCTTGATGGTGTGAGTCAAACTCAAAGGAAGTCTGTGCAGCTCTGTTACTTCTGCACACTTTGAATATGTAGCTGATTCAGTGGTCAAAACAAATAAGGACGATGAACTTTGCACAGCATTTACTGTTGTTCTAATAAGTGTCCCAATTTGGTTTGCAGTTAAAGAAGAAATGTTTTGATGGGGGTTTTCATTTCCTCCCCATCTCACAATGTGGTTTTTGTTTATTTTTTTGTTTTCTTTAGAATCTGATACAGAATCTGGAAAACCCCAAGAACCCTTAAGCATCAGTAAGCCTACAGTAAGTAGTGATATATTTTAGACGTTATAATAAGCATGTGCCATATCTTTTCAAAATAGACATATCTGTTTACAAAACCTGGCTCAAACAAGAGTTGTTTACAATACTTGAGAATGTGGCAGGATCCTTAGAAGGAAATGGAGTTTTCATAGTTGATAAGTAACTGTGGAAAATGACATTCTGTATGACTTTGCTACGCAAACTCTAGTGAATAGGTGGAAGAAGCAAATGGGTGTTTTCCGATCTTTGATATTGCAATGGGGCATTTAGGGAAAAGTCAGCCATAGCTGTTCTCTGAATATAAGACACCCAATTTAAGGGGTTTGAAGTTGGGCAACATTCAAGTTGAAAATATTTTGAAATCCTTGGTATGACCATTATGGGGTTTGACACAAAGCCTGCTTAACTTAGGTTTTTTGTGAATTTTGAACCAACTTCACAGCTGGGGAAAGAGAATGAGAAAGATTACATAACTAGGACAATCACCAGACCAAAATAGGTGACTAAATGTTTTACTTGACTGCCTGGATATCTTTTTCTTTTCGTTCCTTTTTCCAATCCATGGTATTTAAACTGATTCAGTAGTTTTGAATTTGGATGCATCTAAGAGTATATACAGCAGGGATGGGAAACCTTTCAACCTCCAAACTCTGTTGAACTCCCATCAGCTCCAGTAAACATGAGCTATAGCCAGGGATGATGGGAATTGTAGTTCAGCAACATCTAAAGAGGCACAGGTTCCCCCCATCCTGAACTGTGGTGGGCTTTCTTCTTTGAATCATCAATACTGTCAACACATAGACTATACAAGATTAATGGGCTGCATTTTTTTAAAAAAAATTGTTCACTATAGTTGTGATCAGCTTTAATCCTTGGGACTCATTTGCATAAATGACCACTTCCTTCTGCAGTGTCCTCAGATTTGACATGGATGATAGTCTCCACATCCTGACTGTAGCTGAGGGGGGGCTGGTTGGAATTTTCAGTGACTGCACCTACCTAAATTGTGGAGTGTTCTTCTTTGGAATGCTCATTTTTTTCCTCCTGTCATTCACCACCTACTTAAAACTTTTATTTAGATAGGATTTCTGCTTGTCTGTTCATTTTATAATGACCGACCTATTGTATTGTTTTAAATACTTTTATTGAATATTGTTGTCTTCGACATGATGTAAAATAAACCATGTTTTACATTGATTTGATTAAAAAAGATGGGCTGCACTTTTTCTTATGTATAATGACAATGAGGCTACCTAAAACCTATTTGCTGTAGGAATCTTAGATACAGGTGGGTAGCCGTGTTGGTCTGCCATAGTCAAAACAAAATCGAAAATTCGATTGAAGTGTGCATGCACACGAAAGCTCATACCAGGAACAAACTCAGTTGGTCTCTAAGGTGCTACTAGAAAGAATTTTCGAATCTTAGATAGTCTAAGACAAATCAGGGGGCATGTGGGCCTCCAGATGTTGCTGGACTGCATCTCCCATCATTCCTCACCATTGACCATGCTGGCTGGGACTGATGGGAGTTGGGAGTCCAGCGACACCCTGAAGTCCAAATATTTTTTTTACCCCTGCACTATACATGATAGCTCTCCGACCCAGCGATAATATTTTTACAGGAAAAAATGTGTACACCATCATATGCAGCTGGGGAAACGCAACGAGATGGGTGGGGTATAAATAATAAAATTATTGTTGTTGTTATTGTTGTAGTTATATGTGCAGAACATGTGAATCTCTGTTTTGTCGTGTGTGTGTGTGTGTGTGTGTGTGTGTGTGTGTTTTATAAAGCCGAAGGGTTTTCCTGCATGATCCAGCCCCTATGCAAATAAGTTGTCACAAAACTGGGATAGGCAAAACCCAGCACCCTGATACAGATGTAGGTCTCTCCTTCCTCAGTTATCAGACTGATCATTTGATGAGGGGAGAGGAACTGATAAACTCCCTCCTTGTTGAACAGCTGAGGTGGCATATATGTGTATATATGGGATGGCCACACCTGCTTTTGGTAAGGGTGTCAGCCAGGAGTGAATTTGGCTCTCTGTTCAAAAAAGTTTAGCCAGCCCTGGCTTAGAATAGGCATCCCTTGCAAAATAGATGTACAGGTGTGTGTTTTTTTCACAGGCAAAGGTTCATGAGGTTTGAAAACATGACCATTCCAATACTAAATATTCTCCACCAAAATGAGTGACTTTTTCTAGCTACGCAATTACCGTATATAACAGTTAAAAGGACTGCTGTATAAAGGACAGTATTGGGTGTTGTCTGTTATTGTGAAATGAAACTGTTAATGCATGAACCAGACTTGGAAGTATTTTAGACAGAGTACTTCAACACAAATGTAAACTACCACCATGCATTGATTTAAAGAACTATAAAAAGTGGGGCAAAAAAATGCAACCAGACCCAGCATTTCAACTCGTGTAGGGGAAGAATGCACCCAGCTGCATTTTTTCCTAATGCTTCTTGAATATTCTTGAAAGTCACATTATTCCCCCTTTTTTACAGGTCTCTGAAATACAAGCTAGGTCAGCAGTCGTGGCTTGGGATCCTCCTTTTGTGGTGCAAAACGGCGAAACACACCTCACCTCTACAAAGTTTAGATATGAAGTGGCAATCTCGAAGGGTGGTAGAAATGGAAAATTTAAATCATTTTATGTGTAAGTCCAGTTTCTTTATTTTACCACACAACTTATCTCAGCTGACACCTTGCTCACTTTCCATAGAAAATATTTTAGACAGAGTTGATGGATTTTTTCCAGTGTTTTTTCTTCTTCTAAGGACAGCCTAGAGGCAGAATCTAAGGGAGCTTTGTAAATAGGCCCACATAAGTTAGCCTCCCCTCCTCCCAACCAAAAAATAATTCCTGTACAGGGTGCAGATGAGGGATGGAGCACCTTCTTCTTCTAATCTCTCCTTTGCCAGCCAGTTCACTCACCTTCATGGAATTCTGCTCCTATAATTCCTGATATTCCTGTGATGTCCTGGGAGACAGAAGTTTTGAGATACTAATCCAACATTGTGGGAAACTATGTAGGATATGCTTGAAAGAAAAATGGTGTTGTAGTTTGCATAGGGTGTTGTTGTTGTTGTGGAAACTATCTAATTATCACTTTCATAATGGGTTCTTCCTTTTGCAGGGAAGAAGAGATGACTTTTACTCTTAATGATCTCAGACCGGCAACTGATTACCATGTCAGGTGGGCACCAAGAACAAAAGACTCTTGAGAACACAGCAGTTGTTGTTAAAACTAGCTGAATTGCCCTGCAGATACCTCCATTGTTTGAAGTTGCTTAAAGAGATAAGGATTTGGAGAAGGTGGGGGAAGGCAGGTGATAAAACTGAAAAGTGTAGGCATACAAATGGTGCAATAGATCTTTTTCTTTACTGTTTTTAATAATGCTACTGGAGTTGCATCAAAATACTAGACCAGGGCAAGCGATTTTATTTGGTCAGGCATTTTAAACTGGTTTTATGGCCTCTGACCGCTTTTTAGTTTTATAATTTGTGCCTCTCATTTTTGTTGCTCGATCTATATTGATTTGTATTGTAATGTATTATTGCACATGCCCACACAACTACCATTCCCCGTGAATCCGTCAGGGTGAAGAGTTGTTTAGAAAGTTTTACATAAATAGATGTTAAATACTACCAGTACTTCACCCCTGCAAAAATATTTTCCCCTGAGCCTCAGTACCACCCTAAGTTGTGTTAGGGTACCTGTAAAATTTGCATTTGGGGGCAGAGTTACCCAATATAAAAAGTAACCTCAGAAGAGTTTTGCCACTTGGTGGCTAGATTGTTCCCAGCTATGACATAGTAGTCAGGCTGTAAGTATAGGGAAGGCCAAAATGAAGGCAAGTGTGTTAAGTGTTCCAATCAAATTCATTGAAGACGTGAAGATGTGTTCTTCTAATTCAAGTGTGGCTATTCTTTATGCACACGCAGAGGACTGGAACCAAGGCATATTCCTTATTGAAATAGGTATAAGATCTTGTCCTACATTTCAAGCCTGGTGAGACACAGGCAATGGGTTCCTAAAGGAAAGTGCAGGGGGGAAATTCTGTGTCGTTTTCAAACTGTTCTTAGTGGGGGGGGGGGCAGACCTGTAACATGGTAGGAATGTTATGTTTGCCAAATGCAATCCTACAAGTGACTGTGACTCAAATCATTATGACCAACCACAGTCTCAACTTTCAGATCTCAGTTCCATTAGGATAACTTCCTTAACTAATTTTTTTTTAATCATACAGAGTTATAGCCTCAAGTAGTACCACAAAAGAAGCTTTTTCAGAGCTGGCGAGTTTTACTACAGATAGTTGTGAGCCAGACCCTCCAGCTGCACCGAAAGTAATCAACAGAACCAAAAACAGCCTGAATTTACAGTGGAAGGTAAGTGAAAAGCCAAAATGGAGTTTAAACCAGGGTATCTTTTTATAGCAAGATTTATAGTGTATCTTAAATAAATTCAATTGTTCCTCTAATTGTGAACTCTGTGATATAGTGCGGACAGAAATGGAGCTGAAACAAGGCAAATGAGAGGGAGGTATTGCCATGCTTAGGAGAACCCTGTGGTATGAAGAAGTACAAAAAAGGGAGTGAGTTTTTGTGTGCGCAGTGAGGATTGAGCATGCTTAGGACCATATAATGCTGGGTGTCAATTGGAAAAGAAAATGCTGGGGGAGTAAAGTGACCTGCTTCAAACCCCTTACAGCTTACAGCATGGGTGAGGGACAGCTTTCATCCCGAGAGCAACGTTTCAGTGATGGGCAAGTGAGCCAAAGGCAAAAGTGGGTTTAGCAGCAGTTGCATCTGTTATATTAGGACTGTAGGCCATGCAAAAGCTTCTACATGCAAACATGCGCGCGCGCACACACACACCCTTCTATCTTCCATCCAGGCAAGTAAGAGGCATTAACTTAGTGACCAAGGACATATTGCGTCCAGGCAAAGTCACTAGAGGAGGGCTTGGAGCAGGGCTCGTGAGAGGCACTGCCTGAAAAGAGCCCTGAGGGCCAGATAAGAAGCTTCCTGAGTTTAAGTTTGCTTACCTTGGGTTGTAGTATCCAGGAGGAGACTGACTAGCTGGCTCGCTGCACGGGAACACTCACATTAGTGGATAAGGATGCGCACCAACATTGCATGTCCTACTTATTTAAACTGAATCTCGTTTAAACAAACAAACATACTGCATGTTAAGTTCAGTAGGATCAGGTGTTATTCTACCTGAGGCATTAACCTCAATGATGAATGACAAGGAGTGTGTGATTTGTATTGTAATGTATTATTGCACATGCCCACACAACTACCATTCCCCGTGAATCCGTCAGGGTGAAGAGTAAAAGTCATCTCCCCTCTGAGCAAAGCATAAGTACATGCAAGCATGCATAGGCCTCACTGATTAACTGACAGTATGGAAATTTTTTAGTACATCCTAATGAAACTTGATACACAGGTAGATCAGGACATAACAATTCCTAGAAAAATCAGATGTTCAACATTACTGTAGACTTCTCACTCAAAACACAGGGCTTAAAGTATAACCTAAAAAGGTTCCTTTGTGAATCGTCTTGCATTCCTTTTTTGGAGGGTGTTATATATGTGTGTTATATACACATGTATGTATGTATGTATGTATGTATGTATAGTGCTTTTTTTCTTAAAAATGTTTAAGGGTACTCTCATTTTCCTACTCATATTGAAATACTGCCCCTCAATGAGGCCAAACTTAGATTCACAAAATGTTTAGGGGTATGTGTACCCCTGCTTCCCCCCAGAAAAAAGCACTGTGTATATGTATGCGTGTTGTGTGTGTGTGTGTGTGTGTGTGTGTGTGTGTGCATGCTAAAGAAAATCACTCTCGTTTCTTGCTTGCCACATTCAGAGTACACAGTCCTCTTCAGAATAATTAGTTGCTGCTTGTTTCTGAATGTGTATTTTCCGAGACAACACTTAAGACCATTGCTGTCGACTCTGAAAGTGTATCCCAAAATGGTTCCGTTACATCCAGAAATCTGAAACTGGGTGCCTCTGTAGGTCAAGACACACTTAATTGCTAGTGAATCTAGTAGACAGAACTGCAGGCACCAAACCTACCTTCTACCAGAGGCCAGCACTCCATTGCAGAGCAAGCCACAAACTGAACATAGGATAGAATATTGAGCTACATAAACTACATCACTGGGGATGTGTTGCAGTGTGTCCAATAGCAACTAGAGCATACATTCTTCTGCTTAAAAAAGTACTAGTTTTCAATATACTGGTTATAAATGTACATATACATGCATGGAATAGGTTTATGTTATCTTATTGATTCAGGATTGGCAGACCTATTACTTATTAGGATAGAGAGCTAGAAATTTGCCTCTTTCAGTAGCTAGGCAAAAGTAAAGCTTTCCTTTTTTTCCTTTTTAGACCTCCAATGACAATGGCTCCAAAATAACTAACTACCTTTTAGAGTGGGATGAGGTGAGTTCCTTGTTTCGGAATCAACATCTTAATCTTGTCAAACTGAAATTGTATGTTGCTCAAGTCCTCTCTTTTTTAGTACTGGCCGATGGATTGCTCTGTATTTGTGTAAGATTAATAACAGTCCAGTATAGCGCTGAGAGATCCTCTATAATTGGAAATACTGCAAGTAGGGGTGAAAATCCTATAAGGTTTGCCATCTTGTCAGAGAAATGGTTTTAACCACTTTTATGGAATGTTGAACCAAGGCCACTGGAGGGAGAAAAAAACTTGTTAGCACCTTTGTTTGAGTGTATTAACTGCTTCAGGTTTTTTATGAACAAATTGAGGATTGTGTTGCCCCTGGTGCGTTGGAAAGTGCCACGTAAAGAATTAATAGAATAACTAAGCACTTCAGAATCATTGTAAACATGCAGAAATCTGGCAAAGGTTAGCAGGCATCCTAGTCAGATAGAAAAAAATTATTTGATCCCTACTCATGCAGTTCTAAGATTTACCTGTTGTCATATGTTTACTGCCCCAGGGAAGTGATACTTTGAAGTGCATGTGAATGTGGCCATGGCAACAGGTTTTCTGAATTTCACCAAAAAAAACCTGAAAATTAGAATCAGAATTCAAGTATGCCTACAAAGCAAAATTATAAACATTAGCAGTTGTTATAGGATCATAGAACTTTGGTTCCTTTAGTCAGGAATCTCGACATTTTTCTTCCCAGAGGCCAAGAGCAAAGAGTTCAATGAGCTTTTTAAACAATTTTCACAATTTTGCTTTGTAGGCACCAGCCATGCCACTGCATACTAGTCACAGAGAAACAACAGCAAACGAAAAGCTATCTGTTTTTATTCATGTAATAACTGTAATAGCTGCTGTTCTAAACACAGTATCTTCCCACAGTGGCTTGTATTATTTGAAACCATATCAATATAGAATACTATAATAGCAACAGGTTTTTTTAAAAAAATAATCCAAATCCTTCTGAATCATTGGATTAATTTCAGTATGTCACAGGCAGCCATTCCAACCATTGCCTCCATACCCTGCCCTTTTTTCTTTTCTTTTCTTTTCTTCTTCTTTTCTCTCTTTTGCTTCCTATAATCATTGGGCTAGTTATTGTGAGAAACAGGAAAATGGATCAGGTGGAACGTTTATTCGCTGGACCATTAGCAGAGCTGCCCTTACGCACTCATGTAACATGATGGAATGTTCCTGTACAAAACAACAACAACACATTTGCTCCAAACCATTCCCTTGAGGCAGTTTTAGCCAATCTGTTCCCTTGATGCAACTTTTCTATGTTAAAGGATTTTGTTTTGTAAATGAAGGAGATTTTTTTTGTCATGTATAGCCAGTAGTTCTCACAGAGCTAGTCAGCCCTTTCCTTAATGGGGTATCTGACTTCATTTTTGTTTCTCTGAAAAGGGGAAGAATAACGCGTTCAAGGAATGCTACTACGGTCACCTGAAGCAGCACAAGGTTACCAAGCTGACCCCCTCCACAAAATTTAGATTCAGGTTGGCAGCCAGAAATGACATCGGAATAAGGTAGTAATGGGTTGTGCAATTTTTTGCATAGTTTCTATTCTGTTCTTAACAACGTAAGTTCTTGCTAATCTTTTGACTCCTCCTCACAGTGAGTTCAGCGAAACATTGGTATGTTACACACTTGGAATTGTCCCACCACCACCTCTGCCTCCTCAGCTAAAAGAAGCAGGAGTAACTTGGTTATCACTTGAATGGAGTCCTCCGGCTGGAGTATCCACAGATGACTCTCTGACCTATGTTTTAGAAATGGAAGAAGATGGTTCGGTAAGCTTGTGGTGCTTGTGAGTCAGGAAACCTTGGAAGCGGGGAGAATAGAAAGGAGCAGCTTTCCTCTGGTGCAGATTAGAATGTTGCCTAGCAAATAATTACATGCTCTCTCATTTTAGACATCCCAGTGGAGTTGGTAGTAGACTATCCCTGAATCTTCCAGGGCTAATTTAATGCTGAGTTGTTGTTGCTCAGGGGTCCAACCTATAGAAGGTAGGGGCAAAGTCCAGTGAGTAGGTAAACATCTAATACAGTGGTGCCCCGCTAGACGAAAAACTCACTAGACGAAAAACTCGCTAGACGAATGGCATTCGCTAGCGGAAGGCTGCCCCGCAAGACGAAAATGTCAATGGGGCTGCCTCGCAAGACGATTTATTTTTTTTGGCGCGAAAACCTCCACGCTGCATTGCCGCTTCACTAGACGAAAAATTCGCTTTACGAAGACACTCGTAGAACAAATTATTTTCGTCTAGCGGGGCACCACTGTACTGAAGCACACCTAAAGGCTGTCATAGACTTTGTAGTTGCTGTGATCTCGTGCAGCCTATGTGGGTTGTAGTTGCTGAGCTACAACTCCTATTGGTGCCAGCAAGTATAGCCGGTGGCTCAGAGTGGGACATAGACTGACGTGAACTGGGGCTAACCTGATCTACATCTTTATTTGAGATGATTCCTTAGATATCACTTACCTTGGGGGGTGGGGCGGTTCTGTTATGATAGCATATACCGGTAACTCTATCTGTGGGGCTAATGCATCTATATACCCTGGGTACAAGGATTGGACTTTCTGACATTAAAAACCACAATTGTCATAGTTGGCTTTATGCATATGTAATTCATTTACTGGATATTCTCTGTTACAGTTTATTGCCTTAAGGAATGTTTAATATTCTCTTCCTCGATGTAAGAAAAATGTAGTTACTGCATGTGCACATACAAATGTCCCCTTCATCTTCTCCCCACCCCAGAATTATGGTTTCCAAGCAGGGTACAACGGAGATGAACTTTCTTGCACTTTAGAAGACCTTACAAGGAGCACTTCTTATAAATTTAGAGTACGTACCAAATTCAAGCATTATTACTTATCATATTTGTTAGTGGTTTTTATTTATATGCAGATACCAGGAAAGCCAAACATCCACTATGAGAAAACACAGCATCTCCTGGTGGTTGTTTTTTTGCCGGGGGCGGGGCGGGGGTGAGGAACCCTTCAGTTTAGTCCAGATAACTGACTTCATTTAGTTATAAGAAAAAATACCAAGATAACTTGAAATGCAAATGCTCTTAAAACCTTGAAATACCTTCCTCTGTGCTGGCAGATTCTTCACTTCGTAGGAGATCCAACAACCTATCTAATGTTTTCTGTTTGCTAGCGCAAGAGCCCCACAAGAGCACTAGCAGATGGCAGAGTTTAAAGGTTGCGCAGCAAAGGAATCCCAACACAGCATAGTGCCAGCATAAACTTGTTGTGCAAGATTATTTGGTGCTGTATTAGTGTTTTCCCTTGTGCAACAGCGCAACAAGCATATCACTAAGTGATTTTAACCCAGCGCTACGCTAGATAACACCCCCTGGCTTTTTTGGGAGGGTGGGGGCATAAAATGGTGAGAACCCCCAGGCCTGTTTGCCAAGCTTCCCTTTGAACACTTCAGTTTCCTACCAAGTCATCCTTCGCGTCCCATCCTTGTGCCCACCCACATAACGTATCAGGACCATTCACAAATCCCTTTCCTCAAATAGGGTCAGGGTCACCACCTCTGAGAAATTGGCTTAAAGAAATGGTAATGTCGTTGTCTTCCTTTTTAAAAGAGAGTAGGCATCTAGGGGACTGAAAGTGCTGGGGAGCAGCAGCCGTTGCCATGATTTTCTGCTTGCAGGCTTCCCAGAGGCATGTGGCAGTCCATTCTGAGAAGCAGGATGCTAGACAAGATGGATCATCTGCTCTGCTCCAACAGGGCTCTCTTGGTGATCTTTTTATAGAGGCATTTGAATGCAAGCTTGTTTTTTTTTAAGCTGATGTTTGTTCTGTTTGGGATGTGACAGGTGTTTGCTCACAACACTGAAGGTAAAAGTGGCCCCAGTGAGGTAGTAGAATTCAGCACAATCCCCGACAAACCTGGACCTCCAAGTAAACCAGCTGTAAAGGGAAGGATCCATTCACATAATGTGAAAGTTACCTGGGGTAAGTGAACTTTTAACTTTATGCAGTCGGGTCTCTCTCTTCCCCTACCACCCACTCCATCTGCACCGTTGCATAAAAAGCAAAGACGCTGGCTACGCTTCAACTCTCTGCCTTTGCTGATTCTGTATGAGCATGTAATTAACCGCACAGAAGTAATGAGCAAGAGGCTCATTAGTCTGGGCTGATGCATTTTGCGATTGCCTGGATTGCTGCTTGTTTAGCATGCATGTACTTTATAGATGTGCAGTATTGCTCATAATTCCTTTTTTCTTTGCTTCCCACATGGAAAGAAGGGGGGAACCCTAGGTCCTGCATACACTGCAGCTCATCTGGTGCATGGCCATTTGTCAGTCAATGCCAAATGTTCAAAACAGTACAGATATTTTAACTTGGAAAGGCTCTATAGTTACCTGGTGGAGGGCTCGGGATCAAACAAACAGTGGGTCATTTTTCAGCTCTGACTCCTTTTTCTGAGCACAGGTCTTTATTTTGACCAAAATTCCATTTTGGACCAAGCAGTGCACCACCTGTTATAACTTGTGATGGAACTAGTTGTATTGATTTTAAAACATGAGTTTCATTTCATTTCTAAATTCTGCCTTTTCTATAGATCCACCGAAGGATAATGGAGGGTCAGATATCTCCGTGTATGTTCTAGAAATTTCAGAAGCATCAGCTGGTAAGTGACCGAACATGTTAAATGATTTGCTTAGTTCTGATCATGTCTCTGTTTCACTTCTGTAAGTGACAGGGATCACTCCTGGATTTGTCTAACTTAAAACTTAAGAGATAGTAATTTTGTTTTGATATATTTGCTCTCACTTTTCAGCCAAATGGGATCCTCGAGTGATTTCTTAACCATTTATAACCACCATGTGCTGCCAAGCACAAGCCTGAAAGCAGCAAATATTTGTCATCTGTGGAAGGACTTTCCTTTGCCTGGAATGAAAATCCGCTCCCAGGGAGTCACTGAGGGGCAGCCCTATCCATGTCCTCTCCTTGGTCCTCCTGGTGTTCCAGTTGCCACACTGCTATTTGTAATGTTGCAAAAGTCCATTTCCCTCTTTCTCCCCACCTCCTGACTGTTGATTGATATTTCATTTTTCTCTTAGGGAGTAAATGGGAAGTAGCCTGTAGTGGTTCCATGAGAGAACATGTGTGCACTCAGCTCAACCCTGGTACGTCATACAGACTAAGGGTCTTCTGCATTGGTAGAGGTGGCCAAAGCCAGGTGAGCAAGGAAGTCCCTTTTTAAAAAAAAAACATGGGGGAAGGGGGATGTGTGTATTTCACCATACACAGCAAGTGCACCAAAAGCTGCAAAGTTTGTTATTATCCACAGAATTCAATATCCTTAGAATATCCATTTTCACCTATTCATTTTAATTAAATATAAAAAAGCAGGTTTATGGCCTCACATGGCTGCAAAATATGGGCTTTAAAAGTAGATGAGCAGTGTCTTGTCCTACTTATTGCACACAAAGGAACTCAAGGTGACGTTCACGTGGGTCAGACCTGCTGGGTGTCAGCAGCTTTGTTGCATCATCTGCCTTGCAAGACTGTGCCCCTGGGTCCATGGTTGGAATCTTCACAGTTAAGAAGGATTGCTACCTACTGGAGTATAGGACCCGTCCTATTTCACTGTCCTTCCACATGCATAATACATCACGATAACAACAACACAAATTGAGGTTTAGCTTGGCGCAGAACTTGGGTTTAGCTTGGCGCAAACTTGTCATGTTCTGAAGGCAGAGTTAACACACACACACACACACACACACACACACACAGCACTGCTTGAAAGAACATGTTGGAAGTGCATATGCGAAAGTAAGACACACACAATCAAAATAATCATTGTAAATAACTTTATTTAAGCCTTGTAATTGGGTTTGGTAACAAAAAGGATATTTGTTTTTATTTGTAACTTGCTAATTTGTGTTTCAGTTATGTAGTAAATTTAAATTATGCAATAAAAAGGGGAAGAAAAGAAAAAAAAGGAAGTGCATATGACAAGGATGTTTTGTATTTCAACACCTGTAAGCCAATATATGTGTCTTCATTTCTAGGCCTCTGATATACTCATTGTTCAGACACCAGCTGTTCCTCCAGGGCCATGTAATTCTCCATATCTGGTTGGAAGACCCAAGACCAAGGAACTCAGTCTTATTTGGGGTAAGATCTGGAATCTTGAGGAAATGGAGGGGCACAGGAAACTGAAATTTCATGCTTTTTGCATTCACTTGCAAATTGGATCAGCAAAAAGGCGTAGATGATATTATTATTATTATTATTATTAACCTTCCTATACCCCAGGGGCTCAGAGAGACTTATACCAGTTTTTATAAATATTAGTTGTTCTGTCCCCAAATGCAGAGCCAGAGGCCAACCAGCTCAAACATGGCCAGAAGCCCATCGCCAGCCTAATTTTGCTTGGATCCCTGCAGGATCCCTTGACAGACATGTTACTGGTGGGCAGGCCACTTTTCAACAGAAATGAAGCACTCTTCCCATCCACAGGGGTTGCCCAGCATCTTAACTTTCCCCAAATCCAATAACCCAGCCTATACCTCTACAAACTCAATAGATTTAAAATCGTTGGTCAAGACATTGTACTTTGGGTAGATGAAGGTGGTGAACAACTTCTGCAGGTAGTTTGGCTCCCATTTAAAACCACCATTGCCTGCTCATCACTAAAATGCTGCCTTGGGACCTGCGGAGAGGGCAGTGACCAGTGTTGCTGTCACAGTCATAACAGAGGGAAAGTATATTTTACAGTCATAGTTTGGATTGGGAGGGGTTAACAGCACCATGCCAAGGGCTCCCTGAAGTTGGCACCGGCCCTGTCCAAGGGGCTCACAAGGCTGGAAGGAGCCAATAAAATAAAAATTGCATTCTAAACATCAAATATATATTTTTTATTTAAAAAAATCAGTACCACCCCATAAATATCTTGTGCACAAAACCACACAAAGTGGGCTGGGCTTAGCTCAGCCTGGGTGGTGCTAGGGTCTCTGGACCTTTGCCCTAGGAAAAGACTTCACCAACTTTCCCTGGCAAGCATTGTTAAAGGTGGTGGCAGCAGCAATCATAAGGCAATAAAAGTAACTAACAACCACTCATAGTTGAGGTTACATTTTCTCCAAAAACGTGATTTGTATTCCTATTTTACAGATCCCCCTGCCATGGATGGGGGTTCAGAGATAACAGAGTACATTCTGGAAATAGCAGACGGTGACAGAGATGAACGGAGGCAAATATACCGGGGCGAGGTGCCAGAATGCACAGTGAATGGTCTCATTCCTGGGAGGACATACTGTTTCTGGACACAAGCAGCCAACAGAGCTGGGGTATCTCATCAAATTCTTTTTTTCATAACAACAAATTGCTTATAGAATTTAGCTGTGGGTGGGTTGTAGAAGCAGGAAATCCAGATCAGGTTATGCATTGTTATCATTTTTGCATGGCTTTAAATCTGAATTTCATATAGTTTTGAAAACTTGTCTGGAAAGGTTGAATTTTGGCCAGTGTTTAAATATTTTCCCCATGCAAGTATGATGACCTGGCCACAACTATTTAGGCAGCACATGTTACTGTCATCCTCCCACACCATATTTCAGGCTTAATAAAGAGCATAGCTTGCCCTTTTATCTGGTGCACCCTGGCAATGACTCTATTTGTTCTGACCTCCATTTCCAATTTACTTCAGCTGCTGCCACTAGTTGGGTCATTTTGAATTTTAAATGGAATCTGAGAGATCCCAAACAGCCTTGGCAAATGTTGCTTGTCTTGTTGCCCCCACACATCTGCATCTGCCTAAAATATGCCTGGGGAATGGAGTTTGTAAATGTTCTTACGTGCCTGGTCTTCTGAAGGTGATTTTTAATCCAGGCAAATGACTATATACCATTCTGATCTCAAAGCAGAAACAATTGCCACTGGTTGAAGGATTGATGCCCTTTTCAGTTTTTGTTTGTTTGTTTGTTTGTTTGTTTGTTTTCTGCAGATAATTATTTCAATCTAGAAGGACAGTCTGCGTCAGTTACTAAACTTTTATTTATTCTCCAATTTTAAAATAATTTGGGCCTGAATATATTAAAGCCTCTTTTCCCATTCTTGAATGCACCTGAGAACTTTCTTGGTTTTCCCTTTTAAAGTGAAGGAGAAAGAAATGGAGAACTAGATGGAAAGTAGCTTGTGAGAAGGGAAGATCTAGAGGCTTGCCTCTCCAGGCTTTCACTCAGCCTTTCGAATTGATCGCTTGTAGGCTTTCCCCCCCTGCCCTAGCAGATCGGAGGTTCCCAAGAGCCAGATTGACCTAAGGGGAGCTATAGTCTCTCAGGCAGTAACTACTGCAGGAATCCTGAATCCCTTTCCTTGAGTAAACTTGAAGGGCAGGACATAAAGAAATCAGTAGGTTTTCAGGTGTCGCTGATCTATAATGGCTGCCTCTTCCCATGTACAATGGAACCTCGGAAGTCAAACAGAATCCATTCCAGAAGTCCATTCAAATTCCAAAACGTTCAGAAACCAAGGCACGGCTTCCAGTTGGAAACTCCTGTAGCCAATTGGAAGTCGCGTTGGACATTCAGGTTCCAAAGAACATTCGCAAACTGGAACATTCACTCCTGGGTTTGCAGCATTCTGGAGTACCAAGGCATTTGACAACCATGGTCTGACTGTATTCAGATTATATGCCTGATGGAATCGCACTAGAAGATGTATGTGTCCCTTCATGCAAACTTAGTGGATCAGTATAAGATGCAGCCGTGCTACATTGCTAATATGTCAACCACTTCTTATAAAAGAGAATAGAACAGGATAGCTCAGTTGGTTAGACTGTAGTGCTAATAATGCTTAAGATTGCAGGTTCGATCCCTGTGTGGGATGGCTGTATATTCCTGCTTTGCAGGAAGTTGAACTAGATGGTCCTCAGGGTCCATTCCAATTCCAACTCTACAATTAAGTGGTCTAGAAATGTCTTAGAATAAATAAAATCACATAAAAGCCAGCATGTCAAAAATAAACTACTAAGGGCTCTGCTTCAGATCCAAAGTTTGGAGGGCTAATAGTCAGAAGACCAGTTTCGTAAGGGATGCCACTGAAATAGACTCAACAGTTCAGTAGCCAGAGAAAGAACATTCCCAGTTTGACAGTTGTACACCATTGGCAGTCTGTAAGAATATTGAATTGGTCTATCTCTTTGCTCTTTTCTAATCTTGGGGTCCTCTTTCCCTACAGCTTGGTCCTTCCTCAGAAAAGGCAGAGCTTTCTACAGCTCCAGGGCCCCCAGAACCATGTCGCGCCCCCTTGCTAACTTGTAAGACAGCTACTTGCGTAGTAGTCACATGGGAGGTATGTTGTTTATTTACATATAATTCATCGACTCTGTGGCTGTTACTCAAGCCCCATTGAAATAAATGTGAATTGCATTCATAAGTTTTGGAGCAAAACTCTCAATTTACAATTGTTAATAATAAAAAACCTTTGTGTGCATAATCAATGAATCCAATAGGGCACACTAACTGTTTCACTATGGCACTTCAGATTCTTGCACATTTCACATAAATGCAGGATTTTTTGAAAAATTCTGTTTGGTAGCCAACTCTCTTTTACTAACTAAAGCAGCCCTGACTTGTTGACATGCTTGCATTTTCATCCCAGAAAGCAGAAGATGGTTGAGAGAAGGAATGTGTAGGAATTGTTTCTTTTGTTAAATTCTTCATATAGTTAGCGTTCAACTATATATTGCTTTGCCATTTTTGTAAACCAAATAGATTTGTAAACTATTTTTTCCTTAGAGGAGACTCATTGAAATAAACATGTCTAAGTTAGGTCCATTAATTTCAGCAGGTGTGCTCTGTGTAAAACTTCATTGAATACCATCCTTAGAGCACTCTGTTTTCCCCCTAACTTGGCAATAGCCAAACCCATTCCTGTATCGTATCTGGACTTTCTGATGCACTTTGTTGCTTGTGAGTGCTTTTCTTTGTCCATGAAACCTAGTCTCGAGATAAGCAGAAAAAAGGGACTTTGCAGAATTGCATTTCCACCTTGGTTGGTTGAACTAACTCAATCAGCTTTGGCTTCCTACTGTTGTAGCAGGGGCTGAGCAGAGCACAGAGAACCCTGGGGGTTCTCTTGCACCTTTGATTGCTTCTCATTCTAAATGCAGCCCTAAAAGCTGAGGGGAGGCTCCATTCAACTGCATGTGGGCCATGATTATGATTAAAAGGCAAAGATTAAGAGCAGCACCAAGAACTGGATGGAAGACATCATTATGTAGTCAATGTGTTCATCAGCTGATGCCTTTAAAAAAAACAGTGTTGTGACTTAATGTTCCTTTCGTATTGTCAGCCGCTATGGAGTCCAGTCATCAGGCAGAAAGGTGGTGCATACATATTTAAATAATGGAATGTCCTAATGGAAGGATTAGGTTAGAGACCAGCAGTCTTATTTTCAATAAATTTATCCTGTGCTGCAGGAGAATATGTGGAATGTGTTTGCAAACGATGAGAAATTTTGAATTTTCACTTTTTGCTTTTATTTCCTCCAGATTCCAGCATGCAATGGTGCAGATGTTGCTGAATACAAATTAGAATGGGGCCAAGTAGAAGGATTCATGCACATAATATACAGTGGCCCTCTTCTGACCTATGAAGTGAAAGGACTTACACCTGCAACTACATATTATTGCAGAGTTCAGGTAAGTAAATCTGGATGCATCCACCTTTTTTTGCTCAAGAGCTATTTGTTCTAATGAGATCTTAAACGGGAAGTTTAGCTCAGTAATTCCAGAGCTGTGTTGTGTGAAAGATAAAAAAAACACCTTTTCAAGACTCTTCTGACCCCAGAGCATCCTCAGTGGCCCATGGCTCTGACTTTATCCACCCCTCTCTGCTAGAACTAGGTGATTCTGTCATATTCTTCCACTAGTCTGGATGCAAAAAAATGCAGCAAAAATTCAACTGCTCATCCTGAAAACAAGCTGCCTGTTGCATCTTTGGAAAATTGGAAACAATATAAAAGTCAGGTAAAAATGGTTGAGAGTATTTACAAAAAAACCCTAAAATTACAATTTGAGAGGATGTATAAATCAAATTTACAAATAAACTGAGTTCAATCCAACTCGCAACATATGAACAACTTGCATATAAACACAGACTTGCCAATGACAAATTCAATGATATTTGGAATCCATCCTCACAATAGTAATAGGTTAAGATCTGGTGAAGTACAATAGCAACTTAGTAAAGTATACAGTTTGGGGGGGGGGTTCCCCTCCCCCCAATTTCCCCTTCTACACTGGTGCTCTTTTTCTTTTTCTCTCTTTTATTTACATCTCATCATGTTTTGTGCACATATAATTATGTATTTTTTAAACTTTCAATAATGCAGTTTTCAGAAGTGACTGCCTCTCTAAACTTTCAATAATGCAGTTTTCAGAAGTGACTGCCTCTCTAATTTTGTGTTAGGCCATGCTCCCAATGGCAGCCTTTTTTCTTATGCCCCTCCTCCTCCCCTAGCAGCTATTTTGTGATTGGCACCCAGAGCACACTCTCAAAATTTGAAAAATGCCATCTGGTCCAGAAAGGTTGGCAGCCCCAGTAATAGGGGAAGTAAATCAGTCCACTTTGTCTGCACCATTCAATCCCCTCCCCCCCCCCCCCCGGTCTCTGCCATGTTCCTAAAAACATACCCTTTTTCCAAGCTGAAAAAAGCTTCAACCTTTATAACCAAGCCCTTGTTTGCAAGATCTAGAGTTCTTCCAAATAAGGAAGCTCTCTCCAACACAAATGGTCAGTTCCTATTATTATTTTGTATAATAACAGTGACGTGCATTTCCAACTTCAGAACAGAATTCTATGTCAGCTACAGAATTGTTGAATTAGCTATTGCTCTTATTTTAACACCTTTCCTTCATCTTCCTTCAGGCTACGAATATAGCTGGTGCTGGATTGTTTGGGGAGACTAGCATGGTCACAACCCCGGCTTCCGTGCCAGCTGCAGTGACAGTATTGCACTTGCTCGAAGAAGACCAGGTAGAAGCCCGCCTTCCTCTCTCAAAGTGCCTTGCTCTTCAGTGGGAGGAGCCCAATTGCCATGGGGCAGAGATCCTTGGCTACAATATAGAGTATGGGGAAAGACAAGTCTCAACTGTCAACAGAGTTACAAGCCATGTTCTGGAGAACCTGCAACCTGACACTTTATACAGGTGATTAGACAGTTCATTTTCAGATTAACATAGCTTCATCAGGTGCACACTTAATGCAACTGTCAAGCTAAATCAGATGCAGGTGGCACACATTATGACACAGGGGCTGTGGGTTTAAACAATTCAGTGGTGCTGCTTAATACTTTTTCAACAGCCCATCTTCCCAATAAGAATTCATGGTTGCTTTTCAGTCCACTTCCTTGCTCTCCTGTGGCTGGGAAAGCTGCTGAGGTGGAAGGGAGCAATATTTTGGTTGGGAAAGCAACCCGAGAGGACAAAAGGGCTTCCTTATCTAGACACAGCTCAGATTATATTTGCAGTCCCTGTAGCTACCTGTCAAGTTTTTCATTGCTCACAGATATCCAGATTTCTATGTCCTGTTTCCTTTCTCCTTAAAAGTAAGTTTCAAGCTCCCTTAATGTTGAAAATCTAATATGCATTTATCAGTTGCAGTTACAGGGGCTGAAATACAGGAGGCACCCTGTGGCTGTTTCGCTTGCCTCAGTTTCACTTTCAGGCAGGAATTAAGCAAGATGACTGGCAGGTGCTGAAAGGGGCAACTCCATGTTTGAGCGCCCCCTCCCTTGTAACACGAAGTATCAAAATGCAAAGCATAACATCACACTGTGCACTGTGCATAATATACTCTACTTTATTGACCAACACTAGAAGAGTGGTGAACCAGATTATCTTCTTCCCCCATCCCTCATGGGGATGCATTTGACAGGTGGGTCAGACACCTGATGTGACAATGACATTCGGTGATCCTTCTTGCCCACAGTGGTCTTCAGAAGCCCTTTTCAAAACACTGTCTTGCACAGTGCTGTGGCAGCACAGTTTTTTGTAGGGCTAAGCCAGATTTTTACCTACCCCCATTGTGTATGATGTCCAGTGTAGGGCAGCAGAGCCTGGCTTAGCCACCTTGGCTTCTTCCAAACCAAATGGGGAGGCCTGGTGGGCCTAGGTAGCTCCAGAGGATACAGGTTTCCCACCCATGCATTAAACCACTTATTTTTAACTATGATTTAATGTGACATCTGAAGCACATCACTGAGCGTGACATGTAGAAGAGATGATTCCATAGTGCACAGTTATGATTGGGGTAAATGTACCTGTTAAAACTTCTCTCTTTTTTCTGTTCTTAAGGTACATGAGTCCTCCTGTCTTTCTAGCATCCCTAGTAGATGGATGCTACAAAGTGGATGTAGGCAGGAAACCATTTTCTGTTTATCATTGTAGTCCTGTGACTTTAAAAATGTTTTTTAAAAACCCACATCTGCAATGAGTTGTGGTAAAAAAAGTAAAAAACAAAACAAAACACCTAAGCAATAATTTTATCTTAATGACAAGTTTTCTTCCCTTCATTCTCTCCTAGAATCCGAATCCAGGCCTTTAACAATCTTGGAACTGGTCCCTTCAGCCCCCACATTAAAGCAAAAACAAAACCTTTACCTCCGCAACCCCCACAAATGGAATGTGTGGTCTTTAGTTACCAGAGCCTTAAGTTAAAATGGGGTGACGGCCCTGGCAGAGCTGTAGTCACCAGTACAACACATTTCAACCTCGAGATGGAAGTTAAAGCTGGCAGGTGAGAGCTGCCTGTGTCTTGGTTCACATGATCAAGTGAGTTTTTTTTTTTTTAATATTCAAGAGCTCTTCAAGGTTTCAGAAGATGCCAGATTGGACCCAGATCACTCTCCTACTTACCCATAGTGGAGAACGAGAGATCACCTCCCCACCCCTCTTGATGGCGTCTGCCTTTGGGGGTTTATGCATAGGCTTAACATTCAAAAACATTTGTGTGTAGGTCTCGCATCATGCCAACACTATTCTAGGTAGAACCTAAGAATCCATCTCACAAGCTAGGCAGTACAGCTTTTAGATTGCTCTTTATACTTGTAAACTGCCCTGAAGCCCATACTGGCATATAAATTAACAGTAATAGATCATTATAGTTGCACATAGATATCCAGTGGCGTCTGCAGAAGAGCATGTGTACTGAGTGGATGAGGATGGAAGACATAGTCTCACTGTCTACCACATAAAGATGAAAAAGAAGCCTCCTTCCTGACCAGTAATTGTTGGTAGATGGAGCACTGTTTTGAGTTTCTTCAAAACATCATGCCACTTGGATCATGTAGAAGCATAGATAAGCTTTTTTTTTTCCAATGCCCTCATATGTTGCTCAGTAGTTGCCACTTGACAGTGTTTCTCCTCTTCTGGAGATTAACATAGCTACAGGAATCAAGGAAATAAAGAGCGGAAGAGACCAACTTTTCAGAATGTGCATCTTGAAAAGAAGAATGTGTATCTTGAAAAGAAGCAAACAGGCATGATTAGCTGTGCTTCAGAGTCTATAACATACATATCTTTTCCCCAACCCTGCAGATTCGTTACTGTCTACAGTGGACCTTGTCACACATACAAAGTGCAGCGGCTTAGCGAATCCACTAAATATTACTTTAGAATCCAAGCATGCAACGATGCTGGTAACGGAGAATTTTCTAAAGTTTACGCATTCACCACAACCAAATCTCCACCACCTGCTCTGAAAGGTGAGGACATTTTATCATATGTTATTTAAGCAAGGGAAACTTGGCAGTGGGGATTCCAGTGTTAGAGGCAATGCAGGGCAATACCTCGGTTCAAAGAGTGGTAACACAGTGCTGGCACAGAATGTAATAAACCTCCATGTAGAAAGGTAGTGTACCTATGATTTGTAGTCATTGGGGATGAAACCAGAAGCTTCTACATGTACCTTGCTTATCGCTGAGAGAAACATCTTGGTGAGATGGACATTTACTGTGTTTTGCTTACGCTTTGGAAATGTGGACAAGTTCTACACACACACCAGTTTTGTTCTAGTTTGGGTTGTCGGCATGGCTCACAGACAAGAAATATAAAACAAGAAACTAAAACAAATCACTCACTAAATGAGGTGTGACAACAAGTGGCTACTAAAGACAGGGCCTTTTTGGTTGTAGTGCTCCAGTGGTGGAATCTCCCCATAAAGGCTTCTCTGGCTCCCATATTAAGGTCATTTTGCCACCTGTTGAGGACTTGTTCTGTCTTGCAAGGGTTTTAAAATTCAGTACCAAGAAGCCATCCTTGGGCCACCTTCTTCTTCTTCGAGCCAAACTTCTAATTAAATGGAAAGGCCACAGGTATGCAGCATATGCTGTCTTACATTGCAAGCTGAGAATATGCACAACATTTTAAATGGATTTCTAAGATCTGAATTATGAATTTCCTCTTTTCAGCACCCAAAGTGCAACAAGTGGGAGATAACGTCTGTGAGGTCACATGGGAGACTTTACAGCCAATGAAACGTGATGCCATTGTTTACATTTTACAACTTGCCTGTGGGAGGGAAGTTGATCAGGTAATCTCAGTTATCTCTCTTCTGTTTGAAAAGTCTTGATTCTTAGGTAATTTTTTAAACTTGTGGCAAAAGGTCACTTTTATTATATGTATTTCTTTGAACTGCTAGATCAAAATACTGTGTGTTCAGAAGACTGGTGTTTTGTAGGGTATTTCCTGAAGCAGGGAAGAAGCATGTGCCCTTAGTTATATATATCCCTTTAAAAAATATTGTTGTCATCGTTGTCTCATTTTAGAATTAGAATTTTCCAGAACTGAAGATGGTGGTCCTGAGCATTACTCACATGCATGTCCTCAATTCACTTGAGCAAGAAATCCAACTCATGAAGAAAATAACACTATTGTGGTTATTTGTGGTAGCAGAATTAATGAAACTGCCGAGCAGGGGAGAGGAGACCCATGACCCTCTAGTTATTGAGGACTGTAACTCTGTCATGCCTGATACTTTACCACATTGGCAAGGGATGATAGGAGTCCCAACAATATTTGAAAGGCCACAGGATCCCTACCGCTGCTTCAAGACTCTAGGTTGTAGCCAGTGCTCGATTCTACTCAGCATACAACCACCAGAATGAATGGACATGACTAACCCAGGTCCACTATTGGACACAATTCACTGGCCTAGTTCTCACTGAGGTGATAATCTGTGGCTGGGCTGCAGTCCCAAATGGTAGCATCAGTGCACCAGTCTATCCCTAACTCCCCATACACATTTCTTTGCAACTGCAAAATCATATCCTGCTCCACCATCCACCTCCTTTTCTTTTTTCAGTAGCAAACAAGAGTAGAAGTCCTTGCACTTTGGAAACATTTTGCCATATAGAAGACATTTCTAAATGTAGGAGCCAACTACTCCCTTTGCACCCCACCCCATAAAATATTGATGAACATTGCCATTCAAATGATGTCCATGTGTGCGTACTGCATCTTGTGATTGATTTTGTGGGGTGGGACTTACCTGCCCCCTCAATATTTTATTCAAGTTGATACCCCCGTTTCTAAAGACTTATGTCTCTAGTAATGTGACTGTAAATTCTACATTTGTCATGTTCCTATCAAACAAGACCCATTGGTTGTGATTATTTAAAACTCCAAAACACTGTACTTTGTGGATGAGTACAGTTGAGAAATGTACTGGGCCAGCCTGCCCCAACCTGTTGCCTTCCAGGTGGTTTTTTATGGGACTTGTAGTCCAAAACATCTAGAAGACAATAGGTTGGAGCAGGCAGACCCAGCTATTCTAGGCTGAAATGCCAAGTGATCTACAACCTTCGCTTTGTCCCATGTTAATCTCCATCACCTCCAGGTACTGAGAGAGACCACTGTCTGAAACACTGGAGAGCTGCTGGCCATCCTTGCTGACCTAGATGGGCTTGCAATCTGACAGTCTATATTTGACAGCCTCATACATTCCTATTCAGTAGCACTTAGAACTTACTTGAATGTGTTTTAAATTTGATGCGTATGTATTTGTTCCTTCCTTAGGTATACAAGGGACCAGAGACTTCATTCCGTGTTACCAACATTCAGACTAACTGTGAATACCGATTCAGGGTGTGTGCTGGACGCCAGTATAACGACGGCACTGGATCCCAGGAACTCTGTGGACCATATAGTCCTAACACAGTGTTCTCATCTCAGAAACAGGCGTCCGCAGCACCAAACCCAGATGCCGGCCCCAACCTCACGAAACGCAAGAAGGCGCTCAGCGACGAACAGTTTGCCTTCCTGCTTCTCGTCATCTTTGCAATAGTTGCTATTTCATTTGCTGTTCTCATTCAGTACTTTGTGATCGTAAGCGAATGACCTTGCGGATTGACTTCATTACTCGGCTTGTTATTTTTCATACAGAAGTTTTATGCCTTGGGTATTTATGTAAATTCCAACTAAAATGCTAACTGGGAATGATTGTATAAGACCCACATTTCCATTTTTGCTGCTGGACTTTTAACAGTGAGGCTGGGTAGGTAGAACTTCTCCCCCTCCCACCCCCTCCACCACAAACTCTTCCTTCCCAGGGGTGGAGGGGTAAGAATAAATGAACAGAAGAAAATCCCTATTACCACATAGTTATGCATCTTCTAATCAGGGTTAGCTGTTGAAAACAGCAAAATAAATAAATAAAGCAAGCAAGCTGCCTTAACATGCACTTGTGATTCTCAGAGAGATGGAAAATTCTCACAGTAAGATTTTTATTCAAAGTCAAGAAAGGATTGGGGGGTGGGGGGAGACCAGCCTCTTCAGCCCAAGTCTGCACATGGGAGATATACAGCAGCAAAGATGGTTCGGCTTAGAACAGTACTGTATTAAAGAACATTGCTAGAGCATACCACAACAGATATATACTGTAGACAGAAATGAAACCAAAATCTTAGCAACTTCTACTTTAGTGATACTTTTATTTTTCTGATCATTTTAATCTTTGGTTTTCTAGTAGTTAGATTTATCACTTCAAGAGCCAAGGGTCATAGAAGGTGTCTGCATTCTTAGGAGTTTATTTTTATTATCAAAAGTGCCTCAAGGCACCAAGATTCACCTATGTACAGAAGGATTTGCATTGGTATGTAACGTGGCAAAATACTCCCCCTTCTATACTGTAACATTTCTGAATGAAATGCTTTCTCTCTCGTTGGTAAGCAACTTGTAGGCCCAACCAGAGTTCACTCTCTGAGAGAACAGTAACGCCCTGTGCTTCTGATTGAACACCACTGCGGCGTGTTTTTTTTCAGAGGAAAAGCACAGAATTTTTTTTGTCTTTAATGAGAACAAAAAGTGCATTTATGATAAATGTTCCACTATTTGGCTCAAACTGAGCAAATGCTTTTTGTACTATTCTTAACATAAATTTTTTTAAATAAGATTCAAACTGTGGTCGGTTCTTTTCACTTTTTTTTTTAAAGTTCTTGGGATTCTCTCCAGTGTAATCCAACTGATCAAGTCACATGTGAAAATGAACCTTGCTTTTAAAAAAAGTTTTAAATTTTTTAAAGGGAATTGCTGTCTCCTTGGTAGCAGTTTCATATTCCATTGTTTTTGTGGTTCCAAAGTCTTTTCAGTTATGTGATGAAACCTTCAGTGGCAGGTCTGGCTTTGGGTGGAATAGTGTTGTTGTTGTTGTTTTGTTTTGGGGGGGACGGGGGGTGAATATCATGCACTACATAAGACTGTTCTTTGTCAAGCCTCTGCAGCAGGTACCTGTGAAGTATAAGTAATTAAATGTTGTCTTTACGTTCATGCTCCTTTGAAAGCTGGAATCAACCTATTTCATTTTGGACAAATAAATCCAAGTTCAAACTACTAAGTTTGTTCCGTTTAACTAATAAGAGAAACCTAACAGTTATACTTTATGAAACATCAGAACATTTGCACTTGTACGTGGGACAGTGGATGTAATGTGTAAGTCAGTTTAGCTTGAGATGCCTCTGTTTCAGACAATAGAACACCATAAAAGTGTTTCTCAACTGGCTGTTAGTTCATAATGGTAACTTAAGATTTGTGGCATTGCGTTTGCATTTCACACCTGGGTGGAAAACACACACACACACACACACACACACACACACACATACATCATATCACTTAACTATCTTAAAAGTAGATTTATGGTGCAATCTGAAATTAATCTTTTTCAAAAAAAATGTACTCTCCTTTTTGTGATCTATTTATTTTGATTTTTTTTAAAAAATTCTGGAAACTATGTTTGAATGTATTGTTCTACTTGTAGAAGAACTTTTAAGTTTATCATATATTGTAATGGAAGCCTCTCTTCAATGTTGGAAAGAGTTTTATACAAACGTTAGTGTCTTTTAGTTCACAGGAACGTTTACAACCTGATTTTCTTTCATACTTCACTTTTTATATAAAACAATAGATTGTCAGCAGATTTCTGTTGCCAAAGGGTGTGTTTTTGCTGAACTCTCTGACAAAAATGATTGGGAGGGAATACAGAGTCTTATTTAATTGGCAATAGTATGTCAGATACAATTTTTTTTAAAAAAAATTAGGCTTTTTTGAATAAATACTAACCAAAATTATGACTTCCTGGAAAGTTAAAAGTTTCATTTGTATTTGTATTTGCCACCAAATGTTTATATGTCCAGATGATTTACTGGAGAACATAATGGTAGAATTTTATATTTACAACTATACATTCCAGGCTGATGTACTCTAGTGGCATTAATGTATTAGATCCCCTTTTCTCTTGTTTATTTTATTTTATTTTATTGCTGTATTTCATACTTATGTTAAACCTGCCAGGCATCGTATTACTAAATTGTAACTATCAAATAGATAATATATTTAATATGGCCAATAAAGATACAATTTTTTCCCATTGGGTTTGTGGAATTATTATGTGTAGTGTATGGTGATGCATGAAGGAGGCAGGGGCCTCAGACCCTTGTTTATATATAGTTGCAAGAGACAGACCTCAAGGGGCATATAAAAAGAACTGTTGGTGCACTAACCACTACAGGTAAAATTCCATGTCCAGTCACACTTTGGCCAGACTTTCTGATTCTTGGTTGTAACTTTGTTTTCATTTTATGGCCAATTTCAAAGGGATGTTTTGTATCATGTTTTTTTAAATAAAAAAGGCAGAAAATTTAGCATGCATAATGCATCTCTCTTGAACATAGAAACTTCCTTACACCAATGGTCCATCTAGCTTAGTATTGTCCACATTGGTGGGTGGTGCTGTGGTCTAAACCACAAAGCTTCTTGGGCTTGCCGATCAGAAGGTCAGCAGTTTGAATCCTCGCAATGGGGTAAGCTCCCATTGCTTTGTCTCAGCTCCTGCCAACCTACAAGTTTGAAAGCATACTAGTGCAAAATGATAAATAGGTACAGCTGCGGTGGGAAAGTACCCGGTAAATGAAGTTTTTGTGTGCTCTGGTTTCTGTCATGGTGTTCTGTTGCTCCAGAATCAGTTTAGTCCTGCTGGCCAAATGACCCAGAAAGCTGTCTGTGGACAAACGCCAGCTGCCTTGGCCTGAAAGCGAGTTGAGCGCCGCAACCCCATGGTCGCCTTTGACTGGACTTAAACGTCCAGGGGTCCTTTACCTTTTTACCTGTCTACTTTGATTGATGAGGGTCCTCCATGGTGTGACAGAAGGTTTTTTCCTTGCCCTATTGGGAGTTGGTAGAACCTTCTGCTTGCGGGATGGGATATGCTCTACCACTGAGCTACTGCCCTTCCCCAATTCTGCCTAATTCTACTTCAGATAGATACTCAATAATTTAAATGGAAAAAGTAGCAAGAAGACATGGATAAATTTCTAAGCTTGTGTCCTATAAGGAATAGAAACCTCAATTTTAAAAGTAGAAATCTCAGGCTTCCACACTTTTTTGCCCTCTATCCTTAGAATCATAGAATCATAGAGTTGGAAGAGACCACAAGGGCCATCCATTCCAACTCCCTGCCAAGCAGGAAACACCATCAAAGCATTCCTGACAGATGGCTGTCAAGCCTTCACTTAAAGACCTCCAAAGAAGGAGACTCCACCACGCTCCTTAGCAGCAAATTCCACTGTTGAACAGCTCTTACTGTCAGGAAGTTCTTCCTAATGTTTAGGTGGAATCTCCTTTCTTGTAGTTTGAATCCATTGCTCCGTGTCCACTTCTCTGGAGCAGCAGAAAACAACCTTTCTCCCACCTCTATATGACATCCTTTTATATATTTGAACATGGCTATCATATCACCCCTTAACCTTCTCTTCTCCAGGCTAAACATACCCAACTCCCTAAGCCATTCCTCATAAGGCATTGTTTCCGGGCCTTTGACCATTTTGGTTGCCCTCTGGACACGTTCCAGCTTGTCAGTATCCTTCTTGAACTGTGGTGCCCAGAACTGGACACAGTCTTCCAGGTGAGGTCTGACCAGAGCGGAATACAGTGGTACTATTACTTCCCTTGATCTAGATGCTATACTCCTATTGATGCAGCCCAGAATTGCATTGGCTTTTTTAGCTGCTGCATCACACTGTTGACTCATGTCAAGTTTGTGGTCTACCAAGACTCCTAGATCTTTTTCACATGTACTGCTCTCGAGCCAGGTGTCACCCATCCTGTATTTGTGCCTTTCTTTTTTTTTTTGCCCAAGTGTAATACTTTACATTTCTCCCTGTTAAAATTCATCTTGTTTGCTTTGGCCCAGTTTTCTAATCTGTTAAGGACATTTTGAAGTGTGATCCTGTCCTCTGGGTGGAGTACAGGATCAGGTTTAAGGTGCTGGTTTTGACCTTTAAAGCCCTATGCGGTTTAGGACCCTCGTATTTAAGGGACCGCCTCTCCTGGTATGTCCCATGTAGGACCTTAAGGTCCTCAAATAATAATCTTTTGGAGGTCCCGAGCAACAAAGACGTTAGGTTGGCCTCAACTAGGGCCAGGGCCTTCTCAATATTGGCCCCGACTTGGTGGAACAGCCTATCACAAGAGACCAGGGCCCTGCGGGATTTGGCATCTTTCCGCAGGGCCTGCAAGACGGAGCTGTTCCACCTGGCCTTTGGGTTGGTTTCTGTTTAATATTTATGCTTCATCTTTTATTGGTGGGTTATTTTGAAATTGAGACCTGCAGTTTTAATTGAATTTTTAAATTTGTATTTTAATCTGTTATTTTAAATTGATCGTTTTTATGCTTCTTGCTGTGATTTTAACTGATATTAGCCGCCCTGAGCCCGGTTTTCTGGCTGGGAAGGGCGGGGTATAAATAAAATTATTATTATTATTATTATTATGGGTCCCCCTCCCAATTTGGTGTCATCTGCAAACTTGATCAGGATGCCCTCAAGCCCATCCTCTAAGTCATTGATGAAGATGTTGAATAAGACTGGGCCCAAGACAGAACCCTGTGGCACCCCACTAGTCACTTCTCTCCAGGATGAAGAGGAGCCATTGATGAGCACCCTTTTGGTTCGGTGAGTCAGCCAGTTACAAATCCACTGAATGGTAGCATTGTCTAGCCCACATTTTACCAGCTTCTTTACAAGAATATCATGGGGCACCTTGTCATGGGGTGTGGAGAAAGTGGACAGAGAAAAGTTTTTCTCCCTTGTAATAGTAGAACTCATGGACATTATCCCCCACCCACCCACCCAAAAGCTGCACGTTGGAAGATTCAGAGTTGCAAAAGCCTAGTTGTGGTGTATAGTTAAATTATGGAATTTCACGCACAAGAAGGAGTGGTGGCTTTAAAAGAGGATTGGGCGGATTCATGGAAGAAAAGGCTGTCAAGGACTACTAACCCTGAGAGCTACATTCTCTCTCCACGTTCAGAGGCAGCATGCTTCTGAATACCAGGTGCTAAAAACTGCACAAGAGGAGAGTGCTGTTGCACCCATGTCTTGCTTGTACCAGAGTTCCATACATTGCTTTCCAACTTCTACCAGGCTATTCTCATAACTCACTAGGTCCTAACTTGGCTTTACTCCTGACGTGCCAGCTTACACTGGCTTCCCACCAGATTCTATCCTGGATCCACCCTTGATGTAGCGGATTCTTCCAGGCTCGATCTCTGGGTTATCATGTCCTTTTCTGGTTCCTGCTGCTCTAGTTCTGCGGGGCAGTCAAAGGGCCAGAGTGGCATGCTTTTAGGGTGTATGCTAGGGAGGCCAGGGATCTTCATGACAGTGGTGACTTGCCACTTTTCCACAGACACACACATACAAAAATCATGCTCAAAGCAACCTACAACAAAGAAACAGAGATGCATTTGAGCAAGGTGGGAGAAAAATGCATCAGGACCAAGCACTATCTTCCTGGGTGCCTACTTGTATCCCACAAGCACTATCTATATATTGAGAGGCAATGTGGACCAATGGTTAGAGTGTAAACAAATAGGAATGTAAGCTAGATGCTGCCCTTTAACTTATGCTAACCTCACATGGGGCAGGGGGCAGGGAGGGGGGAGAATATCTATGATGAGCTCCTTGAAAGAAGGGTGAAACAAAATAATAATAATAATATTATAGGTAGGCTTTTTTTTTAGAGTTTAGGAGCCAAGAAGTACTGCTACAAGGGATTATTACACAAGTTAGGCAGAGTACAACGTGTTGCTCTTCAGTTTTTACACCAGAAACTACTGCCGGCAGCACAACAGCTAAAATACATTCATATGGATATATACAATACATAGAATGGGTACATAACACCAGCCTGTTAGCAATTTTAAAAGCATTGTTAATAAATCCACATATGAGATGGAGCATAACATTCCGTCCATTGTCACTGACAGCTTCTTCTATTATTCCGGCAAGGCACAAAATAAAACAAAAACCACAAATACTGCTTCAATTATTAACCCCTGCTGCATAAAAAGATTCTTTTGGGATCAGCATTCCGAATTAGAAAGAAAGAACTAATGAAATTAAATGATCAGGTTCCTATGCATTTTTCCATATGTAGATTTCCAGATCATCTGAATTTCAGCTCTGATTGCTAAACGTATAGTCTACATTTGATGGTGATGATTATTATTTTAACCATCTATGCCACTAGGAAACATTGAGTTATAATCTCTCCAGCTAACAAAACTTGTTTTTCTTCCGCTATCATCAACCAGCCCAGCTGTCATCCATAATCTTCCTGATAATGTGAGATGCTGCACTACCCCAGGACTTGATTATTTTGTGTGAAGTTCGTTGAAATCTGGCCAGAAAAACCAGTCAACAGATCTACATTCTCAAGTGAAATTACAGCTTTAATTAACTTTGCACTGAAGCATTTTCTCTGGCACTTTCCTGTTTTCATAAGCTTATCAAAATGTTATTTGGCACAGCAAAATTTGAATTGCCATTCAGGCAAACAATCAGATAAACAAATAACGCTCTTTTCTTAACAATAATCATAACATCTCTATGTCTAATTCACTCCTATGTTTAAGCTGTGCTGCTTGATTCTGAAGGTGTCACCCCAGCAATCCTTACCCCCAAGCTATTTTATCATAGCATTCCCTCCCCAATTTTAAATCTTTTGGGATAAGACATGAGAAAATGAAATACAAGGCAGGAGATCAGAAAATGAAAGAATACCTAAGAAAATTAATGAGGGGAAGCGGACTGGACTAAATAAAACAGTGGGATGCAAGAAAATGAGAAAGTGCAAGGCTCAAGATAAGGTAGAATGCCTTTATCATCTCTGAATAGTTTCCCAGGGTTGATTATAAGATTATACACAGTTGGGAGTAAGACTCATTGAACCCAAATGGGGCAAGGTGCAGCTGAGAAGGATGCTCTGCCAGGACTTGTGCTCTTCTCTACTCCTCTCCCACTTTCCTCCTACCCAAGGTGGCCCTGCCCTCTGCTTACCGCTCAGAGCTGGTGTGTCACACAAGGCTGAGCCTCAACAGTGGCACCATCTCCTTCTCCTCCTGCCTGTTCTCCAGCAGCTGCTGCAGGACCAGCTTGCCTGTGGGAGGAGGTTAGCAGCAGCAGCCATGAAAAGGCAACAGGATGCTTCCTTGCAAGCACTGCCGCTTTCACCATCACTCAGAACAAACACCGGCTCATCCTCCGCCCCAAGCTTGGTGGCGGCACCACTGTGAGGAGGAAACAAAGCCTAGAAATCAAGACTTTCCATGATCAAGCCACATTAAGCATATGTTCTTTGCATGCAGAAGGCCCCTGTTTCAGTTTTTTGCATCTCCAAGTAGGGGCAATGCCTGTTGAGCCAGTGTCAGTCACTGCAGATCGGGGGGGGCACTTTTTAGGCACCATGTGTACATCTGGGGTTTTGAGAGCCTGCTGTGGGCACTACCTCCTCTGGTCACTTGTCTTCCATGGTTTATCTACATGCAGTGCGCACAACAAAAGTCCACACACAGATTCCTTGCTTTTCTTTACAGCGATATTAAAAATAGATCTTCTTGAATTTACATGATGTTACCTGGGGGCCTACCCAAAAGAAAAACCCATCAAATTAAGGCTTATGTTGATAGATAGCACAGCGAAAAATTACAGACAGGACTTTGGGGCTCTAAATGAAAGGCACTATCTGCCTGTTTGTGCCTTGTACACTCTCACCACGTTTTGAATCTGTGTGTGTGTGTGTGCGCGCACACACACACACACACACACACACCGATGAAGAGCTGTCCTTTAGTTTCTGGAGAATTACTGCTGTTTGATGCTTTTCCTCTCAAATGAGGGAAAACCTAAGCCACATTCTCTTTGCAGTTCAAATGAGGTGTGTATATTTAGAATCATAGAATTGTAGAGTTGGAAGAGACCACAAGGGCCATCCAGTCCAACCCCCTGCCAAGCAGGAATAAGCATGTGTGCATCTCTGCTTCATGAATTGGAGTTTGGGATGGTTGGGGCTGCAGGGGCAAGGAAACCAAGGACCTGAGGACATTCCCACCCATTCTCTGGTACAGCAGCATACAAATATGACTGGATATGTGGTAGGGGGGAAATGGCCTCACTGTGTTTTAAGCCATTGATTTGTACATAGCCTAAACGTGAATATTCCCCAATGGAGCATTTTTTTCATTTAGATTACACAGTGACAGTGTTCAAGAGGTGCATCCTTCCAGCCCAATTAGATGGGAATGGAGAGAGACTTGTGTACCTGGAACAAAAAAAATGGCCCGCACGTTGGTGGTCACGCAAAATGGTCACTGTCTGTATTATAGATAGATAGATAGATAGATAGATAGATAGATAGATAGATAGATAGATAGACAGACAGACAGACAGACAGATAGACAGATAGATAGATAGATATAAGTTTTTGTGGGAAGGAAGCAGGCTCTATGCAGAGTTTAAATTGCAGTGATGTGACCTAGAAGCAAAGCAGCAAGGAAAGAGAGAGAGAGCCATGCTGGATCCCTAGAATCCAAGGCTGCAGCTGCAGGAGAAGAAGGACCCTATTGGGGTGTTATGCTGTGAAGCCCTCCAACGTAAACTCAGGTTGAATATACATGTAAATAAAACATATATCCTAAAGACACCACAGTCTCTGCTGTGCCTCATTTCCAAAAGGAAACATGAACCCTGGGTGAGTGTCTGGAACCTCTGGAATCTTGCAACACTGGGAAATTGAGGTATACAAAATATCCTATTACATTTGTTTATTGGTGGCATGATTTGATTTAAACAACAACAACCAATTCCTTTTAAAGCTTAGTTTGTGTGTGAAATATCTACTTCAACTGTCTGTGGCTTGGTATATAAAAACAATGCTACAGCTTGGCGTGAGGGGCCATTCATTTTGAAAACAAAACACAAAATGAATGCACCCATAGATCTACTTTTTTTTTTAAAGATGAATGCGGAAATTAAAAGAATAAAATTGTAATGTCATGATTTTCTCCCCCATTTGCTTTTAATGCTTTTAATATTTTTCACATTCACAAGGAGTGGCCGGGGGGGGGGGTATGTGAGCAAGCAGTAGATTTTGCCATGCAGTTCTCTAATCATTAAAATGCATGTATTGGGGGAAATGCATATGTTAGTGCAAAATAACACACAAATGTGTATTATATCAGGGAATGCAGGTTGTTGAAATGTGCGCATTAGACAAAAATGCACTTATTAGGAAAGATTAGCACAAAAAATTCTGATGAATTTTAACAAGGATTATCTTTCTAAAGTAAAATTGCTGCAGAAATTCAGAAAACTGTAATCAATATTGGAAAAATGAAAACAAGAGAAACTGAAACAGACACCTTTATCCATCTCTAAATGCAGCTGAGCTCTTGAATTGCTCTATCTATCTATCTATCTATCTATCTATCTATCTATCTATCTGGGAGCAGAGGGAAGGGGTGTGGGTGGTTGGGGGAGATCTTGCAAGCAAGGCACTTACATTTCTACTAGCGTATTTCGAAATTATTTCACAGGAAAGAACTGATTTCCACACCTTCAACAGATGTCTTGCCACTCCTGCTTAAGTTCCTCTGCTGCCATACCTGGTTATGGTTCAGAAACTTGCACACAGCTTTTCTGTACTTTTGTGACATGACGTTGTAAAGGATTGGATTCACAGAGGCTCCAAAGTAAAACAGCAGCATTGAGATGAGGTTGAAGTACTGGCTTATATCATAGAGGACTGTGCTTCCCTGGGCGAAGAGGATTCGGCCGACGTGTAAGGGAAGCCAGCAGAGCACAAAGGCCACGACCACGACTGCTATATGAGGGCGAGAATATATTTCCGCAGGTCAATATACCAGACACTAAGTCCTTCCCTCTCTTTAAAATAGCCCAAAGTTTTCTTGGCAGACCTCTGTGCATTCCAGCCAGTGATAAACACTTAGGAAGTTGCTTAAGGAGATAGTCAGATAGAGATGCTTTGATGCCCCGGGCTTAATGTTCTCCACCCCTGCTTTGAAAGTAGATTTTACCATCTTTGAACTCGTGTTGAGCAAGTGGGCCTTTTAATCAATGTACTCGGTGGTACATAGAGACTGCTTTTCAACTACATAGGTAAAATGTTTTTTTAAAAATAAATCCATTCTAAAACCAACAGTCCAGAGCAACAAACTAAAACATAGCAGTGTGAGAATTAAAGTGTATGCAAAGGCTAGCTGGAAGGAATGAACCCTGGCAGGTCTCCATGGAAGACATTGGGAAAGTAGGAGACCATTGAATCCTCATATCTAGGAGCTGTTCAAAACTTATGGGGGAGGCTACTTCCCCCTGACAATTTGTACTTCAGGTAGGGTTGCCTGGCCAAGAGCATCCCAGCTCCTGAAATTTCATGGCCCAAACCAGGTGATGTCATGGGATGGACCTTGGAGATGGAGGTTAATTGGAAGAGTTGACTGGGACAGCCCCACCCCAACCCTCAGAGTGGCTATGCAATAATTTGCGGCCAGCTCTTGCCAGGCTGAAATTTGCAAGCTGCCTGCGGTTTTCTTAGCAACAACAAAAATTAAAGGCAGTCTCACCTACCTGGAAACCAGATGTTGTTGGTCCCCACCTTACACCAGCTCCAATCAACAACACCTGGAGGACCACAGGTTACCTAGTACTGGCTCAACCTCTTTAGATCAGGGATGGAGATCCTGTGGTCTTCCATATGTTGTTGAGCTACAGTGCCTATCATTCCTGACCATTGGCTGTGCTGACCTGGGGTTAATAGGAGCTGTAACCCTACAACATCTGGAGGGCCACAGGTGCCTCATTGCTGGTCTAAAAGGACCATCCCGACCCTGTTCAAACAAGCCAAATTCCCAGTATCTGGCAGGTACAGGTGCCAATACAAGTCACATCCATTTATTGTGATTCTTCTCCCAAAGAATCCTAGCAGCTGTAGTTTACTCCTCACAGAGCTACAATTCCAAACACCATTAACAAACTACAGTTCCCAGAATTCTTCAGTGGAAGCCATGTGCTTTAAATGTATGGTGTGGATGCAACCACATGTTGAGAACAGTCTTGCCTGATCACATTATAGAATAAACACATTACTCTTCAGGCTGTTCCCAGTCTTTCTTTAACTTTGCTTTCTATTTTTTTTTCTCCTCTCCTTCCATTCTGGTGCATTTGAGTCATGCTCTTCACAGCGGGATGCTACTTACCTAGCATTTTGACAGTTTGTTGGTGGTGCCTCTCCCTTGTTGCAGCATGGTGCCCCTCCAGCTTCTGTGCAGTTCTCCAGAGCTTTCGACAGATCAGCCCATAGAGGAGAACTAAGCAAACTACAGGTAGAAAAAAATACAAGGTGGAGAGCCATGTCATTGTTTCCAGAAGCCCCGAACGGGCTGCTTGCTCAATGTATTTGCATTCATTGGTTTCCTCTGGGAGGCTTCCATTGCGGTGTTCCACGCCAAAGAGAAACAGGATTGGGATGGCAGTCACTGCAGAGCAAACCCATATCAGGAGGATTATCCCTTTGACCCGCCTTTTAGTGATGGTTGCTTTGGCTTTCAAAGGGAAGCAGATTGCAAAATATCTCTCAACACTCAAGGTGGTTATGTGGAGTATGGTGCAGTAAGTGCAGGTTTCGTTGAGGTAGACATTAAACTTGCAGAGGAAATTGCCAAAGATGTACGGCTTATACTTCCAGATTCTATACAAATCAGAAGGCAAGCCAAGGAAGATCAGACTGTCAGACAACGCCATGCTGGATAAATACATATTAACCGTTGTCTGCATTTCCTTGTATCGCTTAAAAATTAATATAATGGTCATGTTCCCAGTGATGCCCGAGAAGAACAAGAGGATGCAAATAATTGTCACTGGCACCAAGACAGGAGTGTTAAACAAGGAAGAAGGGTCTTCATAATAGTCTGTATTATTTCCAATGGAACCATTCAATGAAATAAAATCCATTTCTGATTAGTGTTGATCCCTTCTTGCCTAGGGACTCGCTCACCCTTCTCCGTCAGTGCTCTTTGCTTCAAAGTGAAGTTTCCAAATGCGTTGAGAATTCCCCCATCAACAAGTTCAATCTCATTTCCGTCCAGAACTGGGGGCTGCTTATACAGACCAATAGCCTACAGAACTTGAAGAGGCAGGTGTCCAACGTTAATCAGCCTCTGAAGCTAGAAGTAGTGTTGGGATTTTAGAAGGGAATCTCTGCCAGAAGCAAGAGAAGAGAAAGAAATTCAGCGTATACAGTTGAGATGTACCGGTAGTTAGATTAAACAGCCCATGAAGGTCAGTTGTATGGAGGCCACCATGCACACACATCTCCATCCAGAACTCTGCTGCCAAAATTATTTCCCTCTTTTGTCTCTCTAACCATGTGACACTCTTCCTTAAATCCCTTCACTGGCTTCCCATCTGCTCCCAGATATTGTTTCTCACCTTCAAAGCCTCTGTAGTTCATTCACCCTTCCTGCTCTCTGAAATGACTCTGCCCATTTTCTCTTGCTGCCTCTTACACCTGGAGCTGCTTCCTGGAGTGCCTTCATGCAAAATGCCTCCTGTATTTCCCTGGACTTCACCTCACATTAGTTGTATCCAGCATAGCCAATGATCGATCATAAGAGCTGATGGGAGTTCATACTCCAACAGTCTCTGGAGGACCACATAGGTTCTCCATGCCTGCTGTTTGTTTTCCTGAGCTCCTTGGAGGAAGGAACAGGATTGTTTTTAAAATTTAAGGAGCAACAATAAAAACAGTATCAAAACTATTAACAACGTATTCACAGCTTGAACAAATCACTAGAAAGACAAACATGCACTGCTGCTGGAATGAACAAGCAGAGCCAACAGAGTTGAGAAACATACCTTCTCCTTCTGCAAAATGTTTGCCAGGCTCTTTCATAAATTCAGTGTCTGCAGCTCTTGCTTCCCCACCGCACATCACCAAAGCTTCTGCTACATTTACATTATCTGCAGCTTGGGAATAGTTGTTTGTTGGTTTTAAAGTCATCAGCAGCAACCTCTGCCTGGTTGGGGCAGCAGCCATGCATAAAACCCTGATTAAGTGCTACATCTCTCAGGAATCAGTTGGGAAAGTTTGATCTTTTGAGTGCTTTCCTCCTCCACCCTTCACCCACCTGCCCTTCCCCTGTGGAGCATGACAAACAAGGCAACATTTTGAAGCCATCCGTCAACATCTTCTGCCATTTAAACAAGGGAACATTAAACAGCTGGGCCTACCTCTCCGTTTCTCCTTAATCTATCATCTAAAGTGGAACACATCCACCATTACCTGGAAGGGCCAGACAGCAGTTTGATACTGCAAATCCAATTAGAATGCCCCAATCAATTATTTTTTCCAGGTTTGGCTTCAGCAAGCAAGAACAGCAAACTATCTTTCCTGATGGACTGAGGATCCTTTGCAACAGATGCCAGTGTGTGGAAAGATTTTGACCAAGTGAATTTTTAATACGTTGGTCAAGAGGCCTCTTTCACTTAGCTTTTCATTTATTTGATCATTAACCAAGCCTGTCCAAACAAGCTTTAATGGACACCCACTCTTTCTGCAAAGCCTCATTTGCTACAACTGAAAGGTCAGCTTGACATCACATGCATCCTAAAGGCGTTTCGTTCACCTTTCATGCAGAACATCCATGTTCCGCAAGACACAAGGAAACAGGATGGTCTCTGATTTGTTTACTTATTTGTAAAAAAATAAAGATAAAAATGTCTATACACCACCAGTACTAAGGGGTGGAAATATAATGGTGATGGACAGAATACAATCAACAATCAAATAATGTGTATGAAAGAAGTACAAAATCCACCACAAATCAGCAGACCAGACTCTTCTTGTGTTGATGCATTAAAGAGTCCTGCTGGATCAAATCAGAGACCCATCTCATCCAGCACTCTGCTCTCACAGTCACCAACCAGATGCCTACAGGAAGTCCACATGCAGAAACCAAGTGCAACAGCAGTTTCCCCACTTGTGATGATCAACAATGGTATCCAAAGTAGCCATTGATAGACAGCCTCTATGAATTTATCCAGTCCTCTTTTAAAGCCATCCGAGTTAATGACCACCACTACATCTCGAGGGAACAAATCCCGTGTTTTAATGATGTGCTATGTGAAGCAGTATTGAATCATCCTACACTGAACTTCACTGGGTGGCCTCAAGGTCCAGCATTATGAGAAAAGGATAAACTGTCTCCCTAACTTTCTCCAAGGCATACATAATCTTGCACACCTCAAGCCAATTTCCCCTTGCTAAAGTTACCCCCCTCCCCTTGCTCCTTGCCACTGCCCACCCCTATTATGGTTGGCCACCCCTCTCTTCACCTTGCAGCTCACCTAAAAAAAAAAAACCCTTCCTTTTAGACCTCACAATCCCTCCTTAGATCTTGTCAAAGAGCCTCTTAGACCTTGAGGGAAGCCCGGAAATAAACATGCTTTTTTCTTGCAAGTGGCAGCAGCAGTAGGGAAGAACAAAGGCAAGAGATTCCACCCCCTCGTTCTGCTCCTTTCTACACCACCAGCAGCAGAAGCCTAACCTTCTTCATCCCTTTTTGGCAATGGTGGTAGCCGAAGCAGCAACAGTGGGACAATGGGGGGAAAGGCTTTATTTCCTTCATTGTCTTCACTTGCTACGTAGCAGTGGAAGGGGGGGGGGAATAAAGGAGAGAAAGATTTGGACCTTCCCCTTTCCCCAGGGATGGAGGAAGATGGCCAGCAGATGTGCTAGCCTCTCATCATGCCACATCATCATGTTCCCTGTGTCACCTGTCTACGACCAAGCGAACTGCAGCATGACAACTTTCTTACATCCCCCCCCCAAAAAAAATTGTTTAGGGGTACTCTCATTTTCCTACTCATATTGAAAACTGCCCCTCAATAAAGCCAAACTTAGATTCACAAAATGTTTAGGGGTATGCGTGCCCCTGTGTCCCCCCCCCCCCCCCAGAAAAAGCACTTCATATAGGAAGAAAAAGACCCAAATATTTCAGCCTCTCTACTGAGGAGTTACTCCACACACTTAATTGCTTTGGTTTCCCTTTTCTGAATCTAGCTGGATTACCCTTCAAGGAAAGCCTGAGTGAACCAATGAGTTCTAAGCATGCTCCTATATGACAGTACTTGTAGGTACCTGCCTGATGTTAATTGGGAGCTTAGCCCTAGTCCTAACTGGAGATAACACTAACTTCAGGAGCATGCAGTACTACTGCGTCATTCCCACTTCCCCAAGCATTAGGAAGTTTACAAGGTAGCCACTGCAGGATTAGTTTTTCTTGAGGCGGGCCTTCTGGAGACCTATGGTATCTTTTGGAATTTGTTAATTTGGAAACATATTGAGCACAGGTGGGCATCTAGACAAAGGTCATGTGTGAGGAAAATTAGTTCTTTCTGAAGCAGGTGGCATCCACGTCTACCACCTAACCCAGTAGTTGAGTGGGAGAGCTGAAAATAATGCCAATATATTTCACATCTGGCAACCAATGCACCCCTCTGGTTTCAGATAGTACAAAAGTCTAAAAAGCCCAGGACAGAATTTTTCACAGCCCTCTAGTGGCTATGGTGACTCATAACTCAGGAAGTGTATACAGTGTTAGTTCTCAAGTGCCTTGGTACTCAAACTTGGAACCCAAACACTGCAAACCTGGAAGTAAGTGTTCTGGTTTGCAAACCTTTTTTCAGAAGCTGAACGTCCTCTGTTTTGAGTGTTACGCTTCGAATTTGAGTGCCATGCTTCCATTTGGAGTGCCACACTTCCGTTTTGAGGGCCACACTTCCATGTTGAGTGTTACGCTGAGGTCTGTCTATTTTTGCTATTTTGCATTTTTATGGCATTTTTGTTTTGTTTTTGTGTCTGTGTGGAACCCAGTTCAGCTACTGATTATGTGACTGCAGTACATTGTTTATTGCTTTCATTTTATGGATCAACTAGCTGGCCCGGCCACGCGTTGCTGTGTTTTTGTTTGTTTGTGTTTTATGCTTTTTAAAATTCTCCTGACCCCAAGAGTATTCTGGAAGTTCCTGTTTTCATTCTTCCCTGTCCCTTTAGAGCAGGGGTCAGCAACCTTTTTCAGCTGTGGGCCGGTCCACTTTCCCTCAGACCATGTGGTAGGCCGGACTATATTTTTTTTGGGGGGGGGGGGAATGAACTAATTCCTATGCCCCACAAATAACCCAGAGATGCATTTTACATGCGAAGCTGTGGCAGCCATTTTAGGTGAGGGCACTGGCTACCTTAAAGAGCATTCTCCCCCGCCCCAGTCCCAAAATTACCCAGTCCTAAAATCACGCACCCCAGTGACACAATCCCATCAGAGCTGGTCTTGCTCAGTGCAACCTCTCAGGCATACCTCTTGCTCCGTATTTTTTCTCTCTCTCAGTGCATGCGAAGCTGCGGCGGCCATTTTAGGTGAGGGCACAGGCATTGTTGCTCTGGCCAGGTCTGATGCTGTCGACGGGCGATCCGCCTTTCTATTGGATGCTGTTGGAATCTTCATTCCTTTTGCTGGTGAGGTTTAATAGGCACACCACTCCCCCCCCCTTTATTTTAGGTATCACAGGTGTGGTTTTTTTAAAAAAAAATTATTATGCCAGATCCTTCCTTGATGTTCAAGTTACGCTTTGTCCTAATTTGATGCTGTTTGGTGCAGCGGTTACGGATTACATAGGTTTCCGGCGTACACGCAATGGGAACATTTATATATATATAGATGGTCTCGTTAGATAGTAAAATTCATATTACATTGCTGTTTTAAGGGTTGTTTTTAAAAGTCTAGAAATGATTAATCCATTTTGCATTACCTTCTATGGGAAAGCGCGCCTTGGTTTTGGAATGCTTTGGTTTTGGAACAGACTTCCGGAACGGATTAAGTTTGAGAAGCAAGGTACCACTGTACTCAATTCTTTCTTTTTTAAACATATTTTTAATTAAAGATTTCTTGGTTTGCAAAAGTATGTGCAATGTCGCTTTTTTCAAGTTACATTTTCTACAGATCAGTTTCATTTGTTGAGACTTTAGTGTTACATTAGGATGAAAAGCGGGAAAGAGGTGGAGGGGGGATGGTGAGTGGGGGTGAGGTCGGGTGGCAATACCTGTTTTGTGTCAGCGTTGCTTGTGCGGGTTCTATTCTAACCAAACTAAGCCTCCCGATGTATATTTTGTTTCAGGAGGTGGCCTTCTCTGTGGTGACACCCTGCCTCTCTATCCCCACCCCTACTAATCAGGTCCACTTTCTACAAAGCCGCTGAAGAACACATCTTTTTGCCAGGCCCCATTTACTTTCTTCTTCTTCTTCTTCTTCTTCTTCTTCTTCTTCTTCTTCTTCTTCTTCTTCTTCTTCTTCTTCTTCTTCTTCTTCTGGAATTCTGCTTTTCATCTGACTGAGCTATTGTGTTTTACTGAATGTGCTTCCCTTCAGTGATTTTATCTGGCTGTTTAAAAATATTATGTTGTTTTGAAATCTTGTTTTTCTTACTATTAAAATATGAACTCTATTTTTGTATGCTGCCTAGCCTCCAAATCATCGCTAGGCGGTGTACAAAAATAGCAATTTGGCCTGTGATTACCATCTCTTAAACCTTGCAAGCTGCTCCATGAATCTCTCTGTGTTGAAGGGGGGAGGGGGGCACACATCATGTGTTAAATCAGGAGCCAGGACTCTTAGGCTGTCCTGCAAAGTAAAACACACAAAAAATCATTTAACAAAATCAGTCACTTTTGGCTAAATAAAGTCTGTTAAGTGGCTTGGCTAACCTTACCTTCCTAAATTACCACTCAATCAGGTTGCTTCTAGCTCTTTCCTCTGAAAAGCACATATTCAAATCAGTGTGCATGGAAGCAAGTACTGTATGTTGGCGCATGCATTATTGACTAATTGCCCTTTTGAATGTGCATCTCCCTGAGCACAAAAACAATGTTAAGCAGGCATCTGCATGTGGGGCATAGTTCAATCTGTTCTCCCGCACCCCTACCCCAAAACACCAGTGGTTCTATCAGGACAGGACTTTGGGACAGATGTCCAAGGCATACACACACACCCTGCAAAAGACCGCATCTGGCTTCCCACATTTTGAAATAATACACATGTACCACCAAATTGCATTTTATTATTTGCAGTTGTTTATTTGGGGAGAAGAGGTTGTTTTATCATTGCATTACACACAAAAAGACAACCATCAAATTTATGTAAGTCACCTAGAGATGTTTCATAGGCAACAAATAAATCTGTTGAAATAAAACAACAGCCCCCCCCATATAACCATTAAATAAAGTATCTCAAAATTATCTAACTGCATCAATTTCCTGAAGCTCATCCAAGAATTGGCACAGCCAGCCACCAATTATTATATTATTCTCTTGATCCAAAATAAGCACAATATGCAGCATTTCCCTGGTTCAAAACAAACAAATTAACTGATTAAATACTGCAGCTCTACTGTTACAAGCCTTCTCACCTCCTTGGGCAGAACAGCTAAGAACATGGGAAGGTGGTCCTGACAGAGAGTTGCCCCTCTGACCACAAGCTTGCAACAGGTGCTTGAGAGAGAATAACCCCCAAAAGCTGGCCACTAAGTGAAATAAACAGGAATAATTTCTCATTTCTCAGAAAGGCACAGTGGCGGACTAGAGAATGTCCTCGAAACTGAGAAAAAGCACAAAGTGAATGGAGTCAGTCGGACCCGCTGGCTTCTCCCTGCTGATCCTTGGCTTCTGCAACGCTGCTCTCATCAATGTTCTCCAGGGAGGAGGCATGCTGAAGAGCCAACTCGGACAGCAACATGGTGGGGAGCTGGTTCTGCTCAGGGTGCAGCCAAGGCTTCACATCCATGCTGTGCTCCTGCTTCCAGGAGGGGTATGCCAAGCAGGCTTTATACAGCTTCCTCATCAACTGATCCCACAAGCCGGGGGGGGGGGGGGCGGGGAGAGAGAGAGAGAGAGAGAAGAGAGAAGGTCAAAACACGCCCACATTCGACTTCTTTGTGTGATGAGCGCAAAGGCAAGAGAATCCCACATGAACCTGGAACTGTACCACCCACCCAAAGTGCTCCAGACAGGAAGGTTCATGAACCAGGTTGCACAACTAGAAGGTACCGTGTGAGATCACCTGCCTCAAATCCCTACTCGGGACTTAAAGAGGCATCCATCCACAACAACACAGGAATTAGAGCAACACTCCCCCAAACTTGGGTCTCCAGCTGCTGTTGGGACTAAAATTACCATCCTCCCTAACCACTGTTCGTGCTAGCTAGGGATGATGGCAACTGTAGTCCGAAAACAGCTGGAGACCCGAGTTTGGGAAACCCTTCCCCTAAAAATAAAGCAAGGTTCCAGTCCTTCCTGATTCTGAACTAATGGCAGATTTAAATCAGGATGTAGAAAGCTGTCTTCTACACAATCACATTGCTGGTCCAACTAAGCCAGGGGTCAGCAACCTTTTTCAGCCGTGGGCTGGTCCACTGTCCCTCAAACCATGTGATGGGCCAGACTATATTTTGAAAAAATATTAATAAATGAACCAATTCCTATGCCCCACAAATAACCCAGAGATGCATTTTAAATAAAAGCACACATTCTACTCATGTAAAAAACACCAGGCAGGCCCCACAAATAACCCAGAGATGCATTTTAAATAAAAGGACACATTCTACTCATGTAAAAACACACTGATTCCTGGACCATCCGCGGGCCGGACTGAGAAGGCGATTGGGCCGCATCCGGTCTCCGGGCCTTAGGTTGCCTGCCCCTGATCTAAGCTCAGTATTGTAGATGATGCCTATAAGTGGCTCTCTAGTGCTTTGGGCAGGTACCTTTCTACCTGGAGACACCTGGAACTGAACCTCTGAACTTTGACATGCAAATCATGTGCTCTTCTATAAACTGATGGTCTGAATGCCATTCCAGTTTGCAATTTGTGCAACCCCTGGGCTTCTGTGGTAGTTTTGCCTCTAGTCTACTGAGCTGCCAGTCAGGTACCTGGGCAACATTGGAGAGGCAGGCTACCCTATAGCCAGGGACATGGGCTCAGTTGCTATCCAGGTGTGCTTACAGCAACCTTTGGCAGCACTCCAAGTGTGTCACCTACAAAGCGCAAAACTAAACAATATTTATTTATTTATTTATTTAATTTCTATGCCACCCTATACCCGAAGGTGTGTGTAAACTGGTGATGGGCAATGAATAAAAAATCTAGTATCCTGAGACACTCAGTTTCCATCTGTTCCCACCCTCCCTCCTTCTGCCAAAGAAAGGAAGATTGTAGCCTTTTGAGTCTGCAAGAGCTCACAGACAAGAATTTGAAGGGTATGGGAAATGTCTCAGAAGCAAATGCAAGAGGGTTTTTCCAGCAGTGTTCTACACAGCTCTTTTCTTCTTTTTCATGTCGAAGTGCTTCATGTGCCTTATCTGGTTGGCATCCTTACAACAGGAGCAGCTAACATGGTGCCTTGCAGAAGTTGTTGAGCTCCAAGCCCTATCATCTCCACCCAACATGGCCAATGGTGAGGGATAATGGGAGCTGTAGTCCAGAACATCTGGAGGCCACCATGTTGGCTAAGTCTGCCTAACATAACCTTATAAAGCAGGGATGGTAAACCCCAGGCCTGGGGGCCCAGGTACAGTCCCTCCCCTCCAAGCCCTTGGGACTCTCCTCAGTCCCTTCACCAGCCCTGATCTGCACCCTCCTTGGATGTTTTTGCGTGGCTACTTCTACTACTACTACTAATAATAATTTCATCTCTGTACCCCGCCCATTTGAATGAGTTGCCCCAGCTACTCTAGGCAGCTTCCAACATAAAACATCATAAAACATTACACATCAAAAAGCTTCCCTATACAGGGCTGCCTTCAGATGTCTTCTAAACGTTGTCTAGTTGCTCATCTCCTTGACATCTGATGGGAGGGTGTTCCACAGGGTGGGCACCACTACTGAGAAGGCCCTCTGCCTGTGTTTTTGAACTTTGGTAATGCCTCTTGCTTGCCTGGATGGAGAATGCAGTAGGAGTTTATGTAAACTAGCCTGCTATACAAAGCTATAATCTGCATTCACTTGTCCACCCCCTTTGGCCTCTGAACCTGCCCACCTGGTCCCCAGGCTGAAAAAAGGTCCTCCACTTCTACTATAAAAGTGGGTCCAAATTACTATTCCTATATGGTAGTTGAAGGGCTATGGCAGAAAAAATAGGGGCTTGCTTAAGACCATCTAGTGGGTCTGAGCATTTTCTGATTCACAGCTTAGTCTCTTAGCCCGCTGTGCTCCATAACCAACAATGCAGGGGGGACCCTCTCTCTGGGGAGAGAAAGAGGGCTTTCTGCAAATCCATCCCACTTAGTATTACACTGGCTGAACTGATGCTCCTCACAAGAGGAACCAGATCACTAGAGCCCCAAGATAGCTCTGTTGGTAGAGCATGAGACTCTTAATTTCAGGGTCATGGGTTCGAGCCCCATGTTGGGCCAAAGATTCCTGCATTGCAGGGGGTTGGACTAGATGACCCTCATGGTCCCTTCCAACTCTTCAACTATGATTCTGCCTCACTCACCTTAGGTGCCAGGAATTGAGCAGCTTTGTTCACAATCCACTTGGGCAGAAATCCTAGTTTGGAAAGGGGGGGCAGGAAAGAGGGGGGGAATTAACATTGGTCACATACACAGCATACATTTAAAGTACATGCCCCCCCAAAAAAGAATCATGGAAACTGTAGTTTTCTCCTCAGAGAGGTTACAATTCCCTTAACAATGGTTCCCAGGATTATTTGATAGCTGAGCAGGTGCATGATTGCTACTGACAATGGACTGCGGCAAACAAATCTCCCGTAATGCAGATGCTGGAAGCTAATTTGCAGTAGGTGAAAAATCACCTAGCATTTCTAGTGTTTGCAATACATTTTTAAAACGGTTAACAGGTAACTCACATTTTATGTGAGGGTTCGGTTCTGGGGGTCCATGTGTATATGCAAATTTTTTTACTAAAGCCAGGAACCCCAGAAGTGCCAATTTGGAGGGCTGTTTACCTGGCTCTGGGAAGCAGCAGCTAGGGCTCTTGCAGGGTCCTAGTGTCCTCTCTCCTGCTTCTGAAAGCATAGTAAGCACTTGCAGAGCTTTGGGAAGGAGGATGGCTCTAGGACCATGCCAGGGCCCTCACACCTCCTTCCCAAATCCGGCCATCTCCCTTACCCAGCTTTGTAAAGGCATCATAAGGGCTCTGGGATGCAGCCAGAGCCCCTGCGCCACCTTCTGAAAGCTGGGTGAGGCTGCAATTACAGCACTGCATGGTGGGGGGAATAAATGGAGAGTGGGTTTCCTCCGCTCTCCATTTGTTTATTTATTCATGCACCCACACAAAGCTGAATTCACATAAGTAAAATAAGTGTAGGATAGAATCACAGAATCACAAACCTGGAAGATGCGATTTAACTGTATCTCCTACACAGAGCCTTTATTCTTTTTTTAATCTACTTGTTTTTTCCCCTCACTTAACACTTTGGCCACCACTGAGAAATCTGGTTGCTCACTGTGACTAGAGCATATTCCTTTTCTTTTTCTTCTTCTTCAAATTCAGCTTTAAAGAGTTATATACCTTGTGAAGCATATATGCTTTTCACGAAGCAGGTTTCATCACAAAGCAAGATACAGTACTTCCTTTGATCCTAAAACAGCATTTCTATATAGTAAAGGTAAAATAGTACTCAGAAATTAATCAACAACTTTCCTACAAGGATCTTATTATTCACCTGATGACTGCAGCACAACTTACTATGACAAAGGCATTAGAAGACTCAAAATGTATATTTTGCTCTATTTTTTTTGAAATAGTTTTTATTTGATTTTACAAATATATTATATTATAACAATGCTACCATTCATATCCACATTTACAGTTTCCTCCGAATCTCTAGACTTCCCAACTCCCCTCCATGGGTCCTTTTATTAAACCTTTTCTACTGCATCTTTTCCAATGATCTATATTTTATATAATATCACTGTGTCCATAGTACTTGCTACATTACAAGTGTTATTGCAATCCTGCTAATGTTTCCACCTGCTTACAGTGGTCTCCAAGATAAATAAAGAATGGGAAAATTTTATAATTTAAGTTTTGGTCTTCATGGATCCTGAGCTTTCTGGAACTAAGCCTCTGGAACTAGGTGGCTTAGTTTTGTCAGAATTGAGTATTCCCTTCCAGAGTTAACATGAAATACATTACTTCTGACAAAGGAGCCATCACAGCTGCTAGAAGGCCTTGAACATTTGTGTCCTAGGCTTTTTAGACTCTTCTAACCAAGTACTATCTGAAATCAAAGGGGCACACTGGTTGCCAGATGTGGAATATATTGGCATTATTTTCAGCTCCCCTACTCCACTAATGTTGGTCTGGTTCCAGGTTTGAGGAAGGCCTCAGCAAATTGTCCTTTGGTAGGCCACCCTGAAACGTTCTGGTGGGCTCATAGCAGTGAGCTTAATCTGTTGGTGGTGTGGGTGACCATTTTAATTTCCACAATGTTATGATATGGTTCTACATTGGAGGGAATTGAAATGGCTTCCCTCACAGTTGCTACCACCAGGTAAGCCCCTAGCCGAGGTCCAGGGCAGGTGTTAGGACTGGTAGGCCCTATATGGATTTTGGGAACTGCAAGACGATAGTTTTCAGATGCACAGAAGGAAGATCCAGATACGTGGATGTCAGGCATTAGAGAGGTTTCTCTGTTCACTAAATAGACCTAAATGGCTCCAATGAACTCTTTCACCAGCCCAGGTGAAGATTCCTGTAGTAATGTACAGGAATAACAGGCCCAGGATATCCTGCGCATCTTTAGTTGACTGCTGAGGTAATATGGGGAGCAGTATTAGTGGTCCCCCCAATCCCAGGCCGGAAGCATGACTCATGTCAACAAGAAGCTTTGCCTCCTCTGTTGTGGGCCCCAACTCTGTGAAACTCCCCCCCCCAACACTGCCTCTGCTGAGTTTCAGGTGCCTGATCAAGATGGTTTTTTTTAAATTTTTATTTCTGGAGGCTTTTGAATCACAAATGCTTCCCTAATGTTTTTAAATGTTTTGATGCTCTTTGTTAAAATCACCAAGATTTTAAATTTATGAGGTTCTACATTATGCCTTAAATAATGCATGTTATACATTTTTATTATCGTAACCCACTTTGAGATCTAGATGGTGAAAAGCGGTTAATAATAATAATAACCCTGTGCTAAATAGTCTATAGAATGCTGACTCACCTTTAGGGTCAAGCTGTGCCAGGTAAGTCATCCTGCAACTGTCATGTCCAGTTGGTTGCACCAGGTATCCAGCCAAGCGCGAGGCAGCCCGCACCGTGCCCTTGCGTGGTGGGTATTTCTGCACAGTAAAAAAAGCCAGGCGATCAGCTGATGGACCAATTTCTGGTATAGAGGCCTCCCCTTCCCCTCCTCCCTGAGAATGAGTTCCCATCAGGTAACTAAGGGGTAGTCAACAATCAGTTTAGTGTGCTAGCCAAAGCCCATGAAAACTGCATTGTAATGCAACAAAATACAGAAGTAGCAATAGTAAACATCAACACATTGATAATAGAAGGCAGGCTTCAAAGGACTGGACCCTAAATCCCAAGAGGCTGCCAACTTTACCACCAACAGGTCAGTCGTGCGAAGTCTCTCAGCTCCATCATCCAGAGAACTAAGCGTTGTAATAAAGCAGGTGCTCTGCGGAAGGCCCCAGGCTCAGTCTCACCAAGCTGAGCCTGGAGAAAGCCCTGCCTGAAACCCCAAAGAGCTGCTGCTTGTCAGTGAGCTAAATGGAGCTAATGGTCTGACTCAGGGCCCAGCCACACTCCCATTTAACCCACTGCTTTCCCCTGGGGAAAACTCTTGGTTTAGCACTGAATCAGAACACACGGCAACTGGGTTTTCCACAAGATTGATGTCTGCTCCAATTCACTACAAAAGAGTGGGTTTTCCTGGGGAACACAGCAGAGCAAACAGAAAACCACTCAGATCTGTGTCTAAAAAGCATGGGACAAGTGGAATAAACAATCACTTTCTAGGCAAGGGACAAGTGTGGAAGTGTGAACAAGCCCTTAGTACAGGGGTCAGCAAACTTTTTCAGCAGGGGGCCAGTCCATTGTCCCTCAGACCTTGTGGGGGGCCGGACTATATTTTGAAAAAAATATATGAACGAATTCCTATGCCCCACAAATAACCCAGAGATGCATTTTAAATAAAAGCACACATTCTACTCATGTAAAAACATGGTGATTCCTGGGCAGTCCGCGGGCTGCATTTAGAAGGTGATTGGGCCGCATCCAGCCCCCGGGCCTTAGTTTGGGGACCCCTGCCTTAGTATATGACAGTATATTCAGCTGTTGTGGGTCTCATGGCATACTTACCAAACAGGTGGATGAAGCTCCATTTCCCTAAAGTAATGCTATAGTGCGTCCCTGAGAGGAGCCCTAAGCACCCCCCCAACCCATTACCCACCTGAATCCCATAATTTTTCCCTTGCTCACTTACCGGATGTTTAACAGAGAAGTTGAGGATAATATAAGCCTTATCCAGGACTGACCATGATCTCAGAGTCACCACATCTCTGTTCCTTAAGGGCTTTGGACACTTCCCTAATCCAAGGGAGATGGTAGGGGGTAGGGAGAGAAAGGCAGCTCAACATTGCATCTACAACATGCAGATCACATTCCGTTGCTAATGATTTCATCTAAATTTGTATTCATTCCTATATATTCCATTTTCCATATTCATTCATAAATCTATTTCATAAGATTTCCATTTTAAATTTCTATTAAGCTTTGAATAGCAGTAAGGCGAGTGATTTGTTGCCGTTGCAATTACAAGTCCCAGGCACCTTAGCTTTTTAATTAGAATGGCGGGGGGACAGACAGACACCCATGTCGCATAAACAAAAGTGAGTTAACTTGCTTTGGCAAAGCAACACAGGGAATGTGTCAAAGGTCCAAGCAGGTTGTCTCAGGTAAAGAGAGGCCTTGCACATAGACCCTACATCCCCCATCCAAGCACAGATCCCCCTGGAGGAAAAATTACACCACCTATGCATGAAAGGAAGGTATCAGCAGCAGGCAACATTTGCAGAAATAGAAAAGCGGGTGGCAGGAGGAAGAGGGAAGAGGAGAAGGACAAGCAAGCCAAATGCCTTTTGAGGACTGAGCATACTGTACTGACTGTTGAGTGTCTGTTGGAGGGAGAGGGAAAATGGAACAGGGTATCCTGTAATCAGGCATGGCTGGCTGGAAACCTGAACAGGAATTATTCATGCTACAACTATGTGTTGCAGGTCCAGCTTATAATAGTGACCCAGGGAGAGATGCAAGGCAAATGCATCTCACACACCCCTATATGTTGTGGACTATACTGCTCTATGAGCCTGAACCTTCCTTTCCACCAAGTTGTGGTTTGTTTGTTTTTTAGCAGTGTCCACTGCAACTCCCCAAGGCTATTTGACCTCCAGAAAGAAGGGAGCCTGGTAGCTAAAAAGCAGGCACCATCGTGGGAGAGGCATTCTTTCTCTTACACAAAACAGAACACCCGTTTCAAACACTGACCAACTCTCAAGTCAGGGGCCTGCCTTAACACTACCAGAATGTTTCTGATCAATCCATCTAACACAGCTCTCTTCCACCACCTTGAGTCCACAGACATTGTTGTCTCATCAACCATGGCTATCAATTTAGGCTGCCTGGCAATGATGAGGATGGTAGTACTAACGAGCTAAAATACTAAATCATGGATGGAGAACCTCAGGAGTCCCCAAAGGCCACACACCCACTCTGACTCAGCATTCTGGCTTTGCATCCTTCTTAGCCTTCTTTTCTCTCCCTGAACCCAGATAGTGATTATTGCTTACCTGGATGGGATGAGGATAGAAAGGGAAGTGTGTGCGAAGAAACTAGCTTACCCTGTGAATTTTGCCTTTGCATTTATTTTGCCTCTGGCCCCAGCCACCACTAGCATTCAGCCCTGCACAGGCTGTCCAGGAGGGGAATGTGTCCCTTGGGTGGAAAACGGTTTCACAGCCCTGGACAAAGCTATACAGTCCTCTCCATAACACTCTCATTACAACAGCTCAGCAGATATAGTTTTGCTGCTGGCTGAGGAACACATGGGATGTCATTATTATCATGTAGCGTGGTGTTCCATAGATGGTTGTTTGTTTGTTTTTGAGAGAGAGAGAGAACACCACCAAATCAACAGCAGGTGGAAGGTAGCTAGATTATGACCACATAACATAGTTGAGGTGGATCTTTAAGCAGCAGAGGCTGATCCATGAGGGTGAATGAGGTACTGCCCCAGAGAAGTAAGAACACCAAGGCACCCCAAACCCCAGACTACTAATCCTCCCAGTGTCTTGAAATTTCATCACACATTGCTTACATACCTGCAAGATTACCTTTGCAAACCTCATAACTAGAGGGTTAATCCGTTGCAGCGGAAACAACAAAGAGAGGTTTGTGGCACCTTAATTACAGGGATAGTTCACAAAGTAGGGTTGATTCGATGCCAGGATGTTTTTACAAACACTACTTTCGCAACGGTCAGTGCCATTATTTTACATACACCTAAGTGTCAGCGTTATCATCCTGTTTCTAATTTCCCTCTGAACTCCTCTGCTAACATTTCTCAGATTGACATTCCACAATTCCTGATCCACATAAGTCCATGCCATCGGAAATGTGCCACAAGACTTTGGCTGCTGAAGAGGTAGGAACAGGGATGGGGGACTTGTGGGATTCCCAACTCCCATCAGCCTCAGACATCATGGCCAGTGATGGAGGGGGGGTGGGTGTCTGTGGTCCTTGGAGCCAGGAACTCTAAAGCTTAGGAACCCCCCTGCATTTTTTTCTGACTTTGGTACCAAATCTGTGTTTGCCAGGTGCCCCCAAAACTCAGTGGTAGGAAACATCAGGCCCAGATGCCAACAGTGGTCCTTTAGGCCCCTCTATCAGGCCCCCAGGACACACTCCTCACCCTTGTCACTTCAACACCCCCTTGAGTGTGTTTGCATGGCTGGAATGCAATGCCTCTTCCTTGGCTGGATGGAGAACAGAGAGGGAAGTGCAAATGTGAAGGAAGTAGCCTATGGTGCAAAGGGTAAATTTACATTTACATTTGCTCTTCCACTCCATTTTGCCCCTGGCCTTGACCCTCATGGGCATGTGACCTCTGGAAGATTGCCCAGATGGCAATGTGGGCCACACCTGCACTAGTTCGTGTGGTTTGGTGGTGGTATTGAGGTGCCCATCCTTACTTACATGCATAGTAGCTAACATCAGCATTGTCTGTGAGACGGGCGATCTCGTGCGTCTCAACAAGGTTTATGTCCCACATGCTGCGGTACTCGGTGTCATGGAGGACATCATATGCTGTCTCTGCCGTGACCCCTGCCATGTCAATGCTGCCCTGCAGGAGGAAGGAAGAACACTGTCAAAACACCAGAGTAGTGAACAACCTCAGACCATGGTGTAAAATGGAACAAATTTGTTGAGTGTCTGCTTTGGGTGCGAAAAGTCACAGGTTCAATCCCTGGCCTCTCCAGGTAAGGCTGAGAATGCCTCCCATCTGAAGCCCTGGAGAGATGCTGCCATTCAGTGTAGACCATACAGAGCTTGATAGACCAACTTGGTCAGTGTTTGAATGGAATATCAACTGGGAGCTTTGCATACACCACCTTGAACCCTGTCAAGGAAGAAACAAGGGGAATAATGTTTATATAAATAAAACCTGTTGTAGTGTTTACATGACACTGGACCAAGGAACGAACCTTGGTTTCAGGAGGTAGAAGCTTCTCAACCTCACCTACTCAATGAAGTCCACTCTACTGCTTGAATAGTTTGTCCAGCAATTTAGGGAAGCTGTGAAAGCTGGTGAACCCTGGGTGCAAAATGTTCTAACGCAGGCTTCACTCAGGTGGTCCACACTTCAGAATGTCTGTGAAGTACAGCAGATGCAGCAGCTGTGAACAGCAGCTTCTCTGTCGTTCTCATAACTAGGTAGTCTGAACTGGCTGGGAATTAAACTGGCCCTGAATTAAACCAGAGCCCCGCACTGGTCTGGCATGGGTGCTTTGTAAATCACTGAGTCATTTGCCAACTTCTTCGTTGGCTAGCAAATTAACAACTGAACTGAATGTGGGAAATAATTGCTACATTCTCCACCAATTATCTGAAAAGCTCTTTGGTCTGACATCCCATGTAAAGGAGGTTTCCTGTTGTTGTCACCCAGTTAAAAATGAGAGAGAGAGAGAAACAATGACATCATGGAAGTGGGAGGCCTTTTTTTTTCTTTTTTCTTTTGGGCTCCAAAGTCATCCTGACATTTCCTGTTTTCTGAGTTACACTTGTTCATTCTACTTAGCATACCTTCCCCAGTGCACAGCACACACTGTTCACCACAGGCATGAAAATTGTCCTATGATCACTGTAGCTGCCTGCCTGAACACAACAGGCCCTGAAGGAATGCACTTTCAACTGTGAGGCAGTATGGTGTAGTGGTTAGAGCACGGGGGTCAGTAACTTTTTTTTCAGCCGTGGGCCAGTCCCTCAGACCATGTGGTGGGCTGGACTATATTTTGAAAAATAAATAAATATGAACAAATTCCTATGCCCCACAAATAACCCGGAGATGCATTTTAAATAAAAGGACACATTCTACTCATATAAAAACATGCTGATTCCTGGACCATCCGTGGGCTGGATTGAGAAGGCAATTGAGCTGCACCCAGCCCCCGGGCCTTAGGTTGCCTACCCCCTGGGGTTAGAGTGTCAGACTAGGACATGAGAGACCAGGGTTCAAATTCTCACTCAGCCATGAAGCTCACTGGGTGATCATGGCCCAACCATTGTCTCTCAGCCTAGCCTACCTCACTGGGTTGTTGTGAGGATGAGACAAGGAGCAGAAGAACCATATACACCACCCTGAGATCCTCAGAAGATAAAAGTGGCATATAAATACATTTGAAAAATGCAAAGCTCAATAGGACCTGAATCTGGCACTAGTACTCAAAAAAGCTCAGGGCATTTGCTGTGAGTGGGATGAAGTTCAGCATATATTCTATAATATACTCTCTCTTCTGGTCTTCTAAAAATCAAAAAGAGGACTTCTATTGAAGTGTTCTCTAACTGTGGAAGGAGTCAGATATCTACACCTCTCAGCATAACTACTTCACAGGGCTGTTTGTGAGGCTGAAAGAAGAAAGGGGGGCAGCCATCCTTTAAAAAGCAGAGATGGGAAACTGTGGCCCTCCAGATATTGTTGGGCCAGAACTTCCACCAACCCAGGCCATGCTGGGTGGGAGTTAAGAGTCCAACAACACCTGGAGGGTTGCAGACTCCCCACCTCTGCTTTAAAAGGGCAGCAGGGTTAAAATGCAACAACCAAACGTTCCATATCACAATTCCAGCGGGCGGGTTGTTGCAAGGGAGCACACACTCAGCCAGGGGCGCCAGCTCCAGGGGGGGGGCAAGCCCTTTTGGGGCCCCACTATGTTTTGGGGGTTTGGGCGGTGAGGGCCAGTGTCCAAAAGGTGCAAAGGCTCCTTCTCCTCCTCCTCTGAGTGCAGAGTCGCCCTCGTAAGCTGGCACCTCTGCACTGAGCTAAACTCATTTTACTGCTGCTTCATGAGTCCAGGGCTGATCCCCCAGTGCAAATTAAGTCCTAGACACAAGACATTAAGTGATCTTCAGTACACACCCTTGGGGCTATCTCCCCCCAAAAAACATGAAAACAGCCTGCAGAATCAGGCCAATAGGCCAGCATCTTGTTCTCACAGTGTCCCAATGGATTCCTATGGGGTGCACATAAGCATGCCATGCATGAAACTGGCTTGCGTCCTACCCTCCAGGGCAACAGAAAGCAAACCAGCTTCATCTTTTATATAACAGCCCTTCAAATATTTGATGCTATTATATCACTTCTCCAGGCTAAGCATACCCAAGTCTTACCTTCTCCTCTATGGACTTGGGTCTCCAGGCCACTCTTTGTTTTGCTCTTCATACGAACATTTCAAAGTTTACAATGGAATTACTGCAGATCCAAGAGATTAGGGCTGTACATGGCCTCTCTGGGAACTAAGTCAGGGCCCAATCCAGCCAGGAACTGATCTGGGGGGGCCTTGCAAAGTCAAATGGAGACGGGAAAAGAAGTACCACACCTCTCCCACACGCTGTATGCTTAGTCAGGGTTTTAAACCACATGTAAGCATCTGGCCAGGGAGGGAAGGCAAGGCATGCAGGCTACTTGTGTGTGTCCTTCTCCCCCTCCTCCCTGCCACCAAACCTCTTGTGACAACCCCAGATCACTCCAGGTGGACCTGATTCAGTTTGGTTTCGTGCTGAATTCAGTGCACAGCCCTACATGGAAGGAAAAAGCTGAACTAAGCAGCACTTGCAAAAATTGCTATTCTCCCAGAAGAGTGGCGCATCAGCTGCTGGGCTGCATTGTCCCAAAGTACCTTTGACGCTTGGGCAAAACTTCATGAAACATTGGTATCATGATTGTTTAGTCTCTGCCAGTTATTACGTCTGTAAGAGAAGGCAGCTTTCGCAAGCTATGCTAAAGTTCATTGTCTCTTGAAATTTAGTTATCACCTACAGGCAGCAGTTGGCTTACACATCCTAACTGAAAAATAGTTCCAATCAAGCTTAGCCCCTACCAAGTTTTCTGCCATATTAAACAGCATCCCAGGCCCCTCATCTCCATCAATCCCAGATACCAGCCTTCATTTCACTCTTTGATTAACACCTTTTGGATGTTCTCTGCCTGTGAACAAAGCTGCATACAGGAAGGGTACATGATTTATTTCTTACCAAGCGAGTTGTGTTTCCCTGTTTGTCCCTCCTGAATACCTGCAAAAAGGTACTGTTTTGTTGAGCCTTTTTCAGATGTCAATTATGTTGGTTGCTGCTGAAGTTCTTTCCTGCTGGTGTTGGGGGTTGTGCTTTGTGTATTTTTATGGGGTTTGTAACCTGGGCTCTTAAATATGTTGTACATTGCCCAGACTACAACCGTCTTCTTTTTTTAATTTTTAACAAGAGAGTAAAAAGGGACCCCTGACCATTAGATCCAGTCATGTCTGACTCTGGGGTTGCAGCGCTCATCTCACATTACTGGCCGAGGGAGCCGGCGTACAGCTTCCGTGTCATGTGGCCAGCATGACAAAGCCGCTTCTGGCGAACCAGAGCAGCGCATGGAAATGCCATTTACCTTCCCGCTGGAGCGGTACCTATTTATCTACTTGCACTTTTGACGTGCTTTCGAACTGCTAGGTTGGCAGGAGCTGGGACCGAGCAACGGGAGCTCACCCCATCCCGGGGATTCGAACCGCTGATCAGCAAGCCCTAGGCTCTGTGGTTTAACCCACAGCGCCACCCACACCCCTACATGTACAAGAGAGTACCTGGGTACAAGAAAGTACCCAGTTTTAAAAATAATACGTATGTGGTTCTCCTCCCTGCCCCCTCTTTATCACAGCAAAATTCCTGTGACACAACAGGCAACAGGTGAGCTTCATGGCCAAGTGGAGACTTAAACTAGTCCAAAACTAAACCAAGATGGCATACCCCTGGCCTTCCAGATGTCGCTGGGCTCCAATTTTCATCACCCCAGCTAACCAATGATCCAGGATGATGGAGTCCAGAACATCTGGAAGGTCACAAGTTTTCCATCCTTGTTGTTACCATGTATGCACACTACAAGCTAGGTGACCTCAGGCGCTGGACGCACACTCTTCTTCCCAGGGCTGCCCCCCTCAATGGCCACACTTCACATCCTGGGTGTTTCTGCATGAATGGGGTGTGCCTTGGAATTCAGATGGTGGTGCCTCTTGGTTGTGTGAATGGAGACCAGAGAAAGCAACGTGAGCGTGTGTCTAGAAACTATTCTACAGCACCATTGCTCCACCCACTTTAGCCTCTGCCCCCACCTGCCCTCAAAAGGTTTCCTGGGTTTAAAAAGATTCCCCACCTTGACCAGCTCTCAAATGGTGACACATCCTCAGAGTCAACTCCTGAACCCAAATAACTCCCAGGAACGTCGTATAAAGCCTGTGGCGTTCAACAGACAGCAATGCAAAAGCTTACGCACATTTAAGCATTCTATGACTCTAATCAAGACTCAACCACTTTTCAGCCCTGCTGAATTAAGGACATGTTTTCATTACTTTTTAAAGTAATCATTTGTAGCTTGTTCCTCCCTCCCCCTCCCAGCATGCATTTAAACGAGAGAGGACGCAGAAAAAGCAACAAGGAAAGTTGCACACATATAGAAATACTGGCAATAAAAAAATAAAATAAAGAAAGCTTAATAAATATCTAGGGGGTTGGACTAGATGACCCTCATGGTCCCTTTCCATCTCAACAAGTCTGTGATTCTGTGAAATGTGTCCACACCATTGCTACAGGGAGAAATCACCAAAGGCCAAAGAAAGGAAGTCTTGGTGCAAGCAGTAAAAACCTAAGAGTGCTTAATCTTGACTGGATCAAGCCCTTCCTCACCACCTGCTTTATTTGCTTCTAACCCAGACAATTTGTCCACTTAACTCAATGTTGTCCACACTGATGGGCAGTGAATTGCCAGAGTTTCTAGAGATGCCAAGGACTGAACCTAAAGCCAATGCTTTTTTTCTGGGGGTACGCAGGGGTATGCATACCCCTAAACATTTTGTGAATCTAACTTTGGCGACATTGAGGGGCAGTACTGTATTTCAATACGAGTAGGAAAATGAGAGTACCCCTAAACATTTTATTAGAAAAAAGCACTGCCTAAAACCTTCTGCATGCAAAGCAAATTCTCTTCCATTGAGCTGTGGCCCTTCCCTGCTAGAATTTTGGTTGCTGGTCTACACCCAGATTATAACAGACTTATAGCAAAATTAAAATATATTTACCAACGAACCCAGTGCCTCAAGTGAGGCTGTGTAAACACCATACATTCAAACCACACTTCCACCACGTCCAAAGTAATTCTGGGAACTGTAGTTTGTTAAGGGTGCTGGGAACTGCAGCTTTGGGAAGTGTAAATTACAATCCCTGGGATTCTAGAGTTTTCGTTTGCTTTAAATAAATTGTGGGGAGTAGTTTGCGCAAAAGGGCTCAACTTAGATACCATGCAAATTGCTTTTTTTTGTGGTGGTGGTGCGGAGGAGTTGTGCAGGGAGAAATTTAACACTTTCCTCCCTGCTGCAGGTCAATCACACTTCTGAGGCTTTGGGCATTTCATATATAAATCAAGATTGCACTCCGAAACTCCTTCCCAATTCTTAAAGGCGCAAGAACCCCGTACTAACAAACTTCTCTCTCTCTCTCTCTCTCTCTCTCTCTCCCCACAGGGCCAGCACCCGCAAGCCAACGCGCACCTCTTTCCCGACGGTCCACAGTCACGTATTTCAACATTCACATGTGGCGCAGAGAGGTAGAAGGAGGGGGGAGAGGGAGAGAGAGAGAGAGAGAGAGAGAGAGAGAGAGAGAGAGAGAAGAACTTCACTCCCGGGACCAGAAACCTCCGTCCGCTCCCTGTCCTGAATCGTTCCTTCCATACCCAACTCCGGGTCCAGCCTCACCTTGATGCGGTACACCGCCAGGTCCGCATGGGGAACCACCTGCTCCCAGACGGAGATGCCTGAGCGGTCGTACCAGCTCAGCCAACCCTGCTGCGACTCGCATTCCGCCAAGAAATCCCGGAAGGCAGCATCGTTCGGGAGGGTCACGGGCTCCATCCTACCTAAACAGAACGGGGGAAAAAGCACAGGTGGAGGCGATGGCACGGCAGGGGGGCGGGGGCGGGGGCGGGTCCCCCCCATCCCCATCCCCAGCCAAGCTAAGCCAAGGTCTCTCCCCGCTCCCCTTCCACTCACCTGCGTTAAGAATGGTCCAGCGGCGTTACTACTGCGCCTCCGGCGTGTGCGCCCCGTCCAGGAGTCCTCGCAAGCAAAGTCACGGCAAGCAAGGAAAGGAGAAGAGTCCGCGGAGCCGAGGATATGTGAGCGGCTCTAAATTGCTTTTTGCGGGCGCTGATTGGCCGGGCCCTGCAACTGATCGGCTTTCCCCACCGCTGCTATTGGACGAAGGCGGCCGGCTTGCTCGGAGCGCTCCGTCTCCAGCTCGCGATTGGCGAAGTTGGGTCTGCTTGTTTAGACTACTTGTTTTATTTATTTAACTTTTAATCGGCACCGTTTTTATTGCAGTTTTGCAGCCGAGGCCTTATGGGCGTCAAACAAGCTTACTTGTCAATAGAAGAAGAAGAGGAGGGCGGGGAGGGAGAGGGGGAGAAAAATATGAATAAGGGGAAAGGGCAGCAGCGCAGCAGAAACAAACCGAACACAAAACTCTTAAAAGTGCGGCGAAGAGCTTATAATTGGGGTGGGGTGGGGTCATTGTTTACATTATCATTCAAAAAACAAAATAAAAAACCCAGCACCCACCACCTCTCAATAAATTCGTTTCCTTCGTTATCATTATTCTATGCTTATGATAATTTTTTATTCTCTTGTTAATCATACTGTTTTAAATGTGTATTTTATATTTGACTTCACTTAGCAGTTTTTTTTGGAAATGTTTAAGATTTTTGTTATTATTGTGTTAAATATGTATTCTGTAGTTGACCTTTGTAAAGTTTTATTTTGAAATGTTTAAGCTAATATTTTAGTTTTCTGTTAATTATATTGCTTTGACTGTATATATATATATATTTGACTTTCTTCAGAAATGTTTGATCCTGGACTGTTTTATTGATGTTTTAATATGCTGAAAAGTGCTTTGAGATTTTTCTTAAAAATATAAAGCGGTATAGAAATGAAATTAATAATAAATAAATATTTGTTGAATTTATCAGTAGCTTTACTTTGCGCTGGGCAATCCAAAGTGATTTACAACCCAACAAACAGGCGATAAACTCCTACATAGATGCATTAAAACCAAGAGGAAAGAGAAATACATTAAAAGCACGCACACACAAACACACACACGTCTAAAAGGCAACGGGTAGTTAAAAGCCAAAGGCCTGGTTATAGTGGAATGTTTTTGCCTGGGACCTAAATACATGCAAGGAAGGCACCAAAAGTGTCTCCCTAGGGAGAGCATTCTGCAAGTAGAGTAGGGGAAAGAAAGGCCTCAGGTGATGATCACATGTCTGGCCAGGTTGGGTCAAAAGGAAGAGGTACATGTTATTGTGTATTGGGTTTCTCCCATGTTAATTTTATCATCAAGATAGCTCACCAGGTTCTCTTTAACCAATCACTTATGCTGGGGGAGGGTCCTTCATTTTTCCATTTTCGTGCAATATACTGGTTTGCCACTGTTAGCAGTGTACTAATCAGCTGTATCAAAAGCAGAGTTGTTTTAGGATTTGTTGGAAGATCGTAGCGTTTACTTGTTTGTATCAGTACTTTTGTCCTGAAAGGTGTGTATGTGTTTACAACTCCAGCAGATATGTACTAATCTGTCTTAATTCTGCTATACCTCCAACAATGCATGTTTCAGCCAAAGATAGTACTAGTTTTGTGCGGAATTAAGTAGCATTGGAAATTTGTCTTAAGATAATTCTCCTTCAGGGTCACACTAATAAACATTTCTCCAGTATATTTTAAATGCCCACCCATGTCCATTCTGTTTCAAAGATTGTTGACCCAATATTTGCTAAGTCCTGTTCACATGAAGGACAGGGAGATTATTTTGCATTTATCAAAAATATTAAATAGATATTTGTTATTACTTAAGTTTTATAATTTTGCTCAAAAGGCTTTAATGTGGTAACCTGATTATTTAGCTTTGAACTGTTACCCTATATGTCTCAGTTGAAAAAGAAAAGAATTATAGTGGGAGTACGTGATTATTATTGCTGCCTGCTCATGTCAAATAATTTGATGCTGGCACAAATCAGCTGCTATAGTTTAACACATTGTTCAATTTTTAAAAAACCGTACATTGTCAAAATTGGTTGTCTACAAAACCATTTCCGAGGTCACTGGAGAAAATGCTGGAAATACTGTTTTTGAATAAAGACACCATAGAAATAGCTTACCGGTATATTTTAACCCACCCAAGAAAGTTGTAGGATCTGCCCCTTTTTAGTATCTTCATCATTTCGTGTGCTTATGTTTCTGCAGTTATGATTGACATTTGTTTGTGAATCTGGGTCCTAAGTACTCTATTGGACTATTTTTAAATTGAAACCCAAAATCTTTGTAGAAGGTATTTATCAATTGAGTTGCCAATATTTATTCCGAAACCAACTGATTTAGTAGTATGGATCTTGTAACCGGATGCTTTTCCAGAGGCCGTGTATTTTGCATTGATGTTTCTGGTTTTGTAAAAGATAATGCTACTATTGTCTGCATACAGTGAAATTTTAAATTCTTGCAAGCCAAAGTTAATTCCATTGGTTCTTAACAAACTTGCTAATGGGACTAAAAAACTGAGATAATGTAGACCCTTGGCATGTGCCATGCTGGATTCTTAATGGCATTGATAATTAATTGTTAACAAAAATATTTGCTGTTGAGTCCTTATATGGGAAATCCATCCATCCTTTAAATCTGCAACTGAGATTCATATTTTGAAGAGTTAGTGTTATAAAAGGCTATTCTGCCCTTTTTAAAAAAGTGGGTTGAGGTGAGGGGCACCAAAGCCCCCCTTTCTTTATGAAATTTACCCACCCACTCCAAATTTAAGCAAAAGTAAACATTTGCATTTATCAGATTCCCATGACTTAATCCTGCTACTTTTACTTCTTTAAGCCCCCCTTACCCAACTACAAAATACAGGTGCTTGTTTGTTTCATGAAAATGGGGTGCAGGTGAGAAAAAGAGGAGAGAATGCAAGGAAATTTTATCCCTGGAACATGCAATAAAGTCTTGTGGCACCCTCACAACCAAACTTTTATTATAGTATAACTTTTTAAGTGGACAAGAAAGAGGCCATCAAATGCAACATTATTGTTATCAGAAGGAAGCTCTATTTTGCAAAAGGTTTACGATGGAAACTAAGATCTGACTCTTCTTCCCCATCCTTTATTATTTAAGAAGTGAACTGAATAATACTAAGAGGACTTGGAATTTAATCAAATCATTAAATATAGCACACGGGGGGGCACATTATCTAAATTATATAATTCAGTACTGTATTTGAATTATTGGTATTAATAATTGCATTATGAATTGGTATTGTTGTAATGAGGCTATTATTGGATTGTAACTGGAAACAAATAAAAAAATATTATTAAAAAACACACACGATAAAACATCAAACATTAAAAACTTCCCTAAACAGGACTGCCTTCAGATGTTTTCTAAAAGTCAGATAGTTGTGTATTTCCTCTTGACATCTGATGGGAGGGCATTTCACAGGGCGGGATCCACTACCGAGAAGGCCCTTTGCCTGGTTCCCTGTAACCTCATTTCTTGCAGTCGGGGAACCACCAGAAGGCCCTCAGTGCTGGACCTTAGTGTCCGGGCTGACCAATGGTATAAAAATAGCCAGCCCTTTCATTAAAAGAAGTCAATTATTAAAGTTCCCGTTGGAACAAAAAAGTCTTCACCTGCCAGCAGAAGGACAGCAAGGAGGGAGCCAGTCTAGCTTCTCTAGGGAGGGAGTTCCAAAGTTGGGGAGCAGCCACCAAGAAGGCCCTCTCCTGTGTCCCTACCAAGTGTGCCTGCGAGAGTGGTGGGACTGAGAGAAGGGCCTCTCCTTATGATCTCAGAACCCGAGCAGGTTTTTGTGAGGAAATATGGTGTTTCAGATAGCTTGGTCCTAAGATGCTTGAAGAGTAATTCCTACTTGCACATGGTTGTGAAAGCAGAGGGAAACAAAACTTTAGAAGGGAAGGTGGGGGCAACTCAGTGAGAGCTAGAATACATACATACAGCAACCTTTTTACAACAGCAGGCAGTCACAGGTGATAAAACTCTTCGTTGGAATGTCACCCTGAAAAAGGCTTACCTGGAGACCTTATTACTATCATTAAGGCAACAGGCAAAAATGTATCTGTTTTCCCAAGCTCCTTAAGAACTGCTAAGGTAAGCATTTGACAGGTTTGATTTTACCATTTATTTAAATAGGCCGTTGCTATTTTAGGTTTGCACTTTAATTTGCAGTATGCTTGTACTGTATGTATTTGAATTGTACTTCTCGGTCATTCTTATCGTATACAGAGTTGTACCTAGGGTCACTTGCACCCTTAGCAATGAGCTGTATTGGCATTCCACCCCCCCCCCCCCCAACAATTAAAAGCAGTTAACCACAATAGCCACATTAGAATTTTCTACATTTTACACAAACTAAGTACTCAATGCATCCAAAGGAAGGGCGACGAGAGAAAGGTGAAAAAATTCACACACCTTTGTGCTGTGATGCAAGGGTCTCAGGAAGTTTCTCCTGCATTTGATCTTGCTGCAACAGTGGCGTCGTATCAGTACACATTTCAGCATACATCATTTCCGGATACTGTATATAGGTTATATTATTTAACTCTTATTATTTATTATTTATTATTATTTAATTATTTCCTGGCACTGCACATATACGCAGTCACATGAGAGTCAATTGCACACAAATGACAGGAGAGGGGTTTGCCTGTACTCTCGCTTTTTTTTTTGTGCAACAGAATTAAACTGCATGTTTAAGCTTTTTTAAAAAATTGGCGGATCTGACCAAATAAACTGATCAGCTGAATTGCAAATGTATGTAAAATTCTGTTCCACAGTAAGCAAAGTGTGTCAAGTGGTAGCTACCCAGTAATCTGTCATTAAGGTAAGCCTCACTTGACCCCTGGTTCACAATTTCTCAAATCGTTCACCTGTTCCTTGCCTCCTGAACAAATCTTGCCACTTCTCAGTGACTATGTCAGGTATCCATTCCATCTTTTCCGCCCTTGGTATTGCAGTAGAAAAGACTGAGCCTACTGGGAAAGACAGTGCACAAATAAGAAAGGGCAACTTCCATCTCTGCCTGCTCGCTCATCCTCTCTATCAGCAGTGTAGAGGATTAGGTCATCAAGGCCACTCAGAACACACAAGTGAGTGAAAGGGCATTTGCTTGAGGTAAGAGCAGCTTGTAGACCATGGAGCAAAAATGGTTGGGCCTGGCTGTGTGGCAGAAAGGAAGTCCAAGGCTCTGCTTCCTTTCATGCCTTTTCTCAATCACTGCACAGCAGCAGCTAGGTTGGACCCCCAATCCTCACTGTGGTGCTGCCCAGAGGGAGACTGCAGATGAATGAGTGTGAAAGGAACTGTATCTTTCAGCAATGGTCACTGCCTCTGTTCACTTCCTCACTAGCTCTTTTTGAGAAGCAGCGCAGTGGAGATGACTGAGCTCCCTCAGCACAACCCCCACCATGGCAATGCTTAGAGAGAAAAGGCAGTGGCTGCTCCAAAGAGCAGCTCCTGGTTACTAAGGAACTTAACCATGAGCCTGGGTTCAGAAGGCATACAAAGTGACCCCTTGGCAGAGCTTAGTATGGGTGCCAAAAGTGGAGGAACAAAGTGGACGTGAACTTCTTTCAGAGCCCTCACACATGCGGCCCTAGTAAGCCATTGTTGGTTTACCATATTGCATGGAGCAGGCCATTGGGAACCAACATAGTACCTGTGGCGTCTAATGATTCACATATAGATATCAGCATATATATCAACTAGCTGAACTGATCAGTGACTCTTTTTATATTTATATTGGCAGAACCTGGGAATAATGGACACTCTGTAAATTTTCCATAAAGAGATTCCGATATTCTTTCTTGCAGAGATGGACATCGCCATGTAATGGTGTACTCCCTCAGGTTTGACAGCCGAGGGATGGTTCTCACAAATATGGTTGATAGCCCTATCCCAGAAAATGCCAAATTCGGTTGGCCAAAGGGAAAACAAATCCTCACAATTTTTATAACATATGGCAACATTCATGGAATATATGCAGTGAGGGGACAGTATGCATAACCACTGAAATCTCATGGCAATATGTGGATTAAAACACAGGACAATGATTTGAGCCTCACAAATGGTGTAGCTGATATGTTGTATGTTGTACAACTTTTGGACATCAGTCCTACAAGAAATCTGCAAAATAACAAAATAGGTATCAGAATCAACTCCAGAACTAGTCCCAGTAAATATCTACCAAGGCAACAATGCACACTCACATAAGCCACATATTCTTAGCAGCTAGGAGTGTCTTAACTAGACATTGGAGGCACCTGTCAGGAGTCAACATGAACCACTGGTACCAAACCATATGGGAAAGAGCCCCTACTAGAAAAGCTAACCAGCAAATTGAAATTAGCACAGGGACAAACAGAAGAGGATGCCTTCACCCTGGTGTGGCTCCTCTTTATTACATACTGTATACAGCCCAAACAAGACAACGACCTAACCCTACCAACAGCATACGAATAAATATGGCTAATTTGACCCAATGATCCACACCCCCTCACAAACAAGACTCACTGAAATCAACTGAATGCAACCAACCATGCTCTGGGCCCTCCAGCAAATTGCACTGTCAACATACATACATACATACTTGCATACATACATAAACTATCCATGTGACGCTGCCTCATAATGCCTATGACAGTAGTGTCTCACACTGAATGTAAATGACCTGTGGAAAGGACTCGATGAATTGAAAACAGAGATGTTATATGTATTCATGGAAAACTTTTAATAAAACAAATTAAAAATAAAAACAGAATAAAACTTGAAAATTAACTTATCTGTGTAAAACTAATGTGTGTGAAGCCATAAAACAGTCACACAATCCTATCAGGTAAAGTTGTGTGCAGGCAAACTAATGGTGTGACCAGGAAATAAGTGCCTACTTAAACAAATGTTTTAAGTTTGAAGCTAAAAGACAGTACAGCAGCTAAAGCTCCACTTTTATGTTTTGATAGCACTTACTCAACAGGCTCTTTCAGAAAAAGAAAGCAAAACCTCCAAGGCAAAGCTTGGGTGATAAGAATGATTGGAAAGCTACAAGTTGGTTTCCCCAGTTGCCCAAAGCAATCTTCCAGACTAACGGGAATGAATGTAAACAGGGGAATGCCACTTTTTCTGCAATCCTTACACATTCTCCCTAGCTTAAAGCTCTATTAAAAAACAGAGCAAAAGAGGGGCAGGTTAAACCAGTCACTCTTGCAGAGCTATGAATTATCTCCTGTGAAAGTGCAAACCCACACATTAAACTGTTTATTTAGAGAGCCCGGCCCTTCTTAAACAGTTGTCAAAATCAAAACAAAAAACACAAAGTAATTTTTAGGAATAGATGAGGTTAGACTCTGCTTAGGTGGAGGACCAAGAAGTACCTATCTGTGCATTAAGGACAGAGAGGTGTTAGTTTCTGAAAAGTGCCTCCAAGCACTGATCCTTTGGGCTGTTTTGATAAATATCTATCTAAATCTTCCTGTCCAGACTAGGTGTCAGAAATATGATGGATCACTGAAGGGTTGGGAAACCTCAGGCCCAGGGGTTAAATGTAGCCGTTATGCAGGCTGTTATGTGGCCCTCCTAACTCTCACCTGGGCATGTCCCTCACTGACTTGGCTTGGCATTCTACGTGTTCTTGCAGGGTTGGATGTGTCCTGATTTGAACTCCATTAACTTCTGCTTGTCTTGATGGAGGACTGAGAGAGGTGTGTGAATGCATGCAGAAAGCTCACTGTACACAGGTAAAATTTGCATTTGCTGCCCCACCCACTTTTGCCCTGTCTTGCCCATCACCAGCAGGGTGGTCTCCAGAAGAGTGTCCAGGTCAATTCTGTGTCCAAGGTAGCTGTCTACCAGCTCCATCTGGTACACAGGCTGAGATCCTACCTACCTGTGGACTGTCTTGCCAGTGGTGCATACTCTAGTTATCTCCCGACTGAACTACTGCAATGCACTCTACGTGGGGCTACCTTTGAAGGTGACCCGGAAACTACAACTAATTCAGAATGCGGCAGCTAGACTGGTGACTGGGAGTGGCCGCCGAGACCACATAACACCATCTTGAAAGACCTACACTGGCTCCCAGTAAGTTTCCAGGCACAATTCAAAGCGTTGGTGCTGATCTTCAAAGCCCTAAATGGCCTCAGCCCTGTACACTTGAAGGAGCGTCTCCACCCCATCGTTCAGCCCGGACACTGAGGTCCAGTGCCAAGGGCCTTCTGGTGGTTCCCTCACTGCGAGAAGCGAGGTTACAGTGAACCAGGCAGAGGGTCTTCTCGTTAGTGGCGCCCTCCCTAGGGAACGCCCTCCCGTCATATATCAAGGAAATAAACAACCACCTGACTTTTAGAAGACATCTGAAGGCAGTCCTGTTTAGGGAATTTTTAAATGATTGATGTTCTATCGTGTTTTTAATATTCTGTTGGGAGCTGCTCAGAGCGGCCAGGGAAACCCAGCCAGATGGGTGGGGTAATAACAATAACAATAATAATAGTGGTCCTTTGATTGAAAACAGCTGCCCACCCCTGAATTAGTGGGATGCTGTTAAACCTGGATAGAGAACCAGGAACGCCAAGGCTTTGCAACAGATATCCGTAACTGTCCTGCCCCACAAGTTTCTCTTTCCCAGCACATTAGAGTCCATGGTCACAGCAGCTGGAATCTGGTCTCAAGACTCTTCAGGAGTATGAAACAGTAGTTTTGACTATAAAAAGGCACCAACGCAGGCATTTCCTTTTAAACAGCCAATATATTTTGGGTGGGGATGTGGGGAAACAGACACAGGGTGGGTTTATGGCACAAGAGCAGAATTCGGTGATGGGTACAGATTTTTGTGATCCATAAAAGTCAATTGTTCAGTACACATACCAAAAATTTACCAGCTAGGTTGTTAGCCCTTACAACTGCATGCCAAGCCTTCAAAGTATAAGGGTTGTTTCTGGTGAACCTCAGTAGTTTGGGAGCTGGGGAGTGCCAAATAAAAGCAGCCAGTGAGTACTTAAGCCCTATGCATAACTTCATATGGAAGATTTGTGGATAAAGAGGTTAGAGCAGCTGCCCAATATTTCCTTAAAAAACAACATCACAATGACACAACTGTGGTGAAATTAACTTTATTTAGTGTGATACACAGCTGTAGTCTGACAGTCAGTATTCATATATTTAGAGTCACTTGCTTGGCTAACAGCTAGAAGACAGCAGAGCCAGAGACAGACACTCAAATAGTATACACATCCACAGAGAAGGCAGTCAGAAAATGAACTATGCTGTTCACCTTGTCCGTCCGTCCCCACCGCCTGCCCAACCACCCCCATATCTCCCCACAAAACATTTAAGTATTTTGTTTTGAAATCCCTATTCTCTGGAAAATACACAGGTTTCCAGTGTGTCTTGAGAGAACACAACAGCAGTGACAGGACTGGGCTGCCAGTGAGAAAGGGAGAGTGGCATCAGTTTAACTGCAGAGAGAGAAACAAGTCACACTGACAGCACATCAGCAATTTCCACGCAACAGGGAATATATATATACACAGGATGAGTAGAGGCCTCTACAGTGCAATTTGCTTTCAGAACTGATGGGGCCAAAGTTGTGGGCTTATCTATTCTGCTGGAGAGGCTACTGAGGAGCAGAAGGCTGGGGGGCGGGCGGGCAGAATCTGTGCATGAGGTTCCTGCACTCAGCTAAAGGGGTATAAGAGAATGATGGGGAAACCCAAAGCATCATAGAAGTAGCAGATTCTGAGGTTTGCTTTCAGTGGCCAGTCACAGATAAGATTGAGATGAGGACTGTTAAGTTTCACAAAAAAAGCCTGACAGATAATTTAAATGCACTTAGCCATTCCAAGCTTTCAAGATGCAGTAAGTGCTTATTTTCTTCCACGAATAAATCAGGACTTTACCAAGGTGAGCCCTTAGCTCCAAGGCCAAAGGGTGATGTCATATGCTCATAAGCTCTAAATTTCATACGCAAGATGGGGCAAGGAGCCATGTGTACCATTATGATGCATGCAAAGGCCCAATACCCGCAATCCTTCTATGTCGAAAAGGAGATGGCAGATTGCAGAAACTGGGCAATATACATTTGACTGATGCAGACCGTGGCCCAGTTCGCATTTAACAGTAAGCCAACCTCTGCTGCAGTCAAATGAGCAAATGTGTGGATTCATGGCCATTTTGCTCCTTCTCCAATCTTGCTGCTGGGATAACTCAGTTGATACAGCATGAGACTCTTAATCTCAGGGTTCAAGATCATGGGCTCAAGCCCCACTTGGGCAAAAGATTCCTGTATTGCAGGGGGTTAGACTAGATGACTCCCATGGTCCCTTCCAACCCTACAATTCTATGAAGCCATGGTTTGGCTTTGTGTTATATCCAAGTCCAGGCCGCTGGTTTATTTTGTCCAGACAATGGTTTACCCACCTGTAGATAATCTGTGAGAGATAAACCACAAGCCTAGTTTCAGATGTTAACATTAAGACAAACTGTGGCTTAGGTCAAAGCAGTGCAGTGGGCAGCAGGGCCAGAGGAGCAACCTAGCGGCTGGGATCGTCTGTCTGAGAACCTGCACTTTTTATTAAGTGTAACATGCAACCTGGGCTGTTAAACTGCAAATCCAAACTTGCATTCCACCATGTACACCAGACTGCCAAGTATGAGAACCAGACTTAAGTACTATGAATACTCAGAAAAGGTATTCATCATAATACCTTCATCATAGCAGCACAGCTCAGTGAAAATAATAATAATAATAATAATAATAATAATAATTTTATTTATACCCCGCCCTTCCCAGCCAGAGAACCGGGCTCAGGGCGGCTAACATCAATTAAAATCACAACAAAAAACATAAAAACGATCAATTTAAAATAACAGATTAAAATACAAATTTAAAATTCAATTAAAACTGCAGGTCTCAATTTCAAAATAACCCACCAATAAAAGATGAAGCATAAATATTAAACAGAAACCAACCCAAAGGCCAGGTGGAACAGCTCCGTCTTGCAGGCCCTGCGGAAAGATGCCAAATCCCGCAGGGCCCTGGTCTCCCGTGATAGGCTGTTCCACCAAGTCGGGGCCAATATTGAGAAGGCCCTGGCCCTAGTTGAGGCCAACCTAACGTCTTTGTTGCTCGGGACCTCCAAAAGATTATCACTTGAGGACCTTAAGGTCCTACATGGGACATACCAGGAGAGGCGGTCCCTTAAATACGAGGGTCCCAAACCGCATAGGGCTTTAAAGGTCAAAACCAGCACCTTAAACCTGATCCTGTACTCCACCGGGAGCCAGTGCAGCTGGTAAAGCACTGGATGAATGTGGTCCCGCGGCAAAGACCCGGTAAGGAGCCTCGCCGCGGCATTCTGCACCCGCTGGAGTTTCTGGGTCAGCTTTAGGGGCAGCCCCGCGTAGAGCGAGTTACAATAGTCAAGTCTGGAGGTGACCGTCGCATGGATCACTGTGGCCAGATCAGGGCGAGAGAGGTAGGGGGCCAACTGCTTAATACGGCGGAGATGGAAAAATGCCACCTTTGCTGTGATTGCAACCTGTGCCTCCATAGAAAGAGAGGCATCAAAGGTTACACCCAAACTCTTGACGGAAGGCGCTGGCACTAGTTGGGCCCCCGCAAGAGATGGGAGTTGGCCTCCCAACCCCATGTCGTCCCGACCCAGCCAGAGGACCTCTGTCTTCGAAGGGTTTAACTTCAACCGGCTCCCACGCATCCATGCAGCCACAGCCTCCAAGCACCTGGCCAGTGTGTCTGGGACCGAGTCAGGGCGGCCGTCCATCAACAGAAAAAGCTGGGTGTCATCAGCATATTGATGACAGCCCAGCCCGAAACTCCGGACAATCTGGGCAAGAGGGCGCATAAAGATATTAAAAAGCATCGGGGAAAGGATTGTGCCCTGCGGAACTCCACACACCAAGGAGTGTCGCGGCGACAATTCCCTCCCTAGCACCACTCTCTGTCCCCGACCTGAGATAAAGGAGCGCAGCCATTGTCGGACTGTGCCCTGAATCCCCACGTCGGCAAGGCGGTGGTCTAAAAGATCGTGGTCGACCATATCGAAGGCTGCTGACAAATCTAAAAGAATCAGCAAGCCCGAACCGCCTCGATCCAGTTGTCTACGAAGATCATCTGTTAGCGCCACCAAAGCTGTCTCGGTCCCATAACCAGGGCGGAAGCCGGACTGAAACGGATCCAGAGCCAATGTTTCATCCAGAAATCCGCTAAGCTGTTCAGCAACCGCTCTCTCAATTACCTTACCCAGGTACGGAAGATTCGAAACTGGGCGGTAATTGGATAGATCTAAAGGATCTAAGGATGTTTTCTTTAAGAGCGGACGCACCACTGCCTCCTTCAATTCCTGTGGGAAAGTCCCCGTGCCAAGGGACAAATTTATGATCTCACCCAGAGGGGCCCGTACCTCGTCTGGACACGCTCTAATCAGCCAAGATGGGCACGGGTCAAGGGGGCAAGTGGTGGGCCTTCCAGCTTGGAGGAATCTGTCTACATCGGCAGGGAGTATCCGATCAAAGTGGTCCAATACTGGACCCGAGGACAGTCGAGGGGCCTCCAGTTCCATTATTGTATCCAAATTGGCAGGGAGGTCACGGCGGAGCAGCAAGACTTTCTCTGCAAAAAAGCTCGCAAATGCCTCACAGCTATGAGTCGATAAACTACAGGGGATAAACAAGACTGTATATTTGTGGAAAACCTGGGTTTTCTTTTGTTATGTAAGGACAGGTGGGTGTCTCTGCCCAAGGAGTCATGTTTAGGAGAAATTATTAAACACATACAACCCCCTGCCCCACCCAAGTGATAGTAGGAATTAAGGGTATTCTCCCTTTCTGGGGGAGCAATTTATGTAGAACTTGACAGGTACTTTTGCTGTTGCAACAAAACGCTTTAAGAAAAACCTTAAAAATTCAACAGATAAAGCTTTTCCATTATGCAGCATTAGCTGAAGGGATAATGCTGTACTGGTTGAATTTCACTCAGCTTACGAGGACAGAAGCCTCTGCTGAAAACAGGGCTGGCAACTCACTTAAGCTAGGAACGTGGAGGGAGGGAGCAAAGCAAAACAAAACAGGGATGGAATATATGCTGCTCTTGCTCTTTACCATCCCTCACTCATTTGTAAGAATATAAACTTGTTTATGTAAGTGTCCACAGGTTATGTTCAGAAGCAACTCCAGCAAAGAGGAGCCATATCACTTGCATACACAAGTCTGGCAGGAAGAACTATCGGAGTATAGGGCAAGGGTAGTGAGCATGGTCCCCCCCCCCCCGGATTTTGTTCAACTCCCATCAGCCAATGGCCAGGAACAATAGAGTTGTAACCCCCATATCTGGAGGGTACCATGATCTGGGGATTATTATTTGGACAAAACTTCAGACCAAAACAAAATGGTCCCAAGTACCATCCAAAACAATTACCCAATTAATGTCATTTTCTGCGACCAGTCTCCCAGGTCTGCATGTTAGGGTGGCTTGCACCCAATAAAGGGGGTGACATTTGTGATAAATCATAAGTTCAAAGAACTATAGTTCAAAAGTTTTTATCCTCTGAAAAAGTATGATACACAGGTACCTCTTGCAGAGCAAGCCAAGCATCAAAAAAGATTTGAAGTCTATTGCACTGTGCATTAAGTAAAAATGGAACAACCCTAATATGTGTGGAGAACTGGTCAATAGCAAGTTTTTTTTGGGGGGGGGGACAGAATTAGACCAAAATTGGACCAATTCAAGGAGAAGTGCTATGCCACTTACATTTAGGCTTTAAATGCTAGTCTGGCCCAGCAAAATAAAATAAAATAAAAACTTTCTCATAGCTAGGCACTGTCTCACCTAACGGGAGAGTGTACTGCCCATAGTCATTTGTAAAAAATGGCAATAGAGCCATGAAGCATAAAAGGTAACTGTAAAGTACTTTGCATATTTAAAATGACACATACCGTACATTTACAGAAATAGCAGCACTGGACCAAGTCTAGTCTGCAAATCCCTGTTTTAATCTAGCTAGTAACTGTAGAGTTTACAGCTCACCTAGAAACAGATCTTGTTTAGTCCTTGAGAATATATCCCCAGTCCATCACTTTGCTGCAGCCAGACTTCCCACATAAGGCTCTGCATATTCAGTCTGGTTCTGCCAATCCTCCCTATCCATATTTAACTGAGCACCACATGCTTGAGAAAAAAGGGTAAGCCAATCTGCAATTAAAAATACCTAGCCACTGTGTAAAGATAAATGACAACTTGGGAGTAGAAATATCTAATGCCATGTTCTGAGCTACCTTCTCCCTTCCCCTTTACTACCCCTCAGGGAATGGAGGAACAAAGATTAAAGGGGGAATTAAGTGGGTAGCTATGGCTAACCTACAGGAAGTCAGCAGTGGAGTACACCTGTTGCTTCCCCCATCCTCATATATATGCTGCAACAGCAGGCAAACTGAAGGAGCAACCTCTGGAAAGGGGATGGATAAAAAGCAACAGGAAGTAAGTAAGGAATGACCCAGCCCCACTAGGTCCTTTGCTGTAGGTTTGTCCATGCTTTCCTAAATTGAGAAAAGTTCTGCCCCTTTGCATTCATAGGACGACACAGAAAGGTGCACACGCCCGAGACAGGAAACCTAGAAGATGAGTGCCAGGGCACCCAAAGTGCAACAACCAACATGGGACAGGACACACTTGAGGGTTCACACCATGCAGTAGGAGGGAGCAGCTGGGGTGTCCACAGGGCAAGGGGCTCGATAGTGTATTAGACTGAGGCTCCAGCCCTCAAAAAGTTGAAGTTTCTCTAGTCAATGAAAAGTGATGTTCTTCGGTGAGATGGGGCTGGGCAGTCGGGATGAGGTTGCAACGCAACAGATCCTTTAGCAGGAGCAGCCGCTCTCTGTTACTGGCTGCTCGGGAGGTTTCTCTAGTTTGATGTCAATCACTGGAGATGGCAGGTTAAGGGGAAAAAAGAACACCCAATATGTAAAGCAAGGTGTGGTAAAGAACACAGAGAAAAGCGCAACAATGCAACACTTGGGTCTAGCAAAACAGATCCAGGAAGTTAAGGGGATCTGTACTTTCCTTTCCTTCCCACTCCTTGTATTCCAGAAGCATTCGCATCTCCTCGCTGCCAATAAAGCAAGGACAGGGGGACTTGTTTCTGACCAAGTGTTGTATCACCTCAGTGGAAAAGGGTTGGGGACACATTACAGAAGTGCCTGGGCTACACACACTTCTGCCACCCCTTCCAAGCACCTTCTGAGGGCCATATGCTAGTGGCAGGCAATTCAGAGGGGGAAATGGGTGGACGAACAAGCATTGCTTTACCTTTGTACAGTAACTAGTTTCCATAAATCCTCACATCCCCTCCCTCCATTCTCCAGCAAGACAAGCAAGAGGCAGCATTAGATTTCAAGCTGGGGGTGGAGAAACTTGGTGGGCAAAGTGGAGCAGTGATGGGTGTGGTCTAGGGGTCAGAGAGGGGCCCCAGAGAGCCACTTTTGGCCCCTGGGGCTGTGGTTCTCCACTCCTTCACCACTGGCACACAATAAAATAAGCTCTTGTCAATGCTTTGCAAAGAGCTGCTCTAAAAAGAAATTGTCTTAGGCTTCCCCAAGCTTGTTCTGAAAGACTGCAGTATGGGATGAAGCTACTGAGAAGCTGAGCAAGGATACTGTCGTCTTTGCTTTTCTCTGGAGTGCTGTCCATCCCAGGTAAGGCAGCAGCCACACGGCGGAAGAGCTGGAAGGCAACACAAAGAGAAGGTGCATGAACATGTGGTAACTAAAAAAATGCATTAGGGGGAGCATTGGGACAAGCTTAAGGGATAGAGAAATGTGAAAGCTGCAATAATTAGTATGAAAAGCAGTGAAGTCAGGATGGAAGCAGCACACTGGCCTTAAAAAAATATTTTGATCATGGAAGCTATGGAATCAAAGGGAAGGAGAAGTTAATCCATTCCAATACATCACCACAAAGCAGAGCACACTCAGAATTTGTGGGGAGAGAACTAAATTCCCTCAAGCAAGAGAAATCCCAAAATCCCAATATGAATTTTGGTGCTAAAAATGGCAGCACTCCTTCCCGGGAGCAGTACCAAGTTACCTGTTTCACATTATAACCAGTCTTTGCACTGGTCTCAATGAACATCACACTCAGTTCTTTGGCTCTCTGTTCGCCTTCTTCTGTAGTAATTTGCCTGGAAATAATAATGCAGACAAGAGAGAAAGAAAGGTAAGGCATTTGTCCTCTGAGGGGAGATTCAGTTGTCAAGGATCCCTCCCTGTCTTATCAACACTACAAGAGGACTCCTGAATCTCAGAACTGCCACCTTCATCAACTCAAGCTTTTGAGCGACCACGAAAAGTTAGAAACTGGGTGCTCACAAATCACAACAAGCAAAAGCAGGAAAACAAGCAATGCTAGAATTAGAGAGCTTTAATGCCTGTTGCATTTATAGAATATTAGAGGAAAAAAGTAATAGAAACCTTTTTGGAGGCATTTCTACATCTCACCAAACCAAGTACAGCCCCATAGCTATGCATGGTGGGCTGGCTAAACCCATTTTTGCTCTACCTGCATGTGATTACAAAACACAAAATGTAAGTCAAAAGAGGAAAGCCACAAAACATGGTTAGTTGGCTTAGTTTGGTTAGGTGGGTCACATGTCACATAGAAAGCTATGCCACTGCTGTGTGGGAATTAATAATCTCTAACACCCTGTACATACCTGGTTTTATATAAAATCCTGCTTTATCCCTGGTTTCAATATACATCCTACTCAGTTCTTAGGCCTCTTGCACGCCCTCTTCTACAGAAATGAAAAAAATGTCACAGGAAAGGGGGAGAAAAATCCAAAAGGAAGCAAAAACTAAAAAGGGAATTGGTAGCAATAAACAAAAACAAACAAACAAAAACAAATGAAGCTTCAAAAGATTGGCCAGCAACAGAAAAGCCAGCAAGGAAGAAGCACACAGCCCCCACAAAATAAAACAATAAGGAACAGGTTGCATGTCTGCATAGGTTGCATGAGAGAGGTCTTCATTTTCACCTAAGACTTTCTTTGATTATTATAGTCTCTTAGGCTCATTTCACACAATCCAAAACAGAGCAGAATTGGTGTTTCGATGCCAGTGGGGGATCCAAAACTAGCCTTATACCTCCCTCCCTGTAAAGCTACAATTTCAACGTTTTTGTGTAACATAAACCATGGTTTGTAAGGATGTCTAAATGGGGGAAATATTGTTTGTATTTCCTTTCCAAATAGAAAATCATGGTTTAAAGTGGGTTTCAAATTCTGGTTTGAAAAGGAAGGACTAACCAATGCTTGGTGGTTTAGACACCGGAAAAAAAACATTTGTGTTTCATTAAAGGGGAAATTAAAAGCAAAATTGAATGCTAAGTGGGAGGAGGGAGCAAACAAGACTGCAGCTTGATTTTAATCTGCCCAATTTATCCTTTACCTTTAATACAGAAAGTACTTACAGATGTAGGAAAAAAGCTGAACAAAGAAACCACAGGTGTGAATGTCCCCCCCCAAAAAGAATTTATTTATAATTCACATTATTGTAGGAATAAGTTGCTTTCCCTTTATATTAATAAATACAGCATTTTGCATGCTAAAACGGCTGTAGTATCATCTGTTTGAACAACTGCAATTGTCAAATGAATTATGATTGCTTGCAACTAAGCAGCACAGATCCTATAAATGGTTAATTCAAGGGGACAGGGACAGTACCTTAAAAATTGCTTTCTTAAATCTGTGGAGCTAAACATATACTGCTTGAATATGCAGAGATGACAGCAGTGGAAATTAAATTGGATAGGACATTCCTGAGACCATGGTGGTGGTGTAAGAGCTCCCTCACCATTATGTCTATCCTAATAGGTGTTGCAATACAGGCGACTCTCAACTTATGGGGTTATATTCCAGGAACAACACACAACGCCAAAATCGAGTAGTCAGAACACTCTTTCCCTGTATCTCTAAAATCTCTCTCAAGTTGAGTGCAATGGCAGGTGGGATTGCCAAAGCTTTTCCTCCCTGATGCCCACCTCCTTTTATATATGTGTATAAATATGGATTTATATTTGCCAAGCACATAAAGCTGAATGTGCACAAGTTAAATGCGCGTAAGTTGTGAGTTACCTGTATTTGCTAGCTGTCCATAGCTGGGGACTCAGCTGGTGCTAGTCAAGATCTGCAACTAAAAAGCTGCAAATGATGAGTTTGGAAAACTCAAATTTATACATCTGATTAGGCACTGTATGGGAAGTACCGGCAGGAAAGATGTCCTATGTTAAGTATTTATCTGAGTTATTAAATCTATATCCCACACCTCCCCCACAAAAAGGAGCCCACAGTTAACTGACTGAATTATGAGTTGCATTGTATTTAGTGGTATGTTACAAATTATTTCTGCCATGTAACTGTGCCTTTGTTTTCAAGAACTAGCCCCACGTAGATCAATGATCAAAGGAAGAACTGTAATTTTACCTGCTGCCTTATTCCCAGGTTGTACTAAAGCCATTCAGATTTTTGCTCCAGGGGAAGTTACGAGTTGTTGTTGTTGTTTTTTTGGCCTATGTGTACTAGATCCCTAGCTGGTCAAGGCGGCACCCAAATTTCTCATAAAGAAGTCACAAAGGCGTGGGGGTTGGCAAAGCAGCTTCTAAAGGCCTAGCAGAATGCCACTGTGTTTATTGGTCAATAATAAGAAGCCTCAAAACAAATCTCTCTCAAGGAAGATGTGTTGCTTCCAGAGAATGGTTACAATTTAAGATATCTAAAGAAGCAAGATGGTGGTGCCATCTCAATTAAAGCCACAATTCTACCAGCCTTACATGCTTTTCTTTGGATGCACTTAATCCTGTTTTCTCACAAAAAAAGAGATATTTTCCTCTGCTTATTCCTTCCAAAAGCCAGCTAGGAAGCTTTCAAGCATATATGAAAACAAAAGAACCTGACTCCCAACTCCCCAAATTACCTCTTGTCTGCAAGGTCAGTTTTATTCCCCACCAGCATAATGATGACATCACTTCCTCTTTCTGTTCGCACATCATCAATCCATTTGGAGGTTTGCTGGAAGGAATTCAGATCTGTGGGTGTGGGGGGGAAGGCTTAATTTAAAAACTTTAAAAAGCACAAAAGCTTTAAAGGCTCTTCTGCAAAAGTAAGGTACCTGCATACCCCATGGACCAGCATGACATACAACAAGCCCAGTTGCTTTATCTTTGGGCAGCCATGACCCGGGGGTTCTGTGCTCTGACCCCTCTCTGAGAGGACTGTTTCCATACACTGTGAAACCAATCTCTCACTCACTTGTAATGTCATAGACTACCACTGCAATAGTTGAGTCACGGATGTAGCTGGGAATGAGGCTACGGAACCGCTCCTGGCCTGCTGTGTCCCAAAGCTGAAGTCGGACCTGCTGGTACCAGCCCAGGGAGGAGACAGAGGGACAAAAGACAGAAGAGGAAGAAATTGTCCTTTAGAGAAAAGGCAGTTAGAAAATGAATTCTATAGAATTGCAATAGATCTCTAAATGCACAGACACACCAGTAGAAAATGCAGTGCTTCAGATGGGAGGAAAACACAGCAGACTACCCAAGACCTAACTCCTGCTTCTGCAAATAAGACAATTACTCATCAAATGATGCTACCAACCAAGACAGCGAACAATACCAGCGGCACAAAGTGGACTAGTTTCTTCCAGTTCAGTAGACTCTTATAACCTCTAAATACTAGTGAACAGGGTATGCGAGTGAGACTTCCTATATATCTTACTCTATGAAAGCCAATACATCTGAGCAAGTTCTGCAAGATCTGTAGTTCTACTGAGAACTACAGCATAGCTCCATCTGGAGAAACTGACATTCTCAATTCTGGGTTCAGCTTTCCATTAAGTGTGAAGCCAAAACCCTTATTTTCAGCATGTGAATGGGGTAAGGTTCAAACTGCACAGTGCAGTCATCTGGTTCCTTACAGCACCAGCAAGGAAAGGAAGACGCTTCCTAAGGGAGGCAAATAGCAACAGAGCTAAATTAAATGGAAGCATTGCCAGTCATACCAAGAATCTCACAACTTTCAGCATAGCACAATTCCCTGAGCAGCACAATGGAGATGGGAGATGCCTTCAGGACAGGCAATGTGTTTTAAAGGTTCATAGAGGAAAGTCAGGATACACATTTAATTAACAAAATCTTTATTTAAAATAATAACAACAACAACACATAACATACCAGCCCTTCCTCTTGGGAGCTATGTAAAGCAGAAACTGGAACTAGCTATTGGGGCAAAGAGAATAAAATTCAGCTTTGGATTGCATCCAAAGAGATATCATGACTAAGATTACCCCTTCCACCACCATCCTCAACATTGTTCGTGACTGGTTAGAGCTGTAACTGTGCCTACAATGAAGAACAAGGAATGAAAAACGCACCCAGGTGAGTCTACAAATGGAGTTTATGGTACTGCACCCACATTGACAGTTCTGATGGATTGCATGGAACTGATTCAAGGAGAAAGGTTGTCACTGTACCAGAGACAAGAGGAACCACTTGATTTTATTTATTTATTTAAATAATCCCACTTCCCCCATACTAACTGAAGCATTTTACTGCATAAATATACAACCATCAAACAAAGCGAGTTCCTAAACATGTACACTAACTCCATGAAGCAAATAATTGCAATGTTTACACCAGACTAAGGGACAAGGACAGACGAAGCAAGAGCAAGGAGGAGCAGGAGAGAAAGGGTGCAGATGAACTACTGACGGGGGGCTCCTTTGCCCACCGCCCTAGGCTGAGGGACCAAGTCTGCAGCACATTGAGTCTCCACCCATAGCTTTCCAGCACTGCAGACCTCTCCTCCTCCCTTCACATATATATCAATGCAATTGTATTGAAGAGAGGGAAAGTGTCAGCAATCAGCAGGGCCACTGAGTCAGGGAGCCACTATGTGGCCCTGACACATATGGTCACAGCTGTTGCTAACCACTGCACAGAAAGATGTTTAGTGAGCCCCCACACAACGCAGAGAACATGGGCACAAACCAAGAAACTCCCTACAGGTGTGCAATGGAGTTTGGTCTGCTGGGGTGAATAGGGCACTGTAACACAAGCCTCAGTGTGGTCTCAAGTCAATCCTCACCTGCCTACTTTCTTTCTTCTTTCCTGTCTGTGTGGTAGCCCTGATTATCAGCTTCTCCCTCCTTTGTCTGTTGTCCCTTGTAGGACTCAGCAGAGAAGATGATTGGGACAGAACTAGAATTAGTTGGCTCTGCTTGCCGTTAGCTCTGTCTCCACCTATTATTTGCACTGACTCCCATCTACTGTTGGCCTCCCACCCTAACAGTCCCAAGGGGCACTAGCCGCCAGTTGGTGCAGCAGCATTGCCCAAGGAGCACTTGGTGAAAAGGTGTGGCATTTTCAAGGAAGCCAACATGTCTTTAAGTGAACATGATTTCAGGTTCTATAGCTTCACTAAGGTGAAAGAAAATAGGGAGACACCTTTTATTTTTTGCATTCTCTTCCACTGGAGAAAATCTTCCTTTTGGAGGTCTATACAAATATATGTATATATATATGTATATGTGTGTGTGTGTATGTGTGTGTGTGTATATATATATTAAAGAAAATGCTTTCGTACGGTGAAAGTTCGTTTTCCCAACCAACTCAGCCCATTAGCAGTTATTCCCAAGGATGGCCATCTTTTTGCCTTTCCTGTCACTGTCCACATCAATGCAAAGCAAACAAGACACCACAGGGAAGCTGCAACACACATAAACTGCAGCTCTGTATGCTGTCACACAGCTGCGGTTGAGCTGAAAGTGCAGAAATGTTAAGTATTCTCTCCTGCCCCGCCCCCATTTTGACAGATTGCACAGGGAGCTGCTGATGTGCAGTTGACTTCCCCTTCAGAGACAGGTTTCCAGGCCCACTGGGAAACTGGCTGGGCACAATCATCTCCATGCACATGTGCAGATGGTCATGGAGGAGTGCTGAAATGTACTACATTGCAAAATCCTTTCCACCACCCCTTTGGGGGTAGGGGCCAAGAAGGTAGTCCTGCTTCTACATTTGGCCTCCTGAAGCTCAAGGCTTTCCACCAAATGATTTTAACTGATATTAACTCTCTTCAAACTCAGGTCCTGTTTAGTACACATGCTCACTTCATATGTACTAGTTCTGTAGCTATTTAAGGTGAAGCCATCATTCCTAATGTAAAGCTTTTACCAGCCATCTTATATATCTGTGTCCTATTGCTTTATTATTGTTGTAGTTTTAACTGTACAGTGGTACCTCGGGTTACATACACTTCAGATTACATACTCTGCTAACCCAGAAAGAACGCTTCAGGTTAAGAACTTTGCTTCAGGGGACTTCCGGCGGCGACGCCATCGCGGGCGGTCGTGGGTTGCCTCGGCAGCGAGGCGACCCAGGCCGTCCCGGGGGTTGGAGCCCCGCTACCGCAAAGCGGGGCTCCGGTAAGGCGCGGGAAGAGCGTCCCGCGCCTTGGGCTCCCCGGCGGGCCCACTATAGCTCCGAACCCTTCCCTCGTTCCCCCTGTAAAGGGGGAGTGGGAGTGAAGGGACTACGGAGCTGGGCTATAGGGGAAATGCCCCAACCAGGACGGCGAAGCGGCGGCCGCCGCTCGCGGTGTGCGACATCGTTCTCCCTGTAGAAAGAAAGAAAAAAGGAAGCCTGGGGGTCGTGAGTACTGAACTGGATTTATTTTTGATATTTAACGACCTGGGAGGTATCACGAAAAGGAAACCTGTTCCCCTCCCTCCGGTGCAAAGAAAATAACCATATTGATAGACTGCTGTTACAGTGATGGTTACAATGTTATAACTTTTGACAAGTGAGACTGTTTGAATTTCCCTTTGGGGGCTAAGACAGTGGAAAATATCTCTTTTTGGATTTGTAATCCTTGCGCCCTGGCTCCAGGAAAAATGGCTGCGAAGGTTTGAGACTGAGCGGAAAAGTACTGGCATTAAGATGGAAAAACATTGAAATTTGACACCTATGCCCATTTCAGCCATGCTGGGTCTCGTTTTTGAGCTGGCCCTGGACTCTGGACTAACTGACGAACAAAGGATTATTTTTTTGAGGCTTGAACTGGCTAACCAGAAATTGGTGTTGTTGAACCGGGACATGGCAGAGAAGGTATTTCCCACAGAGGAGACTTTTCAGGACACCTGCAATGGAAGAGAACCTTGGCAAAGAGCTGAAGGGGATTATGGAAGAACAGAACAAAACGGCTTGGCATCTCCGAGAAGAATTAAGTTTATCAACAAAAGAAGAATGGAATGTCGAAATGGAGAAGCTGGAAGGCGAAGAATTGTGTACCCTGATGCTCTATGCAAGGATTCCTGTGAACTGTGTCTGGATCTGTGGATGTACAAGTAAAGAGGACAATTTGAGAAGTGGCTCTGAAGTAAGAAGGAAAAGGAAAATGGTTAGAAGTGGGATAGGATGAACTGTATTGTTATCTGGAAGCCGGTGTGTCAAGTTATTTCTTTCTAAGCTTTTGAACTAGATAAGGGATATTCTGTTTTATTTTTTATTAGCAGCAGTTTTAGGGAAAGAAGTTGTTTGTTATGATTTGATCCAAGAATAATTTGATAAGATATGAATAAGTTGTTAAGATATGTTAATAATATGGTAAGATATAAAGAATAATATGTTTTGTTATTAACTATATGAAGTTACAATATGATTTGATTTTATATAAGATAAGGAGTGGAATATTATTGTAAACTAAGAAATAAGATCTTTTGAAGAATGTTTAGTTTTGAATTGTTAAGTGAATTTAATTTTAGAGACATGAAGTTATTAAAGTAAATTTGGAATAGGAACCGAAGGAGAGAAAACAGGGGAAGTCAATAATGTAGATTCGACCAAGAAATTTAAAAAAAAAAAAATAAGAAGAAGAATCGTTGGTGTGTTTGTAGTTGTTTAGTTATAGTGGTGGGTAAGTGTTGGGGTTTATGTTGGTGAAGGTGATGGAGTGTTTTGTGTTATGGAAAAACCAATAAATTCTTTATTAAAAAAAAAAGAACTTCGCTTCAGGATAAGAACAGAAATTGTGCTCTGGTGGCGCAGCAGCAGCGGGAGGTCCCATTAGCTAAAGTGGTGCTTCAGGTTAAGAACAGTTTCAGGTTAAGAACGGACCTCTGGAACGAATTAAGTACATAACCAGAGGTACCACTGTACTGCCTGAATGCAATTGTTTTCTGATGAATGGAGCATACAGATGCTACAATAAAATAAAATAAAATAAAATAAAATAAATAAAATAAAATAAATAAAATACCACTAAGTAAATGCAAAAAACAACAACAAATGGCTCAAAAACTCCAGGAGGGAATTGTCAGTGGCAGAGGATTAAAGGACCACAAACAATTCTCCAAGTCTTTTTGTAAACTGCTTTGATTTTTTTAACAAACAAACAAACAAACAAACAATTAAGCAGTGCATAAATTTTATGAAATAAATAATTCATTAATAAACTTCCTAAACTGGGCCATCAAAAGGTATGGATTAGTTGCTTTTATACAAACTGTGGCAAACAGAAGTATATACTTCTTGCAACACATGACTTGATGGAATGCACTGCTGGCACAGAACATGTATGGGGAACCTCTGGCCCTCCAGATGTTGCTGAACTACAATTCCCAACATCCCATGTCAATTGCCATGCTAGATGGGGCTGATGGGAATGATAAGTTCAGCAACATTTGGAGGGCTAAAGGTTCCGCACACCTGGCACACTTTATCAATGGGATGAGACAAAGTCATAGGGAAGGGTCATCGCTCAGCTATAGAACATATGCCTTGCATGTACAAGGGTCTTGGTTCAATCCCTGGCATTGCCAGGTGAAGCCGGGAATGTGGCCTGCTTGGCACCCTGTTAGTCAGTGTAAAAAATACTGAGCAAGATGGACCAGTGGTCTGATTCAATGAGGTCGCTTTGTACGTTGCTATGAAGGATATGTCTCTGAATGTTTATCAGATACAATAGCTAAATAAAAGTTCCAGGTTCAGGGATAATACACCAGTTGCTCAGGGTATGGTGCAAACATTTGGGAAGAGCAGTAGCCTTCATATTCTGCTTCTGGGCTTGTCAGGGTGCCTACCTAGCTACTGTGTGAAATAAGATACTGGGGACTAGAATCTTAACAAGAAGCTTATATTCTTCTTTGCAGCATTACTTTTTAGGTCGATGAAGGGGAAAGGAGTAACAAGGAGTTGGACCAGTAGACATGCCTGAAAGAAAGTATTTCATCTGAGCAGAACAACAGGACATGAAATTTAACTTGACCATTTGGTTTTTTTTGGTTGACATTTACAAAAAAAGGAATGAGTTAATCATAAAGAGGTTATAGCAGCCTCGTACAACTTGAAGCCCTCCAGATATTGTTGGGATGCAACTCCCATCTTCCCTGACTGCTGGCCATCCTGGCTTGGGCTGATGGGAAATGAAATCAAAATCACCAGAAGGACATCAGGTTAGGGAAGACTGGGCTATGGCATATGAGACAGCAAAACTGGGCCTAACATTGCCTCTTAAGAGGCTTAGGTAAACTATAGATAGAGATGAAGGCCATAGTCCTCCATTCTCCAATGGCTTCCAGGCTGGATTATTGCAGCCCTTAAAGATGCCTCAGAAACTTCAGCTAGTCCGAAATGTAGCAGCTAGATTACAGGCTGGGGTTGCCTTTAGAACTCACAATCAATTTTAAAAACAGTTGCATTGGTCACCCATTCATTTCTAAGTGCAAGTAAAGGTGTCCACATTAGTGTTTAAAGCCCTAATCAACTTAGACCCCAAATATCTAGCAGACTGTCTCCTTCCCTATAGGCCCTCTAAGGTGTTAAGATAAATTCCATTGACCTCAGAAGTTTGAGATGGCAGTGGCGGTGTGGGAGAGAGCATTCTCTGTGGCTGGTCCTAGGATGTGGAATTCCCTCCCCTCAGAAGTGCATCTGGCACCTTCAATATACAACTTTCATCATCCACTAAAGACACACCTCCTTGCCCTGGCCTCTGACACATGTGGCTGTGATTTGTTGTAGCTGTTTTTAATGCTGACTGCAGTAACCTGCCCTGAGAGTTGTTGGTGAAGGATGGGTAAATAATAAAAACAATAATAACTGCTAGACAGTGGAAACATACAGTGGTACCTCGCAAGACGAATGCCTTGCTAGACGAAAAACTCGCTAGACGAAAGGCATTCGCTAATGAAAGGGTGACTCGCAAGACAAATTTCCCTATGGGCGCAACTCGCAAGACGAAAAATTTTCGCATTCCCCCCCCGTCAAACCGCGCTTACCCCGTCCGTGCTTCACAAGACGACAGCACTCGCAGAACGAATTAATTTCGTCTTGTGAGGCACCACTGTACTAAATTGCCAGGTGCTAATTATGGGATTTTTAATTTTATTTTTTTGCCTTTCTAAGGGGATAGGCACTTAATCTGTTTTATAAAAAAAAGGTATAGCTTTATTGTTATTTGTAACAGGAATTTTCATTTTCGGTATCATACTTTATAAAATCTATATTAGCTGAATAAAAATATCTGCCCAATGATTATTTACATACTAAGAATTTGCCCAATTATAATTTACATACTAAGAAACAGTTAAACAAAAAAAGTGGTGGGCCTTTGCTAGTAACAACGGATTCTATCAGATGATCCTTTGCAGGCTTTTGGGTGGTTTTAGTCCTGTCTGCTCCCTTACTAAGAAGGACAGAACCAGAGCTCTCTTCTCCACTGTGTACAGTGCCTTTGCAGAGCCTAAGCCACAATACCTACTTGTCAGATCAAAGACAATGACAGCCGCAGCAGAGTCCCGGATGTAGCTGGGAATGAGACTGCGGAATCTTTCCTGACCGGCTGTGTCCCATAGCTGCAGCCTGATCTGGGAAAACAGAAAATGTGGGGGAAGGGGGGAAGGGAAGAAAGAGCAGGAATGTGGAACACAAAATAAAAACAAAAAAATTATGTGAAATTTAAAAAAAGAATGCAAACTCTTTGAGGAAAAATGCAAGCAACAAAAGGGGCAGGGGAAATGGTAAAATGAAAAAAAATCAGTGCAAAATAAAAAGAAGGGCTTGCCCAAGGGTACTTTGCGATCGTAGCTTCTGAATAGATCCCTTTAAATGTGTTAAAACAGCCAGCTTTTACCCACAGTGGAAGCAAAAGAATACAGCAGGTACAAGAAGTGAAGGCCCAAGCTGCCCCAATGGAATTTCTTCTGATACTCAGCCTAATTGTGTACCCCCTTATGAAGCCCCACAACAAAGATACAGGTCAAGGGCTCATTAACAGACACACACAGAGCACGGAAGAGGCTTCAACAGAGTTCTCAGTGTGCCCTTCAACTACTCCATAGGTGTACTTTGTCTATGCATCAAGTGAGTTGAATAATAACAGGGAGGAGTCATGCCAAAGCCACAGTTGCTGTCCACACTGGGAAGAAAGAGGTTAAAGGGTTTTTCACCCAAATGTGGTCTCACAGGAACCAGAGGGGAGTCAATGCTGCCCATCATTTCTAAGTAGCATAGTAATAAACGTTAAAGGAATTGTCAGCAACTGCATAGTTTGGCTGGTCAGGATTCCAGTCTGAGACAAAGAATTATCTTGAACCGAAGGTTAAGTTTCTGCTTACAGCCATACCCTAACACAATGGTTCCCAAACAGACCATTTGAAATTGTCGTGGGTCTTGGCAGACCATTGAATTGTTATTTTGCCTGTTGTAGCAATTGCTGTGCAAGATGCAGTATAATTTCTAACTGTATTGTTATTTATTCTTTTTTTTCCTTATCCAAATTGTTATGCAATAAAATACAATATGAAATATAAAAGAAGCAATAGAATTTAAGAAAAATTATGAATATTTAATATGATGGATGTGCTGACTTGCATCTCCAACCACAAATCCAGAGACTTGCCACAGACCAATCAAATGAAGCTTGTGGACCACTAGCGGTCCACAGGCCAGTTTGGAAACTCCTGCACCAACATATAAACACTATCACTCTGAAAATGACCTAAGAAAATTCTTATTTTAACTCCAGGAAACAGAAGCAAGGTAGCACTAGAGGCACAGCCAGTTCAGACTGAGATGCCAGATAGTTCAACGGTTTGCTGTCATAAAGTAGAGCCAACATGGTGCTCTTATATTTCAGTTAGGCTGTAAGAAACCCAGGTTCAAATCCTCATTTGGGTTTTGTACCCATTAGGCTGCTTCTCTCTCAAAGGCTAAATTTCCCCTACAGGACCGTTGCACGTATTATGACCATAGCACATTTTGCACATTTTTAAATTGCGGGAGAAATAATTTTGCCAGAAGAGCCTCTAGCTGCCAGATTGGTCTCCCTCCAGTATCACAACCAAGGATGTTGTGTTGCAGCCAATGATTTAAATTCCATAGCCACAATAAAAGTTGGTTCCATGGGACTGAAAGGCAAAAGCACCACATTTTCTCTGTCAAAACTAATCCGCCTTTGCAATTTTGTACACAATCTACCCAGTGATGTGGATTTCAAAGGGCCTCCTCTTTCATTCCCCCCTTTTTAAAAAAACACAATTCTAACCTTGTGATTCAGGGAGAGAAATGCTAGCAGGTTAGGGAGGAATGCAAGCTGAGCCTACTAAAGAATCCCATATTCAATAGGACACAAAAAGTCATGACTATGGGGAAATCGCTTTTCCTCTTGCATGGTACAGTTTGTCACAAATAAAGAGCCACAGCTGGCTTACCCTCCTTTGCCAGAGACCATGATTGGAAGGGGCTGCCATGGGATTTAGGGCCACTCTTAGCAGGTGAAAGCTGTCAAATACAACACAAGTCAGGACAGTGATCACATACTTTTTCCAGGTTATGCACACAGACGACCCCACTCACCGTGCGATCTTCTAAATACATAGTCTTTGAGAGGAAATCAATTCCAATAGTTGCCTGAAAAAATAAGAAAACTCTCAGTAACTTTGAACTACAACAGACATCTAGTTAAGAGTTGCCGGAAGTCCACAAAAAATCATGTTCATTCTTGAATTATATACAAAGACAGATATGTGGTAACCTCAATACTGAACACATCGGATGAATGATTCCTGTGCGAAATGAATTCTGGAGCTGCCTAATTTTAAAAAAAAGGTTATCTAACAAGTTATGGTCCTCTTGGACTCTTCTCTTGTGACCTTGTTCATCTGGGAGGGGGAAACTCAGATAAATTAAATAATTTTGGAGGTTGAAGCACAAGGGGGGTATTGCTGTAGAGAATAATTTCCATAGTACACAAAGCTTTTTCAGTGGGGTCAGAGGCCCGATTATTTAATTATAGGTTATGAAATACATTTACCTCGCTGAGATAGTAGTCTCTGAACATCATGGTGCCTTATGGAAAATGAATTAAGACTTGCTTTGGGATTGCATCTGTATGCTTTAATTCAGCTGAGGCTCAAGATCTATGTGGCAATATCCAATATTACACAAGCCAATTTACCCTTCTTCTCCACCACCCAGTAGCTCCTTGAATCCCTCTAAATCTGGATGGCAGCCAGAGGGGCTACAGGGGGAAGACAGAAAGGATTTGTGCATGCTGAAGTCCATTCAGCTTCTGGATGGACAGAATTAGGTTTCAAACGTTAACTATAGCAGCAACTCTTTAAAGTCAAAGGCAGCATAAAACCATCAATAAAAAGCTAAGTGGAACAAATCTGCTTTAAAGTCATAAGAACATACAGTGGTACCTCGGGTTACATACGCTTCAGGTTACATACTCCGCTAACCCAGAAATAACGCTTCAGGTTAAGAACTTTGCTTCAGAATAAGAACAGAAATTGTGCTGTGGCGGCGCAGCGGCAGCAGAAGGCCCCATTAGCTAAAGTGGTGCTTCAGGTTAAGAACGGTTTCAGGTTAAGAACGGACCTCCGGAATGAATTAAGTACGTAACCAGAGGTACTACTGTACAAGGTGCGTAGACATACATCAGTAAGAGCTGTTGCTAAGTCTGCACTTCTGGCAGCAAGAGAAAGTTATTTGCAATATATATATAGTAGAAACAATGGTCCTAGGCTGTTCAATATGTTTTTATTTGGTTTAAATCCGCTTTTAGGTGTATATAATATTTATAATATTTGGTTGCTTTATGTTTCCATTTTAAAAAACTGTAAATCTTCCTTCAGCCTATGCAATAGCATTTTCTTTTATCTACTGGCAGTATATAGATGTGTCCAACCAATATCCAGATTCCAGACCTCTATAATTTCACTAGTTTATAAACCTCTCCATGAAAACAGTGCAATTTAAATGTTCTTATGCATGAAGCTTGACTATGCTCCCACTTACCTGGTACGTGTTGTCAAAACTGTCATACATAAATCTGGTGATCAGGGATGTTTTTCCAACTATAGAAGAGGGGAGAAGAGAAATGGCTCTTTATATATGAAGTGGTAGGAGCGGCACTCAAAACACCTGCCCACACAGAGAATCAAGATCTCCAGAATATCATGGCACATTATACTATTCCTTCTTTTTAGAAATCCACCTAACCAACATAAAGTAGCATGAGATTTTTGGGTCTGCTGCTTTTAGAAGTTGTTGTGCAGACATATTATTTTATTTCCACAAGCAGCCCCTTTGTGAGTACTGTGGGACATATATACAGAAAGCAAACAATAAGCATATTGATCCATCACAATGTGAATCAAATAAGTATGATCTGTCTGAGGGATGAAATGTGTGGCCCTGTCCTCCTAGGCTGGACACTGTCACCTGCTCTCCTTCTGGATCTGCTCGAGTTTGGGTGAGAATGAGAAGAGTGCCTCCATATATGGTGATCTTTGTCAAGGGCAAAACAGCCCAAACTGTAACTGTCATAGCTTGTAACTAAGAACTATGCTTGGTCTTGTTTTTCCTTCCTCTCTCCAATATCTTCTTCCTTGTATGTCATTTTTTAAAAAGACTGTGAGGCTGAGTACAGAGGTCATATTCCAGCAGCTTATAAAAATAAATTTTGAGAGCTCTTTTGATGGGATATAAATTTTGCAAATAAATAAATAAGATTTCTAGAACATTAATGTCAACCCCAATCCTAAACCATTGAAAACCGAGATTGTTCTGTGATACTGCAAAGGTGTGGGTCCATATTTCCCATCCAAAACTTTAATTTAATAGCACAAGTCTTAGCATGGAACAGAAGGCTGGTGACATACACACACAAGCATGTACCTACAAGACCTGCAAACCAACCTCAATTCTACATAGTAGGGCTCAAACGCCATTTCTTCCAACAAACCTTATAAAGACTTTAAAATAGCTGAACCAGTTTTAACTAGTGCAAGCACAACTACGCTTGTTGTGATAAAAGCAACATATTCCTATAATTTTCATTTTTCTTCACCTAACTACAACATATACATGATAACAGCCACAAATGTCACTGACTACATATTCAGTGTTTCAGAATAATTACAAATTCTATTAATGGACAGAACTGGCAAAGACACAAATAATTTTGGCACATCATGACAAACCATAAGATAGGGGAGTTTCTAGGAGGTTCTATATTTATTTCACTACTGACGACTTTGTTAGCTCCCATATCACGCTTCAATACATAGGATGTTGGGCATTAGCCAACATTGCAATTCAGAGCACTGGAAAGAAATTTATGAGAAACACTTCCAGCCATGCTCTTAGAAAAAAATGCTTTGAACTTGACTTTATTATTCACACCTAAGTGTCCTAGAAGCTGTCCTCTGGAACAGGAAGGATCAATTCACTGGATCAGTTGAGAAGGTAGAAAGTGATGAGCTCACCATTTGGTAAGCTCAACTCCATCAGCCATTAGTATGTCCAAGTGCCAACAAGACACTGTACAACTGAACAGCAAAAGCCTTTTCACACAATAAATGTTACCATAGATATGCTGACAGATTCAGCTGTGATATATCACTTCAATGATAATAATTTTAAAAAGATTATCCTCAAGGATGATGCTCTTAACATTAAAAAGGATTGGGAATTATAAAGTCTTCTACCAAGCAGACCAAAATATTGGTAGCAATCTTAGCTTCAAAAATATATGGTAAAAAGATATAAGGTGTGGAGGAGTATTGGCAAATCCTAGAAACTATCTCATTTTGAGTTTCTTTTGCTTTTTCTATGCACATTCAGTAGCATCATGCTCAATGAGACTTACTCCCATAGGATCAACACATTTTAAAGCTTCCCAATCAAAATTCCTAGGATCCCATAGAAATGAGCAGTGGGAGCTTGAGTACAATCTCTCTCACACTCACACACACACACACACACAGAGCATCTTATAATACTTTCATTTGGGCAACCTGGGTGGTGATGGTAGGTATCATTTCAGGTTTGTGGTGCTACACTTCTCTCATACTTCCAATACCTCTCCAAAGTCTTGGATGAATGAAGGAATCACAGCAAGGGGCATTTATAATAACAAAGTATCATTTGCCCCCATCTGTTTATGCAACTCTAGAGACACTATGTACTCTGATGGAGATGTAGTTGTTCAATTACACTAATGACGCCTTAGCTATCTTATTGGGATGTATCAGAATCATACCGTCACAAACTTTTGTTTCCTCCTCTTACCCAAACCCTGGAATGTCAAAGCGGTATTTGGGGAGTGGGGACAGGAGAAAGACGGGGGCGGGGTTTGCTTATGGCTTCCTGACAGGGTTTCTGACAAACCACAACATTAGGCACATACAAACAGCCTCACCAACTACTGCCCACCCAAAGCCCGTTTGTGGGCATGAGATCTTCTTATCCAAAATGCTGAGTGGGACCTCATATGTTTTTGCTTATGTAACTCTGCTAAGCACCACGTACGGCAAAACAGCGGCAGCACCTGCATGTTGCTCCGCACTTGAGGGTTCGGGCATATCGAGGGGAGGGCAATTCTGCCCGAGGGTCATCGCCATAGGGTCATCCCTCAGAGATACCCTCCTCACCACCTGCCCGCCCTAAACCCCCGGGGCCCCGCGCTCACCGCTCTGCTCGCCCAGGAAAACCAACTTGAACTTGCGCAGCGGGTTGCCGAACTCGCCGCCGGCTCCTCCGGGCGCCGTCATGGCAAGCGGAGCAGGGCTAGGAGTGGGGGAGGAGGAGGAAGAAGAGCGGGAGGGATGGGTGTAAGGGTGGAAGGACAGAACAGGAGCCAGGTGCCAGGGAGAAGGAGCGAGGTAACGGCAGGGGAAGAACCGGACTGCGACGACCAGAAAGAAGACACGGAGCGACACCTGATGGCGTCACTTCCGTTCCGCGGCCGCCCGGCCCCCCCCCCCCTCCGAGGAACGAGAAAGGGATGAGCTCATCCTGAGCTGCAGGGAGGGGGAGGAGGGGGAGAGAAAGAGATACAGGCCGGCTGGAAGAGACCGAGGGTGGCGTCGTGAGATCATCGGGTGTGACATCACGGGAGGGCGGGGTTTAAGAGGCCGACGGCGCGGCGCTAACCCCAGAGATAGGAAAAGGGTAGAAAGAACAGCACTTCCTTGAATCTCCATGGTCTACGGTTGTTGTTGTTGTTGTTGTTGTTGTTGTTGTTGTTGTTGTTCAGTCGTTCAGTCGTGTCCGACTCTTCGTGACCCCATGGACCAGAGCACGCCAGGCACGCCTATCCATTACTGCCTCTCGCAGTTTGGCCAAACTCATGTTAGTTGGTCTACGGTAGTGTTTCCCAACCTTGGGCCTCGAGCTGTTTTTGAACTACAACTCCCATCATCTCTAGCTAGCAAGACTAGTGGTAATGGATGATGGGAACTGTAGTCTGAAAACAGCTGGAGACCCAAGTTTGGGAAACACTGGTCTACGGAATGGTTTAGTTTTTTAAAAAATATGCAGGGATTTATGATATCCAAAATGAACCGTGGAAAGAGAAGAAGGCAAGTCACTGATATTTTAAGGATGTTTAAATGAGTATTTTAAATTATAAAACAGAATATTTAATAAAAATTAGAAGAAAAAAGAAAGAACCAGCACTTCCACTGTTATTTGCTGGGGGGGGGGAGGATTATAAATATAGTACTTAGGTTCTCTCCCGTCCCCTGTTTCTATTTATATTTGCTGAAAAGAAAATTCTCATGGCAATTTACCGCATACATTAAAACATCAAATAAACAAGCCAGATTAAAATATTACTGATATGACACCGATCTACTTCTTGCTGACAAAAAAAGCTCCTCTCATATAAAAAAGGTAAAGGTACCCCTGTCCATTAAGGATGTGGGTGGTGCTGTGTGTTAAACCACAGAGCCTAGGGCTTGCTGATCAGAAGGTGAGCGGTTCGAATCCCTGCGACGGGGTGAGCTCCCGTTGCTCGGTCCCAGCTCCTGCCAACCTAGCAGTTCGAAAGCACCTCAAAGTGCAAGTAGATAAATAGGTACTGCTCCGGCAGGAATGTAAACGGCGTTTCCGTGCGCTGCTCTGATTTGCCAGAAGCAGCTTAGTCATGCTGGCCACATGACCCGGAACCTGTACGCCGGCTCCCTCGGCTAGTAAAGTGAGATGAGCGTCATAACCCCAGAGTCCTCTGCGACTGGACCTAATGGTCAGGGGTCCCTTCACCTTTACCTTACCCCTTACTTACAGGGAAGAAGCCGTAGCTGTAGTGTAGTAGAAGAAGGGGACCATCAGTCTTGGCAACTGCTGTGCGGGACAAGACCTATTTTATGCCAATGCAAATTTCCCTATTCCCTATTTTATGCCAATGCAAATTTCTGTTTCCATACATCTTCCCAGTAGTTACAACCTAAAAATTTCCCAATGATTATTTCAGCTCTGACAAATTATCTGTGCATGCTTTTTGCATAAGAGTCTGATGCAAAACCTTTGACAGGACTTTTGTATTGTGACATGTCACCCCAACCTCCAGGTGGTGAGAGACTCCACGGTTTGTGTGCTTACTCGGTATTCTGTTATCTTGGATGGAAGGTGAACAGACACTGGTGTATTTAACATATAATGTTTTATTTAAACATATATGCATCCTGGGCATAGGATAGAGGGGCTCACAGTGCATTGCTCCTCCATTAGCCACAGCTTTAGGTCCAGCACAGAGCAAGGCACATCTGTCCAGCTCTCAAAGCATCTCTCCTAAAAGGTTACCCAAGGTGCTATCTTGCCCAGTCCCCCTTGTTGCCTCTTTTGGTTCCTTCCCACTTGGATACAGATAATTGCAAGACAGCTCATCTCTTTCAAGTTCCCAACAGGGCTTCAAAGGAACTAATTGGTTACTAATCCTCCCCCAAACTCATATCACTCTTGCCTCCAAAGTCCTAACAACATGCTCAGTTTGCATGTTTAGCAGTGGCCTTGTAGATTCAGCTTTAATGTGGGAGTGGGGAGCTCCAAAATGAAGGTTTTGGTGATTAGGGACGAGGGTGGCACTGTGGTCTAAACCACTGAGCCTAGGGCTTGCCGATTGCAAGGTCGGCGATTCGAATCCCTGCGACGGGGTGAGCTCCCGTTGCTCAATCTCTGCTCCTGCCAACCTAGCAGTTTGAAAGCACGTCAAAGTGCAAGTAGATAAATAGGTACCATTCTGGTGGGAAGGTAAACAGCGTTTCCGTGCGCTGCTCTGGTTTGCCAGAAGCAGCTTAGTCATGCTGCAACATGACCCGGAAGCTGTACGCCGGCTCCCTCGGCCAATAAAGCGGGATGAGTGCTGCAACCCCAGAGTCGTCCGTGACTGGACCTAACAGTCGGGGTACCTTTACCTTTTTATACCATTAATGCTGAATGTCTTGTAGCTGATCTGTTATTGGCTGACCAGTATTTAGTTACAATCCTTCACGCAGATCTTTAATACAATATATACACAAGCTAATTATGCTTGTCTGAGAGGTAAAGAAGTGTATGATAAATTATTGGTGTTAAGGGAGAATTATCTATAGCCCAAAGCTTTGCTCTGTTTAACCAAATAGTCAATAAGTTCTTTTAAAAAAGGATTGTTTATCTTAGCCAAGTGCTGCACTCTAGTGGTTACAAAGGAAAACACTCAAACTCTATAATCTACTGTACAGTATAGTTAATGGAAAGACATGAAAATGTCCCTATAGACTCTTTCCATTTAGTGTAGTTATACTGTAGTTGAGTATAGAAATAATCTGCCTAGATTAGAATGCTTCATAATATAATACAATGTTTGGAAAACACAAGCCACCTTCATTTCCTTTTTTTAAAAAAACACACACACCCCTGAATACTTAGTGTTTAGTCTAGATTTTTCCCTTGGAGCATAAATAGGCTAAATAAATTCTGCAAATGGCTTAATTTGTCTTTGAGAATGTCTACAGGTAATTCTTGAAATAAAAAAATAAAAATTTGGGGGGTAGCATGAAATTTAATAAGAGCTATTATTCCCAAACAGGACAAATTTATTTTTTTCCAACTCAGCCTTAACTTTTCATAATGACAAATTAAAGTTAAAAATTTAAAGGTTGTTTAAATTCTTAGAGAACTTTATCTTCCAAATATGTTAGCCAGTGGTTCAATATAAAACACACGTAGTAGAGGTGGTAGGGCTACCTTGTTTTTTGCCCGTCTCCAAGTTGAAAAAAACACACTTTTTATTATTTACCCCAGCCCTAGTTTTGCTATTTGCATATAATTGTTTTAAGACCCCTCCTCCAAAATCTCACCTTCAATATTTTGATACTGTAGAATTTCCACCAAGAATTTACTTGCAAGTTTATCAAATCTTTGGATGCATCTAGTGAGAGGATCAATAATGGAATTGCATATTTCTTAGCACAGTGTACCAGGCTGAGGGTTTTACAAACTGGGTCAGCAATGTGCCTGTACTTAATGAATCCTGTTTTGTCCAAATTAACATATTGTGGAGCTATATTGTTTAGACTATTAGTGTGCTTGCAAATAATGTAGTGTTCTGATATAGAAGGCTTATAAGAATAAACAGACTCAGCACTTTTCTCTGGTGCATAATTTTTAACAATTGCCATGTCTCAGGAAATCAAAGAAATCAGCCCTGAGTACTCACTAGAAGGACAGATCCTGAAGTTGAGGCTCCAGTACTTTGGCCACCTCATGAGAAGAGAAGAATCCCTAGAAAAGACCCTGATGTTGGGAAAGATGGAGGGCACAAGGAGAAGGGGACGACAGAGGATGAGATGGTTGGACAGTGTTCTTGAAGCTACTAACATGAGTTTGGCCAAACTGCGAGAGGCAGTGAAGGATAGGCGTGCCTGGCGTACTCTGGTCCATGGGGTCACGAAGAGTCGGACACGACTGAACGACTGAACAACAACATGTCTCAGGAATTTGATTATTGCCCAAAATATTATTTAAAAAAACTTAAGAGAAGGGGAGCGAACCTTGGCAGAAATGGCTTTTTTTGGGGGGGGGGGGGCAGAGGGGATGGTGGGTTCTCTCCCCCACCCCTTTTGGGTGTGTATGCTACTATTTTATTTCTGTGTTACATATTATTCTATCTCCTGTGTAGTTTAATGCTTTCAAAATGATTTATATTGTTTAATATATTGTATAACTTAATTTTTTTATTTACTTGTTGACATTGACCCTGTGTGGGAGATGTGTGGCATCTAGAGAGACAATGGAATTGTAACCCTGCGGGATGTAGGCTATGCTACAAGATTAATGTAAAGGCACTGACATCAGTGCATCCCTCTTGAGTAATGCCAGGGCATTTTCCAGGTTGGCAGTTCTTGTCCATGTATAACTGCCTTGTCCTAAACGTGTTATGTGGCTCCTCTGGTGTGTGGTTAGGCCTAGTAACTTCCTGCTAGGCCTTTAACTGCTTTGGTTTGTCGACTTACCTCTTGATGGGACAAACAACAACAGAAATTAAACATGAATTGATTGGGTGGGTGGGTGTACCCACTATGGCCATGTGTTGTGACTAGTGCAGTCAGATCATCCATTTTGCAGCAGTTTCTTCAAATTCCCAAATGTGCTCACAGGCACCAGAAGGGCAGTTTCTTCCAAGTATAGGAGTTAGGTGAGATGTCAAAGGAGCTGGGAACACTTTTTTTGTGTGTGACTAGCCAGGGAACTGCCTCTATTTCATTGAGATTAACTGAGTTATTGATACCAATTTATTTTAAAAAGGTGTAAAGTGGCCCAGCCTGCTTATCACGTGTGAAGCATCCCAGTGCAGTTGTAATATTATGGGTTGTAGCAAGCTGATCACTGAAACAAGAGTGTGGTAATTTGGGGGGCGGGCAAGGAAGTCAGGAAGAGTAGGGGTAGGTTTGAAGAAGAGTGTGAAAGGAGAATGGGATAAGGGAATATTACTGGATATCATGGCAGAATTCCAGCATGCATGTTTGAGATTTATGTTTTGTGTGTTGCAGCCTTCTGCCAAAAATTCAGTTTTGTGTAAGCTAGCCCTGTTTATAACCTATTTAAGAGAGCAACTATTCTCCTGGCAGCTGTTGTGAGGAATGGTTAAGACACATACATAGGACTGTGTGAGTGGTAGATGGACATGGGACCCATTTAAGAATATTATGCAGTGCCACTGACATCCCTGCACAGTGGTTATGGCACAAATATAGTCTCTAGGGAAGCTGGTGCTTCAGGGCAACATGGTCAACAACTGGAGAAAGTGCAAGCATGGCTTCAAAATATATGGCATTGCTTGTGGTTCACATACAAAGGATGACATGCTCCAAAATGCCTGATTTCTGTACATGCCTAGAGAAGAGACTAGGGAGGTTTTCATATCCATTCAGTTCACTGTTGAGGCTAATAAGCAAAAGGTATCAGCTGTTGCCAGCAAATTTGAGGCTTGCTGCACTCCAGAAGAGAATGTGTCTTATGAGAGACAAATTGTTATGTATTGAAGTTCTCACCCTAGGCCACTAGGGGTGTGTGTATATAGTTCATTCTGCTGCAGTTTTCACTCAGGTCCGCACATGCAAATGAGCGATTGAAAGTGACGTTCAGGGATTGGGTAACTACAGAAAGTTGTTACTGTTGCTTTGTAGCTGAGTTCTATATAAGCAGGCTGCTGAGCCCTTCAGTTCACTTCTGTTCCACTCTTATAGAACATTACAAGTTGCCAGATTCCTGGTTTCAGTTCTTTCATATAAAAGACTTCATGGAATGCTGCATGACTATTAAAAATCTAGTAAACTCTATGTACCATCTTTATCTTCAAGGCCTTAATACGGTACATCTAGAGATTGCAAGTACTGTAATGCGAAGGAGATTATGCGTTGAAATATTTTAGTTGATATTTTAGAATGTAAAATGCTGTTTTATTTATTGATTTGTTTTACCTTGTGGGCTTATAGCCGAATAAAGTATTATCTATCTATCACTTCTGTTCCAGCCTGAGAATAAACAAGAGCTGTTTGGAAATCACTGTGTTGTCTGCTGTGTCCACCCACAACCTAACACAAATTATTCACCAGAGCTCAGATGGAAAGGAAACACATTGATCCCTGTTGGTAGCCGTGTGTCTCGAGAGACAATGCGTGCACCTCCAGGATTCAAAGAAGCTTGCACAAACGTGTACGTTTGGAGACTTGTGTGACTCTCACGTAACAGACCTTGTGTTTTTGTGGAGTAAATTCAGACTGGGAGAAGGTTAGGTTGCTAAGAGACACTGATTTTCATTTTCAGGTAAGAAAGCTTATGTTTATTAAAGGAAGTACATTCTTGATAGGAAATAACTTCTGTAGTCCTAGCTATCTAGTTGGAGAAACAAAGAAGCCATGCTCGCCCCTTGGTTGTCAGAAGATAAACCCAAAATTACCTCTTGCCCCAAGGTTCAGAGAAAGTTTGTGAGGAGAAGCAGGAAGTTGTAAGCAGGATCCAACCCAAGACATAGCTGTCTAAACATCAAAGAGACAGAGAAATGTCAGCATAGGGATAAAATTACAGTGGTGCCTCGCAAGACGAAATTATTCGTTCTGCGAGTTCTGTCGTCTAGCGAAAATTTCGTCTTGCGAAGCACCAACGGGGGAAGCGCGGTTTGACGGGGGGGAAAACGCGAAAACTTTTCGTCTTGTGAGTCGCGCCCATAGGAAAATTCGTCTTGCAAGTCACCCTTTCGTCTAGTGAGTTTTTCGTCTAGCGAGGCATTCGTCTAGTGGGGTACCACTGTACAGGGGTAGCCTGGGAAGGTGCAGGTCTCTCTGTCTGCCTTAACCCCAGCTAAGAGACCCTGAATTGACCCGACTCATACTGTAGACATTTGCAGAGCTGAAGCAGCAGCAGCAGCAGCAGCAGCAGCAGCAGCAGTGCAGCACTTGCAACAGCTCACAGCTGCAGAAAGGCAAGTGCATGCAGTAGCAAAGCCTCAGGAGGACAGAGAAAAACACAAACGTGTCCTGCAAAACCCTCTGCACAATGTGTGTCTCCACCCAGTCATTTCCAGAAAGGGTTGCAAGGATTTGTCAGTATTGAATTCAGTCCTCCATATTTCTGCTGCAGTTTCTGCATTTTATTTTTTTAAAATCCTCATGAAAACACTTCAGCATTTTTGTGGGCATATCTCCTAATAAACACATTTTTTGCAAAAAAAAAATTCCCCATATATAATCCATTCTTTCAGGCTATGTGCACTAATATGTTTATTTTTATGAACACTTTCCTCTAATATAGGCATTTTTGTAAGCATTGTTTGTTTAGTTGGCATAGCAAAATTTGGATAAGTGTAGATTTTGAATGGTACACGTGTTTGGTTAGCATATTGTTTCAGAATGTGTGAATTTGCTAGATTCAGCTTTAAATGCACTCTGAATCAAATTCCTCCCCCATCCTTTGGCTTGATCTATTTTACCAGGGCTGACCCACCTATGAGGCAAGGCTGTAAGGTAACCACCTCAGGCAGGGGGATCCACAGGAGCAGCGGATCTGGCCTCCAAGGAATCAATTGCCCACTGTTGCCACCACCATGGTTGTTTTCAGGGACTGCGCAGACGAGGAATGGTGGAGACTGCCTCCCCATCCTGACCCTTCCAGGGAGGAGGAAGAGTAAGACAGTATAGATTTACAACAGGGGTTTGAGGGAGGTAGCAGCTCAGAGGCAGATGAGGGGGAAATCCAGGAAATCATGGGAGAGCCAGAACAACACCCAGATGACCCATTGTCATTAGAAAGCATTCCAGGCCCTCCATCTCCCAGAACCTGGCAAGTCTTAAAAGTAGGAGAGCAAAGAGCTCAAAGACAGAGGGCATGTAGCTGTACCCACAGAAGTGACAAATGAGGAAGTGGGAGAGATGAGGGGTAAAGATTCACTCAGGACAATGTCATTATCCAAGAGGCTGGGTTCTATAGCCTCTCTCTGTAAAGATTGAAATAAAAAAGGATGGTAAGAAACTTTCCCCTGTCTTTATACTTTCCTGGGCAACCAGGTGGAAGCCGTTGACAGCATCCTGACAGTGGCAGTGACAGCTGCAGAACCCTCCTAAGAGGTCAGCGGCCCTACCCCATGATGCCTCTACAGTAGCAAATAGGAGGCGCTGTTGGTCTTCTACCTCTAGGGAGGAAATGGCGGGGGCTTCCCTCTGGGTTCTCCTGATCTCTGCACGTGCCCAGGTGATTCAGAGTGCACCCATTCCTCCATCCCCAGCAACAGCCTTTGATTCCCACATCATGTATTGAGTGAGGTTGGTTTGATTCCCCCTCTTGTTCCTAGTGTTGATCTTTATTCCCCCCTTGTTCCTGATGTAGATCTTCACTCACAGCTTCTTCCATGTGAGGGGTGCCATTTTGCATTTTGTGGTTCACTTCAGGTGGCAAAATGTATTGGGCTGGTTCTCTCTCTCTCTCTCTCTCTCTCTCTCTCTCTCTCTCTCTCTCTCTCTCACACACACACACACACACACACACACACCACCCCAAAGGAGTATCCAGTATTTTCTACTTGCTCCTGGGATGCCCTTTGAGCGACCATAGGTTTGCAGCATAAGGAGAAATAGAGAGGAACCTCTATGAAGGTCAATAAAGGCAACTTCTGCTAACCTATAAGCAGATAGACGCAGGACTGTGATGTAAATCATCTGGCCAGTCAAGAACAAGAAAAGCCATTCCGGTTAATTGTTTGCAATTTTATGTCTTAAAAATGAAATATTCAAAGTACTTTGTCTTTCAAATGTCAACACATTATATAGTAACTTTTACTATTTACAGCAGGGTTGTTGTAATGGTCTTGTAGAAAATACATGCTTCTGGTCTGAAAACCAGAGCAAAATGCAACAAACCATTTCACTGCAGCCATTGAACATAAAACCTGTACAGTTATCCAGCCAGTGTTCAGAGCAGGAATACAAAAAAAAGGAACTCTATTGTTCCCTAGCAACAAAGTTCAAGCCGTTATACTACAATTTCAGTAAGTTTAGAAGTGTTGTTGTTAGATAGGAATGGAAAATCTTGGCATACATTGTAAACATCATTACAATTCATGAGAAAGCAAAACCAAAGGAAAAAGACTAGTAATTGACAAAACACTGTATGCTAGGCTTCTCTTTTTTTGTTTATAGACACCTTGTTTATGAAGTTTCAATGTTCTGTCATGGTTCATCATCATACATGTGAAATATTGTCAAAGACCTACAGATATACTAATGTTTATTAAGAGGCTAAAGTTCACCACTAAATCTAAGAAAAGATTGTAACTGGCAAACACATTCTCTTGGACAGATAATGTAAAATGGCAAAGGCCAAGAAAATCCCACAACAAAATTGAACTTGAGGACACCCAGTTTCTGTTAAGGTCTCTATAAGCCAGCATTTGGAAGGGCAATAAGTAGGACTGCAGACCACAGAACACATAAAATCTAACACATTTTGTCATTGTGTGCTAAAAATTGGCTCCAGCTCTTTTGTTTCTCTCTGCTTCTGGTTATTTTACTATTTCTCCATTACAACCCCCCTTCGTACAGCGGCCAACATTATACCTTGAGCATAATTGATGGGAAAAGTGGGATACATTTTTTTAAAACACCCTTTTCAAATGCTGTTGCCCTCTCTCGTCTGAAGGGCAGCAGATTACTGAAGGCATGATAATATTCTGCCTCTTTAAACAAAAAACAGCCTTGCTCACCAAAGCCCTAGGTTTCAGTCATATCTTAACATGATATGATGGGAAGCACTCTGCACTTTCTAGTAAGGTTTGAACCATCAACAGGAGATGAACACAAGGCTGTATGTTCTTTAGTTTGCATTACCAATGCTTTGTGTATGCAGATAACTTTGCAGACTGACCAGTGTTCTAATTTGCCAAATGGTGACAGAATTACTAGTTTTCACTGTCATTAAAAGACAGAATTTAGTTCTGCTGGTAGTGACATTGCTCTGGTGGAATGGTTTAGAAATGTCCGGAGGACCATGTTCCAGATGAAATACAATAGCACGAAGAGGAGGCAAGTCAAGGGTTTCAGCTAGATCACCAGGGTTCTTCCTTACATTGCTAGTCTCTTGTGATGTTGAGGTGACCCGTGTGTGTCTCAAAGGGCAAGGCTGCTGCTGGCATAGGTGTGCAGAGAGGAAGATGATTCATGCTAAACTCAATCTACTAGGGCATAGCTCAGCCTAGAGTTTTCTTGACTTGCCTCCTGCAAGCCTGTGGAACACTGAAACACACACCTAGAGGAGACTCGCCCTGTAGCAGCACAGAGGTAAGTAACCTGTGGCCCTTCAGCTTTTGCTAGGCTCCATCATCCCTTATCATTGGGCATGCTGCTGGCTTTGACTGGCAGGCAAAATCTGGAGGGCTGCAGGCTCTCTCTACTCCTCATCTATGTACTAAGAATGACATGCCAGTTGTCTTAAATCCAGATCATTGGCCAGCTTGGCCAATGGTCAAGGTTGCTGAGAACTGTAGTCCTAAAAGTTGTGTGGACCTGAGATTGAAGAACACTGATCTAGTCTACAATCTCCAGACTCTACCGCCTCATCCCATCCTCATTCTGCTGAAGGCATCAACCAGATCTGGGAGCCAACAGGCTGCAATGTAATAGAAGATGTTCTCTCTCTTTCTCCACCCACTCCAACCCCTTTATCACAGCAGTTTTATATTTCTATGCAAACTTTTAAAAGCACAGGCATCTTACTAGAAAAAGAGACGACGACAACAATGTGTGAATTTAGTTGCTAGTTGAACCACTCCCAACTAATCTTTTCTGCTTCCAATCTCATGTCTCCTCCACTGACCATTGTTTCCTCAAGGCTCTAATTCAACCCACTTCCCCCACTGCCTGCCTCTCATGTCCTTCAGCTACCCTGAAGGACTATGAATCACCATTGGGCACTCTTGTTTCTCTGCCCTCCCTGGCTTCCAGCCCATATCAACCTTCTGCTCTTTCAACCCAGTATGAGCTTTACATTCCACCCCTAGGGTTGGTGAGATTTCAGGTTCACTCTGGATTTGGGCGTGAGCTTTCTCATATCATCATCTTAATAGTCATATATGGTGTTATGTTTTTTAATTATTTGTGTATATGGTTAATTAATACTTTGCAATTAAAAAAGTAGATTAAGGTGAGGTAAGGGAGTGGAAAGGAGCAGGATCTAGCACTCTGCGCCCACATTTCCCCGTTCTATAGTAACCCCATTATACTTTATATATGACCATTCATAAGTGCACATGGCTGCCGTCATCTTCTCTAACTGAATTTTAGACTTCATTCCATTGCTGATTTGCCACACTTTCCACACTGGGGGCCTCAGGGGCCCACTCTTCATTCAGGGCTCGTCCATACATCCACTTGTTCCATGCTTTTAGGCATGGATCAGAGATGTTTCCCATTTGCCCCTCTGCTTTCCCCAGGGGAACAAATATCAGTCTGCAGTCTGCAGAAAACTCTCCCATGCCCATGCCCAAAGCACAGGACAAGTGGAAGTGCGGACAAGACCTCTGTCTCATTCTTTTGCTGACTACTACCTGAGAGCTAGTGTTCCATTTCAGTGACACCCTAGCTGCCCTCTCCAGGGTTTCGGATTGGAACTGGAGCTTCTGCATGCAAAGCAGATGCTCTACCACTGAGCTATGACCTTTCCCTTAAAACAATTAAGTCTCAGTTACAACTACAGGAGTGCACTGTTAAGCTCTTGCTCTCCAAGTACCTGCCTCTGCAGCCATACTAAGGTCAGTTCAAGATGATCTGTTTATTGGGTGTTCATCCTCATTTGCACAAAGTTTTCAAGGAGGTTATACAATGTCTGCTGTTTACTGAGTGCTTGTGAGGTTATATGATGTTGCATCAAGCAAATGTCATCACACACATTTCAACTGCTCCCCCCTCAAAAAGATAATGATGATCTTCCGGCGGCGACGCCATCGCCGGGTGGTCGAAGGCTGCTTCGGGTCCGAAGCGCCTTGTCCATCCCGGGGGTTAGGAGCCGCGCTACCGCAGCGCGCGGCTCCGGTTGGGGTGCGGGAAGAGCGTCCCGCACCCTGGGCTCCCCGGCTGCGCCCGCGGAGGCTCCGAACCCTTCCCCTGCCCCCCTGTAAAGGGGGAGTGGGGGTGAAGGGACAACGGAGCCGGGCTTACGGGGATATGCCCCAACCGGGATGCAAATGCGGCGGCAGAGCCCGCGGTGAGCGTCTAAGTTCTACCTGTGAAGAATGGAGCTAAAGGAACCCGGTGGTCGTGAGTAAATAATCTTGGCAGAAATCGTGTTTTTGGAACGATCCGGGGGGAAGGAGAAAGGCAGCCTGCCTCCCTCCCTTCGAGCCTAAGAAATTAACCAATTTGAGGGATTGCTGCCACAGAACTGGTTATAAAGTATTTAAAATCGATACATGAGACTGGCAAACTTTTTTCTTGGGAAGCTAACTAGCGGAAAATATCTCTATTTAAAGTTGCGGTGTCTGCGCTCCAGCTTAGGAAAATGGCGACGAACAAAGAGACAGGAGAAGAAATATGATACCCACTTCCTCCTCCTCTGCCAGTATGCTGGGTTTCGTCCTTGAACTGGTATTGAACTCTGGACTAACAGATGAACAAAGGCTCACTGCCTTGAAGGTGGAACTACTTTACAGAAAAGTTAAAGTCTTGTGTGGGGGTCTGAAATGGAACCAACTGCCCACAGAGGAGGCTAACAAAACTTTTGACACTTTGGAAGAAAATCTTGTCAAAGAGCTGAGAGGATGGATGGAAAGATGGAAAGAAATGAGTGAGCTACTTCGGAGAAGAAATTCGCTTGTTGGGGGTGGCAGCCCCAAGGCGATGTCAAGATTTGCTATATCCAGTCCCCGAGGTGTGAGCTCGGGGGCCAGGGACAGAGAATTAAGGTATTTACAAGAAGAAAAGGAATGCTACAAAGAACCGGAGAAGCTGAGAGAGGGAGAGTTGGACACCTCGGAGCTCGTGGCAAGGAGAGCTTTGGACTATGCCTGGATCTGTGGACGTTTGGAGAGGGAAGATGCATGGAAGTTCAGTGCTGATGCCATCAGGAGAAGAAGAATGGACAGAGGGGGTGTGGGGTGATGTATTAAGCAAAATCTAAAAGTAATCTGTTATGGTACTTTGAAATTGGAGGGTGAACACTGTCAACAATAGTTTGTTTTATTATCTGTTTGAACATGAAAAGAGATATTTTAAGTTTTTATGTTATTAGCAGCAGTTCAAAGGACAGAAGAGATAGATTTGATGAGGATGATCTGTGAGGATTTATGAGGATGTAGTATAAATAAAGTCGATTTAAGTGGTTTAAGTTTATAGATTAAGACGATTAAGATTAAGATGAAGATTAAGATGAATGTTTTTCTTTATATATATAATTAAGTTTAATTTTTTAAATGAAGAGGTTAAAAAGTAGATTATGGATATAAACTCGAAGGTGAAAAGGCAGGGGAAGTCAACTGTCAAGATTGGAAAAAGAAATTTTTTTTTTTTTGAGATGTCTAATTAAGAAGGAAAATCATGGCAATTTTTGTATTAGATGTGTAATTGTATTTGTTTAGTATGTGTATAAATGTAGGTGTGGTTAAGGTTGTATGTGGTTATAAGTAAAAATGTCAATAAATTCTTATAAAAAAAAACAAAAAGATAATGATGATGATGATGATTTTGCAGGGAGCAGGTTTCTTGTGCTTGAGTGCTAAATCTACTTTAATTGTGCAACCTGAATTTGCTGGTTGAATGTCACCTGCAAAACACTGACTGTCTGGAAGCAGCCTCTGCTTTTCAGTGTGAGTTGCCTCCCCCTACTTTTATTTCACTTCCTTTTGTTATAATGTCAGGCAGCCTCCCTACAGCATTTCCGACTCTCTGTCCCACTTCCTATACATTCTGTTGCCCTGAGGCCCTTTGTAGTTTCCCCACAGTTGCCACCCCTTTCCAGTATCTTCTGCCCTCTTTGTTTTCCCTGTCTTCTGCTTCACACCCGTGTCCCTATTTCAGTGTATTCCCTCCCCTTCTCTTCAGCCATTCTGCCCTTCAAGACCCCTATTTCTGAGGCGGTCTTTCTTCAACTAGTTCTCATCTCACTCTCTTTTGTTCTGCCCATTATGCTCTTCCAGTCCTTAAGATGATGTGAGGACAGACAAAACTGGAGGTTTGCGAATATTTCATACCTGAGAACTCCCTTCAGCAGATTGAATGTTTGCTAATATTCCAAGGCATCACAATAGTTCAGCCAATAGTAGTCAGAGGCTTCGCCACCACTGTAAGAACACAAAATCTTCTAGCACCTCCCAATGTAGACTGTTTATTTAATTGCTCATTAGAAAGTGATTTGTGATTTCCCCCCCTTCTATTTTTTTTTAAATATGGGGGGTGGGAGTAGGGAGATAAAATTGGCCAAGTGACTGAATACTTGTCTGATATCCAACCTACCTTCACTGAAGCATGCCTAAAAGGGCCAGTAGGTCTGCTTTTAGCAAGGTTATGCAGGAAGGCATAATAGCAGAATGTGTTTGTAAGGAGAATGTGGTTTAAAGTAGAATGTAAGTCAGGTGAAGCAACACATTCTGTACATTTTATTCTATGTATATCCTCAATCCACTTCTCCTAGAAATGGCTTGTATGAGCTTTCTGGCAATTGCACTTTCTTTACAGAGGCTGCTCACCACTTGCAGAATGGCAAAATGTCAGTAACTCATCCACATTTCCTTTTGTGCCACATTTCTAGGCACAGGTACAGGCTTTCCAGTCTGTGTCTGAGCAGGTTTTCCCTTTTGTCCCACCACTTTCCCATGGAAAACCTATGTTTTACTGCTGAATCACAGCAAACAGCAATGGGGTTTTCCACAAACTGCCATTTGTTCTGATTCAGCAGTAAAGTGCGGGTTTTCCGGGGGGGGGGGGGGAAGCGGTGGAACAAAAAGCAAAACAAAAAAATCACTGAGACACGGACCTGGAAAGCCTAGAAAGCACAGACTAAACGTAAGTGTGGATGAGCCTTAAGCCAGAATGATTCTTTGGATCAGGGTTTCCCAAACTTGGGTCTCCAGCTTGTTTTGCACTACAACTCCCATCATCCCTAGCTAACAGGACCAGTTGTCAGAGATGATGGGAATTGTAGTCAACAGAAGACCTAAGTTTGGGAAACCCTGCTTTAGACTGCATTAACTAGGCCAGGGATAGGGACCTTTTTCAGTGTAAGGACCTCACTTAATTCTGAGCAACCTTTCAGGGACCATATGTCAATGGTGGGTTAGGCTGGAGGCAAAAAATAAATAAATGGACAGGGCAATTAATACAAATTTGTATCTTTGTAGGGCAGTAGTTTCTGCACACTCCTCTCTATCCAGGTGAGCAAGTGACATGATCAGTTTTCAAGGATACATCCCAGCCAGGCAAAAACACTCAAGGAGGGTGTGAAGTAAGGCTGGTGAGGATGATAACCTGGGGTTATAAGGGCTCAATGGATATAAGAGAGATGCTTGGAGGGCTGCATTTGGCCACTTGGGCCTGAGGTTCACCACTGCTGGTCTGCATTCTATATAACCATATCCTTCTCAAGATTTCAAAAAAGCTACAGTCTGGAAGCACCCAAAACATGTTGCTTTAAAGTGAAATCTATTCAGATGTTCTGCACAATCACCATTCATTCCTATGCACGGGATTTGCACAGAAGCTGAGCTTGGAGGGCTGCGTCCTTGACCTCAAAGTGGTAAAAATAACAGTTTTTTTCCTGAATTTCAGAAGCAAACATGATAAAAACATTTCTATATACCACCATCCTCTGGTGGCATGATTATTTAATTCTTTTTCTAATCCACATTTTATATCAAACAATACCTATAAACACACCTAGGAAATTCTGTTCATTCATTGGTAAACGCCAAAGAGGGAAAGAAAAGTATTCCATTTCATTTTATGAGCTTTTGGCATAATAACAAAAATGACAACATTCAAGGCAGCATTAAAACCCATCCATGGTTGGTAATATAAAGTGCATTTCCTGCATATAATACAAATATATCTATATGGAACTCAAGGCACACACTAACGTCATACGTATTACATACTAGAAATGCACAATTTCAAGCTAATAACTATTTAAGAAGAGTTTCAAAACATTTTCTTCCCTTCTGGGTATTTTAAAGCATTTTGTTTTAAAAGGTACATCAATTCACGAGCCTCAAATGATAGAACTGCTTAAAACATTGCTAGTGTTGACATCTTAGATCAGTGCTAAAATATATCACCATGTGTGCACTTCTTACATAAAGCCCAGAAATTATTTCTGTGAATTAAAAAGTGCTTGTCCATTTTAGCCTGGTGTGTGGAGGTACTAAAATTCTCCACAATTTCATGGGGAATGACCCCCAAGTCAGAGCTAGCAATACAAGAACAAGGTACAATACTAATTATTTTGTCTGATCTCATTAATTGGATCCAATGGTGTACAGTATTTTATACCATAAAAGAATCTAAAGGAGAGTGAATTTTCCTCTGAGGCACCCTCCCCCCTCCCTCTTTCCCTCCCTCCCTCCCAGATTCTACCTCCAGTGGTCAAAGATGAAGAACATCCAGAATCTGGACTAACAAGAAGGGAGAACTCAAAGGTCATTGTTATTTGGTGGATTTAGATCTGATGTTCATAATCAAGCCGATCCCTAACAGCTAGTTGTCACATATACCCAATATAAACCAGCTTGGGAATATAGGAGCAATGAATATTAGGATATTAACTCTTATGAACAGGCATTGTGATTAGTACTTGCTTAGTGAGGGCAAATTATTAAGCACCTGCTTTTCCTTGCTAAAAAAAAATACATCCACTCATCTGGGCCCATTTGTATGACCAAGTTGACATGTTGATAATATGCAATCATATCCTGTGGTTTATTGCTGATTTTTTTATTTTTTTGCTTTCGATATTAACTGTGTATTTTACTTATTTGTTTTCTATGTTTTCTAAACTGCTTTGGGTGGCAGTGAAAGTGGATTCTAAATGCCATCATAAAGAATTAAAGAAATAAAATGAACGAGAAATTGCAAGAAAAAATGGGCAAATATTGGTGAACTCAAAAAACTGGTTGAGTTGCAGACTGTACATCTGAGGGAGCAAGTGCATGGTCACTTCATCATGACGTGCCAGACTCTCCACACAGCCACACTTTCCCATTTTTCAGCATTCCCACTTGTCATATGATGAGGCCCTAAAGTCTGCACTAAGACTGTCATTCATTCTTTTATTTCAGAAGAGTGCCAGTGTGGTTGTATTCACTTTGATGAAACTTCTCACTTAAATTGAAAATCACTACCTTCTACCATTGATGCGGATGGGAATTGGTAATGACCAAGCCTGCAATCCTAAGCATGTCTGCTTAGAAGTAAACTCTGCTGAATTCAGTGGTGCTTGCTCCCACCAGGTATGTGTGGTTAGGATTGTAGACCAAATGTGCTTATAATGCATGGCCTAAATCTAAACTTGTGAAAGACACAAAAACATAACGTCCAGGGTGATAAACCAGCCACCAGCAGGGTGGATGTCACTCAAGGGACTCCTCTGTTCAGCTGGAAGGATCCTTTCCTCATCCTCCCCACCCTCAGCACAATTTTTGGCTGGAAAAAGCCTCCTATTGGAGCCAGTAGGAAATATTTTTTCTAGCCTTTGTGTCCCAGGGAATTGCATGTGAGAATGGATGCCATGAATGGTATCTCCCTTGCTAAAAGCACCTCTCCCACACTGCTTGAGAACTGGTGTCAGTGGTAGACTTTTCAAGTCCAACTGATGCATGGAGGACCAAGATCTTCAAGGAAAATATAGCTACCAGGATGTCGCAGGAGAACAAAATCTCCTACTCTTCAGCTGCAATCTCCATGAAGATCACCTTCCCCACCTGGCAATTTATCCTGAGAAAAGCTAAAAAGCTTTTTATTCAAGACTAATTGCTGGCGGTGGGGGAGGAGAGAGAGAGTCTGCAAATGTGTGTGTGCTCTGTGTGTGAGAGAGTGAGGTCAGGGTGGCCACACACATCCTTCTTTTGGCCCCTACTTCAAAGTTGGCAAATTTGCAATAGGAATGTTAGATGAAGTGGCATCTCTATCCGTGCTTCACCATTTAGTATCCTCTGAGTTGGCAAGCAAAAGGGCATCTTCCCTTAGGTCTGTGAACATGACTGTTATCACTGCTGAGATTCCTGAAATCTGGCTTGCCACTTTTTAACTGCCCACACAGTGAAACAATTTGTCCTATAAGGCAATGACTAACAATGGTTTATCTGCAATTTATTAAGAAGGTCATGGCGTTACAACACCCCACCTATGACGTGTGAAGTATAGAGGGCAGGTTTTCTACTTGGCTCAAAGTATTTTGGAGTGTTTCTTATACCCTGGAATTATGCTTGAAGGCCCCTTAAAAGCATAGCTTGTGAAGACTGCTTGGTGGATGAGTTGTCAGTTAGACCAAGGAACAAAGGGTGTTGGCCAGACCACAAACATATTGTATGCAAGTTATTAAAATTAACAAAACTGTGTCCTGAAGAGGGAAAGAGAGAACACACTCAATATTTTGCCCATGTGAACCATTTCCAAATGAAATTCGACACCAAGAACGCCGCTTCCAAATGTTGAAGGCAGCCACCCTAGAACTAACAATCATTGCCATCTCCCAAAGAGTTTTAAACAAACGATATTAAAATACCATCTTCTGTCACATTTAAAGGCAGTTGGATATGTTTTCCCCCTCTATATTTATATATACACAGAGTTCTGATCTAGAAAAACCAATACAATAAACCTTTACTTTAATGTTTTGTTAAAAACAGGCAGTCTTTGGTGATGCAAAGGCAGAGATCGATGTCTTTTGTTTGTTTGTTACCTCCTGCCTATTTCACTCTGTCTCATAAAGTGAATATTGTTGGCACTGTCAGAAAGTTCTAGATACTGCTCCACAGACAAAACAAAATATCCATCATAGCCCTGTACTTTCCCTGTGCTTAAAAGCTGCTGTTTCTCCCCCTCTGTCCAAGCCCGAATACCTTCTTCGCCATCTTGGAGTCGCCTTTGTTCCTTAGTCCAAGCTTGAGCCACAGCTCTCTGCCTGGCTACCTCCAAAACATGGTTCTTCTCTTCTTCCACAGTAGTCCCGTACCGAACGTTAAAGCACAGAGAGCCATGCTGGAGCTGGATATCAGCAAACCGTCTAGTCCTGCCATTGATAATGGAAGTCATTTGTGATACCGTGACGTTGACACCGTTCTCCAAAATCCGTCGTCCCCCAGTGTTGCCTATCACTGCAAGGTCTTCTTCCAGAGACCCAAGCTTGATGAAATAGTGAGTGTCTCGCCCATCTATTGTAAAGTGCAGGTCCTCAAGATAGTGAGCATTGTTGAGGATGGCAGCGATGCGGCGGCTGTCTTCATTTGCCACCCCAATCACATCAGCTGTTACCACGCCATCCTTGATGGCAAATTTGATACCTTTCCCAAAAACTGAGGGAACTGCAGCAAATCTGGGCAGCTTTGCTTTCTCCACACATCTCCCATTGCTGTATTTGGGGGTCATGGGAAGCTGGTCCAAGGAAATGAAGTTTCTGAGCTGCTTCTGTAGTTCACACTGAATGCCAAGTACAGTCTGGAAAAGAGAAGATGCATGGCATATGAAGGTAAGGTTTTTGGAGTTGTTAGAGAAACAATATGTTTCTATTGTAACAACGTAGCCTGGTTCACACTTCACTTTAAACCATAGTTATCTATCGCTTAAAGGTTAATGTGCAAGGTACTGGTGCACATGGCTAAAGTTGTGGGTTCTTCACAATCCTCCCTGACCCTGCTGCCACACTTCCTGGAAGTGTTTCAGAATTCCAGCAATACTCCAGAGTATGCACTTCATGAGAAAATAGCATAATGGGATAAATCAGGTTTGAAGCTGCACTGTAAGAACAGACCTCTTCTTCTGTGGCCATTTGTCCTTCACTTTCAAGGTACAACTCTGTGGTTTAAAGTGCTGTGTTCATGTGTTTTCTGTTTGCCCCAGTGCTTTCCTTGAGAAACCCACTCTTTAACACTGAACCAGAACAAACCACAATTCAGGTTTTCTGCTGATTACTGTTTGCTCAGATTCAGCGGTAAAGAGTGTGTTTTCTCAGGGGAAACGCCAGGGCAAAACAAAAAAGTGCTCAGACATCACACTTTAAAGTCGGGACTTGTGCCTAGCAATGCAGCACAATACGAAATCTGGATGAGCTCTGATTCTACCTCTGTTTGCCTCTCAAGATACCCTCTAGTGGTTGTCTTACAAGATCATGATTTACATGTGGACATTTACAGATCTGTGCAGCAATACCTTATCTCACATGCAATTGACTTGCACATTTTCAACCATATGTGGTTGAAGATGGGCTGGCTGAAATTGTGCAAGTCAAATGCTCTTTGTGTCAGGTCCACTTAGGGGGCACCTGGCATGAGAATAGCGTTGTTGTTGTTTGCATTTGTTAGCCGCTTTATCTTGCCCAGGGAAACCCAAAGTGATTTACAACCAAATAACCAAACAGGCACCCACCCACCCTGCTCACAAAGCAACATTGAAAACAAGAAAAAGAAGAAGAAATGCATGAAAAAATACCCCGCCCACTTCTAAAAGGCCACAGGTAGTAGAGTAAAGTTTTTGTCTGGCTCTCCACCTTGCTTGCCAGGCAAGACCCACTCAGTGCACCAGCTCTGAACGGTTCTCACGAGATCTTGTGAGACAGCTGAGTTCCAGCAAGATCATCCCTAGTTTTCCAGAGCTGGTGTGCCTTGTCTCCCAAGCAAGGAAGAAAGCTCAAAAGTTCTTTTCACAGTGGGTTCACTTGGGTTACCCATCATGAAAAGAGCTTTTAAGCTCTCCACCTTGCTTGGGGGTGGGAGGGGGAGGGGAAGGCCCGCTCAGCATGCTGGCTTTGAGATGCTGCTGCAAGATTTCAAAAGACAATCCAAGTTTCCCCCACCCCACCCCGAGATTTCATGAGAGCATTCCAGAGCTATCTGGAGCTCAAATCAGAATGAATGCTCAATAAACAGTGGAAATCAAATAACATCCATACTATTTTGCGCAAACAAATTAGGATAGATGCTTAATAGAAAAGGTTGTCAGCAGAGGCCCTTGTCTTCTCTTCCCTCTGTATGGAGAATAAGTCGTCACATAGGTTACAGAACTAGGATATCTCTGTTTTAGAGTAAGTGACATAATAAAGTTACGATGAGATAAGGGAGGAAAACATTTTGCCCCGATGGTGGCTGGGGCATCTTGGACCATGGGGAGCCTGCACCCCTGCCCTCCAACATAAACACCAAGGGTGGGGTGAGGAAAGAGGAAAATAAATATGTATCCTGTTTCCCCCCCTAGAAGTCACATAACACAGGAATGTGTCTTTTTGCTAACCTTTCCAGGGTCCCACTCTTGGGTCTTTGTTTGAAGCTGTACAAGTTCATATGTTGTCTCCATAGCATCCACTTCTGGCTTTGGGAATCCCGGGAGTACATTGTGAAGCTGAAACCCAAACAACTCAAGCCAACTTCCAATGTCTACAAATAAACCCAAACAGAATACAATTAACATGCTGTGGAAATGTAAAGAGAAAGAGGGAACGTTTTATCATATGTGGTGGGAATGTAAGAAGGTGAAAGACTTATGGGAAATGATACATAATGAGATGAAAAAAATGTTGAAATATACATTTATAAAGAAACCAAAAGCATTTCTGCTTGGAAATGTAGGAAAAGAGATTAATAGACAAGATAAAAAAATTGTTCCTATACGCAACAACGGCAGCAAGAACGTTACTGGCACAGAAATGGAAGCAAGAAGAATTACAACGATTGAAGAATGGCAGATGAAGTTAATGGACTATGCAGAATTAGAGAAGATGACAGGAAGAATTCAAAACCGACGGGACCAGGAATTCCTGAAGGATTGGACAAAGTTTGAGAAATATTTGAAAGACAATTGTAAACAACAAATTACGGTAGTAGGTTTACAAGAAGTTTTGTTAGGTTAATTTTAGGAAATATTACGAAGATAATTTTGGAAGGTAATAATTAAATATTGTGATAAAAAGTAATAGTGAAGTTGGAAATAAAAGAAGAAATTAGGAAATTTGAAAATCTTGAGAAGGTGTTGATGGAAGTCAAAAATATGTAATAATAGATGAAAATTATTGGATATTTAAAAGAATGTATGTAAAATTCAATAAAAATTATTTTTTTTTAAAAATTAACATGCTGAAGACAAGAAGTACTGTATGACAATTATAGAAAAAACAAAATAGGGCTGCCATACATCTGGAATTTCCTGGACACAGCTGGGATTTGGCCCTCGTAAACAGCGCTCGTGAAATCGCTTACATGTCTGGGAAAATCCGGATGTATGGCAACCCATGTTGGCAATGTAGATTTTGGTGAATTTCCTTTAAAAAAGCTAAGCTGAGATTTTTGCAACTTTGCTAAACAACTTGGCTACAAAAAAGTTCAACCACTTTTGTGTCCGTATTTTCACTTTTTGAAACCCTACAACTATGGAAAAAAAGAGATTCAAGTCTTAAAGAAAAATATTTCAAGCCTCTTCCTTCTTTGGCTGCTCAGATATGAATCAAAAGGTGCTGTAACCAAGGTGACAGGGTGGAATAGTGTTGTATTTCCCATAGCTGAATGATGTATAGAATTATATTCCAACTTGAGGCCAAGGTCTTATGTGTTTTAAATGCCTGCTGAAAACTTTTCCATTCTACTACATCTATGCAGGCATATGCATATTTCCACAATCGTTAATTGATGTCTGTTTTTAACTTTTCTATATGTATTTACTGTGTGGTTTTAAGCATTTTTATTTTAAATTGTTTTGCTATATTTTTTATGAAATAGCAGTCTATAAATATTTTTTATAAACAAACAACCCAAAAGAGAGTAATTTTGAGTGGAAAAATAACAGTGGGGAGTAGAGGTGCTTAACCCTTTTCTACATACATGGCTTGCAAGGATAAGCATGTATTTGGAAGTTTGGGGAAGGGGGGGGGGAAGTAGCTTGTTAGCAGCAATCTGAAGTGGGAAAATTTGGTGGCAGGAAATGTCAATCACTCTTCAACTGCTGATTCTCCATGTCAAATCACCTGCTCCTGAAGTTGCTTTCATTTAATTCTTGAAAAGTGGCTGTTGAGAGATGTGTTACATTTTCATGTAACTTTCATGTTAGGTCACATAGAGCTGTATCATGGGAGAAGTGGAGTGACAGGTACAGGATAAAAAAAATGTAGGCGGCAACCTGCATTTGGCGGAAGCAGTTCTGTGTCCATCACACTGCTCAGCTCTGACCAAAACTACGTTATTCATCTCCTTGTCGGCTGTTCTGGAATTTTATGTAATTTATTACATAATAATTCTGTTATTCCACACCATTCATTTCAATGCAAATGGGAGCCAGGAATGTAATCGATTATGTATCACTTGCAGATTGAAAACAACAGCAGCAAACAGGGGTGCAAACTTGAAAAAAATATTGTGGGGGCCAGGTAAGCCCCACCCTGCATAATTAATCACATGATGCAGTGCATACGCAACATTTGAAATGGAATGTCCATTAACATTGTGGGGCCCCAGCCCCCTCAAATGTTTTACTGTGGGAACTAAAGTTCCCATGGCCTCTAGGAGTTGGAAAATACAAATTGTATGAGCTGGATTGGTTTTGCTGCTTGTTGTAGCACTGTAATTCCATAAAATTCATATTGCAATAAAGTAAAACCTGATTTAAGAAAGAAGCAATATGATCAACATGGATATTTCATGCATTGGATTTGCCATTTCCCATCCTGAACCACAAACCACCTGAATGAAGATTGTGGACCACAGTTTGGGAACCCCTGGTCTAACTCTAACCTAACCCCCAGGTAGGCAATAAAATGGGGAAGAACATGCTTGTATACTGCCTTAAATACCTGGGTTATTCAGTGAAATATGACTTTAGTTTGGTATACTGGTTTGCTGTTGATATTTCATTCTGCAACTCTGCATTGCTTTTTTCATTTTTTTCTTCTCTCCCCCACCTTACCTTCTTTTCCAGTGTCTACATGTTTTTGCATGTAACAAAAATTCAGTTAAAAGTTTAATTTAAAAAATCTGGAAGGAAAGGTGGCAAAGGAAGCTCCGTTCCAGCTATGTTAAGGATTTCTAGTTTTAAAACTTTTGTGCTGTAATCTTTTATAGTTTGTGTTGTGTGATTTCAGAGGAAAGCCTCGCTCTTGCCCCCTGGTGTTCATTGTTAAAGGCCTCTGGCTATACAAAATAAATTGACTGATTTATTAATTCATTTTGTTTCAAAATTAATCAGAGATTCAATGAAACTGTTTACAGAAATCGACTGAACATATTCACAAGATCCACTGTCACAAAAGCATTGGGGGAGCCTTTTCTAGCGTGAGGGAAGTATTCCATTCCAGGGACCACAAGTCAGGAATGGGGAGGGCCAGAGGCAAACGTGGGTGGAGCAACAGAGGTAACATTTACATCTTTGTACACACTAAGATAGTTTTCACACACACTCTCTCTCTCATACTCCTTTCCTAGTTACATCCAGGTGGACTAGAGACTTTGTAAGAGTTCAAGGACATATTCCAGTCAGGCAAAAAGACTTTCATTATTTATTATTTATTTCATAAAATTTAAAAAAAACCGTTTGATTGTAAGAAATCTGAAAGCCATTAAAAAAAACCCAGCTAATAATAATAATAAATTACAGCCCTACTTTAAAACATGCAAAAGGAAAAACAAACAAACCTAAAACTAAAGCAGATTAAAATGACCTCAGCTTTCTAAGCCTCTGGACAGGCTTGCAAGAATGTTTTTAGCAGGCACCGAAAAGAGTAAAGTGGAGGTGGCTGCTTGATCTCAAGAGGCAGAGAGTTCCAAAGTGCAGGTGGTGCCGCACGAAACGACTTGAGTTCTTACAAATGCGGAATGAGCATTATGTGGCACTTGCAGCAGTGCCAATTCCGCCGATCCAAGTGGTTGAATGGATACATGTGGGCAGGAGCGTTTCTAGCCCCTTGGCTGCCCGGGGCGGGAAGCCAAGAGGCACCCCTGGGGGCGGGGAATCGCGGCGTGTGTGCGCGTCATGACGTCATGACGTATGCGCACAGCGCCACACCCTGCCTCTGGGGATGCCAGGCGGCAGTTTCGGGAGTCTCTGCAGCCCGCAGAGATTCCCAAAGCTGCCGCCCAGGCTCCCTCGGCGGAGCGCAAGTCAGCCCTCCTCATTGGCCCACCACCCCTCCTCGCTGGCCCGCCCCTCTCCATGCCCTGGCTCTGCAAGCCAGCCAGTGGCAGGAAAAGCCGCTGAAAGGGGGGCGAAGGAAAGTCTTCCTTTCCTCCCTTTCAGAGGCTTTTTTTGGCCACCGGCTGGCCTGTGCAGAGCGCAGCATAGAGGCAAGGGTCGGGCCAGCGAGGAGGGGGTGGCACCCTTCCTCGCTGGTCCGCCCCTTGCCTCCATGCTGCGGCAAAAAAAGCCGCTGGAAGGGGGGGCTATTTTCGGCGCTGCCAGGGTGGAGCCGTAGGGGCGGCCAGCGAGGGGGGGGGGGGGGGTTGACACCCTGCTTCGCTGGCCGCCCCTGCAGCTCCACCCCGGCAGTGCCGAAAATAGCCTTTAAAAAAAGCCCAGGGAGGGCGGGGCCACCACCCAAAGTGTCATCCTCAGCAGGGCGCTGCCCAGGGCGGACTGCCCCCCCTCCCCCTTGCTACGCCCCTGCATGTGGGGTAAAGTGATCTCGTAAGTAAAGCAGTCCCAAGTTGTCATATACTAAAAGTAACACCTTGAACTTCTGTGCATGAAACAGGCTCAGTGGTTTGCGTGTCCTGCCGAGAGTTCCAAAGGCCATACAGAGAGGTTTGGAGGATCCCCTTTAGCACTCCTGTCATTAAAGTTTGGACCAGAAACTACCCTCCCCCACAACCCAATTAAATAAATGCTTTACCTGTTGTGTATTTAGCCACATCTTGGATTCTGCCAGCTGGATAATTATTTTCAAATGCATACAAATTAAATGGCTTGGGGTTGTTCTTCAGTTCTTCCCAGATATGGTGGTTTGGTGTTGTCCAGCGCCCAGCAATGACGTCATAATCTCTTTGTCCCAAGTGCACCAGTTTAGTGAGTGAATCATACAGGCCTCCATGGAAACCTATAATGAGCTCAAAATCTGAATTTGTGTCCTGATAGATCTCTCCGTAAGGGGTGTAAAGAATTTCTTTTATCACTTGACCTCGACTGCTGAAGATAGCTAAAGGTGTGCCAGTGTTGTCACAGGCAACATAATATTCTTCTCCACTGCTTAATTCCATGGCTATTAGGTGACCCTGAAGGTCGTAATACAAGGAAGTTATTTCTGAACTACTGTGATTGTATAAGTGAGTAACTCTTACTGGATTGGAAAGGTCCGCGTAGAAGAATTGGAGGTGTTGTCCTGAACTTGATTTGCTGGCCACCCGTCGCCCCAGCCCATCGTAGCAATACTGGATTGTCCACCCAGAAACCCTGTTGTAGGCTCTGTTCAGAAAGCCATTAGAGGTGTACTCAAAGATGTCATTTCCTCTTTGTTTGAGGAAACCATCCTCGTCCATTTTGTACTGAATGTCTCCCAGTCTTGTGATACGATCTCTGAGATCGTACCTCAGAGGAGTAAGCCGAGCGCTGTTTCCATGGCTAAGTAAATTGATATTTCCATTGAGGTCATAGCTGTAACGCCACTGGGTTTTGTCGTTCACAGACACAGTTTGAAGTTGGCTATCAGCATCATATTCGTAAGAGTATCTTGTTATGTTTGCATCGACTCCAACTCGGATGTCGCAAATCACCATGCGGCCCATGTTGTCATACTGAACGGTCATCCAGTAGGCAATGGATTTAAGGATTTCGTATTGCACTTCAATCACTTGGCCATTGGCACTAAAAAATTTGGTATGCTTCATAGCGGTGGTAGTTATAACTTGGTTTAAATCATAATTGATTACGCTGAACTTTCCAAATTGTTCAGTTTTACCAGACACATCAACGTAGCGATACAGATCAATAGGGAGAGGAGTTTCATTGATCATGGCCTGCATGCTGGTTACTCTAAAGTTGTTATAGCTGTAGTCAAATCTGGCATTCACAAGACCTTCTTCACTAAATCGGAATATCTGGCGGCCAATAAGTGGACCTACATATAAAACATCGGACAAATGTTTAAAGAGAAGGAAAACAGCACAAAAGTTAATAATAATAATAATAATAATAATAATAATAATAATAATAATAATAATGTAATAATAAAACAAGTTGCCTGATGGACTAGCTACACCGGTGTCATCAATATGATGCCCACAAGCACCAGTGTGGCTGCCAGTACCTCCTATGGCACCTGTGAAATTATCTCAGTCAATATCCTGTCAAAAATCTACAACAGGTGAGAGGCCAGCTCTTTCTGCTCAGTTCTTATTTATGCTGCCTTGGCCTTTTCTACAATGAACAACTCCCTCCCTCTTAATATACCCACATTCCACTGGAATGCAGGGCTGGATATCCACCCTCCAATCTATTAACAGAGGCAAAAGCAGCTTCTCTCTGTCACTAAACATGGCGGTGACAGCTGTAGGTTCCTTTTCCCCATGATGGAGTGGCTGCTACCATTTTGTGGTCCCATCTTTTTTTCTTCTCTTTCAGTTGTGGCAGCCATTATGCCATGCTCCCATACTACATGGGCTAAAGGTAATCGTAATTTTATTATTTCAACCTACCTGTTTGCCTGTATCTGATGGTGCAAATAAATCCGTCATGCATCAAGTGTATTGTTTTAATAACACCTGATGACTCTTCATAAGTAAAGGAGACTTGCGTGGTGTCATAAAGAATCTCTGACAGTCTAGACTGCTTGGTGTATTTGTAAAGAACCCTGCGCCCTGTACCCGGGTAGAGGGTCTGCAGAAGTCGTCCGTCTCTGGTGAAGTCCTGGATGAAAGATGCACTGCTGTCTGGTGGGGAATAGAGATTGCGGAAGTATCCAACAGACAGCATTGTCTGAAAGCTGTGGCGTACCATACTTGGCATGGTGACAGATAGCAGGTAGTCTGACTGGTCATACTCAAAGATGTAACGACGCTGACTATGCAGGAGAAGCATCACAGACTGAAAGAAAAAAACACAGAAACAACAAGCACAATGACTTGCATGCAATGGTGGCAAATTTTGGTCACTCTCAGTTTCTCATTTTTCTGATATTGGGCTCAGTTCTCCAAAAGAATATTCTCTCTCTCTCTCTCTCTCTCTCTCTCTCTCTCTCTCTCTCTCACACACACACACACACACACACACACACATTATGAAAATTTGTCAGCGTTTTAGTGCACATATCTCCTAATATACACCTTTTTGAAGAGCTATTTCTCCCAATATAATGTATTTTTGTATCTCATTTTCACATATATATTTACCACAGTCTATGCATTTTTGTATGCATTACTTGGCTGTAGAAGGTGCATTGCAAAATTCAGAGAAGTATGAACTTTGAAGGGTGGTTGTGCTTTGGTTTGTGAATGTGGAGAAGTGTGAATTAGGGAGAGTCACCGCTAAATGTGAACGGAATCAAATTTCCTCCCTTTCCCTACTTGCAAACGAGTAATAGCTTTTTTTTCTTTTTTAAAAATCTAATTAGGGAATCCCTTGACTAGTTATGTGTACCAATGAAAGCAACATAAAACCACTCAGGTTTCAGAAAGTCATCAAAAGGTGAGTTTGTATCATGAGCACAGAGCAGCAAAATAGGTATCGATCCTCCCCTTTGTTTCATTTGAACAAGCTCTAGTGGCTTCTTGAGTCTGTAAGACACTGAGCATTCCTAATTCATTCCCTTTCCAAGTAAAACTGGCTGGTTTCAGAGGCTTCAGGGTGACTCTTAGTACACCACTGCTGCAGCATCTCTCAATGAATTGGGTGCAGCAGGAATGTACAAGCTGTGCATGTGGGGAAAGCTTTTGCAAACACTATCCATGGAGCTTGCTTTTCAGACATTGAGGCAGATGGTGGTGTGTATCAAGGGTGTTGTATCCCCTCTCTCTGAAATGTCCGAAGCTGCTCCCGTTTTCTGCTCCCAAATGTTTACATAATTGCTCCTTTTGCTGCACAGACCAAACAAGCAACAAAATATGACATTGGTTCCCAACCTGGGGCCCATGAAGGCCTTCCCTGGTGCCTTCCCACCCCTTTTGTTTAAAGCAAGTCTCGAACCCTTGTAGAAAGTTATGAAACAAAGAGTGCCAGCAAAAGGCAACATTCACAGCATACATTTAAAGCATACATTTAAAACAGCATGGTACCACTCTAAACAGCCATGGCTTCCCCCAAAGTTTTCTGGGAGCTGTAGTTTGTTAAAGATGCTGATAATTCTTAGGGGCCCCCTATTCCCCCCCCAAGCTACAATTCCTATATTCCCCATGAAAGATTGTCTTTTAAACTCCTCTGGGAATTGTAAGACTGTGAAAGGAACTGGAGTCTCCTAATAACTCCCAGCACCCTTAACAAAATATAACTTCCAGAATTATTTGGAATGGAGCGACGATTGCTTGAAGTGGTGCTCTCTCCAATCCAGACCAAACTATCTAGAGTTGAAGCTCTGGGGCCGGCTGAAGGCAAGGTGTTGTTGCTGCTGCTGTACCACCCTACACATCAGTTGCTAGGCCGGGAGGCTAAGCAGCCTAAATGAAGCCCCACTGTGCCTCAGGTCTCCTCGGGCTTCCTCAGCCATCATTGACATCTCCTTTGGACTCTGGGAAGGATCTCCTTGTGAGCTGCAAGAACTCTTCAGTTCTTTCCTGCCATTTCCTGGTATGATTCTATTTATTTATTTCCCAGTCACATATACATGGTTGCATGCAAGTAGAACACACGCACTGTAAGTATGTGGGTGGGTGGGTGGGTGTGCACCTGTAATTGAGAGGCCTCTGATGAGATGTCCTGACATATTGTAATTCTCTTCAAACAAGATAGGAGTAGTAGATAAGGGTCATGGCACTGGAGGTTTAGGCAGTGTTTGCCCATGTGTCGATTTTCCAGTGCAGATTACACTCCTCCCTGGAGCTGCTATTAGCTGAGGAGAGGAAAATATGTGGGCACCTTTATAGTACCTGCATGCTTACCACTCTGCAACTAATAGCAGTTCCAGTCTGTGTGTCTAGACTTAACCCTCTTCTTTTGGCTCATTCAAACATCATGTAGATGTTTATAGGGCAGCAGTGGTGGTGGGGAGATTTCAGGAGATCATAGATCTCTCTTTTTATAACAATTAGTTTGTCCCTGTTAAGTCCCTTCCAGGCACTGGAGGGAGTTGGGATGACTGAATTGAGCCTTTCTGTCCACATTCCTGAAACACACACAAATATATGAACAATTGTTAGAAATCTTAATGGGACTTCTCTCGGGACTGGCTTTGCAGCTCAACAAAATGCACGCAAACGTACTGAGACAGAATACAGATAGAATACAAGTTGGCTCAAGTCAGACACCACCCCAAACCATAGTTTGTACCAACTATAGTTTGGAACCCAAACCATGGTTTGAGTTTTCAAACATACCACAGGCAGACCCTGGTTTAGGGCTGCTTGTCTGCCTTCTTTTTTCATCCTCTCAGCACTCAGCTTCATAAGTTTACTCCCGTCTCTGTTGTGCAGCAGTCTCTGGAGGTAGAGGTGACCGTTAACTACAGTTAGTCAATTCAGACATCGTCTCATATCATAGTCAGCACAAACCATGGTATTTACCTACTTCAAACCATTGTTTCTAATTCTGTCTTTTCCAGCCAGTCACAAACCACGGTTCTCAATTTGGAAATCACACCAAACCATAGCTTTACTTTATCCACATTTAGATGTGATGTCCGAACTGAACCTATATGTAGTTTTGGATGTGGTGGGATCTCTTTATCAAGACTTATTTTACCAGGAAAGGGAATACAGAATCTACTCAGGTGCTTACATATTTTAAAAGGGGTTCTAGAAATCCATGTTTGAGAGAAGGATATGTTCACATATACATTTTTTTTGTTTGGTAATTATTAAATGCAAAGCAGACATTTGGAAATCTTTTTTACAGTGAATGCTTTAAAAATCTGTTTCAGGAAGGAAGATTGTTAAGAACCTTTTAAGTAAGATTGGGTTTATTATCATTGTTATTGGGTAAATATGAGGAGTTCATATCTGAAATGTGTATTAGGCTCAGGGATCCACAAATTCACACACCAGCCTCTATCCCTAAGTGCCTCTATCCCTTAGTGAACAGGACCCCAGGCACCAACCGGTTTTATAATTAGCAGTTTTTAAGAAGTAAGTAGTAGCAGGAATACCCTGTGAGTAGCACAAGAAAGGCTCTTATTTCGTAATTTCTACATGTCCTGCACAAATGAGTGATGACACTGCATTGTCCTGTCCCCTGCAGCCCTCTGTGTATGCCAGAGGACCCAAGTGAGAGGAGGTGATTAGTAGTGGCCACAAATAATGGATGGCCAATAAGCCAAACCAACACTTGTTGACCCATGATTAATTTTATAAGGATTCTATCTCCCTTTTCCCTGCCAAAAATATTCCCTTAAAATACAGATTGTAAAGCCTGAAATAAGTTGTCTATGTAAATCTTTATTGCATCACTGTTTGATGCTATTTGTAATTTTACAGCTATTTGCTTTCATGTATAGGCAGAGAAATTTTAGGTGCGTCCAGCTGATGTGCGATTGCCAACATGCAGATCCTTTTGGACCTGGAAGAAGGAAGAACAGATACGTCACAGGGTGGAGCAGGCTTATACGTGCTCTGCCAACACGTGAGGGGGTGGGCAGGAACAAAACCCCCACGCAAAATGTTTGCTGCCTGTATTAACATGTGTATTTTTAAAATTCTCAATGTAGAAATTGACAAGTCATTTGCACAGCAGTATTTGGTGGTATACCTGTGCATATTGCTCTGGGAAAGTGACCAGAAATCCCTCTCTTTCCTGCTTTCTAGCAAGCTAATAGCCATGCCAGTGTTTGTCTCCTAAATTTCATTATGTTCTTACTTCTTGCGTAAAGTGAGTACAAGCTTTCCCCAACACTGTGATCGAACCATTGGGTTGGGAGTGGGAGAACACCATGAAGCTACACTCATGAGCTCAGAAGAACATTGGGGTGGATCCAAAACCCCCCTTTTGTATGCAGAACTTATTCTGCATTCGCGGAAAAATCTTACTTTGCGCTAGAGCACCAAGTGGGCCAACGAGAAGGATCCCCCTTCCCTTGCACAAAGGAAGTGTGAAAACTATTGAGCTACCTGTTAAACTGCTTCACAAACTCTTGCAGAAAAATGCCAGCAGCTATTTTCCTTCTGCTCTTTGGCTCTTTAGATCCAACCCCCAGTGCATTGAAAAAGCCTAAAAATGAAGGTGATGTGTATTGTGAAAAGAACTAAAAGGTTTGTAGTATCTTAAAGGCTAATTTATTATGGCATACATAAACTGTCAGATACATAAACTGTCATCCTGCCAGCAGGTATATTGTGATTCTTTCCTTTGCAGAATACAGTACCGCTCCAGCAAGGAAGATGCATGAATGGAAGTGGGGAGGATATATTTTGCTGACACTCTTTTTCTTCTGAAGCTTCTTGTGCCTGTGAAAGTTGGGTCCATGCAGTGCCCCCCCTTTTAAAGAAAAACAAGTGCTGGTACTCACCATGATGTTGTTACAATAAGCGCCACACTTTTAACATTTTAGGGGGTGCTGCTGGTATTGCGTACCCTTGAGTACCTCCAGAAAAAAGCACTGTCTCCATGGGTTTGGGACCTTTTGGTGCTAGAGGTGGTATGGGGTTGGTGAAAATCACAGACCCCTGCTTTTCCCTTTGCAGAAATGTATTTTTGTTGTTGCAATCTAACCATGTCAATCTTCTGGGATGTGTTAACAAGCATGTCCTCCCCACCCCACCCCCTTAAGAGGCAGCTTGTCATATTGAAAAGTAAATGCTCACAACGCCACCTTAAGAATTGTAAAACTGAGCATTAACACTTGGAACGTGGAATGAAACCCCCCCTCCAAGTTTAAAGTGCACGCTGTAGAGATGACCTGGATAACACAGATACTGAGATGAACTGCCACATTTCATCTTTGCATCACTCATAACTGTGTCACCCAAGGCCAATTTAAACCCAATAGGCAACTCTATCAGTGGCTCTCTGTCATTAGCTGTTAGCAGACATTTAGGCCTATCTGCTCATTACTGGTTTCTGCAAAAGGAGGGGGATCCTGACCTTAGCAGGAAACTTCTCCATTTCACTTGTATTCCTAAGTTCAAAACATCTCTAAACCTGAGAGCTCCACATTAATATAGAAAGGAACATAGAAACCTGCCTTTTACCTGAGCAGACTGTTTCTTCATCTGGCCCAGTAATGCCTACTCTATAATGGGCAGAGGCTTTCTGAGAGAGGAGTCTTTCCCATCCCTTGTTACCCAATCCTTTTAATTGGAGATACCAGGGAATGAATCTGGGACCGTCTGCCCGCAAAAGCTCATGCTCCACCACTGTGTTACAACCCCTCTCCAAGGCAGTCAGTATGGCATAGTGGTTAGTGTGTTGGAATAACACATAGAAGACTCTGGTTCTTGTCCTCATTTAGCTGTGAAGCTTACCAGGTGACCTTGGGCTAGTCGCTGGCTCTTAGCCTACTGTACCTCTCTGGTTGTGAGGATAAAATAGAAAGAGGAGAACTACATAATGCCACCTTGCACTTCTTCAAGGAAATGTAAGCAAGCAAGCAAACAAGCAAACAAGCAAACAAATGTAAGTAATAGTAATTCCTTGCTCCCAGAGGAGGGAATGATGACCACTAACACAGATGGCTTTGAAGGAGAATTAGACAAATTCATGGAGGAGAGGGTTGCTGATGGTTGCTAGCCGTAAAATACTCTGACAACACACTGTGAGAACAGGATGCTGGACTAGATCGGCATTTGGCCTGATCCAGCAGGCCCTTCTTATGTTCTTATGTCTAATAATGAGGATGATGAGGATGTTTGAGTTGTGTAAGAGCCAATGACACCCCACAGGTTCAGCATATTCTGTTTGGGCTCCTCAGTTTGGGCTAGAGATGGACAGTTACATGATAGTCTCACATGTATTCATTCAAAGGTCCATCCCATGCAATCTATGCACCAATTTGCTAATTTTTAGATTAAAACTTCCCCCTGAAAAATTGCATGTACTGTAATGCATTGTTTTATCTCAGTGTATGCATTTCTAACGTATCTTACTTTAAAACACGCACATTACTGTGTTTGGATAAGATTTATCAGTTGACAACTATTTTGCAAGAACTGGAGAAATGTGAAATCTCAAAGATATTTAATGTCATGAGCAGCTCCATAAGTCTGAGAGATCAATTCACATTGGATTTCATAGAAATTGAATCCCTCAACTATTGCTAATTTAGATCCTTAATCTAAAATCAAAATTATTTAGTCTAGACTAAGGATTGGGAAGCTGGGGCCCTCCAGGTTTTGCTGGACTACAGCCTCCATCATCTCCGAGCATTGGCAATGCTGGCTGGGGCTGATGGGAATTGGAGTCCAACAACATCTGGAAGCCACCAGATTCCCCATCTCTGGGTTGCATCAGTGTTCAATGCTCTCGGTGCTGAAATATGAGAGGCCCTATATTTGTACAGACATTCTGCGGGATCTTGAAGGCACACCTGTTTGGACCTCCTGATCTAATAGTTTTAATTGCTGTTTTAATTGTTTTGCTGTTTTAATGGGCTTGTTTTATCAAGCATTTTTAATGGATGTTTTTATTGTTTTGATGAGATTGTTTTGGGTGTATTTTAACATGTGTGTACATATTTTTATAACTGATTTTACACTTTAAAGCACTGTTTCCCAAACTTGGGTCTCCAGCTGTTTTTGGACAACAGTTCCCATCACCCCTAGCTAGCAAGACCAGTGGTAAGGGATGATGGGAACTGTAGTCTGAAATCAGCTGGAGACCCAAGTTAGGGAAACAGTGCTTTAAACAGTTCAGAAGCGATTTTTGCAAGTAATTATTATGAATAATAATCTAATTAAATCCAATTATCCCCCCCAGTGGGGGATTCTCTGAGTTTCTAAATGTGGATAATCAAATTTACACTGCAATCTTCACAAACCATTTACAAAAATGAATCACCTTTTCTAGGTATGTGTAGCTCCATATTTTTCCATCTGCCCATGTTCTGGAAATGATCTTCCCACCTGGATCGTACTCCATCTTTTCGGTCCACGTCCCTCTCTGGATAAAGGTCACTAATCCAGAATGTGAGTAAGTGATGTTGACTTCATTGTATTTGTTGAGGGGAGACCAAAGGATTGGGCGGCCTGCCTGGTCGTAGAGAATCCGAAGAGTGAACTTCCGATGGTCGTCATAGATCTTCCCTGTTCTTGTGATGTGGTCAAAATCAATTGAGAGCAGGTTTCTGTTGTGGGCCTAATTTATAAAGCAAGAACAGCATCACAAATTCAACTGAAGCAATTCTGTAGATAAAGATATGCATTTTATTTATTTTGCATTTTTAAAAACCAAGCCTTCATTCAAAATAAGGACTCCAAGGAGGCAGACTTCAAGATCGAATATAACTTACTCTCTCTCTCTCTCTCTATATATATATATATAAATATATATACACACACTTTTTAAAAACAAATAGTTAAACCAACGTAATAAAATATGACAAATGAATTATCTAACAACTTAAGATAGTACAATCAATTTGAAAACTCTGGGCAAAGGAAAATGTGTTATTCCAGAACCAAAAGCAATATAATATTAGCACCAGTCTTACTTCCTCTAGGAGGGTATATCAAAGCTGGGCTTCCACCAAAAAGGCCCTCTTCACTATCAACACACACACATATTTGAAAGAACATTAAGTGGTGTAGAGCATTAAAACAATAAATAATATCATTAAAACAAAAATAAAACACAAAACTAGTAAAACAGTAATAGAAAAGCAGATAAAAAGAAATAGAGGAATTCTGGAAACTGAAGCCAATAAAATAGGGGCAAATCTTGAATCGTGTGCAAAAAGGTATGTCTTTACAAGATGTCTGGAGTAACTGATGGCAGATGAAAGGGCATTTCACAGTTTGTGTGTGTGTGTTTCTGCTCTATTATATTCTATAGCAGGCACCCCCAAACTCAGCCCTCCAGATGTTTTGGGACTACAATTCCCATCACCTCTGACCACTGGTCCTGTTAGTTAGGGATGATGGGAGTTGTAGTCCCAAAACATCTGGAGGGCTGAGTTTGGGGATGCCTGTTCTATAGGGTGCAGCATAATCAGTAGAATTTTCCCAGTTGATCTAAGTGATCTTTCAGGTGCAGGCATTCCTTTAGGAATCTTGCTTCATTCTTACAGATGAAACTCAGGTAAGGGCCTCAAATGAATATTTCAATTTACTGGCAGATTGGCAAACAGATGCTTCTGGTTTCAGTCTCATTGTAACAAGCCTGATTATTTAATAATTCCCAGTAGCCTCATCCCTCCCATCTCTGGCCACACCCTTCCTTTCATGAAGCAGGCCACTGAAGTCCACTGTAGTATAACTTTGGTTTCTTAGAACTTGACACTGCCATGCACTCTAATTTTCATTCTGATTCAGGATGATATAAGTTTTCTCAAGGTTGTTATGTGCCAAAGCTCACCAGGGGTCTGGTGTCTAGGAAAATATGAAGCCAATGGGGCACAGTCTAATTGTATATATGCCCATGCACATGTCCCAGAGCTTCCTCTTTTGGTGCGTGCATCGGAACACCTGCCCACCTCTCCCTATTTTTAGGGCTGTTGCGCTTGACCTTGCTATGCCGTCGTGTGTCGTCTGTCATTGGGACAGGGGCACGGCAGGAATTTTCCCCACTTGGCTGATTGGCTGTTGCCATTTTGGTTTCGCCTGCCGTGTAGCAAATTGTCACAACAAGGTTGCCGATAGGCTCTGGTTCAGGTGATAGGGATGGGAGAACGCTCTCGCCATCCCCATGTGAAGGGTATTCCGTTAAAGGAATCCAGGGACTTGATGGTTTGGTCAACCCTTGAGAGGGGGTTGTGCCCATTCCTGAGTCCAGGGGGAGATTTGGGTGGCGGAGATAGCCTGTTCCTGGCTTTCCGCTTATCCAGGTGTTCACCCTTGGCTGACCTATGCTGGAACCCTGGGTCAGCGCTACCTGCATGGCAGGGAGCTAGTCGAACCAGAGCCTATGCAATCATTCACAGTCTGTAATCAATAAATCAATAAATGCAACAAATGGAATAAACAAATATGTATCTGGAATCCCTAGCTAGATGAGAAACCGCATGTGTAATCAGGAGACATAAGTGTAGTTGTTGTGGACTACAACTCCAGTCAGAGCTACTCTTAACACTTGCAGCTGCAATGGAACAACAATATGCTTTTCTTTACAGATGGCTGTACTGCATGCATTTTGCTCTTGCTCATCTTCAACTTGCCTTTGAAGAAAGCTGTTCTGCCACAGTAATCCTACGAGTTCTTGCAATATGCAAAGGGTAGTCAACATGCAGCTATTATGGACTCCAACTCCCATCAGCCCCAGCCAGCATAGCCAATAGTCAGGGATGATGGAAGCTGTAGTCTAACAACAACAAATGGAGGGCACAACATTTGGCTAATCCTACATATGGCATCTCCTACCTGCAAGTTAAGGCCACAGTATGAGTGGTGACAGAATGACATTCCACCAGGCACAAGCAGGAACAGGACAGGGTACACCATCCCTATCACCAACCTAGCAGTTAGCAAACCTGAAATTACTACCTACCACGTGGGACCTCTGAAAGCAGCTAAAATTGCTTGTTCCTACCAAATTTCATGTTTCAGCATGCTGGGACCAGTTTGATGGATAGCTCTGCATTCACAGGCAGCTGTGCAAGAGGGATTAATGACAGGAGCTCACTGAATGATGTGAAGGGAAAGTGTAAACTGAAGGGAATGTCTGTGATGGGAAGAACAGAGATGGGAGGACCATAGCGCAGTTCAAATTTGCCCTACCAAAGCTGGTATTTGTCCCTGCAGGAGAAGAGATAAAGCAGGGCTTGGGAACCCTTTTCAGGCAAAGGGCCACAATCCCTTCTGGGCAGCCTTCCAGGGGCCACATGGCAGCAATGGACAGAGCCAGAGGCAAACGTTCATGGATAAATGGATGTTAATTTCACTTATGAATAATAGGCTGATTTTTACACACAGTCACCCCCCACCTGTTCCAAGGAAGCAAGAAGCAATACTAGAGTTCAAGGACATATTCCCGCCAGGCAAATGCTATTGGTGCAGGAACCAGGAACCATAAGGAGTATGACTGGGGAGTATTCCAAGGGGCAGGGGGCGGGGGATGAAAAGGGCTGCATTTGGCCTCCAGGCCTCAGGTTCTCCACACTGAAAGTGTTGTTGGTCTACAAATGCAGCTAAGAGAGGAGAAGAAAGAGCCTTTTATATCTAAACACAGCAAGGAAATTGTTCCACCTGAAATCAGAGTTTGCATAGTAATGTTAAAGTTAAAAAGTTCTGGGCACGTGGAATAAATGTAAGCTTGCTTAAAAGTCCCAGGATGTGGATAGGAAAACCAGTGTGAGTTAACAACCTGTTAATTGAGTTAAAAGACCATCTGTTAACAGTGGGAGACAGGCTCATATACCTCTGGATTGCACTCATTTTGTGTCTTTTAAAGAGCCATTAGTCAAGGTGAGTGTCTATCCTCGGGCAGCGGATTAGGATGAGTAGTCCCTTCAGATGCCTGCCAATGAACTGAACTGTGAAATGAAACTGGTTCATTCTGTGAAGGGATGGATAGCAGAGGGTGGCCTCCCATCATTTCTCCCCATTCACCACCACCTATGATTCTGCGTGTTTCACTGCCATTTTGCTGCTCCTGGAAAGTAGAGGTGAGACTCCTGCAGGGTATTTCAAGTAACCTGTGCCCCATTCTATGGAAGTGTCCTTTTCAGAGCAAAGTACTGTTTGTGAGGTAGCCCCAGAGAGCAGCAATTTAAATGGTATTTTCTACTGCAAAATAATGGCAGCAGTAGGCCTACAACAGCTCTTCAGGTCCAACTTGCCCACAATGCCTTGCTCTGAGAATAGACTCTGTGTCCCTCAGAGTGAAGCATGGCTGAGATGTCCCCAGAGGGCCTTCAGGAGTACCTGCAGAGTAGAGAAAAGATATGGAGGAGGTTGGTGCACAGGCCTGGTGGTGGCTGGCTTCAGGTGGCAAAATGTCTCACACTGCTCCAGGAAAAATCCCATTTCTAATCATGGCTGGACTGTGACAAACCCAGTATCCTATATGCTAACAGTAAGCTCATTCTCTCAAGTGCCAATTCTAATGTGCTGAAAATACTGGTATCATTCACTCACAGTAAGATCAATGGAACCAGAGGGTTTCAGGACGCCCAATAAAAGTTAGTGGTGGTGAAATCAGAGCTTGGAAAGTGCATTTTTAAAAGTTCTAGTTCAATGTGTCCAAAAGGGAAGTACTGTATTTTTCGGTGTATAAGACTAGGTTTCTCCCCTAAAAATAATGTCAAAAATTAGGGGGCGTCTTATACACAGGACCACCTTCCCCCATTTTCTTAAACCCGAGTCCCCCAAAATAGGGGACGTCTAAACAGGGTTGCCTTCAGGTATTTTCTGAACGTCAGGTAGTTGTTTATCTCCTTGACCTCTGATGGGAGGGCGTTCCACAGGGCAGGCGCCACTACCAAGAAGGCCCTCTGCCTGGTTCCCTGTAGCTTTGCTTCTCGCAGTGAGGGAACCGCCAGAAGGCCCTCGGTGCTGGATCTCAGTGTCTGGGCTGAACGATGGGGGTGGAGACGCTCCTTCAGGTATACAGGACCAAGGCCATTTAGGGCTTTAAAGGTCAGTTTTCGAATGTGCCCTGGAAGTTGAACAGGAAACACGGCTTCCATATTGAGTGTTCCGTTTTGAGGCTTCTGTTTTGAGTTTTTGGTTTTCGAACGTTTTGGAACTCGAACGGTCTTCCGGACCAGATTACATTTGAAAACCGAGGTACCACTGTACTTAAGAAGACTAAGGTAACATAAAAACACATCTAAAACTGGAATGTGAATTGTGTAGTCTATTTTACCCAACAATTATGTTCTTTAAGCTTAGAAGGCCAAAGAGTCTAAAGAGGAAAAAACACAAATTTCTACACGAACACAAATTTAATTCATGTTTACTTTACTCAGCAATTATGGGAATTACATTTAGGTATAATTCAGAGATATTGAACTAGTTCAGTTAAATTCATTAAACTGAACTGGTTTGTTCCAAGCACTGAAGTAAGTAAGTGCACACACACATGCATCTATTCGCTGGTACATTTTTCATAATCACTCTTTCCCCTTGCTGTAAGAAAAAATGGAATCCTGATGGATTGGACCAAAGTTCTATCTAGTCCAATATTCTGTTCCTCACAGTTGCCAACCTGGGTAGAATCTACACACATATAAAAAACACTGTAAAAATGCTTTTTTTAAAAAAGGTTTTGAAAAATACATTGAATTTGGCATAGCTCACTGTTGCCATTTAGTGTCACATTTGTATATTGCAGTTTACAACACATTTAAAACGTTTTATTTGCAGCTGAGTCCCTAGATTTAGTTGGAAGGTGGAAGGAGAAAGACTGTGATGTTTTCTCTGTCACCAACATTTCAAACACAGTTTCTGGTTGTGGAGAAGCAATGTTCCTTGCCTCCTCTTCAGAGCATGGAAGTCGTGTTCAATTTGGGGAATGAAAAAGATGGCCTGGATTTGCAAAGAGGATGGTTAATGTTGTAAACCACCCTGTAATCTTCAGATGAAGAGTGGTATATAAATTTAATAAATAATAAGGTGAGGAGTTGGGAAGAATAAGTGAGTGAGACTAGGAAGGGGGGGGGGAAGGACTGGAACATCCCATGCTTTCCTCCTCCCTTCGGATTTGACAGATCTATCATAATCACTATGTACATGGATCGTTGTCGTTAGACCATTAGCTTGAATGCTAACTATTCACTGTACTCATCAAGGCTTCCCAAAGGAGTAATTCTGTCAAATGGAAAACAGATTTCCTAAAGCATTTTTCCTGCACATTATTGATGTCTTTGGGTCTTAAACTTAAGTCCGTTAATTAAACAGAAAAATATTGACCACCTGCCATAGGGAACTGTTAATACTCTGGTTAAAATACAAGCCATAAAGGCAAACTGGGTGTGATGGCAGCAGTTCTGTGTAAACACAGAACAGGAGATGCCAACACAATTAATCGGAGATGGGCTTGGAAAAGAACTTTGGGGGTCTGTCATAAAAGGGCAGCTCAAATGAGAGGCAAGCTTTTTATTGCCACCAATTCTTATCTAGTTCCAAAAATGGTTTCAAAAAATGATACTTTCCTTATCAGTTTCCCACTCCTTCCCTTTATTTCCAGTGAACTCTGTCCATTCTCCCCTGCCCTTATTCCTGGGCATACTGTTATGTCAGAGCTGAGGAACCCTTTTCAGTCTGAGGGCTGCATTCCCTTGATGTCAGTCTTCCAAGGGCCATATGCCATTAATAAGTGAAGCTGGAGACAAAAGTGGGTAGCACAATGGATGTACCTTTGTAAAGTAGGCTACCTTCCAGTCACACAGAAGGCAGAGGCAGAGCTAGCTGCTGCGGCACCTGGAGCAGTGCACATGCTGTGCACCCGGGGGCAGGGTGAGCATCCCAGGGGGCGGGGTGGCGATGTCAACCCCCTCAGGGATGACACCCGGCGCAAACCACACCCACCACACACCCCTTCTCCACTAGTGGGCAGAGGTTTCTACACACAGTGCTCCCAGTATCACAGTATTCCAGCTAGCAAAAACACCCATGGATCCTGAACAGTGAGGGGTGTGGTCTGCGAGGAGGGTGTAATCCAGGGAAGGGACATGGGTCTTAATTTCGGTCTACTTCCCCCAGGTACACTTTTACTTCTGTAATTTACACATAAGTAGAGCTACATGATAGTCCTCCTAGGACATTTTCACGTTGCCACCTGTACAACGTCTACGAATTTCAGTAATCTGCCACTTGTCATTTTCCTTCTGGAAGCAAGCAAGCAAGCAAGCAAGCAAGCAAACAAACAAACAAAAAACCCCACCCCTGGGGCATAAACTATCGCTTCATGCATATAATTTTCTAATGGGGGCATGCTTATTATCTCAGCCCATGTTAGCAGATCGGGGTGCTAAAATAAGGCATCATTCTTCCACATACAAACAGTCAGGGAAAGGTCATGAAGCTGCATATGGTGTGTCAGTAGGTTGGAAGAAACCATATAATGTAGCTTGGGGACCCAGGACAGTTGTATTGCATGTTTGTTAATGGGATGAGAAACATGCCCCCACAACTCACTGAGAGGAATAGGGATCTCCTAATAACTCTTAGCCTTCTTAACTAACAACGTGTCTCTGGAGCCTAAGGGGAAGCCATGATTATTTAATGTGGTATGATGACACTGCTTTGAATTTATAGTGCATATTGACCTTAAATGCACCATATATACTTGAATCCCTCCCACAAAATAGTGACAGACTGCACTAACCCCAGCTGCACTAACGTTCATATAAATACAGGGAATCCTTCAGACTGTCTCAAACTGTTTAGGGCTTGAAAGATCAGCAACCACACCATGTATTGGACACAAAAACAAATAGTCAGACAGCGCAGACAGGAAAGCACAGGCATATTTACAATAACAGCAGCTTAACGTGATTCTCAAGATGCGATTGCCTTCCCAAAGAATGCTTCATTTGACACATGAGATGAAAACCTTACCCGTAACCTTCTCTCAAATGCAGAGATATTGCCTTTGGTCTGTTCCTTCCTTTGTCTCCACTCAATAAGGTTGGAGTTATGCTCTCCGGGTAAAGAGATATTGCATTTTCCTAAAGTAGGATTGACAACGCCAGCTAGGATGTGAGGTTCTGTGTTCAGAGTGATCTCCATTCCACTGGCAAAAGTGACTCTCAGTGACCCATCTGGACTGACCCGATATATATTCTGAATGTTGTCTGTCAGCAACAAAACAAGGAAGGGGAGAGAGTTCAGTTTTTTTCAGCTTCATGAAGCAAATGCTATGTGTGCAAAGGTTATATTTATGCATAGTCAGATAGCAGTAGGCATCGCCAACATCTGTAAGTCTTTGCAATTGGTGGTGGGGGGGACACCTCCCAGACTTTTAAGGCACACAGCTTATTGTTACTACATCCAGACCTTAGTATTTACATATTAGCAACACCCTTCATCTTGATTAAAGGTATTTTGCTTTCAGAGACCTTTTCAACTTAAGGAACCTTAAGTTAGCCTTTGGAGTACTTCATTATTTACTACCTTTGGGCTGTTACTGAAAAACCTGTCGCCTGGGGGAATTTAATATGCAGCTGAAGTCAAAACTAGTGATTGTTTAATTAAACAGCTAAAATGCAGCTGTGGAAATTGTACTAATGTAACAACTGAGAGTATTGTAAGAAAGATGAAAATAATCTGAGTTAAAATGAAATGCCTTCATGTGCTATGAAATAGGTATTGCAAAATGTATGTATGTATGTATGTATGTATGTATGTATGTATGTACGTATTGTGGCATTACTGTTATTATTATTTATTGAGTTTATATATTGCCCTATACCCCGAGGTCTCAGGGTGGTTCACAGAACAAAATCGAAGTATAAAACCACGAAATATGTAATCAAAATAAAAAGAAGCCAATAAACCCCAACTCCCCCCCCATTTTAAAAAGACAAAGAATGTCAACCAAATCAACTTATAGGCCTGGTTAAAATGGAACGTTTTTGCCTGGGACCTAAAGGTGTATAATATTATATTCCACCTTTCCTCCAAGGAACTCAAAGTGATTCTCCCTCTCTCTATTTTGGCCTACAAAAACAACAAACAAAGGCCAAACCCTCAAAGCCCCACATGGTATTTTGGCCTAAAAACCACCACCACCACCACCACCCTACATGAAATAGGTTGCCTGAGAGACTGTGAAGGGGACAAAGGCCACATAGTGAGCTTCATGGCTGAGGGGGGAGTGGAACCCTGGTCCCCCAGGTCCTTGTCTGACACTCAGACCCAGAGGTTGAGAACCGAGAGCCTAAGAGCCAAAGGTGCCCCCCTGGCCCTTTTGATTCTCCCCTGCCACAGCCTTTCTCCCCAGGCCACACTCCTCACTGGTATTGCTTCACTCTCTCTCTGATTGTTTTTGTCTGTCTGAGATGTGTCTTTGAATACTGACAATGTCCCTAGCTTGCCTAGATGGAGGACAGAGAGAGGTGTGCAAGTGTGTGGAGAAACCAGCCCACGAAACAAATGTAAAAATTCACATTCATTGCCTTAGCCACTTGTGCCACCAACCCCACTCATCACTGGCATGTGGCCTCTGGAAAGCTATGGCAATGTGGCCTTTGGGTCGAAAAAAAAATCAAAACCCTAGCTTCTGCTGTAACTACTATACCACATTGGCTCCCCCCCCCCTTTTTAGGGTAAGAAAATGTACACCATTTTTCATGCCCTCAAAAATAAAAACAATATTTTAATGATCACATGAAATTGAACATAGGTCCTTTTGCATGCAAAGCAGGTTCTCTACACATGGACTTCCCTCTCTGATTGAAGACTTCCTGCACATCAAGAGCTGAACTCCTAGGCATACAGAACGTCCCCTTGAGATTTAGGGCATGGAAAACCCAATCTGATTTGTTATCACTGGCTAAAGCAAGGCTGGAGACCTGCGGCCTTCCAGCTATTGCTGAACTACAATTCCCATTGTCCCTGCAAGTGGTCATGTTGACTAAAAAGCTACAGCAGGGGTGTGGAATCTTTTTTGGTCAGATGGCAAAAGCCCATTCATTACTCAGAAGAACTCTGCTGAATGGCCACTTGCGGACACAATGGCGGCAGAGCAGTAGGCTTTCTTCACATGGCAATGCTACCTCACACGTGTTTGCTCAGGTTCTGACTAAGATTTATGCCACCTGCACTCTATGACTGTCCAGTTTCATCACATGCGGGTCACTAGAGTAACACAGTGACCTACGTGCTCCACAGCTACAATGAAGGCACCCAGGAGCATTGTGTCAATGGCTCTAGTCATTTAACCATTCCACACTATGACAGGAGCCTTGACAGGAGCACCAGCCATATCAGCTGGAAAATCCCCCAGAGCATTAAGGAATCCTTCTGACTCCATAAGTATTTTAGGGCAGACCATCTCAAGAGGTCCTCCACCCCTGCAGAATGAAGTTGCTGTAAAATAAAGCTTGGCTTTGTTCTTTAATGGAAAGGAAGAGAGTGATGGAGGGAGAGTCAACTTGGAAATGGCACCCCAATTCTTGAATATTCTAGTATCTAAAGTTTGGGCCAATGCTAGCAATTAAGTTATGGGTGGCATGGGGAAGCTGTGGTTGTTGGACTCCCATCAGCCTCCTCCAGTATAGCTAATGGCTAGGGATGAAGGGAGTTGTAATCTAGCAACATCTGAAGTGCAGATTTGCAATGAAAGGAAGTGTAACGATAGCCCTACCGCAAGTGTCCCAAGCTGTGGCATTCAGTAGAACTGCAGGTTGACCCTAGGGTGCTGAAGATGAAGATGCCACACTTTATCATAATTTAACTGGGACATATGGTAGGCTAATGGGTCTGTAATTTCCTAGATTTTTTTTTAAGATGTGTTACACTGGTCACCTTCCAACCTTGTGGGGGTAAAGAAGCCAAGATGAGTGACAAGCTGTGTGCTGACATCTCACTAAGATCAATAAGATGTATAAATGCTGTTCCGTCATTTTAAACGTGTTTGATCAATTTCTTTTGTTACAATAATCTAGTAGCCTGGTCTTCAACTGGTGAGTCAGGACCCACTAGTGGACTGTGGACTGTGGACTGATCCAAGGAGGATCACAACAGAAGCACGACCCCCCCATGCAAACATATGGTAAAAGATTAAGAAATGCGTTCACAAATGCATGTTTGGGTTAAAACTGGGTCTTGGGTCTGTAAAGGTTGAAGATAACTTGATCTAGTAGGAACTGGAATATCAGGTCACAATAAACTAATGAGCAATTTTCCTAAATGCATTCAGCAAGCAGAAACTGCCAGAGTTCACGCAAGTATGGTGAGGGGGAACTAAATGTACCTTGTTTTAATGTGTAGATAGTTGAGGTAGCTGAAAAATTTGTAGCTGTGATCACATTCTCCCTGTTTGAAGTGTCGATTTCAACTCTCATCAGTTTTTCTACGTCACTATGGAAGCTGCTGACCTCACCCGTCGGAAATGTTGCATTGGTTAAATGTCCATCAGAATCGTACCTGGGAAGAGAAAGAATTAAAGAAATATAAATATAAAATGTACTACACAGACTTCTGGAGGAGCCATTGCAGGTCGGTCCGCATCTCTCAGGAGCTCCTGAAAGATGTAATTAAGTGGTGACTAATGGCAGAGATTATCTGTTGTTTTTGTCTCTGTTGAGCAGAGATAATATTGGGATTAACTCCTAGATGTTCTAGATGAATTACTCACTGACATGGAATTAAGAAATCCTATCAGACAGGTGAGTGACCAGGAGTGGGAGTTATGATATTGAAGGAGATGGAATTCATGGAAGGAGGACTCTAATCAACTCAGAAGAAAAAGTGACCATGCCTCCTGCAATTTTTGAAAAAAAGAATGGAAATACAGGAAATGGGAAAAAACCCTAAATGACAAGGATGGAAGACCATGGCAACAGGAAATGGAATTGGAAGATACGGATACTTTTTTGAGAATGTGAATTAATGTCTACATAATTCATAATCAATTAGGGATATTGTCTTATTATATAACAGCAAAGAAACTCATGAGGAATGAAGAATAAGGACTGATTGTCTTTTTAAATTTGGAGGTAAAGTTGTGAGGTTGGACTGGAGGAAGATTAAGGCTGACTCTTACATATAACAATAATTGGAGAACCTCTTCTGGACTTCTTGGATGGGAAGGAAAAGGAATGAACCTGAGATGCCTAAATTTAACTTAACATCAGCTAGCAGAGGGAGGAATAACTGGACATTACTCTGGATTGAACATTGGATTGTTATGAGGAACTTTTGCAAGCACAACTGACAGATGGATAGTTGCAAGTCGCTTTTACTCCCCCCCATCTCTTTCTCTCTCTCTATTCTGTTATTATTCTTATCTATCTGCTTCTCTTATTTCTTGTTTCGTTTCTGTTTTTTATTGCATGTTGAAAAGTCTTAATAAAATTATATTATTATTGTATATAAGGCTTTTTTAGGCTTTTAAAAAGGCTTTTTTGTACACACACACACACATTTTTCTTAATTTTTTATCCTAACATATCACGTGCTCTGGTCCTTTTTAGGCATCTGTTAAAGGGAAAGAAAAGATTTTTTTGGGGGGTGGAGTCAGAAACGAATTTTATTCACATCTTCCTTGTTAGAAGTGTTTCATATGCATTTCAAATTTACCATTTTGGGGGGCAAGGTGACTGAGTGGATAGCTGAGTGGGCCAATATTTCTTGGACACTTTGGCTTTCTGGATAAGTGTTAAGTCCTCCCAGGTGACCAGGGATGAATATGACCTAGAACATTACCCTTTCGGATAGCTGGTCTGCTGGAACAAGCATTCTCTGCAGATACACTGATGTTGTAGACGTTCCACCTTTGTGCCTTGCTGCCCACCATGATTTAGAGAAGACTTTTAGTTCACTAACAGCTCAATCCTATGTGTGTCTACTCAGAAGGAAGACCCACTGAGTTCAATGGACATTATTATGAGTAATTGTGTGTATCGGGATTACAAGTCTAATACTTTAAACTGGTTTATTTCCTGATGGGCTGCTATTCCATTTATTTTTTTTAGCAAGGTTTATGTATCTCTTAATAAAAATAAAAATAATAAAATCTTTTAACAGTTTGAATAAAATAGTATACTCATTTTTTTTTAAAAAAATGACAAAAATAGTATCCAGGTTTAATGGTTTTAAAATACTATGCAGATGTTAAAATATGGCTTTTGTATTTCTTATGCTTCATTTTATATACGTCATCTTGGGCAACTTGTTGAAAAGACAGCATATAAATAATGCAATAAGAATAATAAAATGAACAATTATCGTGCAAATTAATTGGACAAGGCTACTCACTAATATTAAGTAAATATTATTATTATTTTTTGGTATGATCCTCAGTCTACTCAGAATTTTTTGCAAGGTTTTGTGTAAAATGTAACACGATGCAGATGTACCACAAGAGGTCACTCTGCGTCCAGGAAAAAGAGAATAAAACAAAGTTGAACTACTAAATAACATCCACTTTAGAATTTCCTTATCTTGAAGAGCTGCAAATGTTCAAAAGGCATTGGGAATTCCCTTCTGGTCCAGTCCTCACAACCTCCAGGGATGAAAATTTCCAGGCATGCATCAAGAGCTGTGTACACAATTGCACCCGGCCCCAGGGACTGCCATCTGCATGGATTATTTCTCCCAGCCAAGGTTGTACAGCGGAAATGAAGCACAGCAGGTCAGTGAGAAATGATAGCAGCTCCTCTGTGCCTTCTAGCAGAAAATCCAGCTGCTGAGCACAAGCTGTGCAGGTTCCCCCCCCCCCCCGTTCAGTCAGGGTGTGTAATGGCTCTGGTTAGGGCCAAGTTGCCAAAGGTGAAGGCTTGCAGTCTTTTCTAGGGATCAGTTTTACATGCCAGTAGCTGATATTTAGCTGGGGTAGTCTGGCTAGGCTGGAGGGCTGGAAACCATGCAATTCTGCCTGATTTCTTTCCAGACTCTTAGATGTTGCCTGGCATATGAGGTTACGCCAAGGAAATGCTGTAACCTCTTGTCCTTTTGTATCCTGACTGGCATGAAGACACACCTATATTCCTAATTTTCATTACGGGGAAGGGCTGGAACACACCACATTACCATTTATGTTGACTTCTGTTGTCTTTTCCCCTTTGATTTGACCTTGATCATTCCCTGCTTCACCAACTCTTTTGGGCATATTATTTGCAAACCAGAAAAATTGTAATGGGCAACACACACACACACACACACACACACACACACAGAGCAATCAAGCATGCACCATTGCACCACAGTCTAAATCTACTCTCTATAATACAATGTTGCTTTCGAGCCTAGTTTCAGTGGACCAGTCTCTCTAAGTAAGCCCAGAGCTGGTTTTAGGTTTTGCAGGGCTCCTGAGCAAGATGTTATAGGCAGGCTCCCATCTTGGTCACCACGCCCCCTTCAATGAGCATAAGAACATAAGAAGAAGCTGTTGGATCAGGCCAACGGCCCATCTAGTCCAGCATCCTGTTCTTATGGTGGTCAACCAGATGCCTGTAGGAAGCCTGAAAGCATTACCCGAGCACAAGAGCACTCCTGCCACTCCCCACAGATTCCTGCAACCAGTACTCAGAAGCACTACTGCCTCCAGAGACAATTCCTTCTAGGCCAGTCTGTGCTGCTGCACAGGGGGAGAGGGCATTGCAACTGGTGGTTTCATGGCCAGAGGTAGGGTCCTTGCTGGGTCACAGACTTACAGCAAGTGCCCAGTCCTGGTCCTGAATGGGTCCACCTCCTTGCAGCATTGCCCGCTTGCACTCCCTCTCCCTCTGAGCCGAAGGCAAGGCAAGGCAAGTGGAGGCTGCTGACTCTTCTACTTGCTTTTATTGGTGAGGGCAGCTGAGCACATCTCAACAGAGAGGAAGAGCAGCAGGAGGAAGAGCTGTACTGGGAGCAGGGAGAGAGGTGTTGGCAGCTAACAGCCACTGCTGGGGTGTAGACCTTAGCAAGTCTCTAATGCTGCCAACCTCTGATAGCCTTGAATATGGCAGATTTACAAACTGTTAAGGTACTCTGCTTTCTTCTACTCAGTACATCTTTTAAGTTTACAATAGGGCCCCATTTTATTTATTTATTTACATTCATATCCTACCCTTCTTTCAAGGAGATCAAGGTGGTGTATGCACTTCATCCCCATCTCATTTAATCTTTACAACATCCCTGTGAGGTAGGCTAGGCTGAGGGTGACTAGCCTGAAGTCACCCAGTGAGCTCTGTAGCCGAGTGGGGATTTCAACCCTGGTCTCCCAGATTTTGGTCCACTGTACCACACATTATCAGGAGATAACAGAGGGCAGGTTAAAATGATGTGTGTGTTGAGGGAGGCAGGGATGAACCAGGTACAGAGGCATCCTGGTGCTCCTTGAAGGGAGGGCAGTATACAAATGTAATAAATTCAAAATAAATGATCAGTACTTCAGGAATTACCACAGCTGCGTCTGCTCAAATATTGGCTCCTGTACAACTCTAAAAAAAGAAAGAAAGAAAAAAAGCATAAGGAAGAATGTTTGTCCTCTAATGCATCTGGTCACCTTATACATTGGGAATAACAGTAAAAAGCTGTGGACCACAGACCATAAATTGACCAGATGAAACCAACCTGACATCTCCCATTGATTTTGCTGCTTCAGCTCAATCCTGCTTCTCATTGGAAGCTTAGAACAGGACAGGCTGTGAGCAATTGCCGAAATGGACAGGACAGAAAAGGGAGATTTGGAAGCCTGTGCAAGGGCAAGCCAGGGAGTCAAAAGGTTGCTTGCCTCTCCCCCAGTCCTCCCAGAGGACTTCTGCACCTTTAAGGAACATAAACAATCATCTCATCCAGTGGATCACTGTATTCTTCAGGACAAGGCATCCTGCACATACCATCTCACCAGGAGGTCTGTTCCTTATGATGTAGGAACCAGGTTTTTAGTGTGGCAGCACCTACTCTTCGGAACTCCCCCCCCCCCATTACATTTCAGGAAAACACTGTCTCAATAAGCCTTTTTAATGCCTATTGAAGAATTTCCTTTTTCAATGAGTCTTTTAAGTGAATATTTTTTATACCAGTCTGCAGCTGTATTGGATTTCAAATCTTTCTTTTTTTTAAAAAAATAATGAAATTGTTGTATATATGTTTTTATTTTATTATTATTTAATCACTTGGAGGTTTGCTAGGGAGAAATTCAGAAAAACCAAAGGAAATAGGCAAATAATTAATGCCAGAGCAGACTATTCATCCAGTACTCTCAAGGGCAGTGGCAGTCCAAGGTTTTCCCCATCACCCTGCTACAAAAAAGGTAGCATCTCTCTCCCCCATTACTGACTTTCAGGAAGAAGAAGAAGAAGAAGAAGAGTTTGGATTTGATATCCCGCTTTTCACTACCCGAAGGAGTCTCAAAGCGGCTAACATTCTCCTTTCCCTTCCTCCCTCACAACAAACACTCTGTGAGGTGAGTGGGGCTGAGAGACTTGAGAGAAGTGTGACTAGCCTAAGGTCACCCAGCAGCTGCATGTGGAGGAGCGGAGACGCGAACCCGGTTCCCCAGATAACGAGTCTGCCGCTCTTAACCACTACACCACACCGTGCCTTGAAATTAGTAACTGCTTGGCTTTAAATGTTTTTATATGGACTGCAAGAAGATCAAACCTATCCATTCTTAAAGAAATCAGCCCTGAGTGCTCACTGGAAGGACAGATCCTGAAGTTGAGGCTCCAGTACTTTGGCCACCTCATGAGAAGAGAAGACTCCCTGGAAAAGACCCTGATGTTGGGAAAGATGGAGGGCACAAGGAGAAGGGGACGACAGAGGCCGAGATGGTTGGACAGTGTTCTCGAAGCTACTAGCATGAGTTTGGCCAAACTGCGAGAGGCAGTGAAGGATAGGCGTGCCTGGCGTGCTCTGGTCCATGGGGGTCACGAAGAGTCGGACACAACTGAACGACTGAACAACAACAACAACAACAACAACAAAATAAGGTTTAAAATAGTTTTTAAATGTTTTAAATATCTTTTTAGTTAATTTTAAATGGCATTAAAATGTTAAGAAGCATACCACCACACTTGGAGGGGGGATGCTTCTAAACACCAGTTGCTGGAAATCAGAAGTGGGGAGAATGCTCTGGTGCTCATGTTCCCGCTTAAGGGTTTTCCTGAGGCACCTGGTTGGTGACCATGAAAACAGGAAGCTGGAAAAGATGAGCCACTGGACTGATCCAGCAGGGCTTTTCTTATGTTATTCACAAAAGGAATTCACATGATCTGATAACATAATCCTCGGCATGTCTAGTCAGAAATAAGATCCGCTGAGCTCAGTGGGACTTTTTTTTTTGTCAAGTGAAAAAGGACAGGATTGCAGCCTCAGTTAATGGTTCTTAGATGCACAATTCTATGCTAGCGTACCCAGGCAAACAAAATTAGGTAACTTCCCCCAATCCCAACCCTGCAAATTCTCAACATTGTGAAACATTTAGGACTGCACCCAATGTTTCTCTGTTTGCTAGCTAGCGTGAAAGTTCTGCAGTGGAAGAGTTTAAAGGCAGCAAAGCAAATTAGTCCAAAGCAACAGCTGCATTAGGGGAAGCTTGTAGTGCAATAGCTCATTTAGTGTGCGCAATTAGTTGTGCAACCATCTTTGGTAATGTGTTTGTGATTTCCCCTGTGCAATAATGTTCCACCAGTACAACGTTTATACACCACTAAATGACTTTAACTAAGCACTACATTGGATACAACCAATTTGTATCTTGCAAATTTTACTATTTTACTCAATGTGTGAATTTTACTATTTTGCGTAACAAGTTCTCAGAATGGGCATAAGCTACACTCGGCACAAAAGCTATGCCTTCGGACACTGGAAATTTGGAAGTTATCTGTGGAAATTTGATTCTGCCTCCAGGCACAATTCAAAGTGTTGGTACTGACCTTTAAAGCCCTAAACAGATTAGGCCTTGCATACAGTACCTGAAGGAGTATCTCCACCGCCATCATTCAGCCTGGACACTGAGATCCAGCTGTGAAGGCCTTCTGGCAGTTCCCTCATTGCAAGAAGTGAAGTTACAGGTAGTTGCACCTGCCCTGTGGAATGCCCTCCTGTCAGATGTCAAGGAGATAAACAACTATCTGACTTTTAGAAGGCAGCCCTGCATAGGGAAGTTTTTACTGTGTTTTAAATTGTTGGAAACTGCCCAGAATGGCTGGGGCAACACAGTCAGATGGGGAGCATATAAATAACATAATAATCATCATCACAACAACAACAACAACAACAACAACAACAACAACATGGCTCTTCTAGTATTTCAGCCACCATTTCCCATATACATCCAAGAATAGCTTCCAAGCGATAAGGGCCCCAAACTCTGGCTTGGATCCAACACACTGTGATTGGAAAGAAAATATGCATTCTGTGAATTCTTACTAAATGCTAAACGACTTATCGTGGTTTTTATTTTGATTATGTATTTTGTGGTTTTATATTTTGATTTTATTCTGTGAACCACCCTGAGACCTCTGAGTAAAGGCATCAAGCAAAAAAGTTTATCTTCAACCTAGAGTTTGGCTGAATCTATGGCCTGTGGGAGGAGGGTTATTGGCTTGCTTTGCTTTTGTTTTATTATGTATTTTGTGTTTTCATTTTGAATTTTTATGTTATGTACCACCCTGTGATCTTTGGAGGAAGGGTGGTATACAAATTTAATTTAAAAAATAAGTATCTCAAAAAGAGCTTTTGCAAAGTTTCATAAAGTCCTGAGAGTTGTTAGGAGACCCATTCCCCACACAGAGCTATACTTCCCAATGTAACTAAACAGTCAATCCCTCTTCCCAGGAATCTCTGGGAATTGTAGCTCTGTGATAGTACCCTAACAACTCTCAGCACCCTTCATGAATTAAAGCTCCCAGGATTCTGTTTTTAGGGGGAGGCATCATCGCATGGGGTTAAAATCAGGGTCCCCTCCAACTTTACAATTCTATGATTCTATGACTGTTTAAAGTGGTATGATATGGCTTTAAATGTATTGTGCAGATGAGGCATTAAAAACATTTGAAGGTCACTTACTCATAAACTGTTGTCCATCCATACTCATTGCTTTTGGTGGCTAGAAGACCTGTGGTGCCAGGATAAGTCATGAGAGCTAGATTGTAGCCCTGGGCATAAACTCTTTTGAGAATCCCATTGCTACTTATGGTCAGCCAGTATACTTGACCTCCAGGCATCACCAGCCAGAGAGGCAAACCACTGGCATCTCTGCGAATATGAACTGAATTCCCATTGCTGTTGGTAATGGTGCCAAGATCGCCTTCTCCATTGTATGTGAAATTGTACATGAAGTCCCTTGTAATCAGATTGAGTGTGTGCAAGTGAGTCCCATTGCTGGTGAACTGATACAGTTCCTGGTCTGCTGGGGATGCAACCTCATAAATATTCATGTCATTGAGATGAGCCTTATTCCGACTGACTGCACGGATACGGATGTTGCCAAGGTCAGCTACATACAAGGTGCCGTCAGGAGATACAGCCAGGGAAGAGGGAGCTTTCAGTTTTGCATCTTTGGCGAACCCACCATCACCTGCAAAACAACAGGGAGCAACTTTAATAAATCTGTACCTGATATGATTAACCAAGCAAAAATAAGAACTCTCCAGACTTAATATTTTTAAAACCAATCTTTTGCTTCAACAGATTTGTTTCCTATTATCTAAAGCAAGTACAATTATTAATCGGCACAGTTGAAGAACGGACACAGGAGATATAGATGCTTCAGTTACCCTAATAGTTGTAAATCTACAGTGCCATTGGCTGGGCAGAGCTACTACATTTCAAGTTCCCAGGGCACAAAGAAGGTCACCGACAAATATGCTCTCCTTTGCAAAATTCACACCTTCTTGAATCAAAATCCATTCATGAAGTAAGCAATGGGAATACAGTCAAAAGCTAAAAAACTGAGTTTGTTGCATTTCATAAAGTCCAGTAGAATATATGTAAAATGGTTTTAAATACCAGCTCATGGAGATAGATACAGACTTAGCAGAGCTTATAGCAGCTCACTGAAATCAAAGGGACTTAAATTAGTCATCACTAACTGAAGTCCCATTGATTTCAATTGGTCTATTAAGTTTAGATCCGACCCATTGTGTTTAGGTTTGCTGTACCAGAACTGAATTATTTTGTCACTGATGAACATTTAAGAGTTGCTTGGCCATTTAGCAGCTGCCTCCCAGGCAGTTTCTTCCATCAGTGCAGGAATGTAATGAAAGAAAAGACCCAGAATTTTCCAATGCCATCAAGATTATAAAGGTGCAGTAACTTCTGTGTCAAGAATGGCTTGCCCTAGGTTCTGAACCACTGAGGAAGCTCATGGAAGATGAAAGTCTACGTCTTCAGGCAGACCTATCTTCCCCTGAGTTCATAGGCTATTTTATCTGTTTATGATAGCCTATCTTCTAGGGGTATGAACTGGGTTCAACCACATCCTGAATCCTGAGCTGAAGGAATATGCCTTAGAGGTGAAGTGGGATCGATGTTTCTGCAACTTTCAGACCAATTGCCCACAAACTATAATGGGATACTAGAATATTCCTTATTTACATACTCCAAAACTGTTCAAGATGCTCTTGTGGGAAAATACTTCATCTGTTCTTCTGAAATTTGGCAGTATTCATTTTATACCCCCACCCATGCAAGGAGGGGAAAGCTAGACTGAAAATGGCATCTTATTCTGCCCCAAAATAAATAAGCCAGAGATATGTCATTAAAACCAAAAAAGGAGAAAATATTTAAAGGTGCCCAGCACACACAAAAATACTGGACCTATCTGACTGAAACTTTGTGGACTTTATCCAACATGCAGGAGCCACCAAGTCTGCAGATTAACAAAGCGGACTCAGAAGGAAGTCAAGTCAAATTGGCCAGCTTACAAAGCATTTCAAATTGAGAGTTCTTTCCAAAGCACTGAATCAAGGTCTGAACCTAATAATGTGGTTGTTGCCCACACCTGCTACCTTCTGCTAGCATCAGAGAAGAACATTTTATTTCAAGTAGGAAGTAGAAGTTTTATTTCAGTGTTTGCAGTACTCTCAAGTCCAACCATCCATTACTATCAATTATCAAGGGCAAAGATCCCATACACATGCATGTTGAGATCTTCAGATGAGGCCCTCCTGGCTAGCTGCAACCAGTTGAAATCCATTCTGTGACAACCTTTCTGTGTGGCACCCAGTTTTATGGAATCACCCCCTTCCCTGTAATAAGAAAAGCACTGAGTCTGAAAAGCTTTTAATGGTTGTTAAAGATCTGTTTGTTCACCCAGGCATTTGCTGACTGTTAATGCTAAGCATTTAGAGGAAATGAGCTAGTTCACTGTTGTTGTTGTTGTTGTTGTTGTTGTTTTGGGTCCCCCCTTTCATTTTAATCTGTTACATTTCTTAGACACTTGTTTGCAGTGTTATGAACTGTCCTGTAATCAGTCATGAGGGGCAGTGCAGAAATGTTTTAAATAAAATAAATAATAAGGCAAGGTCCAGAAGAGGAAGAAAAGAAAAGAAAAGAAAAGGGGAGCCCTGTGTCATCATGCTTTCTCAGGGTACAGTTCTCTTATATATGCATCCAAACATGCATGTTGTCAACTATTTTTTCTTTGTCCCACCCATCAGCCTCCTGTGACATCATTTAGCAATTTGATTCTCTTACAACAGCATCTGCATGCTTAACAAAAAGCACGTGAAAGTTGTTCTGAATGCATCCCACCCCATCTCCAGGCAGACCTTGTAAAACATACACACTACAAATTATGGTGATGCTAGGCAAGATTAGTCACCCAATATCTTATGCTGTTAATCTTCCTCATTTTGATGTAAAGCCTAAAATGACCTGAGATACATCATTTGTCATTCACCAGGTGATGTTCAAGGATGAACAGCTTCTGTTACATGAATGCTTATGTACTTCATCATTTGGAATAAGGAACTGGAAGACGCAAAACCAGTTGGGGACCCAGGAAGAATGAAGACTGGACACTTGTGTAGAAATCCTAAAAAGGTAGAAATTTGCATGTGGAAGAAGGATGGAGGAGAATTTTGATTGACCTGAATTTTTAAGCAGATCAACTGGATTTACACTTCCTGCATTAATATGTAAACATTTGCACTGTGCACTTCTCTGAATTTCGCAATGCACTTTTGGTTCCAAAATATGTGTACAAATAATGCATATTTTATGGGGCTGGGAGTGTACAAGGATTACTATTTTATGGGGGAATGTATATAAAAATATTCAGGAATGCATATTTTAGTGGAGGGGTTTGGTAAGTGAATTTTTCAAGTTTTTTTTTTTTTTAACCCAGGGAATAAGGGGTGGAATAGACTTGTGTTTACATGCATGCATGTAAAACTGGCACAGTATGGGAGCAGATGGATCCATACATCCATTGTGTGTGTATGTGGGGATAGGAATCACTCTTTCTGGCTACACTACTATTCCACTCGGTGACTATAACTTCTCCACAATACATAAATACTTGCACTGATTTTGAATTGATGCCCTTCCATTTTTGCAGGGCAGATTGTGTATTCAGATCCTTACCAGTGTTGGAGTCTATGCATGTTAGGTGCAGAAGTAATGATCAATGCAGGGAGATCAAACAGGGATATGCATATCTGTCAATTTCATTTTCTCAGTTCCTTATTTTTCCATTCTTAAAAGTGAGCACATTTCCATATCAGCTTGCTATTTATTTATTTATTCAGGTAATCTGCCAGCATTTTAGTGTTAATATGCACGTTTAATATGTGGCTTTGACTAAAATACACATTTTTGCAAAGCAATTTTTCTTCATGCATTTTATATGTTATTCTCATCAATATATGTATTAGTTATGCATACTTTGCCCTAGTATATGCATTTTATTCACACATTACTTAGCTGGAGATCTGCAAAATTCAGAGAAGTGTAAATTTCAAAGGGTGGCTGTGTTTCAGTTCACACATTGTTTTAGAAAATGCGAATTAGGTATAATTCACATATAAATGTGAACTGAATCAATTTCCCCCCTCATCCTTTGATGTAATGCCCAAAAGCATGATCCTAATCCCTCTCTGTACATTTCTATCCAGCATGACCATCAACACGGGACTCAGGATTTCTTGTGACGTTAATCTCACAGTCCTAATTTCATTACCACTTCCATTAGCAGACACATCATTTTGTAGATGACAAGGGATTTGTCATGGTCCTTTTTGCAGGTGATTTTGCAGTCCTGAAAAATGAGTAAAATCATAGAAACAAAGAATTGGAAGGGACTTTGTGGGTCATGTAATCCATACCACCTTACATGCATGATCTGAAAAGCAGGATGAAACTACAGCATCCTTAACAGACATTTATCCAGCTTCTGGTTAAATATCTCTGGCAAAGGAGAACCTGTTACCTTCCAAGGCATACTGTTTCACTGTCAAACAGCTTGCATTGATAGGACCCTTTCCCTCACATTTACCCAAAATCTGTTTCCACAAACTCTCTACCCATTGGTTCTAATTACAGAGAACAAGTTTAATTTACGTTATAAATAATGCTGCAATAATGGAATTCCCTGTTTATTAATTCAACATGCAGGAAAGAAGCAGCACAACTAATTATTGAATCTTCGTATCTCTGAATTTCTCTTAAGAATGACCAGTAGGATCTGAAATGTGTTGGATTAATACACATCTCTTTTGTCTCCCCTGTTGCCTATTGCTCCTGCTTCCAGTTCTTTTATCTTTTATATGACAGGTTTTTAGATAGCACTAGCTGTCAATTAGCTACTGGGCTAAGCTCAAGGCTCTGGTTTTTGTGGGACTAGACTACCGGTACCTATAAAATCATCTCACCAGCTACATAGACAATTAATCATGTGTTCTGCAAGAGAGGGCATTCTGCAAATGCTGTACTATCACGAGATCCATTCTACATGGTCTTTAGTGTGGCACCTTCTCTATCGCCATTTGATTCTATAAAAGCATTTTTAAAATAACTGTTTCTAGATATGCAGCTGTTCTATATATGTTATATTGTAAATGCTTTGGGATGACTAATGGGAAGTGATTGCCGTATTTTTATGTCTATAAGATGCCCCCATGTATAAGACCCCCCTATTTTGTGGGACTCGGATTTAAGAAAATAGCCTCGGCACTATCCGTGTATAAGATGCCCCCTAATTTTTGACATAATTTATTAGGAAAAAACCTACTCTCATACATAGAAAAATACAGTAATTAGTGAGCCAGTGTGGCATAATGGTTAGTGTTAGACTAGCACCTGGGAGAGCAGGAGGTTCACAATCCCCACTCAGCCATGAGGTTCACTGGGTGACCTTGGGCTAGTCACCATCTCTTAGCTTAACCCACCTCACAGTGTTGTGAGGATGAAATGGGGAGGAGGAGAACCATGTACACCACACTGAGATCCTTGGAAGATAAAAGTGGTACATTAAATAAATAAATAAATAAATAAATAAATTTGAATGGTACTATAATGTCTCCTCTTAAATTAGTCTTATTTAGGCTAAATAAGATTTAGGCTAAATTAGTCTTATTTAGGCTAAATAAACATCCAGATCATTAAACTATTTCCCACAGAAATTTGTTTACATGCCCTTTATTGCTCTCTTTCCCCTCCTTCAGACACACAATGGTTTGCAGCTCCCCATTCTAAACTATGTCCTCTCTCTCCTGCTGCTGTTGGATTAGTTGACTAAACCACCATAAAATGAATCAACTGCCCTTTCCTCATCCCCATTTCCTAATGATGTTTTTGGAGCATGAACATTAGACTGACATACGAGAGGCATACTCATTTCAGCATGAGGGTAATATCCAAGCTGGCTAATTGTTTCATTTTGCCCACAGCTCAATCCATATCATGGATATGATAATGTGGCTCATACTGACCTGAAACCTGTTTTGAGGCACGTCAACAGTGCCCTGTGCAAGAAGTATTGCATTGCACAGCAGAGATGATGACTGCACTAGTATTGCATGAATCTGTCCTCACAGTACCATAGGATCATGTTATCCAACCATCTGAATTTTCAAACTGTGAACAGTGGATGCCAGAATAAAGATTGAAGGGAAAATGTGGAAATGTAAAATGCACAGGCATGATAGCTTGAAATAGGATTTTTACATACTTTTATGAATTCTTTGGGATTTCCTCTGCTTCAGAAATTCAGATTTCAAAGCTTTTGAGGGCACTGTTTTCTTTGTGGAGATCAGAGGGACGAGCTGTTACATCAAACTAAAAGTCTTCAGCTCAGTGGCAGAGCATAAGCTCTGCATTCAGAAGGTCCCAGGTTCAATCCCCAGCATCTCCAGGTTGCAATAGGAAAGACCCACATGTTGTTGTTTTTTAAAAAAACTTGAAATGTAGGCCCACTTCTAAAGACGGTATAGACAACAATGAGCTACATAGACCAAAGGCCTGACTCTGTATTATAGAATTAGGTAATTTATATACCACTTCTTACTTCAAAGAAGTCTCTATGTCAGGGATGGTTACCTTTTTGGTTCTGTGGGCCACATCCATATCAGGATCTAGCCTTGTGGGTGACATCTGACAAGTGGGAGAGCTGCCTACCTGCAATCACCTGATGTCCCAATGACATCAAGCAATTGGGTGGTTTGAGGTCCTGAAGTTGAGGACCTGAGTATTTTTGTCTGGCTGGATTATTATTATTATTATTATTATTAATTGGATTTATATACTGTCCTACAACTGGAGGTCTCGGGGCCATTCACAGAATTATGTCATTGAACTATGATAAAGCTTCATGTTTGCCTGGATGGAAGACAGAGAGGAGTTAGTATGGTAGAATCTAGCCTATTGTACAAAGATAACATTTACATTCCCTACTTTATCAACTTTTGCCTCTGGCTCCATCTACCATTGATGTGTCTCTTGGAAGGCTGCCCAGAAGGGAAAGCAGCCATTATACCAAAAGATTCTGCACCCTCGTTTAATACGTACCAGAGAAACAGTCACAATTGGGGTCAATCTTACAGTCACAATCCGATGGAGCTCCAGCTATGATAGAGATTTCACCATTAGTTGTAACCTGTTGGATGCGGTTGATCTTCCTTTCATCAGTCTCGGCAATGTACAGCACTCCACTGTGAGATACGCCAATGGCTCTTGCTGACTCAAGTGTGGAATGGATTGCCACTTTGCTGACCAAAACGTGATCTATGCCTGGCACCTGGCAGTGAATAGGTCGGCCTGCAATAATGCGCACTTGCTGATTTTGAGAAATTTGCAGCACAATGTTATTGTCCAGAACATATAACGAATTGTCAAGGGGGTTGACAGCAAGGTCTGTTGGCCATTCCAAGCGGACCTGCAAAAAAGAAGGAATAAAGCAAGAGTCAAAGAAGTAGTTTCTGCATGGTTTCCACTTTTGGCCAAGTAGGATGCTTGAGTGCCTGTGGGTGAAATAAGGTCAGTGAAACACAAGCCAAAGTTGTGGACAGCCAGTATGGTGTACTGGTTAGAATGGTGGACTAAGATGTGGGAGACCCAGGTTCAAATCCCCACTCACCCATGAAAATTACCGAGAGGAAAAATTGTATGCCACCTGGACGAAAGATGGGGAAAAGATGTAATAATAACATAAACAAACTCTCTTCCAGTTGACACTCTTTTGACTCCTTGAACTTGACTCAAATTTATCCAGTGCCCAGACCCAGACTTTGGGGATGAAGTCCAAGGCACCACTAAGCAGTGTGAGCTGGAGGGCCCTCAACACAGCAGGATGTTTTACAAGACCAGCCCTCTCATTAGGATGAGTGAGGCAGCTGCCTCAGGCAGCAGTTGCTGAGGGACAGGGAGTGATGGCAAAGCGATAAAGGACAAAGCTGTGCATGCCCTGTCCCACCTAAGTGAGCTGAATACTCTCAGGTGTGGAAGAGGATACTATCCCATTGCCGGTACTAAAGTAAGATTCACTTGCCAGCCTGGTTGGAGCCATCTCATCCTTTGCCTCAGGAAGAAAAATGTCTTGGGCCAACTCTGCTAACCTGCCATATTTTGAAATAAATGAAGACAGAATACATTACTCTTAGCTATGCCTTTTCTGGACTTATTTTCTGGGTTCTGAGGTACTGTACAAAAGGAGCAGATCTGCTTATTACATGAGCTGAAGTTTGATTTCAGGAACCCAGGGTGGTCATTATGATTACAGAGATTATTCTTCCTACCAAACTTTGATATAAACACCACAATGGGCCCCAATGGGCCCATGAAGATGGGCATCTGGATGGTTGACAGCTCTTTGACAGCAGGACCAGAGGAACCCTCTAGGCAAGAGAAATCTGGTTACTTCCTCTTCTCATTAAAAGCAGGAAAAAGAGAATTTATCCCCATGACCCACTGAAGCCTGTGCTGGAACAACACAGAAGTTTTGGTTAATTGGGAATGAAATAGCTTATTACCTTGGTCCATTGATATCTTTGGGTAACTTCTGAATATACGTGTTCCCTGATCAGAGTTCAGAGCTACCTATGTTTCTTTTTGATTAAAACGAGGAGCAGCTGTTCATGGAAAAGTGTTCCAATTATAAACTAGGAAAGACTGAGTGAAAGTGGGGGAGGGATCTAAAATATGAACTGGGCATTTCAAGGTTGAGCAGAATGATGTCTTTCCCTGATATCCAGTACTCAAGTGTGTGCCTTTGCGTTAAACTCAAATAGGAAGATGAATCTCTTAGAGTGAAAGGACACCACTTTTAATCAGTGTATAATTTCAAAGTTAAGCAAGTAGGTCTGGATAAAATTTTGGCTGTTTTAAGTTAAAATAAAACACTTCTCTCTACCCCCCCTTTTTATTCTCTTGTGAGTTTATTGCTGAAAGGTTCACATTGCATGGTCCCACTGTGAGAACTTTGACTTCAAGAGAGAGGGGGCTGGGTGGCCCATTTTTTAAAAAAATGTCTCAAAAGTATGTTTGTGAAATTAGAATATAATGTTTCCTTTAAATAATATATTTTCCCCATTGTAGGATTTTACTTTGCACTATTGGAGAAACTGAGAAAGGAGGGAAGTTAATTTGCAACCTACATATCTAAGCCAAAAACCAAATGGTTTCAAGGTGGCTCTTCCTGGCTTGAGTATAATTTTTGACCTAGTTTTGATAAGGGAAGCAGAAGGATTTAATGATTAAAATTAAAGGAAAAGGAACAAAGAAGGCTCAGAATCATTATGTAAGTCATAATTAATAAAGGCCTAATTTTTAATGAGGAGTAATATGATTCAGCATAGATATCAGAGAAAACCAAGCAGTGTGGTTGGAGATTTGAAATGAGAAAGGTTTTATGTTAGGGAAACACACAAAGAAGTAGAATTTTTTTTTGGGGGGGTGAGGCTTTTGTCTGTCTGTCTGTCTGTCTATTATTCCTTTGTAAGAAAATATGAAATAACGTAAAACCATTTTTCAGGGGGGGATCAATGGGGGGTGACAAGAAATTTTACGCACCGGGTACCACCTGACCTTCCTACGCCTCTGGAGAGGAATATGGGGTTTCCTAATAACTCTAAGCATCCTTAAAAAAAACTAGAGTTCCCAGGATTTTTGGGGGAAGTCATGACTGTTTAAAGATGTATGATACGGCCTAAGTATGATGCTTTGAAAACGCACCACACTGGAATAACTGCTTACTTATATCCATGAAGCAATTTAGCAGCTTTTTACTCATGCCTGTTGTGTGATCTGTGACAGCAGACAGGGTGGCTACAGAAATGAACCAAAGTGCTTAAGGGTCATTATTTCCCTGCTGTAATTAAGGCTTTTTTTGAGGGGGAATAATTATTTGAGCGCAAAAAGAACACCATTAGTGCAACATGGATACATTTTCCCATTGTGTTCATATGAAAACACTGATAGCAAACAGAATTTATTTTCTTCTGACATTCAAGCATGTTAGTTCCACAACATCCTCGATTAAGGTGGGCAAATTATTATCCTTCAAGCAACTCATGCAAATAAGCAAAAACAAATCCTGTCAGGCAACATCAGTCACAAATTTTCCATAACATGCTTGTTGCTGTTCAAGTTGTCATAAGCAGTGTGGGCAAGCTGAAAATGCTGGTCAAGAGGCACCAACAGTGTAATATATTATTATTTCCACAAGAATAAAAATGTTTGGAAAAGAATATATTCTGACATAAGACGAGTGTTGCCGGTACCATATCAAACACATCAAATATGGGTGATCCCTCCAGGGTGCCATTTGGGTAGTTCTACTACTATGAGCCCCATCTCTGGGCATTTGGACAGAATCTTTCCCCTTGGACTCCTTTACCTTGATATTTTGATTGTGAATAGAGGGGTCGGGCTCCTTCCCACTCTCTCTCTGTTTAGACTAAGGATTCAACCCAAGGGTCAGCAAACTTTTTCAGCAGGGGGCTGGACAGTAGTCCCTCAGACCTTGTGGGGGCCCAGACTATATTTTGAAAAAAATATATATAACGAATTCCTATGCCCCACAAATAACCCAGAGATGCATTTTAAATAAAAGCACGCATTCTACTCATGTAAAAACACCAGGCTGGCCCCACAAATAACCCAGAGATGCATTTTTAATAAAAGGGCACATTCTACCCATGTAAAAACACGCTGATTCCCAGACCGTCTGTGGGCTGCATTTAGAAGGCAATTAGGCTGCATCCGGCCCCGGGCCTTAGCTTGGGGACCCCTAATCCAAACTAATAGAATTTTCCTCTGGCAACTTTTGACAGTAGCTGTGAGGTAGGCAGAATCTCCAATTTGTCTGCAGGCAAATTCCTCCATGGCTCCAAATACAGTGACAAAGTAATCCCACAGCAAGTTCATGTACAGTTGTACCTTGGGTTACTGGTATGTACACTTCGGGTTGCGTACTTTTCGGGTTACAAACTCCGCTAACCTGGAAGTGCAACCTGATGCACGCGCAACTTGCGCATGCGCAGAGCGTTTTTCACGGCTTTTTTCGGTCTGCGCATGCGCAGAACGAATTGTTCGGGTTACGTCCTTTTCGGGTTATGTACTGTAACCTGGAATGGATTAAGTACGTAACCCGGCGTACCACTGTACATGCACTAAGGTAAAGGGACACGGTTGGTGCTGTGGTCTAAATCACTCAGCCTCTTGGGCTTGGCGATCGGAAGGTTGGCGGTTCAAATCCGCGCAATGGGGTGAGCTCCTGTTGCTCTGTCCCAGCTCCTGCCAACCCATCAGTTTGAAATCATACCAGTGCAAGTAGATAAATAGGTACCACTGTGACGGGAAGGTAAATGGCGTTTCCGTGCGCTCTGGTTTCCGTCACAGTGTTCCATTGTGCCAGAAGCAGTTTAGTCATGCTGGCTACATGATCCAGAAAGCCACCTGTGATCAAACGCTGGCTTCCTTAGCCTAAAAGCGAGATGAGTGCCACAACCCCATAGTCGCCTTTTACAGGACTTAACCGTCCAGGGGTCCTTTACCTTTTTTTTTTTTAACCTTTTACATACACTGCCACTTTCTGTTGGGCAGGGCCAAAACATGGAGGGTGAATGAGTGGAACATCCGTTGACAATTGCCAAGCTGACCTGAGTGAAGCCAGGCTTCAGTTAGGTCTGCCACACACTACAGTCCCCTAGCTTGACCGTGACTGGCCAGTTCAAATTTTGAAGTCCTGATATTCCCCATGGCCAGCCAAGGCTGATGATGCCACCAGCTGGTTGTGCAGGAAGTCTTTGCCCCATCCCTTGACCACACTGGGCCACAACTGCTGCCACCTTTCCTGCAGAGAGACATTTGAAGAAACCTGCACTGTACTTAGATAATTGATGTTTTAACAAAGTGAGGTTAATGATATTATTATGCCTTAACCTGCTTGGTTACAATGGGTGCACAACAAAATTTAGAATACTCATTAAGTGATTAAATTTGTCCTTTTCATCCAGGGGATTTTCTTTAAAAATATTGCTATCTGGCATTAAGATGAATGTGGCTGAGCTCACCATTCTGGCAGGTAGTGGTGATATTTTGAAAGGAAGATGAATGGGGCGAGCCAGCTGGAAACAGATTCTAGTCCTTAAAGACACCTGTTTCATCCCCCCCCCACTATACATATTTTAAGGAAACTATGCAGGGCTAGTACATCACAAAATCCCAGGCTTTTCAAAACTGTTGATAAGTGAGAAAGGCCACAGCTCAGTGTTTTGCATGCAAAAGGTTCCAGGCTTGATCTGTGGCTTTTCTTGATAGGGCAGGAAAATATTCTTGCCTGAAACCCCTGAAGAGCTGCTGCCAGTTAGTGAGGGCAATGCTGAGCTAAGTAGTTCAACAGTCTGACTTGGTGTAAGGCAGCTCCCTGTGTTCTGATGGCTTACACAGTCTGAACGGACAAGGTCAAATGGATGAAAGATGTTCTGCCTCTAATAGAAGACATTAACCTATGCAAAAAAATGTTCGGTATAACTTCCTACATTCAGCAACTCAGAGCTAATTTTATGCATGAAGTTCATATAACCAAGGAAAAATATATGGTAAACTCACAGATGTGGCACCAGTGGCCCTCCCGATGTTGCTGAATTCCAACTCCCATCATCACTGGCTATGCTAGCTGGAGCTGATGGGAGCTGGAGTCCAACAACACACAGAAGGCCTCAAATTCCCCATCCCTTGGTTGTCTGCTCAATGAAGAAACAATAATCCTTACTCTAAATTTAGAGATAGAAGCAAAACAAAATAAAAAAGGCCAAATCTATGTTTAATTATAATGTCAGGAGGAGGCAACAAACACAATGCATTTTCTTGGCATCACATTAACAACAAACAAGGATCTATTGCAGCACGCATTATGATAATTTATTCCATAAGATCAACCGGAGATAAGAGGAAGGGGGGAAACTGTCTGATGCACAGTCAATATTTTTTCCAGGCAAAATGTCAACTAAGCTAAGTACTTCTTCCCCAAAGTAAACATTCTTTTCCATAGGATTAGTTCATTTCTTTTTTAAAAAAAAAAGCAATAGAAGAATATTATAAAGAAATGAATATGGTATCATAAAAGTGCTCATACTATCATCAAGACTCTCCAGGCAAATCAGGAAAGTGAAGGCAGGCAGCAGCACATTATATCAATTACTATTATGCAAATTGTTTGAACAAGATTCCTGATGTCTCCTTGGTGTTTAAATCTGTGAGACTACTGCTGTGCTGAAATCTGTCCTCCAATTTCTTAAGGGTTCCCCCCCCCCTTTTAACTATGTAAAGAAGCTTCCATTTTTCTGTCTCATCCTCACATCACTTGAGAATTTCTTTAGAATTTCAGTGGGTGTGGGCTTTTGAGCTCACCCTCCTGTTGAGAGGTGTCCAAAGGTGATATTTCCATTTTTCTTTCTGGCTAATATTTCTTCAGCACTCTGCAGCCTTCCCAGCTATCCACGCTTCCTGCTCCGAAGATAGCTCCATGGGAGTAGTCACCTCACGATGTCTCCCCCCTGGCTTTTAGTTGAAGCATGGGAATACAGGTACTGTATTCTGAAGACTGCAGACCCACTGGTGAAATAATTTGTAGAACCAAGAAAGGACACTCACAAATATCCACAGCTACCTCAAAAGTAAATAACCATCGCATAAACTCTGCACTCCACCCACAATAATTTCACCCACCTCTCTGTCTCTTTAGTAAGATTCAAATACAGTATCTTTTACCATTAATTAATGCAGAATTGTAAAACAACAACAACAACCTGGGGTGAGTGGGTGGATTTTCAGTACAGTACTACATTAGACAGATCAATATGAGTGAAAACAAAATCACAGTTTTTAATTACCTGAAGAGTTTAAGTAGTGAGTTTACCTAGGTCAGATTCTTCTACTAATATAGCGATAAGTGGGAACAACTATTTCTTCCTAGGAGGTTCATAAGCCTGGCAACACAAAAGCTAATAACAAATGTCCTCAGGTAGCTGTCACCTACATATTTTACACAGTTTAAATACAATAAATTATGATAAAAAGCAAGTCTAGAGTGGCAGACTAGGGTGATGTCTGCTGTTTCCAGGAATTCTTCTTGTGAGACTTTTGTGTGTGAACTGAGTTTGTTTGAACCCTGGGTGAGAACTCAGAGGCTGAGAGGGGGGATGTGTCAGAAGGCAAATGAACTGATATTTATTTATATATATTAGTAACACTGTGTTAATGCAACATTTTTATATGTATTTTTTGTAACATTTTGTTTAAGTTGTCAGCTGCTTCAGTTTTCTGCATACCACTTCGCGCTATTTTTTAAATATATTAAGGGGTACAGAAATCAATCAATCACAAGCACCCATAATTCAGACCCATACATAAAGCAAGGAATGTTTTCAGATGTAAAAATAATTAAGGATGGGAGCACTAAGTTTCCCTTCTTCCCCCAGAATGAAACAGCCTTTTGAAAGTTTTTAGCACTGTAAGTTTTGTTCTGGCAGCATATGGAGAGCTTAAAACCTCCCCTTGGCTTACCGTAAACTTTATAAAGCAATTGGAAGGCTTGAACAACAGTTGCGTGTGATTTTTTTGATTATTATTATTATTATTATTATTATTCTGGAAAATGGCTTTAGAGGCATCGATCAGCAACTGGTATAGCATGTTTCCATTTTAGGAACTGTGTTCCAGCTTTATTTCCTGCTCTCTTACAACGGCTATCCTTTATTTAGACAACCATGAAAATGATTTCTGTTGATTATTACACTAATGGTCTGATAATAAAAGCTGTGCTGGCAAGTAAGCTTTTAGGATGGGGCAAAGAACTAAGGCTGCAAATTCAACAGAGCATTGGGAACTGTCATATACCAGGTCAGAGCAATTGCTCTACATCTGTACTGACAACAGGGACTTACAGTAGCACTCCACGGTTGTAGGCAGGAGCCTTTCTGAAACCCTGCCTAGAGATGCCTGGGATTGAACCTGGGATTTTTTTTGTTTGTATGCAGAGCATCCACTCTACTGTAGAGTTATGGCTCCTCTCCATTGCCACAGTGAAGTCTGGAAGGAAACATTACTCCAGATGTGTGGTTGTCACTAAAAATAACAGCCTCATGTACTCTTCTCCCCAGTGCTATTTTTCTAGAAAAAGAGGTGCCGCAACTCACCACAAACACTTCCCTTGTTCTCTTAGAACAGCCCACCCGAGAGATGCTGGAACTGAGTTCAGGTAAGTTCTGGCTGAAAAAAAAAGCCGTCCTTTTCCTAGCAACATTTAATGAAGAAGTAGGAAACCTCAAACTTGTGGGAACTCCAGAGGCTAGCCGGCCAGGCAGTTTGGGGCAAAACACACTTACTTTTCCTGCACCTGACCTCATATTTAACATCAGGTATGGGAATCTTCAAGCCTCGGCTAAAATGAAGAATTGGGAATGTACTCCCAGATGCATTCCTGCTTCTTTCTTTGAGTAAAAAACACACACAACGTCTCTGGAATTTGGTGATTTCTTCTGTTGCACTGCATGGCAAAAAAACCCTGTACCGGTAATTATAGCAAGACCTTGTAGAGGAAGATCCTTTGCAATGCTGACCTGAATTCAAGCTGGCAACACTTGTTCATGTGCATCTTCCTTTGTAGGGGCTTGATGCAAGCAACAATTAGTAGTGCAGCTGATATCTACCAAAAGTGGGGCTTGGCACTCAAAGCATAGCTTGCTGTGCCACTTGACACCATAGTGAGATCAGTTGATTGACAGCTAGGTGGCCCCACCCAGCTGTCAAAATATGTATATAACCTATGCACAACCTATGTTCAACATGCTCTGAACACACTCGAGGCTTCCTTATTGTAGGTGAACCTCTAACAATGAACCCCTACATTGGTGTTAATGTAAATGTACCCGAATATACAGGTTGGGCAGAAGGAGAATGGGAAGGGGGCATTACTAGGAATAGTTTATCTGTGTGGAATCCAAATAACATTTGGCCTGCCAGGCAGGTAGTGGCATTGGCTCACCTTTAGGTGGCTCTCATCTGCCTGCAAACTTATTCAAGAAACAGAAATTTTAGTTTATTTCTATTCCACCTTTTCCCCAGAACCGGGACCTAAGGCAGAGAGCCAGTGTGGTGTAGTGGTTAAGAGTGGTAGACTCGTAATCTGGGGAACCGGGTTCGTGTCTCCGCTCCTCCACATGCAGCTGCTGGGTGACCTTGGGCTAGTCACACTTCTTTGAAGTCTCTCAGCCCCACTCACCTCACAGAGTGTTTGTTGTGGGGGAGGAAGGGAAAGGAGAATGTTAGCCACTTTGAGACTCCTTCGGGTAGTGAAAAGCAGGATATCAAATCCAAACTCTTCTTCTTCTTCTCACAAAAATTACAGCTAAAATACACCTAGCTAAAGCCATATAAAAGTAACAATCAAACTATCTATGGAATTAGTGCAATATAAAAACCTATCTATTAAAATGCAGATAGTTTTTAAAAACACAAAACACTATTAAGGGCCCTCTCCTTTAAAAAAAAAAAGCCTTCTAGAACACAACATTCCTTCACCTGCTGGTGGAAGGACAGCAAGGAATTGCAACTTAGGAGGCTGAGCTCACTGTGCTTGTTGCTTGAGACGCAGAGGATACAGGTTTATCTTTAGCAATTGATTACACACTGTGTCACAGCTAGGGATACCTAAAGGATTGGGTGATAAGATCTGCTTCACTGTTCCATCAGGATAAATCCTCTACTAAGTTTTATTCTTTATTGACACAAATGTCATGTGTTAAATAATTTTCCTTCCAGGAGGAAAAAAAATGTCAATAGATTTTGGGATGGTGGGTGGGCAAAATTGTTGCTGTGATTAAAAAAATAATTAATCCTGTTTTTTAAATCATTCTCTATCATGGAAAGCTATGCCATAGAAAAGCTATTAGCCTTTATGGCTTGAGCCTGCTCTCTGAAAACAGACAATTTTAGTTATAAATAAATAAATATCCTTGTCCTAAAATTGATTGTTTTGTAACAGCACCAAATAAAGAAAACTGCAATAATTGTTTGCAAGTCAAATGTAAGAGCTTAACGAGCATTTGAAATTGTCAGGGCTTTGTGGAAGGGAAGAGGGAGGTGGGACCCAGCTGGGGAACCAAATGGAAATGAAAAATATTCTTCTGACAATTTGTTTAAAACCAATGTTCTTAGTTGAAGGGTACGCACTAAACATTATAACATGAACATTAAAGATGGAGCAAGGCTAACAGTTTATCAGCAGCTCATTATTTAGTGCAGAAATGAATCAATTTATTTGACAGGCAGGTAAGAGTCTGGTTCTCTTGGGGAAACTACCAGAGATCAGAACAATAAATCACAGATGGGAAAGCTGTGGTCCTCCAAATGTTGCTAGACTCCCATCTCTCATCTGCCTGAGCCAGCATGGCCAGTGATCAGGGATGATGGCGTTGTTGTCCAGCAACCCTGAGAAAGCCACAGGTTCCCCATCCAAGCTATAAAAGAACAAAAATCTGTTGAATGTTACCATTTCCAAACAACCTGTAGCCTAGGCCACAGATCTCTTTGATCAGAGCTTCCCACTGGGTGACAGAATAATTTGACTGGATTGCAAATTAACACTGATTAAACTTTTCTTCTTGTACATCAGCATGTCAGATATTTTTAAATCATACACAAGCAAAATGTGAGTCTGATTGCATGCATTCCATAGCAATTAAAGTTGCTTCAGTAAGTTTGAAAAGTTATGACAACAACTAGCACCTGTTGGACTAATGCAGGGGTCGCCAAAGTTACCCGGCCTCAGGCTGGTTCCTCCAGCGCCGATGGCGCGGCGGGCCGGAGGGCGGGGGAGCGTGTGCACGCTATTTCCGGCGCACTTTCAGGTCTGCGGAGGCCGTGTGCACACACACAAACTATTTCTGGTGCTCCGCGACCCCAAAGTGCGCCAGAAATGACACTTGCGCATGTGCACAAGCTATTTCCGGCGCTCTGCTGACCCGAAAGTGGGCAGCTACGCCGCACCACACTGGTAAGAGCGGGCAGCAGCAGCGGGCGGTGCCGGGGACCAGAAAACTGAGTCCCTCGGGCCGTATCCGGCCCGCGGACCTTAGTTTGGGGAAGCCTGGAGTAATGCTAAGGCAAAAGTCTCCATTAAAAATGCAGTACATGTGGAAAAGGATATAGGTGTCCCAGAGGATAGAAAGTGGAACATGAATCAGTAGTGTGCTGTGACTATTTAAAAAGTGAACACATTCTTAAGCTACAGAAACGTCATCTCCAAACCGTGCTATTTTTCGAGTTCCGGCTGAAAAAAAGGCCCTGTTACCAGACCATATGAAGCAACAGTTCAATTCTGTTCTGTGCTAGTCAGGTCATAGTGAAAGCACTTTGTCCAATCCTGGGCACTACATTTTAAGAAGGGTGTTGACCCACTAGAGGCAACCAGGGCAGTGAATGGCTTGGAAACTGCACTATGGGGGTGGGGTCTGTCAAGAAAAGGATCCCCCACCCCAGAACCTTCATTATGTCTGCCAATGAAAAACAAAGCATCAACATATGTTTCACATACAATAAAGAAAGTCGTGGCCCATGTACTCTTTTTTCACTTGTTGGTAGTTGCTGAATTGGTGTGTGTTGGAATTTGCAAATGCCCACTTTATAAGGCCATCTGGGTCATTGCTGGATATAACAGAGCTTGAGCTCTATTGACAGGAGCAAGCCAGCAGTGAATCACATTGTGCATGTTGGAATTAACTCTTCTTCTTCTTCTTCTTCTTCTTCTTCTTCTTCTTCTTCTTCTTCTTCTTCTTCGCAAGAACAGGATCTGCACAAGCTTGGCAGTGTGTCAGGCCTAATAAGTAAAGAGACTCTTGCCCCATGGATCAGTTGCTGAGACTGAAGGCCCCTGCCCCTCTACAGTTGTTTCCATGCTCCATATTTTGTCTAGCCATTCCTTCAGATTGTAATTCGTTTTATCTAATTTTAATATTTCATTTTTTTAATCGTTGTACCTTGCCCTGGGATGAAATGTGGGTAAGAAATCTTAATCATCATAATCTCCAGGGACTATCCTGATGAACTCCCTGCACTTCAAAATTTGGGACTATGCCTATTGTGAACTGGTCTAAATTCAGCCCATGTCAATTTCACATGGAACGGATGTCAAATGAGATGGAACATTTTGCATTTTAAGATGCTTATGATGTCAGTGATTCAACGTCAAAGGAAGAATCAGGAGCAAGCATTAAGTGTTGTATTCAAGCCATGACTGCAAATACCCTTGCCAAAAGATAGGCTTGCAGTCAGCGCTGAATTTAAATGAAAGCATTGCTTTCAACAGAGACCAGCTACTCAGCAGCTCAGCTCAGGAGCTCCTGAGTGGAACCAATACCAGGGGGACTTGCATCTGGTGCCAAATATAAAAGGTGCCAAATGTAAGTCCCGCTTTCACAACAATAACTGGGAGTGTGTTCTAAGGCTCCTGATTGTTCCTTTGCAGCTGTAGCTTTACTGCCACACACAAATTAAGTCCATCAGGAATCCTAATTTGGCCTACAAAAACAGTGTAGGCAGATGGTTTTGGCTGAAGAAAAAAGTCTTGTGGGCCCAATTAAGACTCCTGGTGGGCCTGTTTTGGTCCATTGGTTGGAGGTACCCAATCCTCGGTGTAACCATCCTAAAATACAAGGTAAAGGTACTAGATGGACTAAGTCGACGGGGCTGCACTGCCTGCCATGATGCTCCTGGGTGCTGTTCAATGTCTTATTTTTAGCATTTAAAGCCCATAGCAAGCTGGGACCAGATTACCTAAGGGACCACCTCACTCTACATGTCCCTGCCCAGCAACTGCACTTCTTATATGTGGCACTCCTGAAATAACTGCTTACCCTATTGATGTGCTTAATTTGTCCTAAAAACTAGGCTTTTAGTGTTGCAGCAGCAGCCATCTGGAATTAATTGTGAGTTGAAATAATTAATAAATAATGGCTTGACTTGCTTTAAGGCAGTTCCCTATACTCCTACCTCTTCTTTTTCTGCTTGGATCCCGCTCCTATCCCTGCCAATTTATAGCTGCTGGGCTTAAGATGCGTTCCAAAGTGTGGGCTGCCGCTGTAACATTTAGTTTGGCTTTTCGGCACAGTTAGCTGGGCTGCAAACCTGAGTTGACTATTTGTCTTAAAATAAAAAGGCCATTTTAATGCCACACGAGGGTCTCATTAACTCTGCTAGTTTAAATACTTCACAGCTACCATGCAATAGCACAGCTCTAGCCATTCCTTTTATTCAATGGCAACAGCTGACTGACCATTATGCTTTCTGTAATGTTTCTATAAAGTTTCATTTATTAAGAGGCTGTTTAGTGTGCTTGAGTTTATTTGGTTTTTAAATATAAACAGGGCCGGGGGGGGGGGGTGGATGCATTTTGGATCTCTCAAAGCCCAAGAGGAAATGAAAAAGCTCTAAAGGGCCACAACTCTTAAGATTTAAGAGTTATTTCCCTCCATCTAATAGCAAGGCAGTATCCTTCATTAGTAGGGACGCAGGTGCCACTGTGGTCTAAACCACTGAGCCTAGGGCTTGCCGATCAGAAGGTTGGTGGTTTGAATCCCTGCAATGGGGTGAGCTCCCGTTGTTCAGTCCCAGCTCCTGCCCACCTAGCAGTTCGAAGGCATGTCAAGTGCAAGTAGATAAATAGGTACCGCTCTGGCGGGAAGGTAAACGGCGTTTCCGTGCACTGCTCTGGTTCGCCAGAAGTGGCTTAGTCGTGCTGGCCACATGACCCGGAAGCCGTCTGCGGACAAACACTGGCTCTCTTGGCCTATAGAGCGAGATGAGCGCTGCAAGCCCAGAGTCATCCATGACCGGACCAGGGGTACCTTTACCTTTTTTATCCTTCATTAAGAATATTATCTCTATGTGTGCATACCAGATGTTCTGAGACAGCGAATAGAAGTGTCACACTAGAGGCAATCTTGAAACAGATTTTTGCAAATACAGCATTTTTAACACAGCACTGTATTCTACGAGCCATAAGTAAATAAATACACAAACAATTGCAGACACATACAAAAGCAAAACCTTATTTGCTCAGCTTAGGGTTTGCCCACATTTGCCCCATGCCTAGACAGCATGGGTCTAAGTAGTTTTCCATTTGCCCCACTGCTTTCCCTGGGGAAACACACTCTTTAGCACTGAATCGGAACACATGTCAATCCATGGAAAACCCAATTGACGTTTGCTGCGATTCAGCAGTAAAGATTGTGTTTTCTCAGGGGAAAGCGGCAAGACAGGCAGAAGGCCGGATGAGCCCACAATTCCATTAAACTGATGAAAGTAAGTTTTACAGGCTGCTGCTGCACAACCTAAAGAAAGTTGATTAAAACCACCATGCTTATTCAAATGGTGCCCTTAACACATGTAATTTCAGCAGACCAAAGGAAATTTGTTTCCATGTGGAACAGCTGCAACATATAAAAACGATTAGTGTCTACCTGAGTGATGTCCATTCCAGCATCACAGCTCAGTGGCTGGGTTGACGTGAGACCATTTGAGCCTATTAATGTTGTGATCACATCATTTCCATCAATCTTCCGAATCATGGTGCCATCAACAAAGTAGATGAAGCCGTGCTTATCTACAGTAATACCTATTGGGGAAGAGGAAAGGAGATTAAGCAGGAAAACTACCAGGGACCAGAACTATAAATCAGAGGTGAGGGAGCCAGTGGCTCTCCAGCTGTTGTTGGACTCTCATTTGCCCCAGCCAATATGGCCAATGGCCAGTTCAACAAACAACACCTGGAGAGCACATGCTATAAATGCTGGCTTTGTTTCATTCCATTGACTTTTTCTGATTTTATTTGTTAATACCCCCCCCCCCAATTTTATTTGTCATTTTATGTGCGTTCAAGTTCATGAAACCATCTGGGGGGGAAAAACCCTGAAAGCACATGAATATTCTGCACCTTTGCAAACATGCTTTACTCTCATAAAGAATGAAGAAACAGTGGGAAAAAATAGCTCAAAGCAATGAGGTTTATGAAAACACAAACTCCAGCCTGAAAATCAGTAGTTGCATTCAAACTGAATTTGCCAGATGATGATAATAAACAATATTTCATATATCAATCTACCTATCTACTTAAATATTTCTATCTTGCCTCTCTTACAGCTTGAACTAGCTTACAAATACAGCTACAAACTATTTTAAGAACTGTAAAAACCTGTTTATTATTTGTATATGCAGTAGTGAGAAAAAAGATACAGTGGTGGTGAGCATTATGTTGAAGACAGGGCAGAAAGATTAAGCCAGCAAACATCAAACTACCTTAGACAGATGGGTAGGAACAAAGGAAACTGACTTATACTTAATCAGACCACTGGTCCATCTCATTCAGTGCTGTATATACTGACCCATAGCAGCTTTCCAGGATTTCTGATAAGAGGTTTTCCCCAGCTCTACCTGGTGTTGTCAGTGACTGAACATAGAACCTTCTGCATGCAGCAATGGCTCTTTTCACATGTAGAAGCATCATTATCACTATAGTTCCTTATAATCTCTATATTGTAAATTTTATTTAGTTCCTTTGATGCAGAAATCTACTACCAAAGCCTGTAGTTATAGTAGAAGGATTCAGGTTCTACAAGCAGGTCCACCTTGAAAGCATGTTTCTTCAGTGACTGCAATGTTTTTTTTATAGAATAAAATACATGCGTGCGCACACAGCTTTTAGAATGTGACTTTAAGCTATATTCTGGGAATGGGGGGACCTGTGGCCCTCCAGATATTGTGAGACTACAGCTCCTATCATCCCTTGCCACTGACTATGTTGGCTAGGGCAGATGGGAGCTAGAGTCCAGCACCATCTTGACAGCCATTGGTTCCCCATATTTGCTCTGCACACTTTCACTTAAGTTCTGAGCAAACATGCATGGGGTTGCACTGCACAGACTGGGTTAACGATGCACAAACAGATAAAAAAATGTGGATGTGGACTTCACAGTGAAAAGTATATGGAAGACACATCAAAACTGAAGGAAGCTCCCCTTCCATAATGCAAAAAATTGGAATGACAATTGAGACTGCAGCAAGGGATGTAGTGGAAGGCCAAAGGAGGGCTAGAAAAGAAACAATGCACACAAGTTCTGCAGAAAAATGATAAGCCACTCAGGATGTGAAAAAGGATTCCTGCCTTCCCGAGAGCTGGTTTAAAGATTGATGTTTCAGAGGGTGCAATAAAAAGTGGTATATTCAAGGTGGTGTTAGCCTGTAAGAAATCAGAAAGGTCCACACATTGGCAAAGATCTGAGACGGAGGACCTGTTGAACTCCAACTCGCATAATCTCTCACCATCAACCATGCTAGTTAGGGTTCATAGGAGTTGAAGTTCAACAATATCTGGAGTACCATGGGTTCCCTGTTCCTGACATAGATATTATACCATAGAAAGATAAACACCAATGTTTGTTTCCTTGGTGGATAGTAGTAATTCAGACCATGCAAAGAGAGTAGGAATCCTAGAAATATATAACAGAGGCAGAAATGAACTGGGCACTGGGCCTGCTTTGTCTGTCATCTCATGCATAGAGTACAAAGAAATTTTTTCATATATCAAAACAGAGGAAGTCATCACAAAAAAATGCACTCAGGAGAAAAGACAGTAGTGCCCATGGGAGTGATTCAAGCAAATGTGGAATATAACAAGCAACAACTGATGGATTGACATTTTATTGAGAAATGGGGAGTGGCATTATGGGGATGGCGACTGGATCAATAAACTTATCATGGGCTGGAAATCTATAAAAGATCTGACAATCGTTTTCTCCAAACTCCATTAAAACAGACAATGAACAGTTATAAAGGACATTGAATCAGACATCAGAAGTGTTTAAAGAGGGCAGAGGAACTTTATACCATATAAAGGGACAAATGACATTATGTTTATGACATTCTGTTTATGGCATGATGGTTTTAAAAAAAGACTATGACAGCAAGGTAGGAAGAGAAGAAGAAGAAGAGTTTGGATTTGATATCCCGCTTTTCACTACCCGAAGGAGTCTCAAAGCGGCTAACAATCTCCTTTCCCTTCCTCCCCCACAACAAACACTCTGTGAGGTGAGTGGGGCTGAGAGACTTCAGAGAAGTGTGACTAGCCCAAGGTCACCCAGCAGCTGCATGTGGAGGAGTGCATACACGAACCCGGTTCCCCAGATTACGAGTCTGCCGCTCCTAACCACTACACCAAACTGGAAGCCATGTAACTACCAAGCAACTTTCTCACAGACAAAGAAGGTGATAGCACCATATGATAAGAAGCCATTCTTGCCCATCTAAGGTGACAAGTGATAGCGGTATGAACAGACCTCTAGATTTGCCTTATATCTTTGTATTGTATTGTATTGTATTGTATTGTATTGTATTTTGAGTTGATATTTTATTCTGAATCACTCTGTGCATGCTCTACTTTAATCTGTGTTTGTGGTGTTCTCTACATTCTTCTGGCATGACTTGTCTTTGAGAAACCTATTGTGGGTCTTAGTAAACACCCCCCCCCACCTTTTATTGAGGTTCGCAGACCCAAAATTAGTAACCACAGCATCTTTTTCTAAGTGCTCATGGATTGATTGTTTAACTATACTGAAAATACTATAAAATCGTACATAAAACTGTAAATGAAAGGCAGAATCAAAGATAAAGGTTAAACAACAGAACAAGGGGCAAGAAAAACAAGCAATAAAAATCAAATGATTAATAAAATTATAATGAAATCAGGGTACCACCATGACAATTTATAGCTATCCATGAAGCACTTTTGTATAGATCTTTGCAACAGTGCAAAAGGAGACAACTTATAAGTCACCACCCACCCCGGCCACAAAATGTACTATCTAACAATATATAACAGTATCTCTTAAAGGGACCCCTGACCATTAGGTCCAGTTGCAGACGACTCTGGGGTTGCGGCGCTCATCTCACTTTATTGGCCAAGGGAGTCGGTGTACAGCTTCCAGGTCATGTGGCCAGCATGACTAAGCCGCTTCTGGCAAACCAGAGCAGCGCACGGAAATGCTGTTTACCTTCCCGCTGCAGCAGTACCTATTTATCTACTTGCACTTTGATGTGCTTTCGAACTGCTAGGTTGGCAGGAGCAGGGACCGAGCAACAGGAGCTCACCCTATGGTGGGGATTCAAACCGCTGACCTTCTGATCAGCAAGCCCTAAGTTCTGTGGTTTAACCCACAGTGCCTTTTGGAGTATAACCACAATAAAAAAATATCCAGAAACTTCAAGTGGGGTTCCAAGTACAAAGGACAAAACAATATGTAACGTAGAAGATCTTCTATCTCAGCAGTTCCACAAAGGCATCTATACTGAGCACGAGGATATTGGCAATCAATCATGCCAATAGCATAGTCTGAAAGCAGATAGCCATAAAGGCTTGTCTGAGCTTAGGTAAGGTAAGATTAACTCAGTATGAAGATCTACACTGGCCATTTTTATACAGCCAAAAGTATATGAAAAGGATGAACTTAAAATTATTGCTCTATTAGATAGTACTCTTTGTTCAAAATCCTTTTTCTTGAGTATTAGAAGTACTCAATGCCCAGGGTAGTAAAAACAAGTGAGATCTGCAACAAAATGTTGGCAGTGTGGAGGATTTCTGTTCAGACTCTGGCCAGACAGTCATGCCCATTTACTAATTGATGGATCGATTTCACTTCCTATGAAACACCCCAAAGTGATTTAACAATATAAACAATCTTGTTCTGCAGTTGTGCCTTGCAAAAACCCAATCTTATCCACAGAATTGAAGCTCAGTTAAGGAAAATCACCATATCTGACAAGATCCAATTCAGTGGGAAAGATCTGATCTTCACAAGGCACAGCCACAGCATAACTAAACAAGGTATCGGACCCAGGGAAATTAATTGGTACATACTACAATCAAAATATGGGTCAAGTGAAAGATGAGATGATATCTGCAGGAGGTCCTCTTCTGCAGAGCTCAGTAATCAGCTGAGTACAGAAAGGCTTATGATCTTTTAGGAATCCTGGTCCCAAGCCGAACAGGGCTTTTTACACCAGTATCTGTACCTTGAACTTAGCCTGGGAGGCAGTGTAATTCTTTCAGCAGCAGCATAACATGATGACAATATTCTGCCCCTGTGAGCACTAAAGCTGCTACCTTTTGCACTAGCTGCAACTTCTGAACCACCTTCAGGGGCAGCCCCACACAGAGGGCTTTGCAGTCATTTAGGTAAAGGTAAAGGGACCCCTGACCATTAGGTCCAGTCGTGTCCGACTCTGGGGTTGCGGCACTCACCTCGCATTACTGGCCGAGGCAGCCGGCGTACAGCTTCCAGGTCATGTGGCCAGCATGACTAAGCCACTTCTGGCGAACCAGAGCAGCGCACGGAAATGCCATTTACCTTCCCGCTGGAGCGGTACCTATTTATCTACTTGCACTTTAACATGCCTTCGAACTGCTAGGTGGGCAGGACCTGGGACCGAGCAACAGGAACTCACCCCGTTGTGGGGATTTGAACCGCCGACCTTCTGATCAGCAAGCCCTAGTCTGTAGTAATTCAGGATACTATGTTCTACACGCCCCATTAGTTTCCTGCCCTCTGGCAGTCAGTTAGCATTTCATTGGCACTAAGCATGCTCAAGTCATCACTGACCTACTTTGGAGGTTACCCTGTAGTTTCCCCACTCTTAATTATGTTTTCTAGTTCTGTCTGTTGATTGTGCTTGGATTTGGCTACATAGTGTATGTTGACATTGGCAGCTTCGTGACATGCAGCTAGTTTCAGGTTCAATCCTTAGCATCTCCAGGTAGAAGTGGGAAAGGCTCTGGCCAGAAACCATGGCTATCCAGTGCCTGTCACCAGGGCTTTTTTTCCAGCTGGAACTCACTGGAACTCAGTCCCATCACCTCTCAGGTGGGTGCCATTGCCATTATAAGAGAATGAGAGAGGTGTTCATGGTGAGTTCCAGCACCTCTTTGTCTAGAAAAACAGCACTGCCTGTCACAGTAGACAGTCCTGAACCAGATGAACTAATGGTCTGACCCCCCCCCCAAAAAAAAAAACCTAGCTTCACTCATTCACTTAGCAGATCTGGGACTCATTCTCAACCAGAGGGCCTCAAAGTAGCTTGGAATAAGCAATTACAGTCAAATGATTCAAAAAGAAGTAGAAATTAATGGATCCATGATAAGGAAACAAGCGATTAAACATATTTTTGAAATACTGAACTCTTAAACAAAAGTAAACACCTACTCACACATGGAGAAGAATGTTCCTCTGAACATACTGGTGTAGTGATTTTGGGGGGTTGGGGCAGGGGAAGAAGTCTGTGCAGTTGAGTTGCTATGGTGCTTTTGCCAATCTGGTGCCCTCCAAATGTTTTTGAACTTCAACCCCAGCCAGTGTTCAAAACATCCGAAGGAAAAGTAAGGAGCTGTTTTACACTGAGTCAGACCATTAGCCTATATAGTTTAGTGCACTGTCTACACTGGTTGGCAATCGCTCAGAAGGGTTTCAGACGGAGGACATTTCCAGTTCTACCTCAAGATGCCAGGAATTTAATATAGGGACCTTCTACATGTAAAACAGATGCTCTGCGACTGAGCTACAGCCCTTCCCTCTAGGGTTGGTGAAGGCTGTGCTATGGTGTCTTCCCCACCTCCCTCTCTACCCAAGCTTGCAAACTCTTTGCATCTGCTGTATGTAAGCATCTAATGGCTTACTTACAGCAGAACTGCTGCCAGCTTCGTATTAACATAAGGAAAACGTGGAAGGAAAGCACATCTTGGTGTTATGTCTGGTGGTTTTTTAAGGTTTAGAAATGTGGCTACAATCTATAAGCTACTTAATGCAGCACGGTTGCCTAAAGCTAACATTGCACCATTCAAGTCAATAGAACAGACCCAACTGTTCAATTGTTTTATAGACTGCAGCCTAAAGCTATCTACACTGTTGTCCCACCCCCTTTTTTTTGTTCTCACGCACTAGTGGAACTGTTACAATTTATACCATTGACATGGTAATCAATAATGCTCCTTCCCTACTATGAGGGTTAAACGAGGCAAGATGGTAATTGTGAGTAAGCCCACCTAGAACTAAAACAGTGTGAACAAAATCAAAAATTATTTCCAGTAGCACCTTAGAGACCAACATGCACACGAAAGCTCATACCAGGAACAAACTCAGTTGGTCTCTAAGGTGCTACTGGAAAGAATTTTTGATTTTGTTTTGACTATGGCAGACCAACACGGCTACCCACCTGTAACTAAAACAGTGTGGTGTAGCAATTAGACTCTTGGGCTCATATCACCATTCAGACATGAAGCTCAGAGGGTGAGTTTTCTGCATCACTATCTCTTAGCCTAACCTACCTCTCCAGGTTGTTGTGAAGGTGAGGGGTGGGGGGAACCATGTATGCTTCCTTGACCTCATTGGGGGAAAGGTGAAATATAAGTGTAATCATAAATAAATGAATGAATTTTAGGCTCCAGGTGTAAGCATCATTAGGGCCATGGTGGAAGAAGAGAAAGGATTAACCCATATCCTGGCATGTCACAGTCTTAATCCTGTTTCCTCTTTTCCATGGCAGCTATTTGAATGAAAAACAAAAATCTTAAATCACTCAAAACCCAATCAATGTTACATCTAGTTTGGTTCTAATCCTTGGCATTTCCAGGCAGGGCTGGAAGAGACTCCTTTCTGAAACCCAAGAGAGCTGCAATCAGCGATCATAAACTGAAGGTACCCAAAATGGTGCCCTCTAGATTTCTTTTTTCTACTACAATTCCTGTCAGCCCAACCGGTATGGTTAATGGTCAAGAATCATGGGAGCTGTAGTCCAACTATGGGTATATATGAAGAGCACCACATTTGCTCCCCCTTGGAGCAGACAAGGCTAAGCTAGATGGACCAATGGTCTGATAAGTTATGAAGAACATAGAGCAAGAGCAGTTCTCAGTCTTCTCTTTCCTTTTGAACACATTCTTCTTAGAATGTGAAGAGGGATTTATCCTTAAATCACTGTGGGAATTGTAGTTCTGGGAGGGGAATACAGTGGTACCTCGGGTTAAAAACTTAATTCGTTCCAGAGGTCTGTTCTTAACCTGAAACGGTTCTTAACCTGAGGCGTGCTTTCACTAATAGGGCCTCTTGCTTCCGCTGAGCTGCTGGCGCGCGATTTCCGTTCATATCTTGGGGCAAAGTTCCTAACCTGGAGCAACCACTTCCTCGTTAGCGGAGTTTCTAACTTGAAGCATCTGCAAGCTGAGGTACCACTATAGGAGTATATAAATTATATGGAATAAATAAACAAATCATAATGTAATAGCTGTGCCAGATCTGAACCTGGGATCTTCTTAGAGGAAAAAGCAACAACTCCAATCCTTCTTGAATCATACTGCCCTGTTGTTTGACCCCAACAACTGGTATTTGTTTATTATTGCCTTTATATCCTTCCTTTTCCCCAAGGTGGCACACATGGTTCTGCCCCTCCATATTCTGTGGAGGTAGGCTACCCTGTGAGGTAGGTTAGGCTGAGAGAGAGTGATTGGCACAAAGGTACCCAATGAACTTCACAGCTGAGTGGGGATTCCCAACACTAACCACTACATAACACCAGTTTTTAGTGGAAGATCCTGTCCCTTATCATATCTAGAAGAAGCCTCAGGGTGCATCTATGTGCCTCTTAGACAAAGACATCACATTTTCTGCATGAGAGAAACTAGATTAAAGTTTGTAATCCTGTACACACTTATGTGGGAGTAAGCCTCACTGAGTTTACCTCTGCAAAGACTATCTATAGAACTGTCAGTCATGCAATAAGGAAGCCATAAACCTCCAACACATCTTGAAAACAGATATGTAAATGGAAGAATTCATACATATGCAGTTGATGGGCATAATCTGTAGCTAGAGAATTTGCATTCATTTTTTCCTGATGTCTTTTCCCTATTGGAAAGTTCCCTTTCAGAGGGAGGGGGTTCTTTTGTACTATTTTAGTAGTATGACATTTCTAATTCAACTGTAGCTGAATTTACTTTAGCTATTTTGCTTGAAATAACTTTAGTTATTTTACATTTATAATCCAGCTTCCAAAAAATAAAACAAAATTCCCCAAGAAAACTTCATAAACTCCCAGAGACGTCTGATAAAAAGAAAACATGCCAATTGTATTCGGAAAGAATTTGTAGTTTCTCATAAAACTTATAAATAGGGGGAAAAAGTGGATCCAATTGGTTAATTTTATGGTGCTAACACATAACAATTTCTAACAATTTGCATGCAACCCATTCTAAATATCTTTGACTCTTTCAATTAAAGCTACCATTGAGGAATTACTAAAGCAATTTTATGCAATTACTTATTTATAGGCTGCCATGGTACAGAATTAAAATAAGAGGTAACTGATTTAGAGTTTAAAGGTGTCCAATCTCTTATTTTTTAAATAAAAAGTTACTATTACTCTAAGAACACAAGAAGCATAAGACCAAACAGAACCAACATGCCTTTGCATGCACTTGAATTAGGCAGAACATGAAAATATGCCATTCAAACCTGTTTGGTAGAAATACATATGCTTAGTGAGAAACTGAAATTACAAGGTTCACAAACAATATGCAATTATGATGTAAGGCTTGATCCTCTAGATACTTTTGTAAATTTTAACCTTTGCCAGTGTATTCATGGATCAACTGGACGGGGAAATCAATCGATAAAGCCACTTCCGCTCATGAGCAGGAGGTGGCGTTGCAGGCATCATGCACCGAGCACATGTGCAGGGGCTGATTCCCTTGGTGGTTAACCCTTCACGGACTTCCAACACCCGGGTTGGGGTCAGATATAGTGGTTAGGGTCCAATGCCTAAGCCAATACCGCTCAACATCCGTAACCAATAAAGTTGTGGCCTTTACGCCCATTAAATTCAATATCAATGTCTCGTGTGTCGTTCTTCTTCACGGGAGGGAGGGACATTGCCACGCAACAACATTCTATATAGTTTTGAGGAACCAGCACTTTGAATTGTGTCCCAAAATGAACTGGCAGCCAGTGCAACAACTATAAATTGGATGATATATGCTAATGTTGGTCTATTCCTGTTAAGAGGAAGAAGGCTGTCTCATTCTGCACTAATGGAAGCTACCAGATTATTTTCAAAGACAGCCCCATGCACACTGCATTACAATCATCTACAAAGTATGGATGACAGTGGCAAGGTATCTGTCCCCCATTAGCAGGCATTGGCAGTGTTAGATAAAGTGGCTTGCTGTGTGGAGCAGAAACGTAGCAGGACACCTGAGTAACGCACCTGGTCCCCGCGTGTGTAACTCTGTTCAGAACAGGGCAGTAATCCCACCTATTCCTTTGTGAACAACTCCATGTAGTCTGGATTTTATCAAGACATTTCCTTAAGGGTAGCGTTTTTAGTAAAGGATTTTATTACACAGTCTACATAGATGAGCAAAGGTTATTGGTTGTCACTGTTTCATGGATAATTTTTTGGACTGTATCCCATGCAAATAGTAAATAGGCCCACATATTTATTTTTCTGTTATTGAAATATTGCAAATGTCTCCTAGGCTACTAGGGGGAAATCATTAAAAATACCTGATTTGTTGCTCAGGGTTACAAGGTAACTTAGATGATGACAGTGTTGTTTTTGGAAATTGCACAGGCAATTCTGAAACCTTCATGTTAGAAATTGCCACCAAGCAAGTAAATAAGACGGAGCAGATAATTGTCTTTTAATTAGATATAATCAATTTCAGTCAGCAGTGATACATTGATTTTTATTTTCTCGGGAAAAAAGGATCTACATCCATATATTTTACCTTCCTTTAGAGTTGATTTCCTGCATTAATTGCTGGCCTGAATATTAACATTTATTTGTGCTTATTTCACACTTATTTTCCATCATTAGAAATGTATTAAAATTACTCTGACTATAATTGCAATCTCCTGCTAGCTGGTTTTCAAATGAGGGTTCCTTTGTGTCATGGACATTATACTGTCTCTCAGATAATTTCAACTTTCTACTTGATGTACAGTTTTCCTTTATTACTTCAGAGCTGGATGGCGGGACCAAACCTTCCCTCATAGCTATTAATTAGGCATTTGCTGTACACTAGAAGGCTAATAAGCCAGAAGCAACTACATTAGACCTCAGTCTTGCAAGGTTTTAAGCACCTTCCCATGAGTTGCTGGGTACTTTCTATTCCAAATTACCCACACTGTGCATTAATGAGCTCCACCATCCTATGCAACTGAACACCTTTATAATGCCTGTTAAAATGATTGGCTAGGTTTTACTCATAAAAAATCCAATATGTCTTTGATGCACCAAGCATATGAGTACAGAATTGAATCACAGGCACCTGGGAAGACTGCAGAGTGTAGGCCATTGATGAGATTATTTGTAGAAACACTTACAAACCCTTCCCAGACACCTTATCAAAAACAAGGTTAAGCACGACAATCTCCCAGCCAGAGGTGGAGCTAGCTGCTCCGGCACCAGGAATGGGACACATTCTGTACACCTGGGGCAGGGCTAGCCACGCATGGTGGCGGGGTGAGTGTCCCAGGGGGGCGGGGAAGCAATGTCACACACCCCCAGGCAATGACACCCGGGGTGGACTGCACCCACCGCACCCCCTTCCTCCATCAGTGCTCCCAGCATGCCATCCACAGAAATTTCACTGGAAAAAAATTACATTCCTTTTGATTATTTTCAAATGTAATTTCTTTTCTCATTAATTGATGGAGAATAGTTGAAATGAATGTGGGACAAATCTGTGGCCCTCCAGATATTGCTGGACCTCTAACTCCTAGCCAGCACAACCAATGGTCATGGGAAATGGAAACTGGGGAAGGAATTCTTCAAGGACCACCTCTCCTCATATGAACCTACCCTGATATCATCTTCTGAGGCCATTACTCATGTGCCTCTTCCATGAGAGGAACGGAAGGTGGCAACATGAGAACAAGACTTTTCTGTAGTGGTTCCATCATTATACACCTTTAGGCACCAAGCAAAAACCAGGCCTTTGGATGATTGACATCCACTGCCCTTTTAAAATGTGTTGGGGATTATTGGGGAGGGGATTATTGAGTTGTTCCTGTTATTGTTTTTATTGTTTTGTCTTTTTATACTGTGATTTTATGTTGTGAACCGCCCCGACACCTGCGGGTATAGGGCAAAATACAAATTTCATAAGTAATAATAATAAATTATAATTTCCCATCCTTGCTGCACACACTGAAACTCAGAAGTCTCACTGTCTTTTGAGGGAATGTTCACAGAGCAAAACAAAACTCAATGGTCTAACTTGGCAGAAGAGATAGATGGTTGTAACAGACAAGTTGAAATGTATGAAATATATTATTCTTCACATTGAAGGTGCTGAGATATGCCCCCCCAAAAAAAGTTTAATGTAACTTCTTGCACTCAGCTGTTCAGGGCTCATTTCATCCATGAGCTTCACATAATGAAAGGAAGTTTCTCAGGGATGAGGAACCTACCATTGTTGTTGGACTACAACTCTATCATCCCTGACCATTGGCCAAGTTGGCTGGGGCTTATGGGAGGTAGAGCACAACAATAATCCTGTTTTAAATGCTGCAGTCAAGGACAACTCTTTCAGCTTCTGTCATTCTCCTACCTCGGGGGCTGTGAAGTGATGCTTCGGAAGCCCGTCCTCCATCTCCACAGTGACTTTGGTCAAATGGAAGGCACTGGTCACCTTTTCCTGCCACTACTTCATAGTTTTTGGTCAAATCCTTGGTTTCACTGAGAGATTTCACCTTGTAAACTCTTCTGGTATTTGTATCTGACAAGTAAAGGGATTCTGATACTGGGTCCATGGCTAGGTAGTACTTGTGAGCTGGACTTGTGCTATTGAGAAAAGGAAGGAGAAACACAAAATAATAATTAGTTACTGTAAGAACAAACTCTCCACCTTCTGGGATGTCTTTTCACACCAAATCATCCCCCCCTTTAAGTCATCATTTTTATATCAAGGGCTGCAATTCAAAATAAAACCCACAAATTATATGGAAGTGAAAAGTTGCTACATTGCAGGGCATTGTATGGCAACTGGCATGGAAGGACTCCTGCAGGAAGGATAGAAAGCATGTGGTACTCCTCTGTATATAACTGACATCTCCCATCAGTCCCACAAACTATGACCAGTGGTCAGGGATGATGCATGCTGCAGTTTAACAACATCTGGAAGGCTACAGATTGCCCATCCCTTCACCAAGATATGGTTCTTCTTCAAGACATTTTCAATGATCTCAAGCTCAATGCATTGCCAGTTGGAAAAAAAATCATAAAAACCCCAACCCACTTTCCAAAAATTCATCACAACTTCAGAAGAAATTCTGATAACTCAGTAACAGTCTTCAAAGTATATTTTCCTTTCTGCCAAATCTAAATTAATAAATAAAAATGCCTAGGGGAAGGAAAAAAAAAATCTTGACCAGGTGAACTTTCTTGCTGAGGAAACTCCACAGTTGTTGCACCAATAATGAAATAAAACCAAATCCTTCTTATGAATTTATATCTCACCCTATAATATAGATGTTTTCCAGGGCTGCTTGATGCATTATGATAAGGGAAACTATCGGATTCTTGGCTGGTAGGCTATATTTTACCCATCCAAAAGTCAAAGGTTTTTGACAACCACCCATATTTCTGAAATCTCCATCCCCACAAGCAAGAAGTATTATTATCACAGTTCAATGACATATTCCAGCCAGAACAAAGCACTCAATGAGGGCACAGAGCAGAAGCAGTAAGATATATGGCCTGGTGAGGTGTGTGGTGCCTGAGCAGAGTCCCAAGAGCCATACAGCGAGGTCTAGAAGGCCATATTTAGCCCTTTGGTCTGAAGTTCCCTACTCCTGACTTTAGGGGACACACTATTATGTCTTCTCCAATATTTTGAATAAGAACCATTGCAGCCTCTTACTCCCGTTTATGTTTTTATTATATACAAAATAAAAAATAATATTTATTTTTTTAGAGCTCAAAATTTCAGACTTAATCTAGGAATTCTACTAATACATTTCTTTATCCAGTTATCAGCTTATATTAGGAATGGCCCCGTTTCTTTAATGAACTTGCAATAAGTAGAATTATGACCACTAACCACTTTATGAAGTTTATTTGGGGTTATGTACTGTCATGCAATGTTAGGGTCCTTTAGGCTGGCTGATGTAATCACTGGGCTTCCTCCTTGTGGATGGGCACACAAGCAAGCAAACATAATGACAGTGATTTGTGATGGTTCAGATAAAGCTGGATTGGCTTGATTCAAAAGTTTTCAATTGCAGGGGAATGAGAGTGTGAGAAATAAGCAATCAACTCAAAGAACAATCATTAACAAATAACAAATAAGAAGCATGTACTCAAGCAGGGTGCTTGAATGATGCTTTCTGCTGATTAGCAGCTTTATATATTATCTCAAGAAGATAGTAGGAGAGCTCTCAAGTCTTTGAATAGCTTGGGGGAGTGGAATCATCCAGTTCCAGCTGTTTTTCCTCAAAAAAATTATATTTGATTAGTGCATGACCTAAGGAAAGCTTCTTGGCTTTTTTTTCTTCTCAGCAAGAGCTTCCAACAAGAACAGCTGGAACAAGTTCTTTTGCAACAGTATTCCCAACTAAGAACGACGTCAATTATATAGATAACATATTTATGTGTTCCTGCCAAATCTCATTGTCAGCAGATTGTAATCCTTTCCGTGCAGCCATGTGCAAGCATGCTTCTGTTACACTGAGGCCATTCAAATGAGGGAGTTGCAAAGGACTTAAATATCAATTATGATACAAATTTTGTTAACTTAGTGTCTTCCAAGTGATCCCATCAGTGGTTCATGGTCTAAGGGAGATTAGTTCATCTCAGGCAAACATGCTTACAAGTTCCATTCAGCCCTTGATACTCAATGTGGCAATGTCAGCTTACAACTTAACAACTTCTTAACATCTGAAGAGGACTCATATTCCCACATTAATGAAATAATCAATATAGGGGTTTAGCTATAGGTTTTGTGCCCAGTTCATCACTTAATTTGCTACTTGTTACACTCACATTCACACTTTAGTCATGTCTTGTACATTGGGGTTGCCACCCTATGGCCCTCCACATGTTGCTGGACTCCAACTCCCATCATCCCTGACCACCGGTCATGCTGGCTGGGGCTGATTGGAGTTTTCCAACAACATCTGGACGTCCATAGGTTCCTTATCTTTGTTATAGATTTTGTTAACATATCATTTGCTTCATCTCATCTTCGCACAGAATCACAATTTTTAATGCCTGTTGGTTTTTGTACATGATAGTGCTGATTTTTTAAAACTTGTCTGAATAGGATTTCATTTGTAAGAATTCAAAACTTGGTGGAATCTGGTCTCTATCATTGAATGGTATAGTTGGGGGGGGGTACTAAATAGACCTCCAGTTGGTCATGTTGCTACTGCTTAATGGGAGGCAGAAGGAAAGGGGCAAGGAACTGGTGAGGTTAGCATGGTGGAAACGCACAGGCAGAATCCATCTGGTGCTTCCACAGGTGCCTTTGCACCACACTAACCTTGACACCACATTGTCTCTCCCCCTTTACTTCCTGGTAACAGCAACCACAAAACCTACCAGAGGTCAGGTGAGCACCACCAGCTCATCCCACAATCTTCTATTGCTGTTCTCCCATCTGCATTTTAAATTTCTCCATAATTCAAGGATTGGTTCTCCTGAAAAAAGTTACATCTATACAAATACAATTTCCTTCACAATATCTATGTTTTGTGTTGTTGACTGGGGTGAGCATTGCAATTATTCTCATCTATAATCACTACATTTCAGATGTGGACCCAACACTCAGATGCAGGTGGAAGTTGATAGGTGGTGACTTTCACCAATCCATGTTGGCAAAATACATTACAGATATGAGCTCTCTGATGCAATTCTGCACTACACACATTATCTCAATAATGAGCCAAAAATACTACACAGGAGCAGACAAGTAAACTGCTCATGTGTTTAAAATACTTAAAGTAACCAGTCATATGAAATCAGCTCAGTAAAGGAGATCACAATGAGTATACATCTCTGGTTAAACACTAATCTGGTTAATATTGCCATCTCTATGCTAGCTCCATTCTCACCACCTTTGCACAATAGATTATATTCCAGCAACACAAAAGGTCAGATGTCATCCATCCCTCATGTTTCTTCTTCCTCCATTGAGGCAAGCAAGAGGCAAAATCATAGTTCAAGTTCAGTGACTCAAAAGCACTAAAGGACGAAGGCATGGGTCAGTAAAAGTTTCTGCCTGGGGCAAAGGCATGGTACAGAGAGAGGGCATATGAGCAACTTTGACCATCGGGCTTGAGGTCCCCCATACCTGATCTAGTCTTTAATTTTATGCTTTTAATCACCAACATTCGGTGTAAGGAGACAGTGACTTCCATCCCATCCTGTTTGTTGCAATCATTGCTGCTTCTGTTCTGCTGCAATTCAGCTTTGCTAAAACCTGTGTTATTCTCGCTATGCTCTATGGCCGAAATGAACCTCATTGCATTTCAGTGAAAGGGGAAAATTACAAACAATGCAGAAAATGACTTAATTACTTATGTAACATTGTCAGACTAAAAACAACATTGAATGATGGTGTATGTTCATATAATTTCCATTTCAGACCTCAAACATGAGAATTGTGGAAATGTATTGTGGAACTGAGGTCAGAATTCCATTTCTGACCTTGAATATGTAAACTATGGCATCTTCCACTCCCATTTCCATTTCTGATGGAATTCTCTTACACCCTTAATTCTATATCACAACAGTTCTATTGTCATGCTTTTCAGCTTTCATTCCAGAGAGCAATGAAAGCAATTAAACTGCTTTTAATAAAATGAAGCCTGGTGTGGCAATGTCAAATCTATGTAATACCTGTCTATATTACTGATTAATTCTAGAGCCAAAAATGAAAGTTAAGGGTGATAACTTTTATGAGCAGACATTGGTGCTTAACTTCTTCAATTATATCACCCACATTTTTGCTAATATGTAAGTTTATACTGTTGTCAAGGGAGTTCTAATAGAGGGTCAGGTAGAATATTGAACTTCCATAATGAAGAATTATTAGAAGAAGCATGTGGAATTAAGAATTTGCTAATTAGAGATGGCTGTTGCAAGGTATCTATTATCATTCATTGACAACACAGTTTCCTCATAGTTGCTGACTACAAGTTAGTTTGGTTCAGGGCAGACACTGGTCACATTATTTGACCAAAAAGATAAAACTGAGCAATGCAATAAGAGGGCGATTCCGAAGGAAAAGGGGCAGAAATAAAACGAGGAATCAAGAGATGTCACAGGATTCCACTCTAAATCATGCAAAAATAGGTAGCTCTTGTTGGAATTAGCTCCTCTCATTAGGGTGGTAGCCAAGCAGTATGATTAGGTCTTTTTACATGAGAATTCTGTGCCCTGTACATGACATTAATTTTTTTTGGGGGGGGGACTTCTAAAACTAATTCATTGAAATACACTCATTTAGATTCCTCTGCTCCCAGCATCACTAATGGCCTTAGAGGTTACTGGCTTGATTCCATCAGATTAATCCTATCAGAAAGCCAATTAAGACAGCCAGGTATGGCTGCATTGGTTGTCCAAAAATTGTACACTCTACCCAATAGCGGCTGGTGTGTTGGGGCAATGTCAAATATAGGGATGTCATAGACTTCAGTGGGAATTGCCAATGTTCGCGTATTCATCTCATGTCCAGAACAGAAATAACACAATAAAGCATAATAATGTCATTAATTACATACATTTCTGACATAATGGACAGCCAAGACAAATAATGTAGTTTTTGCCCAAAGCCAAATTGCAGCAGAACAGAAATAGCACTGCATGTGATTTACTTGGGGTGGAACAGAGACTGATGCCTTCTTCTATCCCTAGTCAAAGAGCTGCCACACCTGAGACAGGTGTTGCTGCATCTTGCCTGGACGGGGCAGGAGTGAGGGCAGAATTTACCAGACTCCAAAATACATATATATCCTTCTAATTTAGGTATAAATTCAGAAGCTACAGTAACACCGTGTATATAGTATTTTTTAAATAGCTTTTCCTCATAAATTACCCGAGAGAGGTTATCTCTGAGTGGTACCCTCCAGTTCACCATGCATCTCTTTATTTAAGCCAGTTGTGACAATGCAGTTTGGCAAATAAGTAATTATTGCTTATAATCAATACACAGCATCACTTTTTGGGGCAGCAATTTGACAAGCAACTTAACTGTGAATTGCACAGAAGCAATTTTTAAAAATAATGACCACACTTTGGAAATTCTGTTGCAGAAGAGAATTAAACATTTTGTTAACAAATAGCATATGGGGGGAAATGTACACTCCCCCTTTCAATTTAAGGCTTAATGCATTTTTGAAAAACAAAAAAGCAAATGGAAAATATTATTATAGCAAATTGTATGCATGCAGGACATTTTAATGTTAAGCCTTGGTTGCAAAAGGCAACAAAGATAATTTGATACAAAAGAGTATTTACTTATCTATTAAATTTCTACCTTGCCTCATCATTTACTTAAGCCCCTAGAATGAGGTTCAATTGAAAATACGCACTTAAGGCACAAACAAAAATAAGGCAATAGTAACCCTTTAGATTATTATCTTTTTCAAAAACAAAGCTGTAATCTTACCAACAAATCAGAGGGGTGGCCATGATCCTGTGGGCACCTTCCTACAATCCCATGCATGTCTACCCAGAAGTAGGTACATGTAAAAGGTAAAGGACCTGTGGAGGTTAAGTCCAGTCAAACTTGACTATTGGGTGCGGAGCTCATCTCACTTCAGGCTGGCGTTTGTCCACAGACAGCTTTCTGGGTCATGTAGCCAGCATGACTAAACCACTTCTGGCACAATGGGACACTGTGACGAGTGTCAGAGTGCATGGAAACACTGTTTACCTTCCCGCCACAGTGGTACCTATTTATCTACTCACGCTTGTATGCTTTTGAACTGGTAGGTTGGCAGAAGTAAGTCACACTTGATGGAGCTTACCCCCAAGCAAGTGTGGCTGCTGTCCCAAACACACTTGGGAGCAAGTTTCATTGAACTCAGTGGAGCTTACTTCTGAGTAGTCATAGGGCTGTGGAGAAACAGATTTTCTTTCCATAACACAAACTTTCAAGGCTGAGAAGCTTTGAGAATGTATCTTCACATGGTGAACTATATAGAGACCTTTTCACACCTTTTCATATGTAGTTTATATCTGTGATGGCAGCAGAGTGGGGCCATGTTTTTAGCATTACCTCCACTTTTGCATCTTCTTCCTGCAACAACCATATGTTGAAAAATTTCAATTTGCAACCATCTGCTAGTATGGGGGGGGGGAAAGGAAGGGGATCCATGCAATTGAGGCACCCAGTTGCACAGGTGCCATAATGGCATGCAGCCCCTACACAAAGGCAGGTAGATACTAATGTGTTGAAATTTATCTGCAGCCAAACTAGTACAACAATTGAAAATGCCATTCCTGCCCAATTGCCTTCTGAAATAAAAAGTGTCTGGCCAGTTTCCAGACTCTGGAATGTTGAGCTTCCTTGAGAAGAACTTCCTTTCTTACGCTCAGGAGGAGCCTGCCTTTGATGCTGTGCAGAGCTGGGCCAGGCCGCATCCCAAAACCTGCTCTACACCACTGGTCCCACCAATCTTTGGTCCAAGGTGGTGCCTCTGCTAGTAGCCCACACATGCACGTTCCTCTATTTCATACCATTTGTCCGGCTATTGTCCATGCAGATAACACATAATGCACATTTAGCTATTATTAACAGGCAGTGTCCTTCCTCAGGACCCCGCATGCTATGGCCTTACCCCAGGCCACATCTCTCATGGGTCAAGCCCAAAACCTTATTGAGTGCTAATGCCTGGCTGGAATGTGTTCTTGAATTGAAATAATGCCTCTTGCTTGTCGGGATAGAGCAATGTGTTGGTGTGCATAGAAAACTCTGGCTTTTGTGTGATAACCATATCCATTGCCCTACCCACTTCTTGCCTCCAGCTCTGACCACTACTGGCATGCAGCTTCCACAAGTCTACCCCCAAGGAAATGTGACCCTCAGCCTGAAAGGCTTCTCCACTTCTGCTGCAAGATTAAGGCATTATTATAGTGAAGATCACTCACATGCAGAAAGTATCCTGGTAGAGTCTTGTGTAGCAGGGGTGCCCCATTAAAAGCTGTATTTTTCATGCATTTATTTATATCCTATCTTTTGGCCAGATAAGCCCCTGAACTGGAGCCATTAGGAAGGGGAATGCCCAGATACTAAACTTGTAACGTTTCTATAAATATTATGTATAAAGCTAACCATCTACGAAGAGCTATGTGTTAATTCAGAATCTGGAAACCAAATTCCTATCAAAGACCCTATAGCTCCTCCCCAGTTTTCTTACCTGTGTCTTGTGTCTCTGTTCCTTCAACGGCATATTCGTGCGGGTACCACACAAAAAAGAAAGTAAAACAGAAATTATTAGTGTGGATTAGAAAAGTAAACAAATCGTTAGTAAGTAGGAAAAGGTGCTGATTAATGTTTATTTAGATCAAGTTGTATGCTAACTAGCATAGATGCCATATGACATGCATGACATGATGAGACAACGTGTGTTTGGGCAGTGGGAGATGGAGGGAAGGAAGTAAAGGATGCTGTTTTATGAGGGTGTAGATTTTTTTGGGGGGGGGAACCTCAGGCCTGGGGCGCCAAACGTGGTCCTCTGTTTGCTGCTCAGAACTGTCTCCTCACTAGTCCTGCTTCAAAGCCTGAGTGTTTTTGTCTGGCTGCAGCATGTCCTGGAATTCGAATAATGCCTTATTCTGGATAGTAGAGAAGGGCTTGTGAATGTGTGTTTTAAAACCACACTACTATACAAAGGGTAAAATTTACATTTGTTGTTCCTCCCAGTTTTGCCTCTGGCCCTGCCCATCACAGACATGTGGCCCTAAGGAAGGTACCATGGGAATTATTTTAAAACATAGGGCATGTCCACACTTCTGCTTGCCCCATCGTTTTCCTCCAGGAAAACCCGATCCTTACCACTGAATCAGAATGAACATTAATTGAGTTTTCCATGGACTAACATTTGCTCTGCTTCTAGGTGCAGGAAAAGCAACACGGTAACATTACACCGTAACACAGGTGCAAGCATTTGTCTATGGTAGGGTCCGGGGTATCCTTTAATATAGTTTTTGATGGATGATGATGATGATGATTGCTAATTCAGGGACTTGGGTCCAATTCTAGACATGCTTTCCTGAACTATCCTATCATGTTTTCTACGCAGATAAATTAGAATGCGTTATTACAGCAGTTGGGCAACTATATTTGCTAAACTGATTGCTCTCTAATAGTCATAGATTATAGGGTTGTGTTTCCTGAGTGGGAGCTAATGATTCAAATCCCCACCCCCCCACCCTGAACGGGCAATTTACCTGGAAGGTAGAGTATGTGGTGGGTGGAAAAGGAGTTTTGAAGTTTGAACTGAGAAAGAACTGACAGTTTGAGTTTGTGGCATCCAAGGTTGGGCTACAAAAGTGTTTTTGGAGCTATTCAGAAATGTAAAATGTGGAAGGAATGGACTACGGGCCTTCCATGTGCCTTTTTCTTTTCTTTAAATATATGATTTATTTATTACACTCATTTTACACACATACATGAAGTTCCTGAATGGAACAAAAATTACTATAAGAACATAAGAAGAGCCTGCTGGATCAGGCCAATGGCCCATTTAGCCCAGCATTCTGTTTCACAGGGGCCAACGAGATGCCTTTGGGAAGCCTGCAAGCAGGGCTAGAGCACTTTCCCTCCTGTGGTTTCAAAGACCTGGTGCTCAGAAGTATACTGACTCTGCCAACAGATACATTTGCACTGTAAGAGAAAGCTGTGCTAATATTACATGACAGTCTATCCCCATTTCTTCATTCCCAAGTTATCTTTTAATATATTGCATTACTGCTCTCCAGCTTCCCACTCTTTTCTTTGTAATTTCTATATTTTTAAAACATTATTGTCAATTTCACAATTTGCCATCTGTTCCTATAAGCTTGCAACTCATTCTCTCTTCCTTGCCTTCTGGCTACTTTTCCATGTTTTTGAGAGCATGATTCTCACTAGTGTTAAATTATGCAGCATTTGAATACTATGATTTCTTGGCATCCCTGAATTATCCACATTGATCAACGATTCACACTGTTTAAACAGTCACAAACCATTTATTTCATTTGTGATTGATATTACTAAATTCCAAAAAATAAATAAATAAATCTCTGGGCTTCCACCATATACCGGTATGTATAAAGTACCTCTTTATTTCTTTGCAAAATGTACATTACCGTTATCTGTCCCTCCTAACCACCCTACTTTTCTAAGGTGACCCATGCCATTTCCCTTGAAATTCCTGTCTATTGAGAAATTAGAACCCAACCACTCCCTGTAAGGGGAAACACACACGCCCGTGCACGTGCGCACACCAACACCCACACCCAAAATGCATTCTCATACCTTCCTACGTTATTTCCATTTTATCATCCACTTATGTTTTATTTCTCCATGAGGCTTTTTGAAGTGTTAATATTGAACATTCAAACAAAAAGGCTTCAGCACTTTCAGGTCATGTAGGGAAAGGGAAAGTGCCCAGCGCTACCTGCATACACAGCATGCGCACTAAGCAATGTCACCGCCTCATAAATGCGGGAGCTGCTAACATCTAACAGTATGTGTGATCTGAAAAACAGGAGGGGCAAAGCAAACCCCCATCTATTCCTTACTGGCATACATGAAGGAAATACTGTACATATTCCTATCAGTAGCGGACAGTGTGGTGGGTCAGAGGCACTTACCTGACCTCCTAGCTGGTGAGTTGCTGCTGTTTACTTGGAGGGGGAGAGGCTGTGGAGAGGTCAGTGTGGTGCAAACACACCAGCAGTCAACCCAGTTCACCTGTACCACACCACCCTCCCCACAACCTCATTCTACCCCATAAGCAGCAGCAACTCACCAGCTAGGTCAGCTATGCGCCTCTGCCCATCACACCATCTGCCGCTGATTGAAATTAGTCTAGCACATTTTTTGGGGGGGGAGGGGGTTTCTTTATAACTTTGCTTTCCAATATGAATTAATTCTTTTTGAGCACTCCGAAGTTTCCTACCTTAGTTCAAGGATGCTAATAGAGTTTCCTGAAGGAAGGAGCCTCCGGACAAAATTGAAGTCTCCAATGTATATGCTGCCATCAGTACCAGAGGCCAAGGCGACAGGTGCAAAGAGTTTACTGCTGTGAGATGGACCATTGCAGTTGGCACAGGAAACACTCCTCTGGTGTCCATTGCCCATGACAGTTGAGATTACTGGGGGCTGCTGGGAGATGAATATGTTCTCTCCATTTCCTTTATGGACAATACCTGGTTTAAAAACACAAGCATATAATAAGCACATGCCATTGCGCATAGTATTTTGTCCAGTTCTGTTCACATTGAACACAATGTAAGCTTTTTATTTGCAGTATATTAATATAATCCTACCTATAAAGTTTGTTAAAATAGCTTTCACTTGTAAATATTTCTAAAATGAGACACATGCAAAATCTTGGAAGATCCTAATGATCTTGTTGCTCCAAATTCTTTAAACTTTGAATAGCTGTGCTTCACACTTCTCCATCTCATTATAACCTTTACAACAACATGCATCACTCCTTCTTAAGAACTGCACCATGATGTAATTAAACAATGTAAGGCCACATATATGTTTATTTTCACCCTAAGATACTACTTCTGAAAAATGTTTTAAAGGTCTCTCGAAGGTACAAGTGGCCCTGAATCAAAAAGATAAGAAAACCCCCCTGCTTATTTTAGTGCATGTTGAGCTTGATAAATAATGTGAAAAGATACTGTGATGGATTTCAGAAGGAGTGTATTAGTTTTGGTTTTTTTCAAGGATGAGCAATGTGTCCCTCATAGAATAACATCATTCCAAGGAAGAGACCAATCTAGCCTCATCAGTCAACCAGAGAAGCGGCAGCTCTAAGGAGCCTGCTTCCACTCTCCCTGCCAGATTTTTTAAAACTAAGAAATGATTTTTGTAACTAATAGTCAGTGCCAAAGTTTCCTTTCTTCCTTCTCCCCTCCATCACCTTTCATTCCGTGTTTTTTCTTTCAAATTCTGAGGACAAGGACCATTTTTATTATTGATTGTTCTCTATTGGTCTGGGGAACCTTTTTTGCAGTTAAAGAGAGGGTGCTTGAATATTGAAAAGACTGCCTCCTTCCCTATGGAACCTCTTGAGTGCTGAGATCAGTGGAGGGGACCTCTTGGTACTTCCTCGTCTCTTAGAGCTTGGGGGGGGGGCAGTGGCAGCCCCCAGAGGGGTGTTTTGCACCTTCATTACATAGCTTCAAGAGAATGCTGAAGACACACTTCTGTACTCTGGCTTTTGACACTTGAAGTGTACATTTTTAAGGACTGACCTTCTTTTTATGATTGTGTTTTAATCTGTTTTTAATATTGTGTTTTATGCTGTTACCCACCCTAGGACATTAGGGTGAAGGGCAGCTTAATAATAATAATAATAATAATAATAATAATAATAATACATCCTCATTTTGGCTAACATCTCTAAGAACACCAACCAGAAGCAAGGCAGGAAAGTAAACTCATTATTGGAACAGGTCTTGTGGGAGGAGGAAATGGAGAAGGAAATTTTCCCTGCAAATCCATGATGTCTTAACCCTCCTTTATTAGAAACCAAGGGCTCGCCAGGACCTCTTTGAAGGAAATATGAAGTTTGGGGTCTCTGAGAGCACTCATAAATTGACTGCTCTGATCCGTGGGAGATTTGAGAACAAGGAGGATGCTACAAATAAATGAAGAGCCTTAACTGAAAATGGTGAGAGAAGCTTCTAAAGTTCTTTGTAAAGCACACCAGAGTTCTAAAGTAGGATGTTCAACTTCACATTTTGGATGCTGGGTTTTTTCAGTTTATAAATATATATGAAAATAAATGAAAAACAAGACACAAAAACCTCCCCCAGATTTCTCTTGAAGATAACTAGCTGTAGTTCTTAAACTTGAATCCAGAGATTTCTTGAAAGAAAGAAAGAAAGAAAGAAAGAAAGAAAGAAAGAAAGAAAGAAAGAAAGAAAGAAGCAATATTTTATGAACAACAAGGGACAAGCTTGCTTTATTTCTCTTTGGAATTTTGGGTGCATTTGGAAGAGCAAATTGGCAATGTGCCAGGATTCTTAATGCACACAGAAGCCTTCTCCCTTGGCAGTTAAAATCCACTGAAATGACAGGAGCGGTTGGCCTCTGTCTATGGCTAAATATGTAAAGGCAATCCTTCATCTTTCTCCCACAAGTAACAATATATAATTAGGACCCCAGAGACCCTGCTTCTCTTGAAATAACGTCTACGTGCAAATATTTTGTTTATGGCTGACAATAAAAGAAAGGAGCTTTGGTTTAATAGTGTGTCATAAAGACAAGCAAGGTACAATAACCCCCCAAACACCTTTGTGCTTTAAAGCACAAAATCTAAATAGTTATTTTTGACATGCTCAAATAATAGTCAATGCTTTCACTAAACAGGCTCCCTAGGATGAAGCCAGAGTTTTACTGTAACTTCAAAAAATGACATACATTAGAAAGGATTGTACTTGTTCAATTAAGATTCATAGCCTAACCCATTTCGAAGGTCCCAGGCAGGTAATGAAGAGGTGGGTGGGTGCGTGTGTGATCCAACACCATCAGAAAATGCAACAAAAATCTCATTATATTAAAAATTATAGTTGAAATATTCCCAGCCCTTGCTACCTTATCTGTGAAATCTGAATACCAGCTCAAAAGTAGGCCTTCCAGTGCTTTTTTACTGGCAGGATGCAGGAGTACACATACCCCTAAACATTTTGTGAATCTTTGTACTTTTGTCCATTTACTGTATTTATTTTCCCCAGTTTAAACTATAAAATGGTGATTTTCTTGAGTCAAAATGAGAGTACCCCTAAACTTTTTTTTAAGGAAAAAAACAACACTGAGACTTTCCATTTCTAAAGGACTCAGCTACTAAACTCTTTCCATGAATAAAACTGGGGCCGGCCCTATCATTGGGTTTGTCTCAGGTAGTTGAGTTTGGGTGCCACAATATGGCAACAAAGTGTTGTTTATTTAATTTACTATTATTGCAGTTTTACTGCCAGGAAAGGGGTTGACGTGCTTGTGAAATTTTCCGCCTCGGGTGCCAAAATAATTTTTCCAGGCCATGGTTATTATTTGGCTCGACTGCACGGGAAGGGGAGCCACCTGCTTATCCATCTCAGGCAGCAAAATGTCTGGTATCTGCCTTGGAGATAATAGTCCAGTTCAGGCAATCATTACAGACTTCTCTCTGAAGCTGTGAATCCAGGGTAGCTGGTGTTCACTGAGACTGGTAGGGTAGAGGGCAAGAAGCCCAAGAGTAGCTGAAGCTCAATTTTTGTATTTTACAATGGGAGGGGATGAAGCAGCTGATTTTAGTCAAAACAGCAGGACTAGGGAAGGGGGATGTTTAACCTAGAACCTTTCCCTCCCTATTTAGTTCCCCCAATCAAAATCCCACTCCCCCAACCCTGAAGCTGATATTAGCCCTGCTAGGGAACCAAATACAGGGATAATAAAAGTAACATGTATTTTTCTCCCCAGCGGGGATAATAGGAGATTTACATTCTGAAAACAGTGCTCGGGAAAAGGTTTAAACATCTTGTCTCCCAGCACTGCTGCTTCAATCAAATATTGGTCCCCCCCCCCACCCAATGCTTTCTGCTAAAAATAGATGTTTTGGGAGATCTGATCTTCTCTGTCTTGGGTAGTTTGGTATTAAAGCCCTGCCTGGACAATGCTTTGCACAGAAAACCCTTGGATCCACTAGATTATCCTTAAAATGGTATTAATTCTTTTATCATGCCCACCAAAAGGGAGAATTTTGAACCTCTGCAGCCAGATTACGTTGAATTTCTTAGCTGAAAAGCTGCTTTTTTATCTGAGACTTAGCCCGAGTTGGGCACACAGAACATCACAGAAAATCCACATTGTTGCATGAGGGTATTCATTTTACTTCTCACCCCAAAATAAAGCTTTTACAAACTTGCTCCAACAATAGGGATGTGAGGAGCCTTCCTGTAATATATTGACAGATATGCTAGCCTTGTCAGAACACTTAACAGAAAGGTTAGCTATGTCATTATTGGAATGGTAAGATTTTCTGATTCACTAGCTACTCACAGTTCTTCAAAAGGTTTCTTCAACTATTACTGGATGATGTTGCAAAACTGTAGTTTTGTCCTTGCATTTGGCCAATAAATTGTGATCTATTTCTGACCGTGATTTCCTACCTCCGGTCTGCAAGCTGCCTTGAGTCCCCCCCAAAAATCGTGAATATAAATACACAAATAACTAACTAATTCACTTGTCTTTCAGAATTTGGATTCTGACCTAGATGGGGTTTTGTTTATTAAAACCCCCCCCCAATACAAATGCTTCTTGTAATAAGCAGATAACAACAGCTATTATAGATGCACACCAACCACAAGATTCACTTCAGATCTCAACTCTGTGCTTTGGAAAGCAGTCTGCCTCTGTCTGAGGTGTTTCACAGGCTGCTCAATTCAGCTCAGAGTCTGTTTAACCTACTTCATTTCCCTTTCCATCCACTATATGTAAGTGGCATAGAGTGACATACCAGGATAAGGATAGGATAGGGATAGCCTGGCTTCAGTTGTGCATGCTTGGGTACCTCCAGCTCCAACTACTACAATTCAATTTATGTTGGGCTGAGTTTGAAGATGATTCAGAAACTACAGCTAGTATAGAATGCAGCTGATAGATTGTTAACTTATGGTACTCAGAGGAATGAGTATAGACCACTGATTCTGGCCTGACTGCACAGGCTGCCAATTCGTTTCTCAGCATGATTCAAAGTGCTGGTTTTGACTTTACAAAAATCAAAACCTTTTGTGGCTCAGACCCTAGTGCTGAGACCCTGGGCTTCTCATTCAGGGTCCTTCTTTGAGTGCAACCTTCAAGACAGGTTCAGAGGATGGTGATGAGAGAACAGGTCTTCCCTGTGGCAGCCTCCTGCTTGTGGATTGTTCTTCCCAAGGAGGCCTGCCTGGCACCAACTCTGTCATCATTTTTGCTCTGGGCAAAAATGTTTTTGTTTTCCCCGGAATAGGGAAGAATCAATAATATGATTGTACTGTGAAGTCTGTTTTTAACATGTTTATGTAGCTGCATTTTTTATTTGGCTGTATATTACTTGGAAACTTTTTTTAGCGGGAAAAGATACATACATTCAATAAACCTAGCTGAACCCACCCAACGCTTGCACATGAGAATCAATGGAATTTAAATTTGAATTTAGTTAAAAGTGGTTTGCATGTGTGTGGACAGAGATGCATTAATAAATGAATGCCGCGGGATCACATTCACCCAGTGCTTTACCAGCTGCATTGGCTCCCACTGGAGTACAGGGTCTAGTTTAAAGTGCTGGTTTTGACCTTTAAAGCCCTATGTGGCCTAGGACCCTCGTACCTACGGGACCGCCTCTCCTAGTATGCCCCGCAGAGGACCTTAAGGTCCGTAAATAACAACACTTTGGAAGTCCTGAGGGCCAAGGAGGTTACATTGGCCTCAACCAGGGCCAGAGCCTTTTCAGCTCTGGCCCCAGCCTGGTGGAACACCCTACCGCAGGAGATCAGGGCCCTGTGGGATTTGACATCTTTCCGCAGGGGCTGCAAGACGGAGCTGTTCTGCCGGCCTTTGGGCTGGACTTAGTCTAACCCCCCTTATTTGTTTGTTTGTTTGTTTGTTTGTTTGATGGAACCCAGTATATGAGATTTGTATATATATTTTTACCTTTTTGCTGGCCCATGTAGGACCAGCACGGATAGTTGGCCCTGGTAAATATTTGACACCCCCCCCCCCCTTTATGGCTTTATCTATAGGCTACCGCTAAAACGGGGCTGCATTTTAAGCTGGATTTTAAGCTGTATTCTATTTTAATCAACTCTTTTTAAAATGTTTTTACTGTATTTATATTCAGTGTTAGTCACCCTGAGCCCGGTCTTAGACGGGGAGGGTGGAGTATAAATAAATAAATAAATAAATAAGATCATCATCATCATCATAGGGAATGTTAGGAAATGATTTTTGGGATCATAACTGCCAGGAAGATGCAGCTAAGAAGCTGAGAGAACTGTGTTTGAATAGGGGTGGAGGGAAAGGCTTGTGTCCCTGTTATAGTACCATATTTCTGATACTATTATTATTAGCATTGCAGTGCAGAGTGACATTTCTTACCATCTTGCCCTAGCAAATGCATCCCAGTGGAACAAATTCTCTAGTATAATTAATCGCTGCAAACTTTTGAAGAAGTTCATGAATGAAAAGTCACTCAAATCTGCATGCATTTCAATTCCCCACACATCACATTGTGGCCTGAACTGCAGATGTGTGTTTTTTTTTTTTTAAAAAGGTTGAACACTATATATATATATATATATTCAGTGCCTCAAACTGATGAGAACCTGCTCTTGAGAGTTTAGCTGAGATCAAGTGGTACATTATTTTTTGACCTTTCAGCTAATGAAGTTTGAGAGTACACACTTTGCTTCATCCTACTAGTGCTCAGATTATTGGAGGATTGGTGAGGAGAAGTCCCTTAATAAAATCCACTAGCCTTATCCCCTGACAATTCTGAATCTCAAGCATGGCTCCCCCGTAGCCTATAAAATCAGTACAGGGGGGTGCGGATGGATGATGTTGCAAGAAAATAGGGGAAATCCCCTTCCATATTACCCCTGTATTTGAAGTGATGCTTTATTTGGAACAATTTATGACCATAGTAGTTGCACATATTCTATTATCCCATAAAGGTCTTCCTCACTTCATCTGCTGTGACCTTGCAATAGTTGTTTCAGAAACATTCCATTCTGGCTCAGCAAACATCTAGTCACTTCCAGCAATGAGACATTCAGATAAATAGGGCTACTCTGTTGATATTCCACGTTACCTGGTTGTACTGCATATTAGAAAGACGGTGAGAGCCTTAACTGTATCCAGAAGAACACAAGAATGTTAAGAACAGTCCAACAGTCCAACCCTCTATATCAGGAGGAAGTGGTGTGCTCTCCTTTGCTGGAGGTATTTAATCAGAGTCTGGTTGGCCATCTATCAGTGATGCCGTAGTCAATGCCTGAACTAAATAGCATCTATTATGCAAAGGGTTGGACAAGTTGGTTCCCTTCCAACTCTATACATCTATGATTCTGCAGGTGAGCTGGAAAACCAAAGAAGGATTCAGCAGACTTTTCTGACCAGACATAATACCCTCTGAAGTTAGGAATGTTATTACCATTTGTAATTTTCTATTTTGCAGGGAGGTGAGGTGAAATAACCTTTCCATGCTGCTTAATTCGTAGCCAACTGACTTACCACTTTGTGTATTCAAAATGTGGTGTTTGTCCAAGGACCAGCCTCCAAGATTTGAAGCATCCAACTCAAATCCTTGCAGCGTTACAGTCCTTTTCTCCCACAGAATCAGATTTGGACAAGTTTCATACTCATAACCCACCGACACTGAAAAGAGATAAAGAACAATACATTATAGACTGGTTTTCTTCCCATTTTCCATGGTAATTCTAAGATTAAATCATCAGTAGTTAATCCTGCACTGTTTAAGGGATGGGGCACCTGTGGCCCTCCAGATGTTGTTGGTTTACAATTCCCATCATTCCCATTGTCCCGGAGTTGCTGTTTTAATTTCCCATAATGTCCCAGAGCGAGGCTATGTTGGAAGCTGAATGGTGAAATGGCAGCTTCCAAGGCAGTCCCCTGGAGATACCTGGGACTACTGCCACCTGATGCAAACCACAAGGCAAGACAAATGAGTCCCACTCATTCAGCAGGGGCTCCATTAAAATGCATTTTGACGTACATCAGCAAGTATGTATCAACAGCAAAGGTGCAGTGGGGGAAAGCATATATTATTATTATTATTATTATTATTATTATTATTATTATTATTATTATTATTATTTATATACCACCCTATACTTGGAGGTCTCAGGGTGTTTCACAGAATATAATCAAAATATAAAAGCGCAAAATACATAATCAAAATAAAAACAACAACTTAATAACCCCCTACAACCCAATTACACCCCCTATATAAACAGCACAAGGAGTTTGTTTTGCATACACTGTGCTTTAAAAAGCTTAATAAGCATATCTCGTGTGTGACTATTTCTTAATGACCAGGAACATCGAGGCTGGGGTAGTTAGCAGCTAATACAATGGCATCAGTATTTATAACATCCTTAGGAAGCAATGGAAAAATCCACTCCACCTTACAGAGAGGGGAAAAGCGGGCAACTCTTCCGAAAACCTCATCAGTGAATAGGAGCAACAGAAACCACAAAACTTGTCTTAGTAGCTTTCAGCTTGCCAGAATTCTTTCCTATGCCATTATCATGAAGAAATGCAGAGTAAATTGCTGCTGCTGGAGCCGAAATAATCACAGATCCCAAGACTACCACTGCGTATCTGCTGTTAATGTGGCACCTGCAGAGATTCAGGAGCACATGTGCAAGGAAGAACACATTCCTGAAAACTAAAGGACATAATTGCTCTCTGCTCCCGGAGGGAACCACTCAGGTTGCAAATAAGCACTCTGCTTCTTTCAGGGGCGTGTACGTGAAAGCTATAACTAGTGAGATGGTGAAAAAAGAAAAGAAAAATTGTATTGCATATCCAGGAAGAAATAAAAATGCTGAAATCAACTAGATTTATGAAAGATGAGAAGATGCCTTAACGGGTCAGTCCTATTATTATTATTATTATTATTAACCTGCTCTTTGCCCTAAGGTCTCAGGGTGGATTACAACTCTAAAACAAAATATTAAGAACAGAGTAAAACAATCACCAAAATTAAGCTGGGTTTGAAAAATATACAACTCAAGTGTCAAAAGCCAGGGTAAAAAGGTGCATCTTCAGCATTCACCAAAGGTGATATAAGGTGCCAAACACACCTTTGAAGAAGAAGAAGAAGAGTTTGGATTTGATATCCCGCTTTCCACTACCCGAAGGAGTCTCAAAGCGGCTAACATTCTCCTTTCCCTTCCTCCCCCACAACAAACACTCTGTGAGGTGAGTGGGGCTGAGAGACTTCAAAGAAGTGTGACTAGCCCAAGGTCACCCAGCAGCTGCATGTGGAGGAGCGGAGACGCGAACCCGGTTCCCCAGATTACGAGTCTACCGCTCTTAACCACTACACCACACTGGCTCTCACTTTGGTGAGTGCCACAACTTAGGAGCTGCCAAAGAGAAAGTTCCCTCTTCCAGACCAGCCCCCACAAGCTTCAGAGATTGATAGAGCAATCAAGAGACCCCCCTACACTGATCTTAGCACTTGAGAGAGTTGGTATGGGAAGTTTTCAGGTACTTGAATATTGCATTTCTGCATAATGCCTTTTGGGCTATATTAAATGTTAGAAATTATGCTAATAGCCGACTCTGAGGCTTGCCTCTGAAAATGGTTGCTGGGGAGCAACTGGAGGAAAGGGCTATTGCCCCCATGCCCTTTTTGTGGGTTTTCCATAAGCATCTGGCCACTGTCGGGAAGAGGATGCTGGACCAGAAAAGTATTTTGTCTGATGCAGCAGCAAGGCTCGTTTCATTTCTTTTTAATGAAAGATTGTCTCCCTTGTAGAAACCAGGTTATACCTATGCAACTAAAATTATTTTAGATATACTTGCTTTTAAAACAGGTATTTCTTATTTCACATGTACTTTATCAATAATTAGTTCACAGACACCACTTGAGACAGCAGGCTTAGAAATGAACTGGCAAGTGTTGCAGTTGTTTTAAAACAGGGGTTATACGAGATCTAAAAGAAACTCCAGCCAGAAATCTAGTAGTTGCTGCATTTTGGACCAATTAAGGTTTCTGAGTCATCTTCAAGGGCAGCACCACATTGTGCACATTGCAATAATCAATGAAAGCAGTGGCTTTCCGTGGTCTTAAACAGAAATCTGGAAGAAAACAAAATGAAAAACAGAAATCTTTTTAACTAGATATGCCAATGATAAAATCTGGGTCTTTTTGCATGCCAAACAGGTGCTGTATGCCACTGAGCTAGGCTCCCCCCCCCCCCACACACATTGATTCCTATCAGCCCTGAAATTGTCACAGCAGAGTGCTGTTTCCTAGGGACAATGTTCTTGTGACACTGCTCTGAGAGATGGCAGGAGGGTATGCCTGGTCTGAGCCCAGATGCTCACTCTGCTGTCCCTCCAGTGATTCATCAGAGCTGCAAAAATGCTGCTTCCACAGGCAGCACTGTCACAACTGCTGTCTGTTGGGCATAGGAATGGATGCACAGGCTCACTCCATCATACCTGGGGCAAGCAGACCTCTTGTTTCATTTATTTCAGGGAGCCACTATCCCCTCTGCCCTCTCACCTTGCTCTCTCTAATCCATCACTTTGAAAGAATATATCTTGCTGGAAGGCACAAAAAAGGGAAGATGACAAGATTTCTCCATTGCACTTGAGTACAGTGGGGTGGGGTGGGGATGTTTTGTATGAAATTTGCTATTTTAATCTGTTCCAATGCCATTTGCTATTATATGGGCATCATGGTATAATTATTGCACACAACTCATCAGTTTCACTGGAACTTAATGATGAATCTTTCTTTGAATAATAAAAAAGGGAATGATTAAGTATGATGAGGTGTCAATTATGGGGGTAGGGAAGATGATACCACAATTCTGGACTTCTTCAGATGTGCTGTGAAAGGCAGATGGGTATATGATGGATATCCTATAGAACCTGACTTTTTGTCATGAAGCAGGAATTGTTATTGGTATTATTTATTAAATTTTTATACTGTCCTTCATCCAAAGATCACAGGGCAGTTTGCAACATCAAAACACAAAAATCTGTACCATAATAGCAAACGAAAACAATACCTTGCAAACTCATGATACTTTTGGGAAACTAATATGCCTGACAAATATATGAATGAGGTACGTTAAAGAAAAGATAAGAAAATGTACACAAATTTTACTACGCCACACACATACATGACAGTGATCAAATGGAAGATGCTCAAATCTACTTTCCAAAATAAATGATGTGTCAGGGAACTGCCCTCGTCCCAGAGTGGAGAGGTGTTAGGGCTTTCTCAGTATCGCGAGCCCACGCCTCATATGTTGAGCAATTCCTCGTCGTCCAGTGGGGGAAGCAGCGATCCCTCTAGTGGGGAGGGGGAAGCTGATCACAGAAATGGGAATCAGGGCTCTGGCAAGGTTGAAGAGCCATTGCACCAAGCTAGGGCAGGGGAAGGCGCACCTCTTCCGCCGCCCCACTTGCGCAGAGGGGGTCGGCGCAGGGGTGGTAGGAGGGGGTTCTGCATACCACGGCTTTTATGCTGGTCAAAGAACCGGCAGGGGTCATTCCCGGACTCTGACTGAGGAGGAGACAGACGTGAACCTTATGCTCTGCACTGTAAATAACTGCACAAGAAAGAACTTAAAAAAGGAACGACGGAGTCGGCTTGGTTACTCATGAGCAACAACTGAGAACCTTACATGATGGTACCAGATTGAACCTTAGCAGGGTAAGAACTCTAAATATGTCATACAGTGGAGAATATTTTTCAGCTCAAGGGCCTCAATTTATTTATTTATAAAAATATGTACTATATACCACTGTACCATAAAGATATAACACAGCAGTTCACAACAATATAAAAAACATAAAATCAAACAATAAAATAATAAAGACTTTAAAACAAGTTGAAAAAGAGATTAAAAACAAACATCAATAAACTACTACTATGTGGGTGTACTCTTTATTGCCTGGCAGAACAGAAAAGTTTTCAGCAGGCATTTATAAGTTGGCACAGAAGGTGCCTGCTGAATCTCCACTGGCAGGGTGTTCCACAGGCCCAGGCCCTAGAGGCTTAATTTCTTGACATTTCCTTCTGGGCAACTTTCTGAGGGCCACATGACAGTGGTGGTTAGAGCCAGAGACAAAAAGTGTGAGGCAACTGATGTCATGTTTACTCATTCTTGCTCCTCTCTAGTCTCCATCCAGGTACTAGTATTGTACAAGGAATGCAAAGTTTGCCATCGTACAACAGGTTGCTTTCCACTCGCCTGTTCAACACACCCCTCTCTATCCTCTGGTCAGTCAAGCAAGAGGCCTTGTCAGACCTTGAGAACACATCCCAGCCAGACAAAAACCACACAGTGTGTGAAATAGGGTCAGCAGGGTGTGCAGTTTGAAAAGAATTCCAAGGGCCAGAATGAAAGGCAAGAAGGGCCAAAGGCGAGGAAGGCATGAGGTTCCACAACCCTGCTTTAAAGCAAGAGGGGATGGTCACTCAAGCCAAGACAGGATGAGGAATGACTCGTCTTGGCAGGAATTAAGATAGAATAGTGAAGTACAGTGCTTCCATCCTCCCTGGTGTCCTGTCTTCCCATTATGTACTGGCAGCCAGAGATTTTTCCTTATAAACCAGAAAACAAACAGAACCAAGCTCCCTCCCTCTCTCTTTCCAAAGGTTTCCCAAAGGGCACAAACAGACATACTTGCAGTGCAGGAAAACAGGAAGCGTTGGCCAGGATGTAATTCATAATGTGCATCCAGATAGATATATTTTCTATGCACATTATATCATTCTCAATGGGAATAATGTAATGCGCACACCAGTGCACATTTTGGCAAAATTACAACTGTGTCAATGCTTAAGAGTGAGAGTAATTTGTGCTTCCTTTGTGCTCACTGATGGGCACCATGTAGCCAGTTCTAACAGGCTTTCATGACATCATCACATCCCATTAGACCCTATTTTTCTCTAAGCTCAACTACTGCTAGCATTTTGTAAGGCTCAAAGATCTCTGCCAGGCTATTTTTAAAAAAAACTTTTAAAACAAAATTACAAACCTATAAATCTCTGCATAAATTAGGAGGCCCTCAAGGATGCAGAAACCACTGCCTGTTTTTGGTGGCTCTGTTTTCTTTCCAGATGGCTAGGTGCTTAAAGCTCTTGAGTTTGCTATTAGAGAAAACAAGTGAGACCTGCAACAAAATGTTGAGGTGTATCTAGCACAAGCGTCAGGGAATGGATGTGGCAGTGAAAGTTCCTTCCAACTCTACAATTCTGTGATTCCACCTCCCACCTTGCAGTCTCAGTTTGAGACTACCAGTGCCTACCAGTCAATTTCCTAATGTCACAATTGAGAACAGGTGACCTGCATTTGCTTATGTGGTTTGACATCAAATCATGCAAGAAAAACAGTCTGTGAAGCACCAACAACCAACTGATCGTCAGTGCTCACAAAGCTCTGTCCTTAGCACTTCCCAACTACTGATCATCCGCTGATTATCTACTCTTGAGAAGCCTTATGCAACGGTCTTGTGGGCAGCGCTGATCAGTGGTGCCTGCAAAGCCCTTTCATCCAAGCCCCACTTTTACCTCCTCTCACTAGACATCATATGTGCAAGACAGGTGGGTGTGAACAACCTAATTATGACAGGAACAATTAAGGCTTGCAGACAACCATATTCTCCTTGAGGATTGTGTAACCTGCATTTTACTCCACCCGCCCACTGAGCTTTCCATTTTATTTTCAAAATGACATTGGGAACATAGGTTTTGTTCCACGTAGTATCAGAGAGGGGATATTCCCAGGCCTACGTGGAGATGCCAAGGATTGTACCTGGGAGATGCAAAGCAGATGCTCTATCACTGAGTTATGGCCATTCCCCTGACATTCTACATAGCTTGGCACCTGAACATGATCTGTCCTTACAAGGTTGTTTGGAGCGGTCAGCTTGCCTTGTTAGTTATTTTCAACTACTATGTTTGTACTTCTGCAAACTTCAGGGTTCCCGCAAGAATGCCAACACCTCCCCCCTCTCTCATTTTCAGTGGCCCTATTTTGGCTCCAATATTCAAGGCACTCACAAACTACCTGAATTTGCTTTTAGAAGGTGTGTTGCTGACACTGACCAGGAAATATCCATCTTTAATCATGCATCTGCTCACAAGAACAGGAAAACAGAGACACACCATTTGATTTGGATCAAGTAGCAACATTTTTAAATGACTACTGCTGAGACTTGAAGCACATTGGATGTCTATAAGCCAGTCATTATCTCTCAGCCTAACCCTACCCCACAGGATTGTTGTGAGGACAAAATGGATGGGCAAAAGAACCATATACTCTGCCTTGAGCTCCTTAGAGGAATGCATTTCAAGGTTAATACTACTACTAGTACTACTACTACTACTACTACTACTAATATCTTAAACATTAAAAACTTAAGAATATTTCCATTGCAGATGCAGCCAGGGAAAGATGATAATTTAAAAGGCTGCTTGGAATTCATACATAATAAATAAAATGGCTGATGCCCATGCAATAAATCAATAGTTAATTAATTGTTGTTGTTGTTATTGTTGTTGTTAAAAGGCATACCCATTGCTTCTGCCAAGCCAGATACTTTTTGGCCGTAGATATCTGTCTTATTCCAAGCAAAGGTATAGACCAAGTTGGTGACAGCAGGGAACCATTTCTGAGCCAGCCGCCCTTCAATTGTAACAGTAAGATGCACTTTTGTCATTCCGGGAGGGATGGTAGAATGTGTCATCACAATGCGTAGCAAGGTTTTGTATCCTGAAGTTCGGCTGCTCAGGTAGCTGAGCTTTGTAAAGCTGGAAGGGATGGGGATTTCCTCCTGGACCACCTGAAAAACAGTTGGGTGTGTTAATGTCACAGAAGATCACAGAGAAAACTCTGAGAAACTTGAAATCATGGTGTATCCTTCTGTTGTTTCCCAATGTGTGGATTTGCAGTTCCTATCCTTCCATTCACAAATGAAACCATCAAATCTTTCTGTAGCTCCCTTCACCCCTTGATTAATTGCACTGCTGCAATAATCAGCTCCACAAGCTTCTCTCCTTAACCCTCACCATTTCCCTAAAAATCCAATACACAGGATAGCAAGACTGGACTACACACTCGAGGGTTGTCATACAGTACTCTGGTTGCCCGCCCTCACGAAAATGGGTATAACAACACTGGGTTGTGCTGGGCTGGCATAACCCACACTTACTCACCAGCAACAGGGGAATAATAATGACATATTTTAATTTAATTTAGGGTTATGCTATTTTGTGACTGCCATTTAGGTCAGTTTCTCAAAACTAAAAAGGTTGGGAACCACTGACTTACATAAAAAAAGCAAAATACCAGTAATCAGTTCTTCATTTTAGCAAATAAAATCTAACACTTAGCTAAAGGGCAATTAAATTATCCACGCTTTAACACAAACAGGGGTCCCCATCCTAATAGATAACCAACTAATTATTGTCATTCCAACAATGGTATTACACCATTGGCATTTGTTCTTACCTGTAGTTCTGGTATAATTGTCCCCCTTTCTGGACACGATCCTCCGAATGATGTGAGAGGAAAAGGGAGGACAATGGGATTGGGGCTCACAAAGTTACTGATGTCACAGGATGGTGGGTCCACTTCTGCTCTTTGCATGACTACTTTGTCTATCACAATAAACCGATTCCAGGACAACCAAAGTGTCCTTTTCACAGAAAGAAAAGGAGATCTCTCAAAGACCAAGGTGACTGAGATGCCCCCAACAGCCACTAGGTCAAAACTGAAAAGACAAAAGAAGCCTATTTTAAAAATCTGATTCTGGTCCAATATAGCTTCAACAATACCCTTTTGAAAATCCATCTTTCCAACATTTGGGTTAAGCACTTTCTGTGTTAGGGCAAAGTGGGCATATTAATATTACCAATCTTTTAAAATTTGAACCATCAAGTGATACAGCTGCTGCTCTCATACTACTGCCCCAAAATGCCAAAATGTATGTATGCATTTAGTTATTTTATTATACTACATTTAAAAAGCCACCTTATACTGAAGCTCTTAGTGCAGCTTACAAGAAAGAAAAACAAATTAAAATTCACTAACAAAGAAGCACAAATGCAATGTGAAAAGAAATTGAAGAGTCAAAAGAGCATTGCAATGAGTTTGTTGTTCAAACCCTTACTATTGTTATTAAGCTTTTTGTGGGAGGTAGGCTGAATGCCTGGGCCCCCTTCAAATTCTTAGAACAGCCAGGCTAGCTTCCTGATGAAGTGACAGTCTGGGTGATGGGCCATAAAGTGGAACAAAGGAAGGGGCTCTGTGCAAGATGGCAGATGGGTGGGGAACCCTCCATCAACACGCGGACAGTTAGAAGGACGGAGGCTAGAGAGCTGAGTGATGTGAACTAGAAGCTAGATGAAGCAAACCTGCAGACAGGGAAGCTAGAGAGATATTTGATTTCATTTTGAATCCAAGGCTGCAGCTATGGGGAAAACAAGGCCATCTTGGGGTGTTAATGCTGTGAGCCTCCTCCGTTGTAGGCTCAGGTTGTATATATGTATAAATAAACCATATATCACAAAGACACCACAGTCTCTGCTGAACTTCACTCCAAAGGAAAGATGAATGCTGGGTAAGTGCCTAGAATCCACTTGGAGACTGAGTGTGTACGCAACATTTTTGTTATGAAGCTGCCTAGAGGAGGGGCGGAGCAAGGGAGGGGCGTGGGGGTGGTCCGCCCCAGGTACCGCCCTGGAGGGGGTGACACTTGGGGCCCCGCCCTCGCGATCGGCGATTCCCAGCCAATCCCAAAACCTCGCTCGACACGTGGCGGCTGGCTTGTGCTTGCTCACTCTCTCTCTCTCGCTTGGCCGGCTCGCGCTTTCCTTTATTTTATTTTATTTTTCTTCAGCGCTGGGGTGGGCCCTGGGCGGAGCCACATGAGGAGGCGAGGGGCGGGCCAGCGAGGAGGGGTGTCACGCCAGCCACAAGCATGATGCCTCGCTGGCCCGCCCCTTGCCTCCGTGGTGCCTTCGTCCTGATGTGTGCGCCATGACATCACATACCATGAAGAGTTTTCACATATTTATTATCACTGTGTGTTCAGCTGATAGACTGTGATAGAAAAGAGCTCTCTGTATCCCAGAAGAGGTATGGGGCATAAAATGGTATTAGACAGAGGAAATGATACAGTTTCTTATTATCATATGACTTTAACATCGATAGTCATGTAACGTAAGGCAGTGTAAATAGATACTTCACTCTATTACTGGATGCATCTCTTATGGAAACCTTTGATGATAACACACTGTGATAGGAAGTCAGGCTTAATTATGCATATTCCATCACATTTCCCAAATGTTACACAGAAAGAAAGAAACAAAACTAGAGAGAGCACATTTGCATGCTACAGCTCTTTCAAGAGATAGGTAAATCAGAAATAATAATTAGGTAACTTGCTACTTTGGCATTTTAAAATCACAAAAAATATGGAATGGATATCAGCTCTATTACTTACAAGGCTTGACACTGCAATAGATTATTTACTCACAGTTTTAAAGTATTTATGCTGCTGTTGCAGTAAAAGGAAATCATACCATGAAATTGTGAACATAAGCTTTTTCTGCATCTGCAAGCTTTAACTGGTTCAGTTGATTAATCCATAAGACCCTATTTTAATCAGTACATCAAAATGTCAATCCAGGAACTGTGTGTTAAGGGTGTACTTTTTAAAAACAAAACAAAACAAAAAACAGCAACTAATTTTTGCACAGATGTGCTATTGCATTAGGGAAGGGGAAATTAATTATTATTATGTGAGTTTGTGGTGTTTGTGTGTGTCAGCCCTTTCCAATTCTTGGGTTTCTGTATCTGTGGGGGTAGAAGGTATGACAATGAGCTCACCTAACCAGTTCCTCTGTCTAGGTGATTTCATTTCATTTCATTTCTTTCTTTCTTTCTTTCTTTCTTTCTTTCTTTCTTTCTTTCTTTCTTTCTTTCTTTCTTTCTTTCTGATACATTTCAATAGTTTTACAATCATTCTAACATTTCAAAACTCGACTTCCTTCCTCCTCTTTCTGTGGTTCCTTAAATTTATTTTTTACATTTCCTGCATATTCTAAATTAACTTAACTTATTCTTTTATTCCTCTACTTTAAATATATGCTCTTATGAAACTGTAGGTTATTAGAATATCTGTTTACAGTTTGTTTGTAAATATTCAATAAACCATTTCCATTCTGCTATAAAAAGTCTGTCATCTTGATTTCTTGTTTTTTTCTGGTAGGTTTCGCCATTTCTGCATACAGTGGTACCTCGGTTTTCGAACGCCTCTGTAGTCGTACGTTTTGGAACTCGAATACCGAAAACTCGGAAGTAAATGCCTCAGTATTCGAATGTGCCTCAGAAGTCAAACAGGAAACACAGCTTCCATTTTGAGTTTTCCATATTAAGGCTTCCACTTCGAGGCTTCCGCTTTTAGTTTTAGAACTTTTCAGAACTTGAATGGACTTCCGGAACGGATTACGTTCGAAAACCGAGGTACTACTGTATTCCACAAGTTTTGTATCCATTCTTCTTTCATTAGGACTTCTTTCCATTTCTGGGCAAATAACATTCTTGCCGCTGTTGTCGCATACATGAATACATTTCTATACTGTTTAGGTAGTTCTTACGTTATAATTCCCAAAAGCAAAGCTTTTTGGTCCCCCCCCCCCATGTTATTTTAAACATCTTTTTCAATTCACTATAATCATTTCTCAGTAAGCTTTAATCTTACTACAAGACCACCACATATGATAAAAAAACCTTCTTTCTCTTTGTACTTCCAACACTTATTTGATTTTGACAATTTAGTCCGATACCATCTATATAACAGTAGTTTTCTCTTAAACTATAGCATGCTGTAAATTTTATATCCGTATTCCACAATCAATATAACAAATATCTACTACCCAGTGTATCATTGAAGATTTTACTTGCTCATCCTTTGTCTCCCATGCCAATAATATCTTATAGATTTCAGACAGCACTTTTACATTACATTCCAACAGATCTCTCTCCAATTGTGATAGTTGTTCCCCAAACCCTCATATCCTATCTTTTTTAAATACTTAATTCAAACGATGATATTGTATCCATGTTGTTAGCTTTCCTGATAAATCCTTAAATTCTTTTAAATTATACTCTCCTCCCCCTTGTTTTAATAAATTTTTATAAGTTGTCCAACCTTCTATCATATTCTTTTTCATTACCGCAATGGCTTACAAAGGTGAGAACCAAAGTGGTATTTTTGTCTCCAGCAAATTTTTATATTTATCCCATACTCTATAAAATTTTTCCCTAATTATGTGATTTGTAAATCCTTTATGTACTTTCACCTTTTCATACCACAAATAGGCGTGCCAACCAAAAATATTGTGATGACCTTCTAAATCTAAGATACGTGGATTCTCCAATGTCATCCATTCCTTCAGCCATCAAGGATAAGATGCTTCATAATATAAACTCATATCCAGCAGAGAGAAACCTCCTCTGTCTTTTGCATCTTTCAATATTTTATATTTTATTCTCGTCCCCCCTTGCTAGATAGATTTTGAAATATCTTTTTGCCATACATTGAAACAATCTGTCTTGTTGATCACCAGAATTGATTGAAACAAAAACAACATTATTGGTAATACATTCATTTTTTATAGATTGACTAGGTGATTTTAAGACAATAGCCTTAGCCAACCATTTAAGGACCATGAGTAGCATAACCAAAGAAGTTGCTGTGCACCATATGGCAAATGGGTGGGCCTTTCTCCTTGCTGCCTGTCTGGTAGTTAGAAGGACAACAGCCAAGGTAGTGGTGTGTGAACTCATCAGAAAAACAAGTCGAGAAGCTGGACTTGCTTGATTTGTACTGGATCCAAAGCTGTGACTAATGGAGAAGAGATATCTGTTGGGTTGTTAATGCTGTCAGCCCCTCTACCTTAGGTTCAGGTTGCATATTGGTGTCAATAAACCACATATCCCAAAGATACAACAGGCTCCACTGTCTCTCATTCCAACAAAACTGAACACTGGGTAAGTGCCTGAAACTCCTGGAATCTCCTATCGCTCAGAGATTGGGTTGGCATATAACAATAACTGTTATTTCAATTTATTAGTTGCGTGCCATGTTATGAAATCTCCAAGTGACTTACAAAAATGTAAAAGTCCAAAGCATGATGTAAAATCAGAAAAAAAGTGGTATAATGAATACAACAAAAGCCACACAATCACCTATAAAACAATAGCAAAAATAAAGCGTTGAAGGTGTATTTTATTTTCTAACGATGACTTTTGTTCATTTATGTTTGTTATAGTGCATGTAGTATGTCTCAGAATGGTATATTTTGTAATGGAGAAAATTACATGTAATTTGAAATTTAGACAAGGACTAGAACCTTGAGATTTTTTTCTATATGGTGTGGCACCCTTTCTTATTTATGGAGCAGCATCAATATTCTCAAGAAAACCACCATCACAAGACTTGGTAATTTGGAATTATACAAAAACTACCAATGTGCCTTATTCAAATACGTACAATTTTCATCTTTCTACTCAACCCACAGACTGCATTTACCGCGCATTATATATTTATTTTGTTTTGTATTAATGTTCTCTATTTCTTATCTTTTGTTATAGCTTGTCTTTTATCGACTGAAAAATGAACTAAAAATATTTACCAAAAATTGTATATTTTGCTGATTTGCATTCAAATAAAATCAAATAACTAATCAGTTTAAAAGACTGATGAGTCTCCAGACTTAATTACTTAATTAGTTGACAACCAAGTTATTTTCAACAACTGAATTAACCAAATGTTTCTCAAAAATGAAGTAAAATAATATCAGAAGACACAGAATAAACTGTCTCACCTTCCATCCTGTCGGCTGATGGTGTATCCATAATCATTGTGGTTTTGGAAACTCACATTCACGCCAACCAGGGGGGTTCCATCTATCGCTACCACCTGGCCTCGAACAACACAAGCACGTCTGCATTAAGACAGGGTGAAATGAGCATAAATAAAGGAAGATGCTGAGACATCCAATGATAATTGCACAGGTTGTACAGTGAAGTACAGCGTTATGACAAACTTCTGAGAACTGCTTCACCATCACAGCAGTGATGGACACTGAGGGAAAGGGAAGCGGAGGAGGGAGATAAGAGACAAAAGCATAGATTGAGACAGAGGTGGGTGGTCCAGGTGAGCTGTAGAAGAATTGTTAGGAAAGGCCTAGGCAGGTCCACAGCAACCATCCTACTCTACCATTGTCCACCATTTCCCTTGGCCACTGAGTCTGAAATGCCATTGCCAGTGTGAGCTAGAGAGGCAGGAGGAGGAACAGCGCACACAATCAAAGTAAAGATAATTTACCCCCCCCCCACTCACCAGCTGATGAGCAAGGTTTAATCCTCCCCAGTTTTGCAGGATTCCATACAAACTCCATCCTGATTCAGGATGGGGCTTGCACTGCAATCCCCTAACAAAATGGGGTCCCTTGTATGGATTTTGCAGAGGACTCCACCATAACCAGCAACCTTTCCACTGACACTGAACTGGATAAGCATATTGGCAAGGCAGTCACGGCCATGTTTTGCCTCTCCCTCTCCCAAAATGGTATGGGAGAATATGATGCTAACAACCGATCCTAAGATGGTCTACCAGCCTTGCGTGTTGAGAATGCTGCTTTATGGAAGTGACTTACAACCACCAGGAGGAAGATTTGGGGCATTACATGGCAGGGCAGAATCTCAAAGAAAGATGTGCTCACCTAATACCACAGTCCTACCACATTCACACTCCTGTGTCAGTGACATCTTCACTGGTTTGGGCATGTCCACAAAATGGCAGGATCCCCAGGGACATGTTCTACAGGGGAGCTGTCTTTAGGCACCAGGCCTCTTGGCAGATCAATATCTGTTACAAATATGACTGCAAGCGAGACATGAAGGCCAGCAACATCAACCCTGCCATGTGGAAATTCCTTGCAGAAGACTGTAGTGCCTGGAGACAGACAGGTCATTCATCCACAACAGTGAACAAAGGAGGGATGACCACTGGATATAGCGCAGAGAGAACAATCACAGTGATGCATCTGCATCACAAAACCAGATGCCTTCATCTGCCCCAGCTGCAACAAACTATGTCTCTCTCATATGGGTCTCTACAGCCATAGCAGGTACTGCAACTCTCCAAATGTTTGACTTCACCTCCCAAAGTGCACCCTCCATTGTCTCCCAAGACAGACAGGTGCCAACAGCAACAACAATAAGAGCCTGCTGAATCTAGCCAATGACCCATCTAGTCCAGCAGCCTGTTGCTCTAGTACCCAACCAGATGCCTATGTGAAGCCCACAAGCAGGACCTGAGTACTACTGCAGCCTCTCCACATAATTTATAGTAACTCATATTCTAAGGCATACTGCCTCTGATAGTGGTGACAGAACATAGCCATCATGGCTAGTAGTTATGGATAGCCTTAGACTCAATGATTTCTTTCTGTAGCTGTATGTCTTCCATTTTCAATTGCTTGTACTTTGTCTTACATATAATGTTACAAGTCTTTTCTGACCAACAGAAGAGGCACTAACTTCTGAAGTGTATGTCTGATAGACAAACTAACAAATGGCAATTTTACTAAAAAAAATGTATAATTTATTGCATCAAACATTGCAGTGAAATGTATTAAGGGAAAAGGTCTAGTAAGGTTTATTCATTTCCTTCCTACTGACAACACTGGTCTAAGCAGCCTCGGGAGGGCAATTAACTCAAGGCCTAGAATAATTTTAGTCACATATATGAAGGCAAATCAAGCAAATTGCTAGCAATATGTGGCTAAAAATGGGTAAACTATTTTAATATGCACACTCTCAATCCATGGCCACAGTATGAACATCAGACTGTCAAGTCTTTTCACGCTTTAAGTAGGTCGATATATTTGGCTCATTTAGAAATGCTAAGGGGTCCATCATGAAAGGTAAGTGACTAAAGGGCAATCTGAACACTGGTGTTATATTGTGACTTTAAGTGAAATCTAGTAAGCGCCAGTCAAAATTTTCTCTCTGCCATGAACTAAGTCGTGTCAGCTCCCCTATCTCAATGTTTCCAATACCGAGATAAAACAATGGTCACCTTTACAGGGTTGTATCAAGGATTACTGAGATAATGTATGTGATATGCTCTGAATACTTGATACATTGCACCAATGCTTAGTATTGATATTGATTTTTGCCAAGTGTCACAGGAAATGTTCATGTAAAGGTAAGAAGAGCCACATAGGGATCCTCTCCAGGGGTGAATGCCATGAAATCCTTTGTTGTGACCTTGGGTGGTGGTGGTTGTTTTAACTGCAGCATCTCCTTCTCATACCTTTGCTCCTTCTTTTGATGGAGACACTCCATCAAAATTGTGCTTCCTGCTCTTTCTTCCCATGCTTTTGTTCATCCCCATGTTGAAGGAGACGCATTACCTCTAGGAAGTCACACTCCATTTCCTTTAGGTCCAGTTCTCCTAATTTCAACTGGGTCTGGTCTGCAGACATCTGACCAGACATCTGTTTCTAAAGGCTTACAATGTGTTACGTTGAATACAGGTACACATTATCTCCATACCTGTGGAATTCTTTGTGTGAAAGAGTGTACATGCTGATTTGCACAGCTCAACTACTGTGTACACCTTTTACACTGTTACACATACTGTACACTACACATGTAGTGCTTGGAAAGTTCATTTTAAAAAGAAACTAGTTCAAGTGGTTCAAGTTCATCCTCTGCAAAAAATAAACCAGTTGCAGTTTGTCCTTTTACAAAACAAACTAGTTCAGTTCAAGTTCATTCAAATGAAATTTTTAGTTCATAATTGTTTTTTATCCCTAGCAAAATGTGTTTTTCAGCATTAAGAATGTTACAAGCTGCTGTATAGCATCCAGAAGTAATTCTGGAGCCATACACAAAGAATAAGATGCCTGGCATACTAGGTGTCAATGTGTGAAACTTGCTGCATAATTGTTGTATTTCCATGCTACAAAAGCATTGTGCTGCTTAATCTGTACCAGCCACACAGCTGTTAAAAGAAGCACAAGATATCATTCACTTTGTTCCTGTACATGCACTTGTTCCTGTTGGAAGAGACTGAATTTCTTCCTCAGGCGAGACACAAAAAAGTGACTCACATTCATCCCTCCCTTCTTATCATTTAGCAACAGTGATTAAGTGCTAAAAGTGCTTAGCAACAGTATAGCCTTTGTAAATGTTTCATAAGCCTTATAATGCTGCTTCCACTTTTTGTTTTCCAACTTTAGAAATATCCACTTGACTAACTTTTTTTAAAAATAAAGCTAAGAGAGAAAGGGAGTGAACTTGAAGATGAACTAGGAATCATTCGAAGTTCTACCCCTCAAATGAACTTAATTTGTCTTTAATTATGGAAACTACTTTCAGGTTAAGTTTAGAGATTTTTGAATTAGTTCAGTGAACTTGGTTTAACCGAAAGAGATAATTCCTAGAACTGAAAGAGTTCACTACGTGTGTGAATAACCATAGGTTTGTAAACATGAGTACACAAACTGTCCTGAAACCTGGCCTTGTTGTTCAGTCGTTCAGTCGTGTCCGACTCTTCGTGAAACCTGGCCTACACTGAGGTAAGTCCCAATAGTGCACACAACAAGCAGCATAGCGTAAGCAGAAAGTGCTACTGACAACAGTCCCAATGGCAACAATAGAGAGGAGTCAATGATCAAATGCAGGTTCAGGTCCAATGCAAAGAGAAAGGTTCAATCTGTACAGACAGGTTCCTGTCTCTGAAAAAGATTCAGGAATGGAATCCTAGGGTTAGTCCTGAAATCACAGTCCAGTATAGTTCCCAAAACATTTAAGCCATGGTCTATCAATCATGAAAGTCTCTGCCTTGCTCCTGTTTTTATTCCTCTCAAACAAATCAGCCAAACCAACTCCACCTTTTTAAAAAACGTCACTGCTGTCACTCTGTGGATATATTTTCCCCGTCTCTGCTCACACCAAACAGCCCTTCTGAACTTAGAATCATACAATTGTAGAGTTAAAAAGGACCCCAAGGGACATCTAGTTCAATCCCCCTGCAATGCAGGAATCTCAACTAAAGCCTCCCATGAAAGAGTCTCCACCACTTTCCGAGGAAGTCTGTTTGACAGTGGAACCTCTTTTGTTGTTGTTGTTGTTCAGTCGTTCAGTCGTGTCCGACTCTTCGTGACCCCATGGACCAGAGCACACCAGGCACGCCTATCTTTCACTGCCTCTCGCAGTTTGGCCAAACTCATGTTAGTCGCTTCAAGAACACTGTCCAACCATCTCATCCTCTGTCGTCTCCTTCTCCTTGTGCCCTCCATCTTTCCCAACATCAGGGTCTTTTCTAGGGAGTCTTCTCTTCTCATGAGGTGGCCAAAGTACTGGAGCCTCAACTTCAGGATCTGTCCTTCTAGTGAGCACTCAGGGCCGATTTCTTTGAGAATGGATAGGTTTGATCTTCTTGCAGTCCATGGGACTCTCAAGAGTCTCCTCCAGCACCATAATTCAAAAGCATCAATTCTTCGGCGATCAGCCTTCTTTATGGTCCAGCTCTCACTTCCGTACATTACTACTGGGAAAACCATAGCTTTAACTATACGGACCTTTGTCGGCAAGGTGATGTATTTGCTTTTTAAGATGCTGTCTAGGTTTGTCATTGCTTTTCTCCCAAGAAGCAGGCGTCTTCTAATTTTGTGACTGCTGTCACCATCTGCAGTGATCATGGAACCCAAGAAAGTGAAATCTCTCACTGCCTCCATTTCTTCCCCTTCTATTTGCCAGGAGGTGATGGGACCAGTGGTCATGATCTTAGTTTTTTTTAATGTTGAGCTTCAGACCATATTTTGCGCTCTCCTCTTTCACCCTCATTAAAAGGTTCTTTAATTCCTCCTCACTTTCTGCCATCAAGGTTGTATCATCAGCATATCTGAGGTTGTTGATATTTTTTTCCAGCAATCTTAATTCCGGTTTGGGATTCATCCAGCCCAGCCTTTCGCATGATGAATTCTGCATATAAGTTAAATAAGCAGGGAGACAATATACAGCCTTGTCGTACTCCTTTTGAACCAATAAGTTATTCCATATCCAGTTCTAACTGTAGCTTCTTGTCCCACATAGAGATTTCTCAGGAGACGGATGAGATGATCAGGCACTCCCATTTCTTTAAGAACTTGCCATAGTTTGCTGTGGTCGACACAGTCAAATGCTTTTGCGTAGTCAATGAAGCTGAAGTAAATGTTTTTCTGGAACTCTCTAGCTTTCTCCATAATCCAGCGCATGTTTGCAATTTGGTCTCTGGTTCCTCTGCCCCTTCGAAATCCAGCTTGCACTTCTGGGAGTTCTCGGTCCACATACTGCTTAAGCTTGCATTGTAGAATTTTAAGCATAACCTTGCTAGTGTGTTAAATGAGTGCAATTGTGCGGTAGTTGGAGCGTGGAACTTCTTACCTCTAGAAAATTCTTTGTGGTTTTTAGTTGGAATCTCCTTTATTGTAACTTGAATCTATTGGTTTGGGTCCTACCCTCCAGAGCAAGAGAAAACAAGCTTGCTCCATCTTCCATGTGACAGCCCTTTAGATATTTGAAGATGGCTATCATATCTCCTCTTAGTCTCTTCTTTTCTTCCAGTATTAGATAAAGTGGCACAGCATTCAGACACAGGGTGAATAATAAGGTTTCAGACCATATTATGATTTTACTTAAGAATTAACAAAACAAAAAGTTAAGCAGGTTGAGGAAATAATTTTCAGGGCAAAAGACTCTAATTTTATAGTTTGTGTAGTTATCCATTAGAGTTTAGAGATAAAAGCATCCAGCTATACCTATTCTAGAATGTTTCTTGAATCAAGCCAATACTTTTCACCCCACAGTTCAGCTTGTGGATCCCTTTGTGGTCCTATCTTGGTTCCTTCCTCCTGCAGTATCCAACTGTAAACTCCAACACTTTCCAGTGCTCATGCAGTCTTAAAAACTGTTTATCCCTCTTATTCTCTTGCAGCTCTTAAACTCCAGCTCTTTACAACAAACTCCTCGATGTTTGGGCTAACTTCCAGCACTTTAATCAATCAGTAGATGAGTAGTATCTTAGTTAAGTTTCTACTTCCCCTTAATTGCCATGTTCTTAGGAAGAACTTTTGAATCTCCTGTGCAAAACATATCCTCTTAAACTTTTGACCCTACTGTGAACAGTATTCTGAGCAAAACATTCCCTTGAACTTTTAACATTCGTGTGAGTTGTTTTTTTAACCTTCTTATGCATGAGAGCCTTTAGAGCAAAACCATTCTGTAACCCATTACTTGCATACAAAAACACAAACACAAAATGCTGAAAGCCCTATTCCTTCACAAGGGCATTTTAATACCTGCCTCTTATTGTTTCCACATCATACAAGCCTCCCAGCTTCCTCTAAAAGCATGTTTGGCACCCAATTTTGACATTCAGCACAAAGAACAATTCAGATCCATACCTTGTACTAATTGCAGCACATAGGAAATGAATCCAAATGTTGCCTTTTTTGCTTTCAAAGGTAAAATGGTCATTTCCCCCCCTTCTTCCTATTAACCTTTGGTGCAACCTCGAATCTGTTTTGCACCTAGCATGGTCTAAGCTAATATTTTTTATTTAATTACTTTCATATCCTGCTTATCTTTCATGATGGATCTCAGAGTGGTGTGTGTGGAGTCCTCAAGTGGCTGCCAATCCAGGCACTGATCTAATAAAGATATTATCCTATCTTTATTTTGGGATTTCTCCCTCTCTAGTACATCAGCACAACTAGCTATATTTTCTCCTTTGGTACAACAATGTTTAAGAACCAAGAAATCTAATTTACAGTCCAAGGTACATGAGAAACTGTTAGGCATTATGGATGATCTGTGGCTGTCGACATCAGTACATAAATTATAGTTGCCTGGGGTGTGCTGCTGTATAAAACCTTATGAGCTGCATATTTCAAATGTTACTCCTTTTTCGGAGGAAAATATCTGTAACCTTGCCTTCAGAGCATTAAACTACTTCTCTATAGTCACACAGAAACACACATATGTATTATAGACTCAAAGGTATATCATTCACCCACACAACCACCATTATTTTGCAGCAAACTGAATCTAAGGCACATTGATGATAATTCCCTGTTTGAATAAGAACTGATGAGAATTTCCTGGCAGAAACTCCTGGTTGGATGAGGAATTACATCATACTATTCCCCGACAGAGGAGGAGTGACCAGCTGGTTCAGGAAGACCAGTGGTGCAAGCCATAGAGGGACTGAACCTAGGCCTTGCTACCAGGCTGAGCCAGTCAGCCAGCAGCCCCTTTGACCAGAGAACCAAAACAGGCCCCCAAGAGGCAGCACCTCTTGAACCAGATTCACCCTGAGGAACTGTTCCTTCTGTACCCCAGAGGCCTCATGCTAACTGTGCTGGCATTTGGAGTTAAAACGCTAACCAGAAGTTGAACTTAATATTGTGCATTCCTACTGAAGGGACACACTTAACTTGGATAGAAACATGATGAGACTCTGAGTTTAGGAAAATAAGAAAGTTACATTCATTCTGGAAAGTATATGCTGGCTAAGAAAGATCCTAGCTAAGGTGACATTGCCTTGAGCCATGGTTGCTCTTGTACCTCAGTAAGCAGGACAGAGATGTATCCTCTCCTAAGGTGAGGATGAAGAAGCAGGAAGCAGGTAATGAGGTCAAAAACCCTATCAGTCTAGCACCTGAGAAACACAGGTTAGGTCAGAAAGGACAGTTGAGGAAACTTGGAGGTTCCTCCCTCCCTCTACTTTTTCCTATGCAGGCACATCAGCCTCCAAGGAGAGTTGCATCCCAATGCTTCCAATAGACTGAGAGGTGACAGCGTGCAAGGCTCAAAGATAAAGGACTCCTCTTTAAAGTCACTCTACTTTTTGTGAAAGGGGGAGAGATCAAGACGTATAGAAGGCCTCAGTTGAACTCCAGACCTTGTCAGGAGGGTAAGATTAATAGCCATAATGGCAGTATGTTGCCTCCAGGATCAAAAGCAGCACTGCTTCTCAATACAGTCACTTGGGAACTACAGGAGATGGCTACTGCCCTCATGTCATGATGCTGAGCCTTTCAAGAGACATCAGGGCTAGCCACTGTGGGAAACAGGACTAGATAGGACTTTGCTCTGATCCAAGAGAATTATTTCTGCTTAGACTTACCCAAGCTCATGCAACTCCAGCCTGATACTATCTGCTTAAGCAAGCCACCTTCAGAGGTTTGTTGTGGCTGTAGGATCCTGCTCATTTTTAGTTCAGCAACAGAACAAACTAGTTTAAATGTCGTTATTGATGTAAGGTACACAGATCTAGTTGGTAGATCAGGAAGATCTTTCTGTTCTTCTCTACTATGCTGGTTTCTGTCCACAGATTACCCCCTCCATGCCATTCCAAACAAACTGATACAAATCTAGATCATGTACATCATTCAAGAGTCTCCCACATGGCTCTTCCTTAACAAACTGCACCAGCTTAGCCCCACATGTGAAGTGTCACTTTGCATTTAAAAATTTCTCCCCAATTTAAGAACAACCAATGAAGAAGCCCAGTTCCAGATTTCAACTTTTTCACAGGAATATAAGTATTTGTACATCTAGCCCAGTGTTAAATATTGACTAGCTTTCCAACGTCTTATCGGCCACCTGGATCTCCCCCATGCCCTCCAAAATGGATTGAACTTAGGACCTTCTGCATCCAAACTATGAGCTTACCATTTGAGCTACAGTTCCTTCCACAGCAGTCAGAGCCTATTCTGTTATAGCCCCTGAATTCTTCGGGCAAGGGAATAGGAAGCTGCCTTTTACTGAGTCAGGCCATTAGTTCACCCAGCTTAGTATCATTGACATTGACTGCCAGAGGCTCTTCAGGGTTTCAGGCAAGACCTTCCTATCTGTAGACGCTGGAGACTTAAATGTTGTTCTACCGCTAAGCTGTTATGGCCTTTCCATAAATTATGGTCCTATGCCTGAAAACACCCCAAAGACACATAGCCTTTCCTGCGTGTAGCAAACTAGTGCATCAGCATACATCACCCTGTGTATGGTGTGCTCATTTACCACATGTGGGGAGTCTTTATGGCATGAAAGTTTCATTTATATACAACTTTTTAGCCCAAAGGTCCCCAAACTGGTGAACAAGATTAACACATATGAACTCAAAAGAAACATACAATAAAAGTACAAGATATACATCAATCAAAACAACATAAAATAGCATCAGAATTCAATCAAAAATACAGAAATATCATAGAATGTGACCATGAGCTCCTGAGACTATTCTACATGGGGCCATTTATCTTTCAAAAGGAAGTACCCTTCTTTGTCAGAGCTTCCCCAAAAAGCTATAAAAAGTCAACCCCTTTCCTCCCACTACTGCAGCACTCTTCCTGTTGTTTCAAATGTAAACAAATGTAAACTACTTTTTATTAATTTATTGGACATTTTTGCATGTCAATGCTATTTCATGACTGAAAACAGTATATATGTGTAAATGACCTATGCAGCAAATCTAAAATATCTGTTTATTGCTTTATTTTAAGCGTGGAGAAGACCAGGCAATATTCCCCAAAGAAGTTATAAAGGATCATTTAATTCCACACACACACACACACACACACACACCCCATTCCCACCCGTGTAGTGGTTGAGTACCTTCAATTTGGAAAGCAGTTTTCAGTAGTAAAGAAAACACACAAAACACTTACCTGCTCTCAAATGAGACATCTCCTCGGATTACATGAGTGCTTTCCTTGCCAATAAGAAACTTGATTCTATCATAAAAGAGCCTTGGAGGATGCTGAGAGAAAGGAGGCTGGCTCTGCTGAATGAGGTCAAGGGGATCAGGGGACCCTTGACAGAGCGGGCTTGAATAGCAATTGCTTTGCTGGCAGCAGTCAGGGTCTATACAGTCTGTCAAACCATCTGAAATGGATAATACAGGAAATATGTTGCAATACAGGAGTCAAAGGATCGACGGCTGGGAAGAATGCATTATTTATTTATTTACCTGCATTTACGATCTCTTCCTAGGAAACATCTCAAAGAGACTTAACAATAGAAACACCATGGATAAAAAATATATACGTATAAGACAATTTCAGCATTCCTCACCATCCATCCATACATCTATCTCCTACTTTTTCTCCGCACAATGAAGTACCTGTACAAGAAGGGGAAGGGTGAATCTCCAATGGGGCATGATAAAAGGCTAGGTGGCCCATAGTTGGAGGTAACGGCCCCTGGACTGGTGGTAAGTAAAGAGGTAGGCAGGTGGGGGCCAGATGTGGGGAGAGTTTAGAATGAAGTTGGTGGTGCAATAGCCAAAAGAAGAATGGAGAATGAGCATTCACACTTTACATTGTGGGTGCCCTTTACGGGATCGCACGTGGTGCTACAGTTCCCAGGGAGCTTACTGGCAAACAGGGGCTGGCTTGACTCTCAGTGTTAATTTTTGGAGGTTCACACCCAGCCTCAGTAATCAAGTTTCTTGCTGGGAGGTGGGGCCAGCCCCATGTATAAATAGGGGGTGGAGCCAACAATAGTCAGGCAATCAGCTCAGGAGATTCACCCTCCCTACCCTCCCTTTGTTTAATGCTTCTTGTTTGCAGGTTAACTTCTTTTTCCTGTTTAGTGAGCACTGCTGCGGTCTTTGACTGGTTGCTGTTGAGGGAACAGGAAGAAATTTTCCGGCAGGTTTTGTCTTCCCCGTAGCAATTCGTCACAACTTTGGCAGTTATGGCCTCGGGTGGAATCCTTTTCTTCCTTATATGGGGGCGGGGCATAAAGTGGTGACCCACCCCCCTGCAGCGGCGATTCCAGGATCCCCCTCTTAAAGGGATTATATATATATATGGGTGTCACTGGCCATACACTTAAAGGTCATCAGTGAACTACCCTGCATGTGGGGATATGGGCTTGGCTGCCTGCTACACTTACATCTCACAGAGCACCCCCATATTCCATTTACCCTGATGAGGCCCAGTTTCCCCGCCTGGGGGGCTGGGAGGGATACATGCCCAAGGCCTAAGCCAAGGTCTTCCTACATTCGGAAGTTTAATAAAGTTGTTTCCTAATTTTAATTCCATAACACGTTGTCAGAGTCTTTATTCCTTCCTTATGATCCCTGGGGAGTGGGGCTGTCGCCACCTGGTCACACAATGCAGGAAGGTAAACAAACTGAAAGCAGAGTAGCGAGGTAAGGAAAGCACTTCCTATTCAATATGAAATGAGGAAAAGAGAAAAAAAAGGAGATACATGTTGGACTGCTGTGTAAGATCAGTAAGCAGAAGAATTAAGGACAGAGATAAGCAGCTTACAATGTGAGATAGGAAGATCAGAAAATAATACTGTGCAATAATCTATATGTGAAAGAATGATAAGCTGAGTTAAAAGTTTTATCTACATCAGTAAGGAAAAAACAATGGAGAAGGAAGGAAGGAAGGATATTAAAAGTTGGAAAGCTAGGTTCAAGTTTGGCTAGAGTATTTGGGATGGAATGACAGCAAGTTCCTATATATTTTCTGCCCTGTGTTGTAAAGGTAAGGTAAATGACCCCCTGGACAGTTAAGTCCAGTCAAAGGCGACAATCGGGTGCAGTGCTCATCTCGCTTTTCAGGCCGAGGGAGCTGGCATTTGTCCACAGCTTTCCAGGTCATGTGGCCAGCATGACTAAACCGCTTCTGGCGCAAGAGGACACCGTGACGAGTGTCAGAGCACACAGAAACGTTTACCTTCCTGCCGCAGCAGTACCTATTAATCTACTTGTACTTGTATGCTGTCAAACCACTTAGTTGGCAGAAGCTGGGACAGAGCAATGGGAGCTCACCCCGTTGTGCTGATTCGAACTGCCAATCTTCCAATTGGCAAGCCCAAGTGGCTCAGTGGTTTAGACTACAGCCTAATATACAACACAGTGATATTTTTCTAATAAAAGAGGTGCCTGAACTCACCATGAATGCCTCCCTTGTTCTATTATTATTATTATTATTATTATTATTATTATTATTATTATTATTATTATTATACTGCCCTATACCTGGGGGTCTCAGGGCGGTTCACAGAATAAAATCAAGTTATAAAACCATAAAATGTGAGCATCTTTCCTTAGCATATATTGACATAGCACATGACCCAGACAGAATTGGCTCAGGATCTTTTTATTGGTTCAGGATCATCAAAGCAGGCTGGGGGGTTTCTTTGTCTGCCTGTCCTCTGATGGTGACACTGCTTTTGACATGGAAGGGTTTGCCAAACTGTAGAAAATATCATTCTCAGTTTGACGTGGCTTTCTTTCGGCTTTCTTCAGAGCAGAAGTAGCTTTACGCCTAGCATGTTCCTTGAGAGCCTTCTTAAGTTTAGCCTTGATAGCAGCCCTCTTCTTTAGTTTGGCGTGCAGAAGGCCTGAGCGAGGACGAGTGTAATGCTGCTTCTTCTTCCTTGGCCTGCTCACCCGTGAGGGTTTCCTGCTATAGGCTTTACTCCTCTGGGAGCACGTGGTATGCTTGGGCTTGTGTGCTGAAAGGACGTTGGCCCTCATCCGCCTGTTGAAATACCGGGACATGGACTGGCGCCTCTTTTGATAGCGGCTCCTTGCATACTTCACTATGCGTCTTGTCTTTGCTTTCTTCTTTCGCCTGGAATGCAGCCTTCTTCGTCTGCTCAGGATCTTCCGGGATTTCTTCTGCCTCCTTCTCTGGGAGTAAGCCTTCCTATGTCTTTGGACAGCTGACATGGCTTTGCTGTTTCTCTGCCTTTCTGTTCAGCTTAGCTGCCCTACTGCAAGTGACAGTGACCACACCCCAGCTGTGCTCTTATATAGTGGAAGGCATTCAAATGAGGGACCGGCTTCGGGTGCTGTGATTGGCTGGGTGGAACAATAGTCCAGTGAAGTATGTAATAATGCTTAACTGTGAAATATTTCCTTCATGGTGAAATCACAGTAATCCCCCCCCCCCGGTCTGACCCTGTGTTGAAGGGGGGGGGGGGAAACAGCCGTTGTCATGGCAGAAATAAAAATGAATTTCTGGAATTCTGGTCATCCTATAATGAGCCAATATATGGGCCTCTATTAATGGTCTTCTAAAGGTATCACTTGGATTGGTGCCATTATTATACAGAGAAAATGCTGGTTATTACTTGAATTAATGTCCCAGCCATGTTTTGATTAGTTATGCCAGCTTTTTTTGTTGAAATGGACAAGACACAATAGAATGTGTGGCCTCTGCTTCTTTCCATGATTGAGAAACTGTAGGAAATAATCACTTGCATTTGGGTAGTGACCACAAATCAGTTTTAATGAACATATCAGAGTGCTCTGTAAATGATAGCTAAAAGGTTTATATATCAACCTTTTGTGCTCTTCCACACCTGCCCTATGTTCCTGACCCTTCTTTTGGATTATTTTAGCTTCTTTTAAATTCTTATAGACTTTTATATTCACCTTGTGTTTTAATACCTTTTAGCTTTCTAAGCTTCTGAGCATTAAAACACAGCCCTGTGCCTGGAAAGCGCAGTGTGGATGACACCCCTCTTCAGAGGTGTTGTCAAAATGTGTGACATGCATAATACAAAATTCTAGCCTGGTGATGTTTTGTTAAAGTGGTGCCCATTCCCCAAAAGACAAGTTCATGAACACAATGGACCTTCTGCCTGATATTTAGTGCCATTATTTTCAAAATGAGCTGGAATTAGAAGCCTCCTTTGACAGACTGCTGGTGTTACTGCTTATGTCTTGAACGACCTTATGAGCTCTTGCATAGGGATGCCGGTGGCACTGTGGTCCAAACCACAGAGCCCAGGGCCCGCCGACCAGACGGCCAGCGGCCCGAATCCCCACAACGGGCCGAACTCCCATCGCTCGGTTCCAGCTCCTGCCCACCTAGCAGTTCGAAATTGCCTTTTGTATATGGTTAAAGGTAAAGGTAAAGGGACCCCTAATGGTTAGGTCCAGTCGTGGACGACTCTGGGGTTGCGGTGCTCATCTCGCTTTATTGGCTGAGGGAGCCGTCGTACAACTTCCAGGTCATGTGGCCAGCATGACTAAGCCGCTTCTGGCGAAACAGAGCAGCACACGGAAATGCTATTTACTTTTCAGGCAGAGTGGTACCAATTTATCTACTTGCACTTTGACGTGCTTTTGAACTGCTAGGTTGGCAGGAGCAGGGACCGAGCAACGGAAGCCCACCCCGCCATGGGGATTCAAACCGCCAACCCTTTGATCGGCAAGCCCTAGGCTCTGTGGTCTAGCCCACAGTGCCACCCATGTCCCTGGTCTATTCTGGAGGCAACTGCAAACATGGCGTGTTGATTCAGACACCAGCACAAGACAGCACAAACCAGAGTTACTGTGACACTAATCCAAAACTAGAAATTGTGACAACAGGGTCCCCTTCTAAACTCAGTACTTCCCTGGCTGCCATGCTCTTGCATCCACACCTTTGTAAGGCAGGAGGATGGGAGCAGAACAATGTGGTCCCCTCCCATGTGACCTCCTTGGTCCCACATGTGAGACTTTATCGCCTCCCTTGAATACAGACAGCCCAAAAATACAGGGGCTACCAGCTGCCGCAGACTGGCTGGTATTCTTGCTGTCGCCATGGCAGCAGCAGAAAAGAAAAGAAAAATACTGTGTGGCCACACTGAATGGCTGCATGGGAGGAGTGTGAGTCAGGCAGTGGGGGCCCTTAACTCTGGTGCTGGTCTTGCACACAAATAAGTAAACACTCACTCACATATTTAAATGAATGTACAGGTGAGAAAACGAAGGGTGAATGCGCAAAAAAGGTATAACACACACAAATTCACATCCATGAATTCAGACAGAAAATTGTTGTATATAGAAATAATCATTTGGACCAATTTTGTAGCTGAGGGTAGGGATGGAAGGACAGAAATTATATTTCATTGGCATTAAAACTATTAGTGTGCCCTCCCTAATTTATACGAGCCCCAACCATGCTGCACCATTATAAGCTTTTTGAATTCTCAGAGCAAAAAAGCATTGCAATCAATAACTGTGATGCACCCACCTGAGAGGTACTGGAACTGAGTTCCAGCTGAAAAAAGCCCTGCTGCCATCTTATAAAATATCAGGGCAGTTATAGCAACATATGATAAACAGCGGCGTAGGAAGGGGGCGGAGGGGGCGTTCTGCCCTGGGTGCCACTCTGGGAGAGGTGACAAGATGGCCCCTGCCTCCCCCCAGCTGTAGAGCGGCTGAGGGCACGCATGGTCCATATGGGCGCAGCTCACACAGTGTCCGTACAGACTGCCGCTCTTGCGTGCCATCCATATGGGCGTCCATATGGGCTGCCGCTCTTGTGTGCTGTCCATACAGGCGTCCGTATGGGCTACCTCTCACATGGCGACTGTACAGGCCGCCGCGTGTGTGCAGTCCATATGGAGTGCGCATGTGCAGTCCATATGGAGTGCGCATGTGCGGCATTCCGTACAGAGTGTGCACGCGTGGGATGCCGCACATGCGCACTCCGTACGGGCTGCGCCGCCCCGGGTGCAGGAGAGGGTTCCTCCGCCACTGATGATAAAACAACAGAACACAAAACAACATTAAAAAACCTTGCAAAACAATTGTTTAAAAATGGTAAAACAAAAGTTATTCGAAACTGCTGTGTAGGCCTGTTGGCATAAAAAAATCTTGAAGAGACACTTAAAAGTCAAAAGTGAGGACGTCTAATGTATCTCTGCTTAAAGAATGTTCCCAAGCATGGAGACGGGCAACACTAAATGCCTAACTTTTGGTTGAGGGAATTTGGGCCTCTGTGGCATGAGGGCCAACTAACATTGCTCCTCTGGATTATCTCAGCTAGGATATAAGGGCTCAGGCAGTCTGTAAAGTATCCAAGATCCAAGTGGTTCAGGGCTTTGTATGTTAACATAAGAGTGTTCAACTTGGCCTGGTGTCAGATGTTTTAGCAGAGGTGTCACATCATCTGCACCAGCTGGAGTTTCAGGGCCGGGGGCAGCCTCACACTGCAGTAATCTAGTCTCAAGGTTACCAATGCTTGGACTCTAGTAGTCAGATCCTCCTGATCCAGATATGGCCACAGCTGGTGTACAAGATGAAGGCACTCCTAGTCACAGAGGGCACTTTGGCCTCTTAACAGCATAGATGTGTCCACAAGCTACATACTTGCTAGGATTGTACCCTTTGTTAGTCCAACCCACTGACATTAACAGACACTGTTTTTAGGATGCTTCCTATACTATTTTTTATAGTACAGATATGTTTGCCATTCAGGGCTCCCCCAGAAGGAAAGGCAGGATATAAAAGCAATACATAACAACATTAAAATTGTTTCAACTTCTGCTGCTGGGATTGTTTTTGATGCCTTGGTTTTGGAGATCTTATTTTGTATGCAAAAACACCAATAAAAACTACCATTGTCTGCTGCTCTTTTTAAAGGGGGGACTTGGGGGGGATTAGCAGGATGGGGGTCAAAGGGGGGCTGTAATTGCGGGTTGTAGGATGGCAAGACTGGGGCCTGGATCAAATTTGGAACACTTCTGCTTTAACTCAATACCAGAATGTCTGGTAATCAGAGTGAATATCTGCTTGGAGGCTTGGACACATCTCTGTAGAGCCACAGCATGCTCTATGTTCTACAGAAAGCTTAGAAGTGATGTGATCCTCACCCAGACTGCTTGCAATCTGCAGTCTTGTTGGTTCTGGTTTTAGGTAGTGCTATTATTCTG